>NC_136068.1:462538544-463184391 GCF_964261635.1 Lissotriton helveticus | reverse complement strand
TCGGTTTCCCACCTACCTGTCTGGAGGTTGTGTTGGTGATATGTTTATGTTATAATATGTTAAGGTGTTCTGGTGCCCTAGTTTATTGTATGTGCACTGCTCTACCGCGATAGCTCAAAGCACATTATTGTTCATCTTTTTTTAAGTTTAGCCTATCAGACAGTGCAAGCTGTCTGGTTTCAACACCAATAAAAGTTCAATAAAAGTGAAGCAAGTGTTTTATGATCCATTTAAAACAAGGGCGAGAGACAGTAGAATTTATAGAGGGTCTTGGAGGACGAAAACAAGCTTGAAGAGAAGGATAAGTGATTGTGGGGTTGAAATAAGCACACTGATGCTGGGTTGGTATGCAGAATATTTATTTTAAACCCGGAGCGCTGGGAGACACTCTGTTACTTGCTAGCGGTAGGCGCCGATACAATATGGCCGCCTTCCGCTTCCTGTTTGTCCACTTCCCTTTCCGGGCGACGGGAGACTAGACCGTCACCACATATCTCCCCCCTTTATGCAACAATAACAATAACCAATAAAGTCCTTACTTCCAGTCCATATCATAGTCTTTAAACTTCTCCGTTACCTTTACCACTCTTCCAACTCTGGTTCTCATTACTTCAGTTCCACCTCCATCTCCTGGTCCTTCTTTGTCTACTCTTCTCCCTTTGCTTTCACTTTCTCTGTCACGAACTTCCTCGTAGCTTTCTGCTTTGCATCCGCTTCTCACCTCTTCACTCGTGCCACACTCTCCATCGCTGTCTTCCACTTGCTGACCTCCTTCTCCTACATTCTCAATCTCCCTTCTGCTACTTTCTCTTCCACTTTCCTCTTTTACTTGCTGAATTCCTTCTTCACTGTCGTTTCCCCAACTCAAGATTTTGCTGCACTTAGCCATTCTGTCCAGTGACCACACCTTTCCATCACTGAGTAGGGCAGACCGGGTGTAGGGTTCCAGCACTTGCAATGGTGGTGAAAATTTGCTTTCCCCTTTCTTCTTGAGGATTGCCAGTTTAACCCTCACCCAATCTCCCTTTTCCAGTTCTGTTCCCTGAACGTTGTGTCTCTTGTTATAGTGCTTTGTATACACTTCTTGGGCTTTCTCTAAGTTTCTTCTGACGACGGCTGGCGACCACTTACTTTGCACCACTAATTTCTTCCATGCCATGTTGTCCTTCGTAAAGGCATCTCTTCCTCTCAACACCTTAAAAGGGCTGTATCCTGTGCTGCCCGGGGTGATGCGATAGGCCCAGACCATTTTCTCCAATTCCTTCTCCCAGTCCATACCATCGTTTATGGCCGCTTGAATGGTGCCCATGATCACCCGATTGAATCTTTCCACTTGACCGTTTCCGGCAGGGTGATAGATGGGCGTGTGTTTCACCTCTATGCCGTTCCTTGCCGTGAATGCGGTCCATTTTGCCGACGTAAATTGCGGCCCATTGTCACACGTGATACTTTTCGGGATGCCTTCTCTGACGAATGTGGTACGTAGGAAGCGTATCACAGCTTCCGAGTCTACATTTTCCATTATATCCACCTCCGGCCACTTGGAATATTTGTCTATTAGAACTACCGCGTACTTCTGTGCTCCTTCTTTGTTGAGAACTGGGCCCATGATGTCCACAGAAACCATTTCCCATGGCCCATCCGGAACAGGAAATCTCCCTAAAGGTGGTCTCAACAAGTTCTGTGTCTTATCTGCCTTGGCGCATGACTCTCACTTCCGTACATGTCGTTCTATCTGGGCATCAATGGCTGGCCACCAATACGCTTGTCTGGCTAGAGCTTTTGTCTTGGTGATTCCCTGGTGTCCTTCGTGTAGTAGTTTCATCAGGTGCTCTAGTATGCCTTGTGGAGGGACCACTTTGTCGCCTCTGAGCAAAAAAATGGGGTTGTCAGCCAACGATAGTTCTTCCCTCACTTCCCAGAATTTTCTCAATTCTTCCTTGAGATGTCTTTTCTCTGGCCACCCATGGACCACGTATCCTTTGATGGCTTCTAAGTCTACGTCCTCTCGGTATGCTTCTTCCCACTCCTAGGCACTGATCACTTCCTCCGTATCCTGAATGGTGGCTACTACATAACCTTCCCACTTTTGTTTCTCCCTTACATCCACTGCTTCCATCGCTGCCGCTCTGCTCAGGAAGTCCGCCACTTTGTTCTGCGGTCCAGGAATGTGTTCCACTTCGTACACAAAGTCTAACAGCCTAAGAGTCATCTTGGCAATCCTGGGTGTTGTGTGAGCATGGCCGCTTGAAGTCAGCACTCGGACCAACGGCTTGTGGTCCGTTCGGACCAAGAATTTCGCTCCCCATAGATACTGTCTGAATCGCTCCATCGCCCAGACCACTGCCAACATCTCCTTCTCCACCACACTGAACTTCTCCTCGTTGGGTGCAAGCGACCTTGACGCGAAACTGACCGTAGATATGTCCCCATTTTCTGATTTCTGCATAAGGACAGCTCCTAAGCCCCGGTCACTGGCATCCGTGGTGAGGATGGATTCCGCACTTGGGTCGAACCCCTTCAGGGGAATGGCGGAGCTCATTTCTTGTTTCAGTGCTTCGAACTCAGTCTGTTCCTCCTGACCCCATACAAATTTGTTCTTTTCCTTCAGGAGTTGACGTTGGAGATGCGTTTTCGTGGCAAAGTGAGGAATAAACTTGCTGTAATATTCGGCCATTCCCAGGAATGATCGAACATCCTCTTTTTTGGTAGGAGTGGGAGCGTCTTGAATCGATTTCATGTTGTCCTTTTTCGGCAGTATCCCGTGTTCGCTCACTTCGTGCCCTAGGTACGTGACCGATGTCAGCCCAAACCTGCATTTTGTCCATTCCGCTGTCAGGCCATTTTCCTGTAATGTCCGTAGGACGACGTGGAGTTTCTCGTTGTGGTCTTGTTTAGTTTTTCCCATCACCAAGATGTCGTCTTGGAAAAACTGCACGTTCTCCACACCTTTCAGCAATCTGTGCATAAGTTTCTGAAAGACAGCCGCTGCGGATGCAAGTCCGAATGGCATTCTCACAAATTCATAGCAGCCAAACGGCGTGATAAATGACGTGAGGTGGCTGCACGAGGAGTGAAGTTTTACTTGGTGGTAGGCCGACGACAAGCCTATTGTGGAAAACCACTTGATGTCCTTGGTCCTTGCTAGTATCTCATTAATTCGCGGTAGAGGAAATTTGTCGATCACAATGTTTTTGTTCAGTTCTCTTAAGTCGACACACAGCCGCACCTTGCCATTTGGCTTTTGGGCTACCACCAGTGGAGAAAGCCATTCAGCACTTTCTATGGCTCTGATCACTCCCTCTCTCTCCAACCTATCCAATTCGGATTGCACCGCTTCCCTGCTGCGGAAGGGAATGTTTCTCACTTTGTGCACCACTGGCGTCGCTCCCTCCTTCAGCTTTATGAGGTGAGTGTATTTCGCCAGCTCTCCGATTTGCCCATTGAATACTTTGGGGTACGCTCTCTGCCAGGACTCTTCATCCTCTCTGTTGTCCATGTCCATTAGTAAGATTTTTTCAATTCCTCCTGGATTGAGTTGTATTCCCAGTGCTCCTTGGTCCTTCCAGCTCAACACCGAGGGGCCTTTCTCAGCGATGTATAACTTGCACAGTGCATGGCGACCGCGGAACTCAAACAGGAGGGGACAATACCCCAACATGGGAATTCTTTGCCCTGTGTACGTGACTGGTCTCACATCCATCGGGTGTAGTGTCTCTTTGATCTTGGTGGCAAACTTTTCTTCCCACACTTGTCGTTGTACTATGGAGATGGGTGCTCCACTGTCTGCGATCATTTCCATTGGTATCCCTCCAATGTGCATGTTCAATCGGGGCTTGTCTATTCCTTCTCCCTCCATTTCCAGCACCTGGACATCGATGTATAAGAACTCTTCCTGGTCTTCCGCGTCTTCTCGATCTTCTGCATCTTCATTTTGTTCCTGGTCAACATACCTGACCACTGCTCCTTTGGGTTTTCTGCGGCACACCTTCTCATAGTGTCCGAACACGCTGCAGTATGAGCATTTTGCCCTGAACGCCGGGCACGCTTTGTCATTTGCCATGTGCACGGTACTGCCACACCTGTAACAGCTCGGCTTACTTCCCTTATTCGATCTGTTGTCTGTTGGAGTAAAGTTGTTGTTGTTGATGGATCTTCTTCCATCTGGATTCCTCTGCAGATCTCTCTGCCTCGGCCGGTCACTTCTCGCCGGCGCCATGATCTTGCATACCGTCTGTGTTCCTCCTGCCTCTTTCTTGGCCGCTTGCGCACAACGTTTTGACATTTCCGCCTTTTTAACCATGGCGCTTATCTCTTTGAGAGGAGCATCCCCGTTCACCCAAAGTTTTTCCTGGACATGGGAGCTGGTAGTGTGCATGATAATTTGGTCTCTAATTAGCTCGTCATACAGCCTGTCAAACTTGCACGTTAGGGCCAACCTTTGCAGGGCCACGACATACTCGTCAACCGTTTCGCCAACCTTTTGCTTCCTTTGAAAAAAATTGTATCTGTCTATTGCGACACACACGACTGGTCTATAGTGGGCGTCGAGATCTGCGATGGCGTGACTGAATACGTCGTAGATCCTGATCCCTTCGGGACCTAAGTTGTGTAAAAGTATTTTTTTTCTTCTCTTGCTGGAGAACTGAGCGTCGCCTTCCTCCTCCAGGGCATCAAGATAATTGAGGAAATACCTTTTCCAGTCCTCCCATTTCATCTCCGGTTCTCCGCTCTTCGTCAGAAACAGCACCAATTGGGTGAGAGAAGAAGACTGAGCCGCCATCTTGGAAGCACCTCGTTGACGAGCCGGAACGGGGAGCTTTCGACCCGGTGGGCTCCCCGGCGTGTGTTGTACTGCAGAGTCGCCCTCACTGGGGTCACTGGCGCTGTCCTCACCACTCTCCTTGGTCGAGGGGTCAGGCGATGCCCGCTGAGCTTCTCTTGTGGCCGGATTCGCCGAACTGGTAGCTGCCGCGTCCGGCCGCTGCTCCGCCAGGGTGCCTTGCTCTGCCCTCACAGCCGGGAGCGGAACGCACCCTTGCGCTTTGCGTTCTAGCCACGCTTGATGCACTCAGAAACAAACACTGGCAACGACTCGCTTGGATTTGCCTGTGCTTGTTTTTTTTTCTCTGCAAGACAAACACTCTCGAGCAGAGCGGCGTCCTGCCTGCGCCTTGCAATCGCTGGATGAATGTTCTGGACGAGCGGAGGGGCGTTCCCTGTTTTCGCGCCCTTTCCGACGCTCTTGCCTCTCCTCTGCCGCGCTCCGGGCTGTGTGCGGCGCCGAGCCGGATCCCCGTGATAGGACCCGGGACGTTGAAGTGTGCGTGGGCTATTCTGCAGTCCTCGTCGCCATTGTGGGGTTGAAATAAGCACACTGATGCTGGGTTGGTATGCAGAATATTTATTCTAAACCCGGAGCGCCGGGAGACACTCTGTTACTTGCTAGCGGTAGGCGCCGATACAATATGGCCGCCTTCCGCTTCCTGTTTGTCCACTTCCCTTTCCGGGCGACGGGAGACTAGACCATCACCACAGTGATTAACTAAAGAAAAAAGTCTAAGTCTAAGTAACGTATGCCATGCTATGCTATTGCCTCAATACGATTGCTTTATATAAACACAATAAAGAAAATTAAATGTCCAACACGTAGTCATAATGTATCTTTTTTCTTTACTTAAATCCACCAATTCTTTTCTTGATTCCTTGTTTACTGTAGATCATTTCTCATACAGTGGTTATGCACTTTACACAGACTCTAAAAAGGTCTTCTGCTATATTGTCTAGATCTAAGCTAGTACTCAAAGTTTAGTCCAGTTCAAAGATCTTTACTCGGCAAAGCACAGTGGCCATAAAAGTACATAAAAACACTTCACCAATAAATATAATACATTCAAAACAATAAACAGACAATAAAAAGTGATACCAAGGCAGATTTATCCACATTTACACAATGCCTTTCCTATAATAAAGAGCTCCCCATATGTAGGGTACAGTGCTAAAACAAACTAATGGGTTATCAAGTGCAACAATATGTTATAAAGCTGTTTAATAATCTCTGAAATTCTATGCGAGGAAGGCCGGTTTTAAGTAATGCCTTCTCAAGTCCTCATAAAATATACAAATTAGAATAACCTGCTGAGTACTTGTATTAAGACTCCATCGCAAAGACAAGTAGTCTTAGCTAAAGGACGTTTTTTCTTTTCTGGGAAGGCCAGTAGATGGTTTACAATATCCAAGCCCAATCTGAATAATTCATAATGATGATGAGTTTTGGTCACCCAACTCAGTTAGCCTATTGACATATACAGAACAACAGTATGCTTCCTAGCTTCTTCATACATCCTACTTACCTGTCTGAAACTTAGAAAATATGCTTTAATTACACTCTTCTCTAACGAAAAGATTTTTTTGTGAATCATACTTATGAGATATATTAAACAACTGATTTAATGCTACATTAACATAAGACAGACAGGGAATTCTGGGAGCATGATCTAATGCTAAGCAATCTGTGATGACAGACTTAGTAAAACCAGTTTAGGGCTTTGTCCATATAGACTGCCACAGCAGAAGGGGTGTTATTAAGATTGAATCTTCCCAAAAATCTCAGCCCAGCCTCCTTATGGACTATGCAAGAGGAGGTAGAGGCAAGCAAACATAAAAGGTGAGTGAGAAAGGAGTGCTCTTCTACCTCTATGGCATTACAAGAAGCGTAACCCCACAGGCCCCTGCCACAGATGGCAGTAGGCAGCCCTCTCAGCTTGTTTATTTCAATCATTTCCCTGACTGGCCTACTTCCAATTCTACATGTAAACCAAAAGACTCCCTCACATGTTTGACTCAACCTTAGGTGGGTATTATTACTAAACAACACCCCTTTATAACAGAATGAATTAACATTCTTGATAGAAGAATTCTTATATTTCTGCGATCTTCTCCATAAAAACGAAGCGTTAAATAAGCACGGTGATAACAGAGCACCCTGTTTTGAGAAGTGCACAATAACAGCTACATCCTACCGATGACTTGCATGACGAACAATTCCTGACCCTAAAATGGCGGCGACATGAAGACAAAATGTTTGCGTTATACTGCATAACTTTAATATGGCTGAGGCACATTAACACCGTCATAGTTTTACCGATAGTGATAATTCAAGACTGCAAACAATATTTGTCACATCGCCTACACTTCTTGAGAAATGATATATTCACACTATCGATTTGCACTAATTGGATGAACTAGGCAAGTCAGACATCGCACTACTAAGGATAGACTCCTAACGGGAGCAGCAGTGAACATCAGAAACAATAGCAATTTGTTTCAATGTACATGACAGTTATACAGCAGTTTTATTGACAGCCCCAGACATTGGGTAAACTGAGATGGTCTCTCAGATGGTGCTACTCCATTCAATAAATGGTAGCAAATGGGAATGGAAAGACTTTGACTTTGACTAAGCACTCCTTCCCAACCATGTAAAACACCCTCCCCCCTCTTTGGATGTATGACGTTATAACGCATACTATTACTCCGCAGACCATTACAACGCAACTTTTACTCCGCATACCGTTACAACGCATAGCGCCTTGGGGCGCTGGATAGTGGTAAGTATAATTTACTATTCTAACTCCAGTCCCCGTGGACCCTAGGGAAGGTGTTGGATAGTAAATTATACTTATTCCCTATCCTAGAGCGCCCCCCAGCGCAATGCGTTGTAATGGTATGCGGAGTAATGGTCGCGTTGTAATGGTAGTGCGGAGTAAAAGATCCGTTGTAACGGGTGTATACCCCCTCTTTTCATGCTCTCTCTCACCCTCCCCTACCACTTTACCTCTTTCATTCTTTGTCTACCTCCCCTGCTCCTATCCCCTCCCCCCTTAATCTCTCGCCTTGCCTGCTATGACGCCTAGCCCCCTGTCCCTTGTGCCCTTTAAATAAGCACTCCTTCTTCCCTTGTTGGGGAAAGATCCAACTACTTATACTCTGGAGTCTCAGTGATCTCTCTGAGAGAGTCCACAGCGCTAAGGGAGCCACTCACAGTTGAGGCATGGAATGGCGTCCCTTGCCAAAGTCCTCCCTTCCCCTTTTTGGGGAAGGATCCAGTAGGTAGTCATTGGAGTTTCAGAGACCCCTCTGAGAGAGTCCACTGTGTAAAGGGAGCCTCTCGCATCTGAGTTGGAAGAATGATACCACTTCCCCTGGGATCACAGCTTACTGGATTTTGGACGCAGTTCTTACTCGTCTACCGGTTTGTGCCCCCGTCACCCTCCCCCCCTCTTCTTTCATGCTGTGTCTCTCACCCTCCCCCTCCTCTTTCCCTCCTTGATTCGCTGTCTACTTCCCCTGCTCCTACCCCCTCCCTCCTGAATCGCCCCACTTGCTTGCTTTTTCCTTACGCATATGCCCTTATTGTTTGTCTCAACTGATCATGTAACTATGTAGCTATGCTCTAATAACTGTGTAACCTTTGTAACGATGTTACCTGCAATAATGGTCTGATACTCATGGAAAGCACTCTGATACCTCCGGGTCCAGCCAGCGCTATATATACCCTTTCAATTAAATAAAAGTCTTATTTGTCACCATTTTCCTGACTTCCATAAAATTCCCAAAGGCATCCATCAGTTTCTGTAAGCCAATGGGCGTCCATGATATCAGGACAATGTCATAGGCGTACAATAAAAAAGGTACCGGACGGCCTGCAACAGTAGGTGCGTCAGCCTGCGAGTTCCGAAGGGTACCATCACCCTGCTAATAAACAGTGAAAAATAGGAAAGGCGTCAATACACACCCCATATTAATTCCCCTCCTATCCTTAAACGGGGGAGCATGCTCATTGGGCCATACCGAACCACTGGGAACAAGTTCTCATACAAACATGGAAGGAAATTGACTATGTCCCTCGGGGCTGACAAACTTTTAGCGTGGACCAGAGAATAGAGTGGTCCAACAAATCAAAGGCACTGCTTAAATCAGCAAAGCATAAGCATAGGGTTTTTTCCTCAGCTATGATATACTTCACTAGGAGCTATTCAAAATGTACACATTGCTCTATCGTCTCCAGCCCTTTTCTTAGTCCATATTGCACCTCTATTATAATGGAGTTATCCTCAGCCCACTTCTCCACATTTAGGGTTGGATTTATTCTCCTTTTAAAAATAGGGACCATAATTGATACAGCCCAGGAGTGGGGAATTGAAACCTCAAAAGCAACATTAAGTACTCTGGTCACGATAGGGCTCCACAACTCCCTCATCAGTTTAAATGCATTAACTGGTGCTCCATCCGTACTGGGCGCCTTCCACCTAGCACTTGTATCTAATGCGTGCAAAACCTCCTCCAGGGAAATAGACAGTGGCGTATGAGTCCTAAACAGTTCTCCTGTGCCCCCGTCTAGTAACACATCCTACAACTGGAAAACAAAAATGACTGAAAAATGATTCACCCATGCTTCGCAAGGAAAGAAAGAAGTTAGCTCGGGCAAAAAGTCATCCTTTAAGAAAGGAGTGCTCACTACATTCCAGAATAGTGTGTTATCTTTCATCTTGACTGCCCTTACCAAGTTTGACCAAGCCTCCTCCTGTAACACTCTCTTCCTTACTACAAGTGCCTGCTTCTAGTTCTTATGTAAATATTTAATAACTGTATAGTCACTGGGAGAACAGTGAAGGGCATCCCTTAACAATCTGGATGCCTGAGTACATGAATGAAACCAAGGAAGGAGCAGAAAGACCCATGAGCGCCTAAACATCAGATGGAGGGAAACAGCCAGGTTTTTAAAGACTTACGAAATGTCAAGAGATTAGGGATGTCTCGAATGTGCGCTGGGAGAGAGATCCAGAGTTTGGCCGCCAAGCGGCCAAACGAACGACCCCCAGCCCTCGCTCTCCAGACTCGAGGGACACAGACAAGCCCATGATTAGCGGATCTCAAAGCACGCCTGGGCATATAGGGCTTCAATAAGCCAGATAGCCCAGTAGGGCGACGGCCCGGCGCGGACGGGCGCAGACAGGCTTGCCTTTGGCGGGCCTTCAGTGGACGTTGCGCCCGCTGCGCGGGTGCCTAAGCGCCTGCATTTATAGAAATAGACGAGGTGACCAGGCAGGCGAGGCTCCAACCACTGGTCAGCTAACCCTGTAATTCCTCCCCAAAATGGCGGACCCACTCCCACCCTTGCACCAGCAGTGATTCCCCAAAGGCAGCAGCAAAGCGGTAATTTTCCCTGTTTTCCCTTATTACCTGATTTAGCAGGACACGTAAGCAATAAACTTTGTGACTGGGTAATGTGCTCGAAGGTGTCCAGTAACCTGTCAGGGTCCACATACTTCTCTAAACAATAACTGAACTCGGCGAGATTTGTTGTTACCAGTTCCTGCAAAACTCTACTGGGCTTATTTACAAGCTCCGTTGCGCCGCTGGTGTGTCATTTTTAATATAGGAATTCTGTAACTTTTATTTACTCTTCCCTGGATTTGTACAGGGAGCGCCCTATTTTTTGCCTGGCTACCCCTTCTTTTCTGTGTATGTTTTAAATTCAGTTTGTGGCAGCTCACATGGGGTAATTACTTTAGACTACAAAATGAGTACTAGGTTAGATCTATACAAGATTGCAGAAGACCTTTTCAGGTGCTGTGTAAAGTGCATAATCATTGCAGTGTCTTTAGTGCTGTTGGATTTGTCCGCAGTCTTTGACACTGTAGCACATCACAGACTATTGCAAAAGCTGGCGGAAATTGGCGTAGTAGGGTCTGCCTTTCAGTGGTTTTCCAGCTTACTGGAACAGCGCACCCAAACTGTGAATCTAGGTATCTTCTGCTCTGGAGGCAAATCTCTAAATAAGGGGTTCCTCAGGGCTCATGCCTCAGTCCCACGTTATTAAATACTTGGCCTCCCTTGCAAAGATCATCAGAGAACACGGCTTTGTCCCTTTTTCATATGCGGACGACATGCAACTTCTGTTTTCGTTTGATAATACCTCGGACACAACTAAACAGCTTTTTGAAGAGGGTATGCGTGCAATCTCCAACTGGATGACGAAGAACTACCTCCATTTAAACGCCAATAAAACCGAAGTCCTCCTGTTTGGCAAAGCTCAACTTCTCTGGTCCCCCGATTGGTGGACGGCAGAATTAGGCCCGGCTCCTATTCTCACTATCAAGGCTAAAAACTTAGTAGTGTATCTGGACCTTTCTCAATCTATGAAGGATCATGTGGCGGTTGTCTCAGGCAGCTGTTTTGGTATGTTAAAGCTTCTTCTGGGAGGGTTTATCTTCTCCCCCCTATCGGTATGCAAGACCCTGCTCCAAGCCCTGGTAGTTAGTCGTTTGGAGTACTGTAATGCTCTTCTGGGAGTGGCAAATTAGAGGGTGCTAAACAGGTTGCAAGTAGTGCAGAACGCTGCATCTCAGTTGGCATTAAATCAACCACCCACGGCTCCCTCCCAGCCGTTACTGAAAAGCCTACATTGGCTTCCCATTCGTGACCGAATCAAGTTTAAAATTTGCTGTTTGATTCACAAAACCATCAACGATAGTGGGCCCAAGTATATGACTGAAAGTCTTATCCCCTATTGTCCCAGCAGATCTCTGCGCTCAAGTAGGAAGGCTCTGCTAGTAGTGCCTCAGGTCAACAAACTTCGTGCGGGGGAAATCTTTTGCCTACGTAGCCCTGTGTCTCTGGAACTCACTCCCTGGTGCGGTATGTATGTGCCCTGACTTGCTTAAATTCCGAAAACTACGGAAAACAGATCTCTTTTAAAGTATGATTGCCTATCTACTTCCTCGCTTTTTTTCCGCTGCAAGCGCGGAATGAGGTGGGGTGAGTCCAGCGGTTTATAAATCCCTCATTCATTCATTCATATAAATTGATGTGCAGTAAACATGGAATCAAGGAAAGAATTGGTGTATCAAATTAAAAACAATGACAATGATGTACTCGGTGATGTCACTGACCATGTCCTGAGTGATGTACTATGTGAGGTCATAAGCAGTGCTTTGTACGGGCGTACGTTATAGTTAGCTCAGGTAACTATAACTGTTGAATTTCTATGTTTTTTAGTGTGAAATCTGAGCCTAACTATAACATCTCTAAAACTTTTGTTTTTTTAGTGAATTTCTAAGGTTTTTTAGATTCTATCTCCTAACTACACGCCACTGTAACCTTTGTTTTGTTTCTGTGAATTTCAAAGGTTTTTCATATTTCCTTTTCTGAAGTGTTATGTTCGTCTATTGTTTACTTTTTTCAGTTAATTTGTAGGGTTTATTTTCAATACTAAGGGGTCGATTCCGATCCGGTAAAATCACCGCCGGTACGACTCGCATCCGAAGCCGTTTCCGTACGACTCGTACAGACGCCGTACGACCTGACGAGTATGATCCCGACCGGGGTACCAGGACGGGAGTCGTACGGTCCACGTCAGGTAAGGGTGATTCGTACGGAAAAGCGCACAATCACATACACACAGTACGGCGCGTACACCCCATGATCGCAGGGGTACGGCGTGTACCCCTGCGATCATGGGGTGTATGCGCCGCACCCGGGGGGGGGGGCTTTCCGTACCTGTTTCGGGGCGAACTCTGCTTTTACGGCTGTTTTCAGATCCTGTAGGAAAAGGGTCGTACGGTGCGTACCCAACACGAATCGTACTTGCCGGATCGGAAAAAGCGGCCGCGAACCGCACAGATGTTGCGTACAGCGGGTTCCGAGGGAGAGTCGTACAGAGATTAGAGTCGTACGGTGTCATGTACGACTCGTACGGAGTACGGCTCCTGGTACGGATCGTACTTCGTCGTTCGTACGGGGACGCTTACGGGTAGGAATCGTACGGGGATAAACGCTCCGAAAAGCAATTCGGAGCGCTTTTTACCGGATCGGAATCGACCCCCTAGTGTATTAGAGACCCGGTACAGAATATGCCTAAAACCAAGACCCGGTACAAAAGGGGGTGGTGATGGACAGAGCATCAGAGCCAATCAAACACTCACACCCATTCAAAAGATCTGGGTTTGATCCATCACCGTTCTTTAGCCCACTCTGCCACCCCAGTTCAGACATGGCTATATGCAAATCAGTCTGACCCTGTGCCTCATGGAAACAGTCCAGCCCGAACTGCCAAGCCATGCCTTCCCTGGACCGGAAACAAGCTTCCGAGGACCGGTTTCTGGCATTCCAGCCGTATTCAGCCCGGCTTGCTTGAATCCAGTGGCAAAGTGAGCAAGGGACTCACGTCTGAGCATACCCTGCTACACTTATGGCGGCCAAAAGCGGTACAAAAGGGGGTGGTGATGGACGGAGCATCAGAGCCAATCAAACACTCACACCCAGTCAAAAGATCTGGGTTTGATCCATCACCGTTCTTTAGCCCACTCTGCCACCCCAGTTCAGACATGGCTATATGCAAATCAGTCTGACCCTGTGCCTCATGGGAACAGTCCAGCCCGAACTGCCAAGCCATGCCTTTCCTGGACCGGAAACAAGCTTCCGAGGACCGGTTTCTGGCATTCCAGCCGTTTTCAGCCCGGCTTGCTTAAATCCAGTGGCAAAGTGAGCAAGGGACTCACGTCTGAGCATACCCTGCCACACTTATGGCGGCCAAAAGCGGTACAAAAGGGGATGGTGATGGACGGAGCATCAGAGCCAATCAAACACTCACACCCAGTCAAAAGATCTGGGTTTGATCCATCACCGTTCTTTAGCCCACTCTGCCACCCCAGTTCAGACATGGCTATATGCAAATCAGTCTGACCCTGTGCCTCATGGGAACAGTCCAGCCCGAACTGCCAAGCCATGCCTTCCCTGGACCGGAAACAAGCTTCCGAGGACCGGTTTCTGGCATTCCAGCCGTGTTCAGCCCGGCTTGCTTGAATCCAGTGGCAAAGTGAGCAAGGGACTCACGTCTGAGCATACCCTGCCACACTTATGGCGGCCAAAAGTGGTAAAAAAGGGGGTGGTGATGGACGGAGCATCAGAGCCAATCAAACACTCACACCCAGTCAAAAGGTGGTGATGGACGGAGCATCAGAGCCAATCAAACACTCACACCCAGTCAAAATGGTGTTGGATTAAACCCAGATCAGTTGACTGGGGGTGAGTGTTTGATTTGTTCAAACGCTCCGTCCATCATCCCCTTTTGTATTGCTTTGTTGGCCCTAAGTGTGGCAGGGTATGCTCAGACGTGAGTCCCTTGCTCACTTTGCCACTGGATTCAAGATAGCCTGGCTGATGAGGATTATGAATCCGAAACTGGTCCCAGGATGCTTGTTTCCGGTCCAGGGAAGACATGGCTTGGCAGTTCGGGCTGGACTGTTCCCAAGAGGCACAGGGTCAGACTGATTTGCATATCGCCATGTCTGAACTGGGGTGGCCAAGTGAGCTAAAGAATGGTGATGGATTAAACCCAGATCAGTTGACTGGGGGTGAGTGTTTGATTTGTTCAAACGCTCCGTCCATCATCCCCTTTTGTATTGCTTTGTTGGCCCTAAGTGTGGCAGGGTATGCTCAGACGTGAGTCCCTTGCTCACTTGGCCACTGGATTCAAGATAGCCTGGCTAATGAGGATTATGAATCCGAAACCGGTCCCAGGATGCTTGTTTCCGGTCCAGGGAAGACATGGCTTGGCAGTTCGGGCTGGACTGTTCCCATGAGGCACAGGGTCAGACTGATTTGCATATGGCCATGTCTGAACTGGGGTGGCCGAGTGAGCTAAAGAATGGTGATGGATTAAACCCAGATCAGTTGACTGGGGGTGAGTGTTTGATTTGTTCAAACGCTCCGTCCATCATCCCCTTTTGTATTGCTTTGTTGGCCCTAAGTGTGGCAGGGTATGCTCAGACGTGAGTACCTTGCTCACTTGGCCACTGGATTCAAGATAGCCTGGCTGATGAGGATTATGAATCCGAAACCGGTCCCAGGATGCTTGTTTCCGATCCAGGGAAGACATGGCTTGGCAGTTCGGGCTGGACTGTTCCCATGAGGCACAGGGTCAGACTGATTTGCATATGGCCATGTCTGAACTGGGGTGGCCGAGTGAGCTAAAGAATGGTGATGGATTAAACCCAGAGTGTTTGATTTGTTCAAACGCTCCGTCCATCATCCCCTTTTGTATTGCTTTGTTGGCCCTAAGTGTGGCAGGGTATGCTCAGACGTGAGTCCCTTGCTCACTTGGCCACTGGATTCAAGATAGCCTGGCTGATGAGGATTATGAATCCGAAACCTGTCCCAGGATGCTTGTTTCCAGTCCAGGGAAAACATGGCTTGGCAGTTCGGGCTGGACTGTTCCCATGAGGCACAGGGTCGGACTGATTTGCATATGGCCATGTCTGAACTGGGGTGGCCGAGTGAGCTAAAGAATGGTGATGGATTAAGCCCAGATCAGTTGACTGGGGGTGAGTGTTTGATTTGTTCAAACGCTCCGTCCATCATCCCCTTTTGTATTGCTTTGTTGGCCCTAAGTGTGGCAGGGTATGCTCAGACGTGAGTCCCTTGCTCACTTGGCCACTGGATTCAAGATAGCCTGGCTGATGAGGATTATGAATCCGAAACCGGTCCCAGGATGCTTGTTTCCGGTCCAGGGAAGACATGGCTTGGCAGTTCGGGCTGGACTGTTCCCATGAGGCACAGGGTCAGACTGATTTGCATATGGCCATGTCTGAACTGGGGTGGCCGAATGAGCTAAAGAATGGTGATGGATTAAACCCAGAGTGTTTGATTTGTTCAAACGCTCCGTCCATCATCCCCTTTTGTATTGCTTTGTTGGCCCTAAGTGTGGCAGGGTATGCTCAGACGTGAGTCCCTTGCTCACTTGGCCACTGGATTCAAGATAGCCTGGCTGATGAGGATTATGAATCCGAAACCTGTCCCAGGATGCTTGTTTCCGGTCCAGGGAAGACATGGCTTGGCAGTTCGGGCTGGACTGTTCCCATGAGGCACAGGGTCAGACTGATTTGCATATGGCCATGTCTGAACTGGGGTGGCCGAGTGAGCTAAAGAATGGTGATGGATTAAACCCAGATCAGTTGACTGGGGGTGAGTGTTTGATTTGTTCAAACGCTCCGTCCATCATCCCCTTTTGTATTGCTTTGTTGGCCCTAAGTGTGGCAGGGTATGCTCAGACGTGAGTCCCTTGCTCCCTTGGCCACTGGATTCAAGATAGCCTGGCTGATGAGGATTATGAATCCGAAACCGGTCCCAGGATGCTTGTTTCCGGTCCAGGGAAGACATGGCTTGGCAGTTCGGGCTGGACTGTTCCCATGAGGCACAGGGTCAGACTGATTTGCATATGGCCATGTCTGAACTGGGGTGGCCGAGTGAGCTAAAGAATGGTGATGGATTAAACCCAGATCAGTTGACTGGGGGTGAGTGTTTGATTTGTTCAAACTCTCCGTCCATCATCCCCTTTTGTATTGCTTTGTTGGCCCTAAGTGTGGCAGGGTATGCTCAGACGTGAGTCCCTTGCTCACTTGGCCACTGGATTCAAGATAGCCTGGCTGATGAGGATTATGAATCCGAAACCGGTCCCAGGATGCTTGTTTCTGGTCCAGGGAAGACATGGCTTGGCAGTTCGGGCTGGACTGTTCCCCTGAGGCACAGGGTCAGACTGATTTGCATATGGCCATGTCTGAACTGGGGTGGCCGAGTGAGCTAAAGAATGGTGATGGATTAAACCCAGATCAGTTGACTGGGGGTGAGTGTTTGATTTGTTCAAACGCTCCGTCCATCATCCCCTTTTGTATTGCTTTGTTGGCCCTAAGTGTGGCAGGGTATGCTCAGACGTGAGTACCTTGCTCACTTGGCCACTGGATTCAAGATAGCCTGGCTGATGAGGATTATGAATCCGAAACCGGTCCCAGGATGCTTGTTTCCGATCCAGGGAAGACATGGCTTGGCAGTTCGGGCTGGACTGTTCCCATGAGGCACAGGGTCAGACTGATTTGCATATGGCCATGTCTGAACTGGGGTGGCCGAGTGAGCTAAAGAATGGTGATGGATTAAACCCAGAGTGTTTGATTTGTTCAAACGCTCCGTCCATCATCCCCTTTTGTATTGCTTTGTTGGCCCTAAGTGTGGCAGGGTATGCTCAGACGTGAGTCCCTTGCTCACTTGGCCACTGGATTCAAGATAGCCTGGCTGATGAGGATTATGAATCCGAAACCTGTCCCAGGATGCTTGTTTCCGGTCCAGGGAAGACATGGCTTGGCAGTTCGGGCTGGACTGTTCCCATGAGGCACAGGATCAGACTGATTTGCATATCGCCATGTCTGAACTGGGGTGGCCGAGTGAGCTAAAGAATGGTGATGGATTAAACCCAGATCAGTTGACTGGGGGTGAGTGTTTGATTTGTTCAAACGCTCCGTCCATCATCCCCTTTTGTATTGCTTTGTTGGCCCTAAGTGTGGCAGGGTATGCTCAGACGTGAGTCCCTTGCTCACTTGGCCACTGGATTCAAGATAGCCTGGCTGATGAGGATTATGAATCCGAAACCGGTCCCAGGATGCTTGTTTCCGGTCCAGGGAAGACATGGCTTGGCAGTTCGGGCTGGACTGTTCCCATGAGGCACAGGGTCAGACTGATTTGCATATGGCCATGTCTGAACTGGGGTGGCCGAGTGAGCTAAAGAATGGTGATGGATTAAACCCAGATCAGTTGACTGGGGGTGAGTGTTTGATTTGTTCAAACGCTCCGTCCATCATCCCCTTTTGTATTGCTGTGTTGGCCCTAAGTGTGGCAGGGTATGCTCAGACGTGAGTACCTTGCTCACTTGGCCACTGGATTCAAGATAGCCTGGCTGATGAGGATTATGAATCCGAAACCGGTCCCAGGATGCTTGTTTCCGATCCAGGGAAGACATGGCTTGGCAGTTCGGGCTGGACTGTTCCCATGAGGCACAGGGTCAGACTGATTTGCATATGGCCATGTCTGAACTGGGCTGGCCGAATGAGCTAAAGAATGGTGATGGATTAAACCCAGAGTGTTTGATTTGTTCAAACGCTCCGTCCATCATCCCCTTTTGTATTGCTTTGTTGGCCCTAAGTGTGGCAGGGTATGCTCAGGCGTGAGTCCCTTGCTCACTTGGCCACTGGATTCAAGACAGCCTGGCTGATGAGGATTATGAATCCGAAACCTGTCCCAGGATGCTTGTTTCCGGTCCAGGGAAGACATGGCTTGGCAGTTCGGGCTGGACTGTTCCCATGAGGCACAGGGTCAGACTGATTTGCATATGGCCATGTCTGAACTGGGGTGGCCGAGTGAGCTAAAGAATGGTGATGGATTAAACCCAGATCAGTTGACTGGGGGTGAGTGTTTGATTTGTTCAAACGCTCCGTCCATCATCCCCTTTTGTATTGCTTTGTTGGCCCTAAGTGTGGCAGGGTATGCTCAGACGTGAGTCCCTTGCTCACTTGGCCACTGGATTCAAGATAGCCTGGCTGATGAGGATTATGAATCCGAAACCGGTCCCAGGATGCTTGTTTCCGGTCCAGGGAAGACATGGCTTGGCAGTTCGGGCTGGACTGTTCCCATGAGGCACAGGGTCAGACTGATTTGCATATGGCCATGTCTGAACTGGGGTGGCCGAGTGAGCTAAAGAATGGTGATGGATTAAACCCAGATCAGTTGACTGGGGGTGAGTGTTTGATTTGTTCAAACGCTCCGTCCATCATCCCCTTTTGTATTGCTTTGTTGGCCCTAAGTGTGGCAGGGTATGCTCAGACGTGAGTCCCTTGCTCACTTGGCCACTGGATTCAAGATAGCCTGGCTGATGAGGATTATGAATGCGAAACCGGTCCCAGGATGCTTGTTTCCGGTCCAGGGAAGACATGGCTTGGCAGTTCGGGCTGGACTGTTCCCCTGAGGCACAGGGTCAGACTGATTTGCATATGGCCATGTCTGAACTGGGGTGGCCGAGTGAGCTAAAGAATGGTGATGGATTAAACCCAGATCAGTTGACTGGGGGTGAGTGTTTGATTTGTTCAAACGCTCCGTCCATCATCCCCTTTTGTATTGCTTAAAACCAAGACCCGGCACAGATTATGCTTCTATTATGGAAGGTCAGTTAATTTTTATTAAAGATTGTATAAGTAAACCTATGACCTTTAAAATGTCTGTAATATTCCTGCTGAAAGACTGCACCCAGAGGCAAACTAGATTCCTCCGATAAGATAAGAAAAGAGCTGCCTTCTCGAGTGAAGAAACAAAGGGCATATGTACAAGGCCCTATCGCCATGAAAACTCTACTTTTAGTGACGTTTCCGTGGCGATAGGGGCTTCGCCTTATTTACAAGGCAGCGTTAAGCCACTTAACGTGGCTGAAAGCTGCCTTGTAAATAAGGCCCCCTTTTATGCTATGCTTAGCGTGAAAGGGGTGGACTGTGGGTCTTGCGGAGGGCATTCCAACACAACACCCTCTCATTTTGACGCTGCCCCTATTTACAAGGGCAGCTTTAATAGGAGGCAGCGCCAAAATTAAGACCAGGGTAAACCTGGGCTTAACTTGGCAAAACGAGGAGAAATGCCTTATTTCACCTCGTTTTTGATTTTTCCAAGTGTGCTGCCTTGTGCCGCACACTTGGAAAAAGCAAAACGCCTAGGATTTTTTATGTTCAGGAACATGACCCTTCCTGCACATAAACAATCTTTTAAAAAAATGCCACTTTGTAACTTTCATGTGTGCTGCATTAGGCAGCACACATAAAAGTGACAAAATGGTATTTCAAGATTATGTGCCGGAAGGGGGACCTTCCTGAACATGAACAATCTTCCCCTGCACGCAGACACCCTTGCACTATGGTGCAAGGGTGCCTGCTTTGGGGCTACACTGCTAAGTGTAGCGCCAGAGCAGGGGGCACCTCAAGGCTGCACCATATTCTTGTAAATATGGTGCAGCCTTGCATTTCTGAAGTGCCGGAGTATCCTCCTAAGTTCATTTGTTGTGAATATTATGCTTTCAGCTGCAGATCATTTATTAGTTCCCATGAAAAGGATTTTTTTAGAAGTTCAGGAAATAAAGTGGTTTCAGTGCTTTTAGATATTGGAGCTTCACTGATTTTTTGGGGAGATTAATTTTTCTGAATCTTTACAAATTTCTCTGATTAAGAAAACTAGTTCTGAAGAAATATAGGCAGTAAACGGCACTATGATATCCACTTGCACAATTAAGTTTTATATAAAGATGATTTGTGGATTCTATTTCGAACACCATCACTAAAATTTTCAATTTGACATGAGAGATGCCCCTCAGTTCAAAATAATCCTAAAAACGCCTTAGTTAATATTACATAATCCTTGTATTGATTGGACTGCTATGTGCTGTGAATACACAATGAAATTCAGATTTGTGTTAAGCTGGCTGTATGTTGCCATGTAAATTCAGAGAGAGTCATTGTTCTAAAGTGCTTTAAAGTGCTTTTCCAACTATTGATTGTGCAATTTCCTTACCCTCTTGTTATGAGGAATTCAGAGATGTAATATAAGTCCCCCTGGAGTGGACAGGTAAGACTTTCCAATATTTGGGAATCCAACTCAGCAGGCATATGACCTTCCTGTGGCGGCAGAAGTATGAAAGGGCTGTGGCGTGGCTGAAAGAGCGAATACCTCTGTGGAGGTGTCCCTCGCCAGAAGACTGGTGGTTGCCAAAATGGTGGCACTTCCCAAATGTCTTTACTTGTTTGTTAACAATCCTATGCCGCTCACCAGAGCCTACTTTAATCACCGATGCTCCCTTCAGTTCAAACTGACATTGGCTGGCCAGCAGCCCAGAATCTCTTTGGAGACCCTCACCCTCCACCATGAGCAGGGTGGGCTGAGTGCTCCTGACATTGAGCTGTACTACTACTGCGCGCAGGCCCAATATGCCCATTACAGTTCCATCCCACCCAATACCTACCCCATACTGCGGTGGAGGTGGACAATGCCCACCCCTGCCCCTTATCCACAGTACATTGAAAAAACCCACGACTGAAACTGACATGACTAGGTGTAGGAAATGAGTGTGAAATTGGCTGAGGAGTGGAGCACGGCTGATCTGCCTCTATTCTTCTGAACTAAGTCTCCTTAATAACCCTGCACTCTACCCCACTCGAGAGAAGATGGCACAACAGCAACTAAAACATTTGGGGTTGGAGGAATTTGGGCATCTATACCCCATGGGTGTGTTGCTGCCCTTGCAAGAGGGGCAGACACGTTCAGGCTGCACACAGTTAGATATTTTTCTTTATTACAGACTCAGGAGTGCCTGTGGGGCAGCACCCTCCACATTTTCTTGAGAACCTGAGGCCCTACACGCCCTAGTCAATGCCATTAATAACCCCGCCCCTTGGAAACGGAATCCAGGCTGTTTGTAACCATACAGGAGAAGACCCCTGTGGTCATGCCCTGGTCATACGATTAGTGTCATGGGGGACATTGGAGAAAACCTCACAGAGAAGAAATGCAAATATTGTTGAGAAGCAACACACAAGCTTTCCGCTATCTAGCACTTTCACCTTTTACGTATAAAATACCTCAATAGGAGTTACCACACCTCATCCTGGATGCACAAGATGGGCCTCCAGCTGGATGTGCGTAGCTTATGCTGCAACTGTGGAGACATCGACCTACTGCACTTGACTTGGAGCTGTCCTGAGATGGTGGGCTTCTGGTCTGCTGTATACGGTTGTATGACATCACAACGCATGCTTTTACCGCGCATGCCATTACAACGTAGTTTTTACAACGCAAGTCGTTACAACGACTTGCGTTGGGGGGCGCTGGATAGTGGAATAGTTTAATTTTCTATTCCAACTCCAGTCCCCGTGGATAGTAGGGAAGGTGTTGGATAGAAAATTAAGCTATTCCCTATCCTACAGCGCCCTCCAGCGCAAGTCGTTGTAATGACTTGCGTTGTAATGGTTGCGTTGTAATGGTAGTGCGGGGTAAAAGTTGCGTTGTAAAGGATGTTCCCCGCTGTATACACCTGCTTGGAGAAAATTGTTGACCATTTGTCGGCTGACCCCCATGATTTCTCTTACTGGCTATGTCAAAGATATTCTGACTGGAATGCATCAAGTAACAGCCATACTACTAGTGCTGGCTAAGCAGAGGGTAGCAATGCAATGCGGACGCCATACCTGCCCAAAACTCAGAGACTGGCTGGTAGATGCTGCTTTCTGCCAACAGCGACTGGAAGAATACTGGGAGCCTATACCTGAGAAAAAGTGTCCCTAAGACATCTGAGCTCCCTTGGTGATCCATGCCACCCAGCATTCATCATGAGCTACTACACAGCACCAACTCTGGTGCGGTGTCTGGAGACTGAGGTGTGAGGCTTGAGAGAATTGATGTCACATGGGTCTCTGGCAGGATGATACCTGCCGCTGTTGCAGCACATGTGATTACATGCAATGCTGGTGAAGGGAGACTGCTATGGCTTTATAATGTAAGCACTGGCGATGGCTAATGTACAAAGGTAAATGTTGTGGGCTGGCAATATTTGTTGTATATTTTTACTCAATTGTTTAAAAATTTCAATAAAAGCATTTGCAAAGAAGAACTCAGTGATGTATTTGATAAGAAAAAGCCAAAAGGGTTAAGAGGTGTTTGAGTGTAAGATTGACTTGGCACCCGTTGCTCAAAAACCAGATATTCAAGTATATGTATATACTGAATCAAAAACATAATATCATAAAGTTAGATGAACATTTGGCCTATGGGTTACTTACATCCTCACAGTCCTCTGCTTCATTGACACAGCATTTTGTTCATAAAAATGTGGATGAATTTAGAACATGTTTGTACTATAGAACTTTCAATAGAATAACAGTAAAGAACAGTTACGCTTTGCCACTAATATCTGTTCTGTTAGATCACATTAGGAATGCAAAGATTTTCACAAAGTTGGATCTCAAAGGTGTTTACTATTTAGTCAGGGTCCAGGAGGGTAATGAATGGGAAATGTCATTCTTTGCAAAGCATAGTTTGCTGGAATACCAGGTCTTGCCTGTCAGATTATGCAATGCTCCTGTAGCTTTCCAATACCTTATTGATAAGGTATTGAGGGGACGTTTGGATGTCTTTTGTACTATCTATTTAGTCGGCATTTTAATAAATTCACATTTTACATGTTAAAAACAGTCTTGAAATGATTAAGAGATCATCATCTGTTTGCTAAGATGCATAAGAGTATTTGTAACACCACTACTGTTGAATTTGTGGGGTTATATAATTACTTCTGTAGGCATTAACATAGCTGAAAAGAAAGTGTTTGCATTCGCCCAATAGCCCATACCAACTTCAGTTAACACTATTCAAAGTTTTCTGGACTTTGACACTTTTTATAGGAGGTTATTTCATTAGTTGGCTGAAATCGACCCATCGTCATGTTATTACGTAAGGAAGCAGTGTTTATTTGCTCAAAAGAGGCATATGAGGCCTTATTTGTTTTAAAGAGGTTTTTTTAGTGCTTCTATTTTGCAAAATGCCACTCGCAAAACATCCCTGCATAGAATATCCTCCCATGCCTCATGTCATGCTAAGGGAGGTGTATTATCTCAGAGAGATCCAAAGAATGGACAGGTTCACCCTGTGGCTTACATTTCTATACCATTCACATATAAATCATTAAACAGGAAAGAAAATTAAATTGAGTTTGACTCCTCCTTAAACCTTGGCAGCCCTCCATTTGCCTCATTAAAAGTAAGGAACACCCATACTCTTGTTGATGCTGATCTCATTGTGGCTACTCAAGTCCATCTCTGCTGCAAAAAATCTCCCCTTCCCTGCAAACTGACCACAGAGTTGAATTGGTGAGGGGCATCATCCTGGCATGCATTGAGTATTTCAACATCATCTACTCAGGTCTCTCCAGTAATGTAACATCATTGCCAGGCTACCGAGACTTTATCAGGCTGCCAGAATGTGCCTCAACCTTTGGAAGATGGACCAAACCAACCCCGCCCTCAAAGCACTCCATTGATTCCCACTCCATAGATGTCAGGATTGTGAGCAATCCATAAAGCATACTGTAGGCAAAGGCAAAAACCGACACCCCTTTCAGAGTCTGTAGCTCAACATCTGACACTGATATTAACAAATGATTGTTCAAACGGGTGAAACATGGAGGCTGGTCGCTGGGCATGCAAGGACAGGAACTCAGGACTGCCCTAGTGTGCATTTCGGATACGAACTCAGCCACGCGCGGTCAGGAAGCTTCTCGAAGGTGAGCTATTGAGATTGGCCAATAACGGAACTCAGTACAGAAGAGGGGGTGCAGTTGAAATATTTTGGACTCGGTTTACTTGCCCTCTTTGACTGCACTACAACCTCTGCTTCATCAGGCATACAACTTCATGTTGCATTTGAGTCAGGTGCTGTGTAATGATACAGGTGGGGGGCAGTGATGACAACTGCTCTACGCATTATTTTGCTGTAATGCTGTTGGAATGTTGATAGAAGCTTTGTTGTTCAAAGGAGTAGAGGTCTGGGGGTTTCGGCAGGCAGAAAGGAGTGTCACCTTAGGAGCGTGTTGTGCTTTTTATGTCTTGAATTTTGATAGTTAATGTGAATAGAATCTTGTGGCATAGTTTGGGAACAAGAAGAACAAATTAACAGAAGCAACATCGGAGAATCGAACTAGAAAGGGTATAAAAGAGAAGGCAAGAAACCCAAATAAAGATGAGCCAGAAAGCTACACATATAATGAAAAGATAGAAGGAAACAAAACATAAGTTGGGAGTGCTGAGAGATAAAGGGCATGAATTTTGAGTGTCCAGAATTTAGTTCTAAGCACATCGAACATATTATAGTATCGGTTATTATTCTTGTATATGATCTTTATTTTTGGTTTGGTTATTATTCCTGTACATGATTATTGAATTTTGCTCCCCTTAAGTCATTATGCTCCATCGTCTAGCACATTCTTCGTTCACCCAGGTGTATAGATGATCTGTTAGATGTTCAACATTTGATTCAATGCCTTTTAGACTCCCCATTTGGCTCTTTTTTCGATTATTGTTTTGGGTGCTGGTTATTATTCCTGTATATGATTATTGAATGTACTCCCCTTATCTCTCAATGCTCCATCGCATAGCCTATTCCTACTCGTGCCCTCAGGTTATATTGAGCAGTTATGTTTGTACTAGTTGATTCAATGCCCATTAGGTCGCCCCTGTTAGACTAATGTTCTGATTTGTTGCCTTTGCCTAAAATTGTAAAGCGCTCCGATATCCTTTGGGATCCAGTTCTCGCTATATAGAACTTTATAAACAGGAAGCAGGCAGCAAGGCTCCCTCCCCCAAGCCAATCGCAACGCTGCAATTGCAGCATTGTGATTGGTCTGAGCGCTGTGACACGCACTCAGCCAGGGACTGGAAGGGTGGGCATGTTCCCCATGCAGGCTGTAATGCAGCCTGCATGGAGAACAGGGAAGTGCGCATGACTGGTTTGGGCGGTCCGAGAGGGCCGACCAAACAGCTATTGCGCATTTTAGGAGTGGGCAAAACCACTCCTCCCCTGCCCTGCTGGAGAACAGAGCAGCCCTGCCCACCCGCCCGCCCGCAGCAAAGTAGCAGAACAGAAAACATAAAATGACAATAACTATTGTCATTTTATGTTTCGCCTTGCTTAAAAGCAGTGGGGCGATGCTCCTCCGCCATATCTGAGGAGCCGCCCCTGGTAGTAACTCTACGGTTGTATTGCGTCCTCACCATTTTCTCAGTGCTATCGTGCAATATATTCCGTATTTTCTAGTATGAACTTACTACAGCCTTAAACTTTCTCTGTGCTCTCATTTTACCATCATAGTATGATCCCAGCTCCATATTAATGTAATCCTTGTTTGGGGTTAACTAGGTTGATAGTTCTGCGTGTTCCTGTGCAGCCTGAAGAAAGATGCTGCTTATGGAAAGTGAAGATGTCACAAGTTGACAGAGAGGCAGACCTGGTGGGTTACCTTGCTCTTGGTGGGGTATCTTACCTGTTCAACTTCTCTTCCTACACCTATTGGATTGCTCATGCCATATGTTGAATAAAGTTGCGTCTATTTTTATATTACAAGAGTGTTGTCTGATTTCTGTTCTTGTGGACAACTGTTCGGTGCAACATTAGTGATGAGATGTAAAGCAACTATGCAAGTCAAAATGTAAAAAACAAACTTTATGAAAAACTGAAAATTTGAGAAAGAAACTCCTCATATTCCAACAGTTTCTTTGCCATCCGTCAGCAACACGAATGAGGCAATCATCATATAGAATTGTAGCCGTCTAAGGCAGATTTGGTGTGGGCCAGCTGAGCAGTAATATTCCTCAAGATGACAGAAGAACGATTTACTGGAGGAATGCTACATCTCATTTTCTACATCAAGTCTGTCCCAGAGAGCTGCAGCAACACTCACAACTTGAACAGACCCATCAATCCTTCTTAGTTGTAGCCTAGATAACTTTAGGGGACCACGAGGGGACCCTGGCATGGTGTGTGCAAGCTCTGATGAATAAACACATTATTTGAATTTTGCCTCTGCATCATTCCACTGCCTATGAGAAGTGTATCTGCCACATGGGTGCTGCCCCATTGCCCATTGCTTACTATTGGCTGTGTGTTTAGTAACTCACATGTGCTTGCATTCTATTTGCTGGCTTTATTTGTTTTAGGCTGTCCAGAATGCCTTTGTCCCTTCTGTGGAGCATGGCCTTTTTACCGCCTCCCTGACTGACTCCATATATTTTTCCACAAGTGCTCACTTTCTGGTAATTCTTTTTTTAATTTTTCCTGAGGGATTCCAGGAGAGTACATGTGTTTTCAGTTGTGTCCCTTGTATGCTATTTTGCATTTGCGTAGGACAGGACGAGTGCCTGGACCATAATTTTTCTGGCCCGGAACGACAGGATAGGGAGGATTTTATGAGATATTTGCAAGACACCATAGCATGAAGTGGCAGTCTTTCGTGCCTGGGACTTAAATGACAGGTCCTGGTCCAACCAAACGCCCAGGCTCTTTAGTTGGGTTTTAGGAATGGGAGCCTAGCCTAAGGAGGTGGGCCATATTTCTTTCATATCAAGTGGGGAGCGATTACCCAGGACCATGATTTTGCTCTTTTCCCCATTTAATTTCAAGAAGGAGTTCCTCATCCAGGTTGCAATCTTCTGTAGACAGGCGTGCTGGCCAGGATTACTTTCCTTTTTAATAAGCACAATCACCAGCTGCGCGTCATCAGCATAGGTGACTATGTGAATTCCAAAGGGAAGAACTGTTTCTGCGAGAGTGCGGGTGTTCACATTGAATAAAGTAGGGCTCAGGGAAGATCCCTGAGGTACTCCGCAGCAGAGGGGAGTTATTTTGTAAGTCACCTCGTTTTGAAACACTTGGAAGGATCTGTTGTCTAGGAATGATTGGAGCCAGGCCAGAGCAGTTCCGGTGATACCTGTTTTACTAAGCCTATGAATTAGGATTTGGTGGTTTACCGTATCGAATGCAGTGCTGAGATCAAGAAGCAGTACCACCGCGGTACCGCCAGAGTCGACAATTTTCCTTGATTCTTCCACTACTGAGATCAGGGCTGTTTCTGTGCCCTGCAGTGGGCGGAAGCCTGTCTGTGTCTGGCGGAGAAGATTGTGGGTCTCCAAAAAAGAGGAAAGTATCGAATTAAAATATTTTTCACTGATTTTACTTATCCCTGGAAGCAGTGAAATGGGGCGGTAATTTCCTAAGGTGGACGGGTCTAGGGAGGGTTTCTTCAGCAGGGCCTTTACCATAGCTTCCTTCCAAGCAGGGAGAACCACCCATGAGGACAGTGATGTGTTAATTAGATCTAAAATCACAAGGAAAACTACCCCTCATACCTGGGTGAACATTCGTAATGGGGCAGGGTCTTTGGGCGATCCACTTTTTACTTCAGAGAACAGCTTTTCTAGTTCAGGCATTTCCACTGCTGGGATAGAGTCCAGGCTAGGGTGTTTTTTACCAAGTGAAGGGAGTGTGAGGTTGTTAGTCATAGGGGGAAATGAGGAGAAGATGGCATCAATTTTGGTTGAGAAGAATTCTGCAAGTTTATCACACTGTGCTCCTGAAGTATCCGGAAAGACAGGTGGGTGGGAGGAGTTTTGAGAGAGTTTTCACAATGTTGAAGATCTCACGAGTGGAATTAGGTGCAGCTAAGATTTTATATTCATAAAAGGCAGCCTGTGCTGCTCTGATTTCTGCTTTATAGAGGTAAATGCTATCTCTATATTTTTTCTTCGAGTCCGAGGAAAAGTTTTTCCTTCAATCTCTCTCCATTTTTTTACAGTTCTGCTTTAGGCCTCGAAGAACAGCTGTATACCAAGGCTTTTTGGTGTTTCTTGTCTTGATTTTCATACTTTTTTCGGGGATAAGAGCATCCAAGGATTTTTGAAGCCAGTTATTAAAATTATCATTGGCCGTGATTACGTAAAGTGAGGAGGCTGGTTTGGTTTCTTCTAGAACTGTAGTCCATTGTTCCAATGATAGTTTGGACCAGGGCCTTGCTCTTGAATAGGAGGGGGCTCTACACGTTGTTCTACAGGGAGGCGACCATGAGAAAGGTATAAGAAAATGGTCTGACCATGGAACGGGTTAAGGGTTTCCCCTACTAGCGTGTCCAGGTTCGAGAAGATAGGGTCTAGTAAATGGCCCTTTATATGGGTGGGTTTACTGATTTTTAGTGAGAGTTGGAAAACAGCTAGGTCCTTGATGAGTTCCATCACCGAGGTCTGTAAAAGGTCGTCAAGATGTAGGTTAAAATCCCCCAATATAGAAAAATTAGCAGAGGAGTTGGATAAATTAGCAGCCAGGTCAGGGAGAGATTTACAGAAGTCCAGTAAGGGCCCTGGAGGTCTGTATAATAAAATACCTGAGAAAGTGAGGGCAGGGCTGAACTCAATGGAGATTACAACGTTCTCGTAGTCTGGGACAGGACTTCTCAGTATTCGGCAGGTTAGTTTGTGTTTGTGAATAATGGCAATCCCGCCCCCCTTCCCTACGGGACGGTCCAACCTCATGATGGAGTAGCCCATAGGCAGAGCCGGGACGAGGTCAGGATCGGAATTAGGGGTAAGCCAAGTCTCAGTAAGAAATACCGCCTCCGGCGATTCTTCTTCAAGAAGAATGGAGATTTCGGCAAAGTGTCTAGGCAGAGATCTACAATTCAATAGATACATCTTATATCTCTGTAAGTTAGTAGGAGGGGGAGAAAGGTTGTTACTTAAATGGAGGCTACGGTGTGGACATGTAAGCGATCTGTTATGGGGTGAAATGGAATGTTTGCATGCTCCCTTCAATGGGGCATCCAGGCGGCGGAGATTGTCAAAACTACACTGTAGTCACTGGCTGGCACAGGGGGGGCGGGTCTATGGCCCCTGGCCCCTGCCGGCTGCGGACGGGCGCAGACGGGCTTGCCTTTGGCGTGCCCGCTGCGCACGCCCGCTGAGCGCGTCCGCTGAGCGTCGGGTTGTCATTGCTTTTATGCTATTTCCTGAGTGGGGCGAGCGACTTTATCGCTGAACCTCACACCCAAGATGGCGTCCACGCCGACTTAACAATTTAGCCCGGATCTCCCTCCGCACAAACGGGAACACCCGCGGCGGACCAGGGAGTAGGGGGCAAGGTAAGACTTACGGCGGAATGAAGTGAGGAGGCAATAGATTTCTAGTGCAAAAACATTTAAAATACGTTTTGTTTTAAAAACTGGCGATAGTGCAAATTTTAGCTAAAAAGGCTCGTAGTAGTTGTGCAGATAGCAATGATCAATGTTCCCTCAGCGCGCACTTCTGTACCAACTGTGTCGTGTCCGGGCCGTCGATCCTTATATGCTATTTCCTGAGTGGGGCGAGCGACTATACCGCTGACCCTCACACCCATGATGGCGTCCACGCCAACTTAACAATTTAGCCCGGATCTCCCTCCGCCCAAACGGGAACACCCGCGGCGGACCAGGAAATAGGGGGCAAGGTGAGACTTACGGCATAATGAAGTGAGGAGGCAATAGATTTCTAGTGCAAAAACAGTTAAAATAAGTTTTTTTTTAAAACTGGCCATAGTGCAAATTTTTGCTAAAAAGGCTCGTAGTAGTAGTGCAGATAGAAAAAATAGATCAATGTTCCCACAGCGCGCACCTCTGTACCAACTACTGTTCCAAATAAAGCAAGATTTGAGAAAGCATACTAGGAGCCTGCATTCTTGAAATAAAATTTCTCTTCTGATACTTCAAGGGACACTAAGGGGGAGATTTGCCTCACAAACGTGATGCAAATCGGTGAAAAAAACTTTTTCGCTAATTAACTTTCCGGTGCTTACTTGTTTAGCTCTAGAAATAACGTAAAAGTAATGCGAAGCAGCGCATAGTGCTGCTTCGCATTACTTTGCACCATGGGGGAAAGTACCCAGGTTTTCACATAATAAACCCAATTTACTAAAAACTATAGATTGGATTTAGTGGGAAAAAACTGCTCCCTTTAAACTAGGTGCAAGGAAGGAGAAATGCTTTGCCTCGTGTCTAGGCATGGCATTTTTTACAGGAAGGTTAACCTTCCTATACAAAACCTATGCTATACTTACACACACCCTAGCACTAAGGTGTGTGCCTGGTACACGGCAGCTGTAATCAGCTGGGAGGAGAGAGCCATATCTATGAAAATATGGTGCTCTCCTGCTCCTTCCCTGTTGCGCAGCGCAGCATAGCCTCACAGGGGCTGCACTGCGTTGCGTGGAGATTTTGTAAATCTCCCCCTTAGTATTAAACTAGAAGCCGTATTGGTTATTGTACTATTATGAATTAAAAATCACCTTTTGATGCACAGCACTGCCAAATGACATTGACAAAGCCAATAGGTCCCAAAAGAGAGACCTATTGGTTTCTTCAAGTGGCGATCGGGTGGTTTAGTCCAGGTATGCAGAGCACAAAAACAGGCGCAAGGGTTCTGAAAGAACCAGCAGGGATAGCCCACTCACTGGAAGCCTTTAGTAATATTTAAAGAGGGTAGTGTTGTCCCTTCACCGCGTGTTTTAATGGCACTCTCTCCTCAATGAGTGGCCTAGCTTTGAGGGACAGTGGTCATATTACTAACAGCAACCGAGGAAGGAAGGAAGGTACGCATTGTCGTTGTGCGTCAGAGCAAAGTGGTGCGGGCATACCTTTTCAAACTTCCGTGTATTTGTATTACATGAAAGAATGCGCACACCGTCATCATCCATTGGAAAGGAACAGTTCGTGTTATGGCACGTGCAGGTCTGAGCAGGTACGCAGTGTGAGGAACGCTATTGAAGAAATATTTCAGAGCGTCACCAAGGAAACAACAAATGCGCTCACAGCAAGAGTGCACGGAGGAGATAACTCAGCAGTGCTCTCGAAGGCCCAGGAAGATTTGAGGAGGACGTACCAGGCAATGGATGCGTCACGTGACCGGGAGCATAGGTCCTGGAAGTAACCATGCTGGAGTCCAGACGGTGAATTACCCATAAATATGGCTTTACATTTATTTTTATCTTGTCACATTTGCCAGAGATCAAATGTCAGTGTATTTTCTTCTGGCAAATTGCTGCTTATTCTTTTAAAATGGAGGCTTGTGTTTATTGTTCTTTCTCTGACTGCTAAGTTAGAGGATTCAAAGTTAGAGTATTTTGTAAAGTGAATTCTCTGACAATCTTGCTTGGGTACAAGGAGTGTGAAAAGAAAGACTGTTGGATGGCAGGTTTTTCCAAAACACATTTAAATACCTGTAAATTAATTGCACAAATATTTTAAAATATACCAGCAATTAGAAACAACAATTGTCAAAGCCAATAGGTCCAAGAGACAAGATTACAGCTGGCAGACTGAAATATCGCAATAGGTTCAATCTCCTTCAACTAGCTTGAACCTATTACGATATTTCAGTTTCCCAGCTGCATTCTTGTCTCTTTCAATATTCTCTTGATAGGCATATATACTAGTTTAGTAATAAAACTACGTGACTTCAACCTTTGATTCCTGGTCCTTATTGTGTGGCCAAATGGGCTTCACAAAAGTTGACTTGTTTTATTATTGGTAACTCCCTTTGCGTCTCAGTCGACTTAAAAAGATCCACCAGTTGAGAGATTATAAATCACACACCTGCACGCTCTCAGAGCTGTTGACCTAAGAAATGTTTTGGAAATAAGCTGGCTGTAAATGTAAATGACAGTGCACTTCCACACCATGCTTTAGTAATATATTTGCAATAGTGTGCTTTAAAATGCTTCACCAGCTACATACTACACCCTTCTTACTCTCATACTAAATGGTGTGACTCCTTTGCTACGCTTGTTCTTTGTGTGACACTTGGGTTTTTCACATTTCCTATGACTTTAGGGATGTTCAGTGATGTAACTCATGGCAGCACCTACACTTTGAAAATTGTTACAGCGCCACTGCCTGGACGCATTCTATGGCAAGCATGTGTAGTGTACAAGCGTATGGCAGTCAATGGATTTCAAGTGACATTTTAGATGGAGCAAAATAGCAGGCCCATCTGATGCAACTGAAGGCTAATGTGTGCCACAGTGGCATAGCAAGAGCACCTTGGACCATAACGCAAACATTGAAACTGGGACACCAACACATAGGGGCTTATTTACAAGCTCCTTGCGCCGCGGGATATCACTTTTCCCCATTTTAAAAGTGACGCACAGGCGGTGCAAGGGGCTTGTAACTAAGCCCCATTGTTTGGTGGTGAAAACAGCCAGCAACTGGGGCCAAGTGGGCCCCTAATACTCTTGGGCCCATCTGACTACTGATGGCTGTGCCACTGGTGCATAGTGTTGTGTTGTAGTAATCGCTCTCTGGCGCACAGTATCGTGTCGGCGGAGAGCCTGGAGACTTCTGTGTTACCCTGACGCCCAGACGTGGGGAGTTGTCTGTAAAGGGTTAGATTCACTAAACGTCAATGCAGAAGCTTGCCTGATACACCGGGGTGCTACCTGATGCAAAGTGCGAAAAATATCTCAAGATAACAACTTTTGTGGCAAAATGATATTGGTAAGAAAGTTGACAGGATCTCAGTGTTGAAGCCGCATTGCAACACGTACAGTGATTATCTAGGAAAAGCAGTTCTTAATTTCTAAATAAATAAGTGCTAGGGCCCTCACCAGTAAGCCACCGCACCTTGCACTGCCCATTGCACCTACCAGTGCTGCCAATGACAGTACCAACACAACTACTAACCACACCTATAAGTGAGACATTTTAGACTATTGCAGCTCCCCAAAGCTATAAGAACAGCTTGGTAGGCAGGTATTAGTCCTTTGTAATGTATATTGAATTAATAAACAACTGTTGTTGTGCTGACCTCTAAATTAGACACCATGTGGCAGACTGTTATAAGTGCCGGTGTTGACTATTAAGTGCCATTGCCAAGCATCAGAAGCCACCGCTCAGATTAAGCACTGTGGAAAAGCGGGCATAACAGGACAGGAGCCACACGTTCACTCCCAGGATTCCTCACATGACAGGGTTAGCAGTTACTGGGTCATCATGCTCTGCATACTGTAAATGGCAAATTTCAGAGTATTTTTGCGTTTTTTGTTCAATGACCAATCACTAACCTTTACCAGTGTTTTTCATATTTTTTTTAATGGTGTGCTGTGCTTGCCTGCCATATTTTCATTTTGCACTGAGCACAGGATTTTGACCCGACCCATGCAATGTTACAGCAAGGTTACTAATTTGTAAAAGAACTTTAATGATCAGCCAATGTACTGTGAAAAACCTGGCGCATTTTTGTGTTCAACTCAAGCAAGACAAATAGTCATTCAGTACGAAACCTAGAACCATAGATCGTTCAAAAATATTACAATTTCTTTTTTGATTGTAGGGCCACTGATTCAAAATTGAACACAAAGAACAAAAAAAAACCAAGAATTGGCCTAGCCAAAAGGTCTGGTGCTGGCTGACATACGTTTCGCTTTGTCAATGCTTGTTTTGTTTTTGCAGCACACAAAAAGAAATTAGGAGAAATAAAGTTATTTTTCCTTTGTATGCCTCTCCTGGGGAGATGCAAAGTTTTACTCATTACTTACATCCTTGTAAATCTGGGAATCTCAGTGATAATTGATGTAACCGTCTGATGAACACATATTTGACACGTCGCACAGCCATGCTCAACTAAATTCAATATATGCCCAGATGATGACCTTCAGGCAAACTGCCTCAAGGGGTAAAATGTGGACTCGATGTAAGGGGTCAAATAAACAGTTAAAACAGAAAAAAACAAAAAACTGAAAATACTACAGAAGAACTGTCCTTTTTTTGGTTTAAAAAGTTTTTATTTCACCAGGAATCTGTTTATATATATATATTTTTTTTTCCAAACTTTATTTTTCAATTTTGCAAAATACAAACGAAGGAACCCCCCCCAGGCATCATTAAAAAACATTTGTTTACAGATCGACAGACTCATTATGGCACATCACGGATTAGGACAACATCATAAAAAATGGAAGTTCATGTGGTATTATAGCATAAAACAGTATGACGGACATTGTAAGGGAAGACAGGCCAGGCCCCGCACCACTCACCCTGCAAGTAACCCCTCAGTGATCTTCACCCCTCTCCCCCTCAGACCCTGATTCATGTGCTGAAAATAATTTGCCACTAGTCCCCTCTGAGTCGCTGTGTGACGATTGCCCGTCTGTAGCGAGACCCGTCATACACATGGTGCGCCACGCCAACAAATCATTGTGTAATTTTTCATCTCTCCAAGTGGTTTGCATGTGTGTTTCCTCTGCGAGGGTCCATTCCCTCACATCCTTAAGCCAACTGTCCCCCTCAGGGGCCCTCTGTCCCATCCATGTGATGGAGACCCTACGTCTAGCCAGCACCAACATCAGTTGTAACAATTTAAATGGAAGTTTCCTTTTCCTAGGCTTGGGTACTAATCCCAACAGACAATGCAAGGGGAATGGTTCAATTCGGAGGCCAGTAGTAGCCGTTATACGATCTACAACCCTTGTCCAGAAACTCCCCACCAACGGACATTCCCAGGCCAGATGGAGAAACCCCGCACCCCCCGCACCACACCTGGGGCAATTGTCCCTCATATCTTCCGAGTAACGACTCACCGATTTCGGAGTGAGGTAGGTGCGGTGAAGAAAATTGAAATGAATAAGCTTAAAGCGTGCATTACCGGACACCCGCCCTGTCAAAATCCCTATGCGCTTGCACTGCCCCTGGTCTAGGGGCGCACCCAAATCTGCCTCCCAGGCCGCCCACGATGGTGGCACTGGGGGGGCGGAATCACGTTTCATAGCCGCGTAGAGTAAGGCTATCAACCTCCGTCCTCTGCCAAAGGACAACAGTATATGTAAGGTATGGGTCATCGGGGGTATCTTCGGACACTGCAGCCAGACCGAGCGCACTATTGAGCGTAATCCTTGATAATGCAGGTATTGACCTCTGCTAAGGCCGAATGACTCCTCCGCCTGCTCGTATGACAAGAAGCTCTCCGAGGGGTACAGTTCTGCAAGAACCTCACACCCTCCTCCCGCCATTCTCAAAATGACATATGCTGCTCTATTTCCAACATGGGTTCCAATAGTTTATTTATATTTTAATGTGAGTGCTGGGATACATGTGTATGAGTAGGACCCCTGCCTCCTGATGTCACTGGTCCTCTGTGTTGCCTTCAACAACATCGACCATCCGCCCCTCTTCCACATCCTCAAATCTCGAATGAGATTTACTGCCAACGTCCTTCCTGGGTTCTCCAATCTTTCCAACAAACACCAAATAATTCACATTGGCACAAGGTTCCAGAAGATCTCTATAAGCAGGGACCCACAGGATTACCTACTGTCCCTCATGAGCCGTTACATGGAGAACCTCTATGTATGGGAGCAGCAAAATTCAACAATATACTGACAATCCACAACACTGTTTGAAATTCTCCTCTAATCCAGACATACACTGTCTCAAATACTTCTGCACCTCATCCAGACTTGGATATCCAGCACTTAAATAAAGCTTAATCCCACCAAGACAGAATGCATGTTATTTGTGAAAAACAACAAACACAAATAGTACAAACCTGACTCAATGTTGTGTACTATACAGCTTTAAACTCCAACTTTTACCCAATACCTAGTCACTAGGATTCATCCTAGACACCAACCTCACTGTCAAGTAACACATTACCAACAAAATAAAGACAACCTAAAAACCAGCTCTCTGGTAAAACCATTCCTCCCAGAAAGTGACTTCAGAACTGCTATTGAAGTTGTCATACTTGCCAGTGGATGGTGTAAAAGCTTAGCTCCAAGGCCTTCCAGACTCTCCCTGAAGGGCATCCTACAGGCCACAGCATGTCTCATCAAGGGCCTGAAGAAATACGATTGCATCTCTTTCATCCTGATAAGATGTCATTGCCTCTCCTTGCTTGCTCCATTATCATGGAAACCAGGTGCATCATTTACAAAGCCATCCGGACCAGCACCCACACTTATCATGCTGACAACCTTACCCTCGGCACACCCACAGCCTGGACACCCTCGGGCAGGAGACATAGAAGCGTAAGAAAGAAAAAACATGGCAACAGCCATTTCAGTCTATGCACTCAGGATCCGGAACAACATGCTTGTATCCATCAGGACAATCCTAACCCTCCTCCAATAGGAAAAGGATTCAGTCTGCACGTCATTAAAGAATATTACAACATGTGGCAGCTACCTCTCCATTTACTCATTGACTGCATTCTTGCATCTAAGTCTGTTGAACACTTTACTGCATTTTGACTAGGTTCTTGCTATACAAAAAACACATGCATAATTCCAGTGCTTAATTTGTAAAAGAATAAGTGCGGGCCCACAGTCCACCGCCGACACTATTGTAAATTAGAGTGTCAAAGACCAAGGACATTTAGGGGCACATTAGGACACCCTATCGGAAAACGGGACCGCCCGCCTAAGGGCGGGGGTCCCGGGAGTGCCATTAGGATGTGCCCGCCAGAGTGGCGGGCACATCCTGTATTTTCAGCATTTGCATGATGAAAGCGGCAGGCACCGCGCGGTGCCTGACGCTTTCATTATGGAAATGCAGGGGGGTACCATAGGTACCCCGTGTGCACCCCCCTATTGTGCTTCACTCTGGGGGCCCGCAGGGGGCCCCCAGAGTGAAGTCCGCCTGCCTTTCTGTGCCGGCATTGCCGCCACAGAAAGGCATTGAGAAATGCCCATTATAATATGGCTGCCACCATATTATCCCTTTTCCGCCCCGGCCGCTAGGCGACCGGGGCGGAAAACAGGCGGGCGGTATTTCCCACCGCTGCGGTCCCTTCCGTCATCGTAATATGGCGGGGGGGAATGCAGGGAAGGATGTCGGGCGGATTGCCTCCGCCAGGGTGGCGGTGGCCACCGCTAGCCTGGCGGAGGCAATCCGCCCGACATCCTAATGGGCCCCCTAGTCTTGATTCCACCAGATGCCTCTTTAATTCAGCACCAAACACTGATTGCCTCCTTTTCCCAGTCTTGTAGGTTCCATTTACTCCCTGCTTTCTTCATTTGTCACTGTATTTCCATCCTTCTCTTCCTTCTTCATTTTGCCTCTTGTGTATTTCTCTTTATTGCTCTGAGTCAAAGTCTGATGAGAAAAAATAAGTGCTGGTTCCACAAAATGAATGCCAGTGTGACCCACCTGCAACCACCGGTTCAAATTAAGCACTGCATACATACATTGATAAATATATGTATTCAATCACTGCACAGCCACTTAATCAATGTGCCAAATGTGATGATATTTTCTGTATGAGAAAATAATGCAGATTATTACACCACATTAAGGCATCTATATGTCTGTCACTGCATGTTTGGAGGGCCAAAGTGCAAGCAGGGGCTACTGGGCTATGAACATGTGTCTGGGGCCTTTTGTCAGTGATGTCCCGGGGTCCGTCCTTCCATTGCTCTGCAAACTGGGCCGAGCACTTGACTCTCAGTGGTAGTAATGGTGAGCAAAAGGAATCCACCTATGGTGGCTGAAAGCGTCCTCTATTGTGATAGGGAGCACTTAGTGTTTTTTAAAATACCCCTCACACACCAAAAGGATCCTTGGTGTCATGCTTCATCATTGGGGTCTTCGCACCCCTCTACGGGATGCGGCGTGCTGCGACCTAAGACTACGTGGGAGCACTTTAGACAAAGACTATGTGTGGTGTGTGTGAGGGTTTTCTTAAGTGAGTGGTGGGGTGAGTGAGATTTAAAAAGTGCCTGGCTCGTGGGGTGAAACGAAAAAACTTTTATTAGGCCCCCGGGCTGGTACAGTTAAAAATAGTGAAGTGCGAGGTGTTGATGTTGTGTTACTGTACATCACCTCTTGTGTGCGTCGACATGTTTCAGAGATCAACTCCTTCTTCAGGACGGGGTGCACAACTTGCTGTATTTAAAAATGTGTGGATATATTTACAAAATAGTGCAAATATTAATAGGTTACAATGTACCTACAGCGGTTACTTCAGTAATTGGCTATTTGCATTACCTGTGGAAAAAAAGAAAAAAATGCTGAAGCAGGAGTTGATCTCCGAAACATGTCGACGCACACAAGAGGTGATGTACAGTAACACAACATCAACACCTCGCACTTCACTATTTTTAACTGGGGGGCCTAATAAAAGTTGTTTAGTTTCACCCCACGAGCCAGGCACTTTTTAAATCTCACTTTCTGAGGTTCCGTGGCTTTCGGGACCGGACTCCATTTTGTTTACGTTGTTCGCGATGTCATTTTGTGTTGCCCTCCCGTAGGCCGTAGAGGTAAACGAACGAACGAAGTTGCATGGGCCTCGTTGTTCATGTAAGCATTAACGTGGCCTTTTCGACTTGCGAATGAACTGCAAGATGCTGACCCCGTCACCTGAAACTGACCCTTTCACGAAGCCAGTTTCTCTAACCGATCGTTGTCTGAAATTGGCAATCAATGTTCAGGATATCGTTAACTTTTAGTTTCTTGCACATATCTTATCCTACTCAACATCTGAATTGTTTCTTTCTTTACGACTTTTCATTACATGGGTAGTGCCTTCAATTATGGGTTTGTCCGGCTTCTGGTGATCGAATTTGGGACAGTCCTAATAATTAACTTGCGGGTTGGTACGATGTAAAGTGAGCTTTTTGGAATGTAATAATGTGTAGAAATGTATTTTAATTGGTCAGAATTTGCCGCAATGGGTGTGAAATTTTCTGTTTCTCTGTTTGCCAGGACAGGGAAACTCGAAGACATCGGGCGTGTCCCTGACGCCGCTCGGTTCTGAAAGACCCGGTTCTTCAGTTGGCGCCCAACGTGGGGCGACTTCAGCGGTACCGGTTCAAGCCCGAGGATCGTGAGGAGCCACGTGAGGACATTCTGGAGGAAGGCCGCCACTTCATCGACCCCTGCATGTCGACGTGGACCGAAGGTGTTTTCGGCGAGGCTTCCCGCTTTCCGACGGCTACGAAGGTTTGCTGCCCTGACTGTCGCCCTGTCTTGGACCCTCGATTGATTCTTTGTAGAGCGAGACGATAGACGGTCTTCTGGTGGCGTGACAGATATTTTGGTTAAGTATAAGTGGGTCGCTCCCACGACTTTGTTTTGGTTCTTGGTTTTGTTTGATTCGGTTGCTGCAACAATCGAAGCCGAGGGGCTCGTATATTTACGAGTGTATCGATAGTTGACAACCCCTTGAAGTTTGAAGCTAGATTAGTGAGCTATAAGATGCCTGGTCCTAGCAAAATTAGGAAATGGTTTAGTTGTGGTTGCAACAGAGATTCCCGATTGGAAGATTCGTGTCCGATACCTCCGGTTGGAACTCCGACTTATGAGCTCTATTCAAAACACGGAGTGGGTCCTATTACTTATAATGAAGTGTGGGTCCGCTATACGAAGAAAGATGGTGTTTTACGATGGCCCCAACATGATAGTTTCAAATTAAATATTTTAGATAATCTGGAAGTTGCGCTATTTAAGAAGAAAGCCCGGCCGGCAATGTTTGACTCTTTCCGCCTTTGGCGAAAGGAAGCCAAACAGCGAGAAATTAAGCAAGCAAAAAGAGATAGGAAAGATAAGAATATGTCAGTACTACAAGCTGTTAGGCAGTATAGGGACGATGGAGAAAAACGTGCGAGTGAAGTTTTAGATAGACAGCGTTGCATGGCCATAGATAAATGTTATCCAGCCTTGCCGCTTTCTCCTTTGAAAGTGATTGAAGATCCTGAAAAAGATCCTTTGATCTCTCATTTACTGAGATTGCCACCTCCCTCTGTGCAGGGTGCTACTGCACCTCCATTACTCCCGGTTGTTCCACCCTTTGTTGTTCAACATCCTGCTGTTGTTCAGCCACCCGGCGCTCCACAGATGGTTTTGCCTCCTACTGCGCAACCCACTCTAGGGTCGCCAGCTTTGCTACCAGCTTTGCCTCAAGATCTTGTACCTTACATTCCTGTATCTCTGACTATTCCTGCTACTTCTATCGCTATGCCTTTGTCACCTCCGAATATTAATTCTCCTGTTTTTATGTCTGCTTCTTCTCCTTCTGCTTGAAAACGAATGACTGAGACTGTTACTAATTTGTTGTCTCCACTGTTTGGGTCACTGAATATGACTCCTGTTTCAGAACATAAGCAGAGTCGTAGTCAGCTTCCCAGTTCCGAGGAACGGGCAGTGTTGGATTTGTTGGCTCGTAGATGGATTTTGAATGCTTCTAGGTATACTTTGCAAGCGATTATGGATGTTTTCTTTCAGTGGGAACCGCCTAAGCAAAGGTATGTTTTTGATGTAATGTGTACTTTTCTGCGTGAGGAATGGGAAAATAATGAGTTGGGTCCAATCCCGCAGGAAGTGCTTGATATTCAGTCCGACTTTGCTAAAGGGATGAAAGAGGAATCCGATGTTATAGGTGCCGTAGAGACGATACTTGTTTTCAGATCTAGGCTTCCGCCTCAGACATTGTACGAACCTGATTCCTCTGAAAAGGAGGAAAGTGAAGCAGTATCCTATGAGAGAGGTTCCTCCTGTATGGAGAGGCGCAGTTCAGGCTGATGCCGCTCTTCATATTGATGCCGTACCGGCTCATTTTCAGCGAGAATGGGTACATGTTCCTTGGAAGAGAGCAGAGGTCTTGGCTCTTAAGCAGACCTTACCTGACCCTCGTAAAAATCCTGCTGGTTATTACAAGGAGTTGTCCCAGACAGTTGAGGCATGTATTATGAATTTAGCTGACATTGATATGTTGATGGGTAATGTAGTTCCGCAACCTTTGTGGGCGAAGATTCGCCATGAGAATCATGCGGCAGAATTAGGAGATACGTGGGCGAATATTATTGCTGCGGATGGTAAACAGGTAGGAGGTGCTAAACCTGAACCTTTAGTTGCAGAATTGCCAGGTAGAATTATTAATTTAATGAAAACTATGATGCCTCCTTTACGAGTGAATTGGGATAAGTTAGCAGCGTGTAAGCAAAAGAAAGACGAGAGTGTGTCTGATTTCTTCACTAGGTTTGAAGAGACGTTTATCGATCATAGTGGTCAGGACATGAGTACTGAAGGTGGTCAAAGGTTGTTTGTGGACAAATATGTCTTTAATTTGCTTCCCGAGCTTTCTAATAAGTTAAAGGACTCCGAGAGTTCATGGGCTGTTTCTTCGTCAGCCCAGATATTGGCTACTGCACAATATTACGAGAACAGGGATAAAAATTAGAAGGATAAAGCGGAGAAGAAAACTAAAGATTTAAAGACGAAAGTTCTTTTGCAGCAAGCTTATCCGCCTCGTCAGAATCAGCCTCAGTTTCAGCAACCTCCACAGTTTCAGAGATTGTTACAGAAGCCTGAGCCTTATCCTCAGCGATTTTTTCCTGGTCCTTATCAGTGTGCTTACTGCAGAGAGGAAGGTCATTACAAGAATAATTGTCCGACTTTGTTACAGCGTGCGAATGGTGTATTTGGTCAAAGAGGTCATGGTAGTTTTCAGCAAGCTCCTAGGGGTAGGGGCCGTGGTGTGATCCCTCAGAATGAGCGTTCCTCTTCCCTACAGAATTCTGCGAAATATTTTGACAGACAGAATGTTCCGAGTGCTCAGTCTGCCCAGTACTATGTTGAAGATTACTGTGTCGAAGGTGAGAGTTTTGGTTATAATGATAACTAGGACAGCCAAAGACAAAGTGAGGGAGTAGTGTCAGTTCCAGTAGATCAGAGTGGACCTTATGTTGAAGTGATTACATCAGGTGTGGTAGAACCTTTTCTTTTGGATACTGGTGCGATGAAGAGTTCTGTCATGCACTCTAAACTTCCTGTCGCACCTTTGTCTGGCTTGACCAATGTTTCAGTAGGATTTTCAGGCGCCCCAGTTCGTAATCCGGTTTCTAGTCCTCTGTCCCTTTCTATTGGCCCTTGTGAATTGGAAGCTCCACTTATTCTAACGACTGGCTGTGGTGAGAATTTGTTGGGTTTGGACTTGCTGAAAATATTGTATGCGACATTGCATTGCTCTCCTTCGGGAGTACAACTTATCTTGGGTAAGAAAGTGATTTCTCCAATGTACTTGTCTAAAGATTGTCTTCCACTGGAATTGCGTTCGCTTCCTGATACGCTTTGGGCTACAGGTCCGAATGATGTTTGCCTTTTGCAGATTCCACCGTATGTTGTTACCCTCAAGTCGAATGCTAGGCTACCTCGTATTCCACAATATAAAATATCGAGCGATGGCGAGAGAGCTCTTTTAGCTATTGTCTATGATCTGGTTGAGAAGGGTGTAGTTGAGGAAACGAGGCGTAATGTGTGTAACAGTCCTGTTTTGCCTGTTCTTAAGCGTACTGATGCTTCTCAGCCACCTGTGTACCGGTTTGTGATTGATCTTCGAGAAGTGAATAAAATTGTTGTGCCACAGTTTCCTGTTGTCCCTGATATCACTGCTTTGTTGACTCTGATTCCTGCTTCGGCAGCCTAGTTTTCTGTCATCGACTTGAATAATGCTTTCTTCAGTATTCCGATCGCTGAGGAGAGTAGAGATATTTTTGGCTTCTCATTAGGAGGCCGAAGCTTCCGGTTTAAGCGCGCACCTCAAGGTTATTGTGAAAATCCCTCCATCTATAGTCAGGCGTTGAAAACTCAGCTTGATGGTTTTGTGTTGCCTGCTGTTGCTACTCTTATTCAGTACGTTGATGATTTGCTGATTACTGCTGATGATGAAAAGATTTGTAAAGAGGCTACTCTTTCTTTGTTGCGATATTTGTCTGACCTTCAACATAAAGTGTCACCTTCAAAGTTACAATATTGCCGCCAAGAAGTAACCTACTTAGGTCATCTCTTGTCGAAGGAGGGAAGGCGATTGACCCCAGAACGAATCCAAGCGATTGCGCAAATGAGTGTGCCATCCACACAGAGAGAAGTGCGTGCCTTTTTAGGTATCACATCGTATTGTAGACAGTGGATTCCGAACTTCTCCCTATTAGCAAAACCTCTGTTAGCGCTGACTCTTAAAGATACTCCGCATCCTCTTCCTTGGTCTGACGAATGTCAGAAAAGTTTTTCTGAATTACGTGATGCATTGTGTTCGGCTCCTGTGTTGGGTACTCCGGACTACAGTAAGCCTTTCACGTTGTATGTTCACGAGAGAGAAGGTTGTGCGTTGTCAGTGTTGCCGCAACAATTTGGAGACAAGCAGCGTCCATGTGCGTATTTTTCTGCTACGTTAGATCCGGTAGCTAAGGCGTTGCCGAGTTGTTTGAGAGCTACAGCGGCAGCGGCTGTTTCTATCCGACAGTCTGCTGGTTTGGTATTGGATAATACGTTGATTGTGATGGTCCCACATGCAGTGGATACCTTATTGAACAGGACCAAGACACAGCACCTTACTAGTGCACGTCTTTCAGGTTATGAGTTGACATTGTTGGCTAGCCATGTGCACATTAAGAGATGTAATGTGTTGAATCCAGCTACGTTGTTGCCGATCTCTGTAGAGACAGATGCTCAAGAACAGCATGATTGCTTTCTTCGTACAGAGGAAGAAATGAAGGCTAGAATTGATTTGAAAGATACTCCTCTTACGAATGTTGATGGTACCCTATGGGTAGATGGTTCGTGTTTCAAGCTTCCGAATGGTGAGACGACTGCAGCGTATGCTATCACAACTTTACATACAGTTGTTGAAACAGCACGCATAGCACAGAATTCTGCGCAAGCTGCAGAGTTGATTGCATTGACTAGAGCGTGTGTGTTGTCAGAGGGAAAGCAAGTGAATGTTTACACTGATAGCCAGTATGCGTTTGGTGTTGCCCATAGTTTCGGACGTTTGTGGAGAGAGAGAGGTTTTCGTACTTCCCATGGCACAAAAATTCAGCATGGGCAGTTGGTGAATGAACTTCTGGAATCACTTACTCTCCCAAAGCAGATTGCAATTGTGAAGTGTAGTGCGCATAAGAAAGTTGTGTATGATGTAGGTCGAGGGAATGCGTTTGCGGATGAAGTTGCGAAGAAAACGGCGAAAGATGATGAGCCGTATGTATGTTGCAGGCCCTGCTAATTGGGTTATGGCTGGAGGAATGTGCAAAGACACAATAGAAAGTGTGAAAATGATTCAGGCTGAAGCGACTGAAAAAAGAAGTGAGTGTTTGGAGAGAAACTACGGGTATGTTGGATCCAACGGGTTGTTGGGTTGAGTTGTCAGAACACCAGCGATGGTTTTTGCCAGATGCGTATGTGCTCCCAGTGGTTACTATGGCTCATGGAATGGCTCACATCAGTTCGAAGGGGATATGCAAGTTGTTGGCTCCAGTTTGGCAGAATGCTGGAATTCCGAAATGTGCTGAGAATGTGGTGAAGCATTGCATGATTTGTCTGAAGTATAATCCTGGCAAGGGAACTCCAACTCTAGCTGGTCATTTTGCTCCTCCGACGTATCCGTTTGAGGTGATACAGCTAGATTACATCCACATGGAGAGATGCAATAATTTAAAGTATGTCCTTGTGGTTGTTTGCGCCTTTTCAAGATGGATAGAGGCCTACCCCCTAAAGGATAATACTGCCTTGTCTACAGCCAAGGTTTTGCTTAAAGAGTATTTCACTAGGTATGGTTTGCCGAGAATTGTATGGAGCGACAATGGGAGTGAATTTGTGGGTCAAATCATGAAGAAAGTGTGTGCTGGTTTGGGTATCAATCAGAAATTCCATGCTGCGAATCACCCCCAGTCTGCTGGACTTGTCGAGTGCTATAATGGTACCTTGAAGCTGAAGCTAGCTAAGGTACAAGCGAGCACTGGTCTTACATGGCCGGATGCTTTGCCGTTGGCTCTTTTGTCAACAAGGACGACAGTACATTCTAGTGTGAGACTTAGCCCACACGAAATAGTTTTTGGTCGTCCGGCGAATGTTTGGGGTGTGCCTCGTCCTAAAAAATATAGTGACATTGAGTACCCTATGTTGGTGGATTACTTACATGACTTGACTGCTAAATTACGTGTTCTCCACCAACAGGTCTATGACAGTTTGCCGACAGCTACTGCAGATCCAGGCCATACGATTCAACCTGGCGACTTCGTATTAACGAAGAACTTTCAGCGAACCAAGAACTTGGAGCCGAGATGGACTGGACCACACTTGGTTCTTTTATCCACTAGAACTGCTGTTAGAGTAGCTGGTAAAAAAAACTGGGTACATGTTACCCATTGTAAGAAGGTCCCTTTGCCCTTACCGTATGACAAGTGGGTGAGGGACGGCACAGCTGATTTCGAATGTGAAAGAGTTCCTAGATTTGTACCTTTTAGTGATGCGCATTTGACATGGACTCGGTCAGAAAGCGAGGATGATGACGTTCTGCAAGCTGCTGTGCCTCCACATCTAAGGCTCGACACGGCAAATCCGGAACTCCTTTTTCAAGAGCAAACTGTGCCTGGTAAAGAGCGCTACAATCTAAGACCGAAAAAGACTGTAAACATGGACAAATAAAGATTGAATTTTTTTATATAGTGAATTACACCTTGTCAGATCAAGAGACTTTTTTCCTTTTTTTCCTTTTTCGAGTCACCATCCGGACTCAGCTGCAGGGTCGCAGTACAGCCTTAAGGGGTGAGCCGCGTATTGACATAAGGTCTGTGGTTCAGGGTCGTTAGTACGATCTTGACGCACACTTAGGTGAAGAAGGTAATAGCTGTGAGCAGCACGTTAGAGGATGGAGTCTTTTGAGTCTGATAAGGGTGTTGAGAGAGTTGATTCTAAAGTGAAAACATGTCTATTGATTCATAGCAAATGTTTTTAATACTGTGTTTTCTAATGCTTTTTAATATTACGCTAGCTTGTGTGGGTTGGATTTTCTATGTCACACAACAGCCGATTTCATCTACCTCCCAACCTACTCTTTCTTTTCCTACTGTTTCCCCACATGAGTTTCATACGTTGCCTGAACATGAACAGACACGAAGATCAGAATTTGTGAACAATTCGTTTATACAGATGTTGCATCAGCATCAGCTAGTTGTAAATACCACATATTTTTGGGTATGTGGTCTTATGCCGCATACGACAGATAAGGGAATGCCATATTTGGTTTTGCCTTTTTCGCCTAATGGGTCAGTATGGGCACTCCAAGCAATGTTTATCTATGCGAATGAAGCATCTCCTGTACGTTCCATCAAAGACAATGCGAGTAATAATGCCTTGATACAGGGAATAGTTGATATGATTAGAGATATCGATGCGTATAATGGTATCCCTAAAGATGAGGTACGAGCATATGTTGGTTGGAACAAGACGAGATATAGTATTAGTCTGACAGAAAAAGAGAGACGGAGAAGGTCTCCTCCTATTTGGATTGTACCCCACCGAGGTAATTTTTGTCTGCAGGGTAATGGTCAGAATCCGAGAGCTCAGCTTGGTAAAAGTGTGTGTGTTCACACCTATGTCTATACGTCCCAGAAATCTCCACCGTTCGTGCCAGCTAAAGGCACGTATTTTGTTTGTTACGACAGAGCATATACATGGTTGCATTCTGATTTTTCAGGCACATCTTATGTGGCATTTTTGCTTCCCCCTACGTACACAGCTGCTTTCAACTACCATAAGACAAGATATGGTAGAGGTGTTATCGATGCGAAAGATACTGTCGCACAAGAAGTTGGAGACTTCGTTAAGGGTTTCCTGCCCTTTTGGGGTCCTATGGCTAATAGTAGGAATATTCGTCAGCTTACGAGAGTGCTTGAGGCCACTATAAATGAGACTGCAGGTGCCCTTAGCAATATTACAGCTGAGCTTCAAGCGGATCGCCTTATGACATTACAGAACCTCTTTGTTTTAGATATTATACTTGCAGACAGAGGTGGGGTATGTAAATTGATCGGATCTAGTTGCTGCGTTTTCATACCAGATAACGCCCCGACAGTGTACCAAGCCATCTTGAAGTTGCATAATTCTGCTGAGTCTATACATGTAGACGAAGGGAACTGGTCGTTGATAGGATGGTTTTGGGAACTGCTGTCCAAATGGGGATGGAAGATTCTGATGTTTCTTGGTATGGCTTTAGCGATCCTTTTCTCGTGTTGCTTATGCATACAGTGTGGTCCCGCCATTTGTGGCCTTTGTGCTACAATCTGTGTGAGAAAACCTGTCTCGAGAGAAGTGAAGGATAATAAGATGATGTTACAGCAACACCTTAATGACCTGATGAGAATAGATATAGAACCTGGATTCAGATTGACGTGAGTTTAGGTCATTGCCTACGTAATGGCAAAAGGAGGGTCTGAGGTTCCGTGGCTTTCGGGACCGGAGTCCATTTTGTTTACGTTGTTCGCGACGCCAGTTTGTGTTGCCCTCACGTAGGCCGTAGAGGTAAACGAACGAACGAAGTTGCATGGGCCTCGTTGTTCATGTAAGCATTAACGTGGCCTTTTGGACTTGCGAATGAACTGCAAGATGCTGACCCCGTCACCTGAAACTGACCCTTTCACGAAGCCAGTTTCTCTAACCGATCGTTGTCTGAAATTGGCAATCAATGTTCAGGATATCGTTAACTTTTAGTTTCTTGCACATATCTTATCCTACTCAACATCTGAATTGTTTCTTTCTTTACGACTTTTCATTACATGGGTAGTGCTTTCAATTATGGGTTTGTCCGGCTTCTGGTAATCGAATTTGGGACAGTCCTAATAATTAACTTGTGGGTTGGTACGATGCAAAGTGAGCTTTTTGGAATGTAATAATGTGTAGAAATGTATTTTCATTGGTCAGAATTTGCCGCAATGGGTGTGCATTCGTAATTAGCCGAATTGAAGATGAAAAGTGATGTCTTGCTCTACGAAAATTGAGCAGTCTCCTGAATTGTACACCGTGTTGTATTGCTTGGTTTACAGTTACTAGCTGCAGCTAATAAATTTGATCTCTGACGCCACCTAGAAGTATTCCTTGTCTCTGTTTGGCAGGACAGGGGAACTCGAAGACATCGGGCGTGTCCCTGACGCCGCTGGGTTCTGAAAGACCCGTTTCTTCATCACCCCAACACTCACTTAAGAAAACCCTCACATACACCACACATGGTCTTTGTCTAAAGTGCTCCCACGTAGTCATAGGTCGCAGCCCGCCGCATCCCGTAGAGGGGTGCGAAGACCCCAATGATGAAGCATGACACCAAGGGTCCTTTTGGTGTGTGAGGGGTATTTTAAAAAACACTAAGTGCTCCCTATCACAATAGAGGACGCTTTCAGCCACCATAGGTGGATTCCTTTTGTTTAATCATACCTTCTAAGAGAGTACGAATCCACCCATAAAACTCTCTCTCCCTCTTTTGTTATTTACTGAATCTAGGCAGCGCGCAGCTGCGGGAGTTATTTTTCCCACCTGAAATTTCCTACACACACATAGGAACACACACCCTAAGATAAGAAGCCAGCGGTGGTGGGAAACATCCATCACAACGCAACTTTTCCGATGCACTACCATTACAATGCAGGATTTACAACGCAAGTCATTACAACGACTTGCGCTGGAGGGCGCTGTAGGATAGGGAATAGTTTAATTTACTGTCCAAACCTTCCCTACTATCCACGGGGACTGGAGTTGGAATAGTAAATTAAACTATTCCACTATCCAGCGCCCCCAACGCAAGTCGTTGTAACGACTTGCGTTGTAAAACCTGCATTGTAAAGGCATGCGTAGTAAAAGCATGCGTTGTGATGACATACATCTGCGGTGGTAACACAATGGAAGACGAACATGGTCTCACCTTCGGGGAAGACGAAATAGATAAAACCCTGGCAGCAATCAATCCCTTTGAGGGCTTGAGTAACACCGATCCAGGTCCCAGTGTGGCAGATTGGGATGAATTGGTCAACCTGAGACGTACCCAGATAAAAGCAACCCTTCACGGACTGCTTATGACAGAATACTTAAGAAACAAGATTGCACCCCAAGGATTAATTGTTAAGAATGAACCATTCATTTTCCAGACGGACATACAGTTCAAGAAGGAATGGTCACTTATCTCGTGGCACTGTACCAGGGACTGGTTAGTGCTAATAGTTAAAACGGCTGCACAGATAGCAGCTGAACTGAAAATAGACATACAAAAAATAGAGGTTCAGTTGAAAACCTACCAGACACCCACTGCCCTGAAAAAAAGACTCGATGAGCTGAACCAACAAATGACGGAATTTGAGCTCAGCCTAAAACAAAGCAAATTTAATAAACTAAAAAAGGCCAAAGATCGCTTCACACCCGAGGGGGCGTATCCTTACCAAAAAGATGGCTACCTCTCGAGAAATAACACTATTGATAGCGATGGCTCTGACAGTGGCTCATCTGGTACCAACTCCAGTGGTAACCAGAGATACAAACATCCCAGAGGTGGCCGCAGACAGCAAAGACAACAATATCCCAGACAAAGAGGGTGGAGAGGCTATTAAGCACCACCACAATACCAACAATATATGGGACCTCCACCTTTCACACATTTCCAATATGGTCCTCCACCTGCCGGACCACGGTACCCCCAATGGAATCCGAATGTGATGGAGGTTTCTATGGTCCACAGCCTTTTTTAGGGACCCGCCCCGGATCACGGGGACGGAACAGAAAAGGCAACAATGTAACATGGCAAGACCCAGACAGGGAGATCCAAGAATGAGCTCACGGAGCATGACAGGAGCACTAGCCAAACAACCCTTAACCTCATCCAACAAGAGAGGGACCTAGTGGTGAATCTAACCCCATGGCCACTAACAGACCTCCAAAGAGCGGTATTGAACAAAGGCTTAGGGTTTGTACCAACCAACAAACCAGACACCTTCAAACTTAACACTGAAATGCAAGAGTTCATCAGAAAGCTGAAATTACAAGCCTTTTTCCTGGACAAAGAACCGACCAGTGCTAACACCGACACTGGCCTTAAACTAAAATCCACATTCACCCCCCCAGATGCAGAACTACCTATTGAACTACTGGCATTTGAGAAGGCAGTCATGACTGATCTAAATAAACTAGATCTAGCTCATACCAACACTTTTCATAACACAAGCCACATAGAACAAGAAGCAATACGACAACTGGCTAACAACAAAGAAATTATAATAAAGCCTGCTGACAAAGGGGGAGCAATAGTTGTACAAACTACATCTGCGTACGACGCAGAATGCACAAGACTCCTATCGGACAAACGAAACTATAAAGTTCTACCCGCTGACCCAACAGAGTCTCTACGCATCAGAATAGGGGGTATGCTAGAAGAAGCCTTAGCACATGACTGGCTCAGTAAAAAAGACGCAGAATTTCTGGCACAAAAATCACCACGCATTCCCTATTTTTATTGCATACCTAAAATACACAAAGACATCGAAAAACCACCTGGGAGACCCATAGTCTCAGGCATTGGCTCTATCCTGGAGCCATTATCTATGTTTGCCGATGCTTTTCTCAGGCCACTGGTGCAGGCGACGGTCACGTATCTAAAAGATACTAAAGCTATCCTGCAGCTCCTAAAGGACCTACAATTCAACCCCCGAATCACAACTCTTACTCAGCCTGGATGTGGAGAGCTTATATACTAGCTGGCCCCATGATGAGACTTTGTCCATCAAAGAAGAAGTCCTATACACCACACCATGGCAATATGAAACACCAAGGAACTTGGTGCTGGAATGCATTTCACTAGCACTTACAATAAAATATGTCCATCATCTTGAGGCAACCAAAATCCTGAACAACCACAACCCCTTCAGACAAAACATCAGTATCTGGAAAAGATACATAGATGATATTTTTGTTGTCTGGAACGGGGACCTACAATCGGTAAATGACTTTTTGAATTTGTTGAACACCCAAAATAGATTTCTGAAATTCACCAGCACTGTGTCCAACAAATCACTTGTATTTTTGGACTTGAATATCTACCCTGAAGGAGGGGTGCTAAAAACAACCACCCACTTCAAACCGACGGCCAGGAACTGCTTACTAAGGTTTGATAGTTTTCATCCTAGACACCTAAGGGAAAACCTCCCTTACGGCCAGTTTCTGCGCCTAAGGCACAACTGTACAGACATGGCACAGTACAAAACGCAGGCAAACGAACTAAAAACAAAACTCTAGCTAAGAGAATACCCTAACAAAATAATTGACTCTGCCATGAAAAGGGCAAAAAACAATAACATGGACGCTCTCCTGGAAGACACTATGTACAACACACACTCAAATGATGTGTCAAAGATAATCAACAGACATTGGAGAATACTAACAAATGGCACACTATCCTTTGAGAAACCCATGTTTGCACATAGACGGGGCAAGAATCTGAAGGACATACTTGTCCACACACGCCCCAACTGACCAAGCAACTTTCGACATCCCAACATGGTATACAGGGCCACTTCCCATGTGGCAATTGCAGCAGTTGCCACCTGACAAAAAAGAGTAAGAAACTCACATTCAACAACGGAACCAGTTGGGAACAAAGAAAATTGACAAACTGCAATAGCAAAAATGTAGTTTATATGATTACATGCCCATGTGGCCTGGAATATATAGGCATGACAACGAGGGCAGTCAAAACCCGCATGAATGAGCACAAAAGCAACGTAAGGTGCAAAAAAAGCACGACCAAGATGGCGTCACACTACCTCTATACTCAACACTGTGTTAATGAAAGAGAAATCCACCGCCAATAAGGACGCCTACTCTACCTCCCTATCAGCTTATAAATCCGCAATCGACAAGACAAAAAGTCGTTTCTTTCAGGAACGAATTGAAAAAGCTGCATGTTCAAGCAAAGAAACCTATACCATCCTGAAAGAACTGCTTAAGGTCCCTGACCCCTCCCCTAGAAACCCCCCAGACCCAAGGGCAGACCAGGAAAAATGTAGTCAGCTAGCCAATTTTTTTCAAGAAAAAATCCAAAAAATCCTTGACTCCATCCCCCCGACCAATGTGAGCGAGACCGAAGAGCCCCCTGACACTTTGATCACCCCCCGCCTAACCTCATGGGGACAAATCACCAACGAAGAAGTAGAGACCACGCTCACATCCATCAAAAGCGGATCTCCTAGGGACCCCGCACCGCTCCGAACCCTTAAGGAAGTCGCTCCCACCATCATCCCTCCCCTCACCAAGCTGATTAACGCCTCTTTTCAACAGGGAGTCGTCCCACCCAGGTGGAAAGCGGCAGTCGTTAAGGCGCTGCTAAAAAAACCCTCCTTGGACCCAGCCGAACTAGCCAACTACCGACCAATATCCCTCCTCCCTGGGACCAGTAAGGTCGCTGAGAAACTGGCGAATAAGAAACTCTCCCAGTTTCTTGAATGCAATAATCTGCTAAAAAACTCGCAGACAGGATTCCGCCCAGGACAGGGCACCGACATCGCCCTCCTGGCTGCAGTGGAGGAGGCCAGAGCGCTCTTAGACGAGGGAGGATCAGTGGCAGTGATCCTCCTCGATCTAAGCGCGGCCTTCGACACCGTCAACCACCAACTCCTGGTCAAGCGGCTCAAGAAGGTAGGAGTAGAAGGCACCGCCCTATCCTGGCTTACCTCCTTTCTGGCCCAACGCTCCTTCCAGATCTGGGAAAACGACACTCGCTCCTCCGACACACCCCTCCAATGTGGTGTACCTCAGGGCTCCTCCCTGAGCCCCACATTGTTTAACATCTATATGTCCCCATTGGAGGAGGTCGTCATCCCGTTCGGAGTGAGCATTGTCAGCTATGCGGATGACACACAACTAGTTGTCTCCCTTTCCCACCCTAGCCAGCAGCCAGCGGACCTATTCAACTGCTTGACGCAGATCCAAGGGTGGATGAACAACTCAGCCCTCAAGCTGAATGGCTCTAAAACTGACATTCTCCTTCTGGGTCAGAAGGGACTCACCCTCCCTGTGAACATCTGGCCACCATGTCTGGGACCCCCCCCTGTCCCTAAACAGGAAGTAAAAAGCCTGGGAGTTTGGATCGAAACGGACCTCTCCTTCACCACGCAGGCTAAAAAAGTAGCAGGCACCTGCTTCGGGCTACCCAAATCGATGAGAAAGATCCTGCCCCTCCTTCCACCTACATCGCAAAGACTTCTCATCCAAGGCCTCATATTGTCCAGGCTTGACTATAGCAACGCCATATACCTGGGCGCTCCCGAAGCAACCCTAAACAAACTGCAGAAAATCCAAAATGCGGCCGCCCGGATCCTTACGCATACTCCGGCCAGAACCTCAGCCAAACCTGCCCTGAAACTCCTCCACTGGCTCCCAGTGAGGGAACGAGTAACATTCAAAGCCCTAAGCTTGGCCCATAGGCTACTGCAGAATCAGGGCCCGCCGATTTTGAGGAAATTCATACAACCCTACAAAGCCCCTAGATCTCTTCGATCGGATACGGAGTCCCTCATCGCCGTCCCTAGATTCAAGAAAACCCGCACGGGTGGTAGACGTTTCTCGATCCACACAGCGCGTCTATGGAACGCCCTTCCCCGAGACCTGCGGAGAGAATCGAACTACCTAAGATTCAGAAAACGACTTAAAACCCACCTGTTCCCTTAAACTCTAACCACCCCGACCTAATCAACTATTCGTTTTGCTTCTGTTAAAACTACTTCCCCCCCCTTTTTCCACCCCCAGCCCCCACTGGTGTAGGGTTCTTCAGCGCTGGGATACCTCAGGGTGACTACGCGCTCTATAAATTTTAATAATAATAATAATAATAATAATAATGATCTACAGTGGACCATGATAGAACAACTGGAGTCGGAGGTAGGACTTTTTCAAAAGGAACAACGCTGGGTGTTCTGCTTGGGGACCCATGTGAAGGGTCTGAATGATGATATACCTTGGGGCCAGCTTAACAACTAGTGCAACCCACTAAACGTTCCCAAGGATATTGATAATGAAACTGCAAACAACTATAGATCTTGCCAATAGGTAATCTAATTGTTTTCCTGCATAACACACTTGATTAGTACAACTGAATTATACTAATCGGCCATTGGGAGCCCATACACTGTGTGACTGCATATCCTTCCTGTATGTGCTAAAAATTAGATTGGTGGATGACACCGCCCCTGAAACACACAAACACATAATAGAGGACAGTGCGCTACACATGCACGATCAACGAGTCAATGAAGGCGCTTAGCGCACCACCCGGCAATGATTTAATCTTTGCCGCTTTACATATACGGCCGTCACACAGAATGCTATCCATTACACAAAGCGCGCTCAAGTCCTAGAGGCATGCGCCTAATATACGCATGCGCAGGGAATCAGTAGCCGGTGATCGGCACATGCGCCATACAGAGAACGGGCAGCTTAGCCGGTGAGGGGAGCCAGCATGAGCGGAAAACCCTTATTTGGGTTAAAGAGCATTTCCGGGCCGGGCCCCTTAACTTTTAATTAGACAACCAATTGACCAATAGCGCGAACTATATAAACTACACGCCGAGGCTCACACTATCAATCCAGCGGAGCCGCGGATGAGGGAACACTGAAATCGACTCGCACTGAATTCGTGAGTATGGTATTTAACGCAACAAAAACGAAAGAAAATTGAGTAAGTACAACAACCAGGCTCATCTGTACTTATTACTCATAGGTTGCAATTTGGCAAACAACCCCAGACGTTCAGGAAGGCTCATGAAGTATTTTATTCAGCCAAGACAAGTATGCCTAAAAATCTCTTCCTCCCACCTAAAGACCTTTTTATCATCACAACTATAGAGTGTGTGTATTCTGTTACATGTGTGTGTGTCATGTCTGTGTCCTTTCTTTTACAGGATAAATCGTCACTGGTAGCCAGACATTTACTGCATAGTGAGCATGACATTTTTTCTAGGTGACTGCACCTGCTAGAATGACGCCGAGGACATTATAAATGTTCTTTCGCATTTTTTCTTTTTTTCCACAGGTAATGCAAACAGCCAATTACTGAAGTAACCGCTGTAGGTACATTGTGACCTAATAATATTTGCACTATTTTGTAAATATATCCACACATTTTTAAATACAGCAAAACGTGAGCAAGTTGTGCACCCCGTCCTGAAGAAGGAGTTGATCTCCGAAACATGTCGACGCACCCAAGAGGTGATGTACAGTAACACAACATCAACACCTCGCACTTCACTATTTTTAACTGTACCAGCCCGGGGGCCTAATAAAAGTTTTTTAGTTTCACCCCACGAGCCAGGCAGTTTTTCAATCTCACTCACCCCCACACTCACTTAAGAAAACCCTCACATACACCACACATAGTCTTTGTCTAAAGTGCTCCCACGTAGTCGTAGGTCGTAGCACGCCGCATCCCATAGAGGGGTGCGAAGACCCCAATGATGAAGCATGACACCTAGGGTCCTTTTGGTGTGTGAGGGGTATTTTAAAAACACTAAGTGCTCCCTATCACAATAGAGGACGCTTTCAGCCACATAGGTGGATTCCTTTTGTTTAATCATACCTTCTAAGGGAGTACGAATCCACCCATAAAATCTCTCTCCCTCTTTTGTTATTTACTCGGTAATGGTGAGCAGTCACAGGGATCAAATAGAGGTAGTGTATGGGGTCCATCAAACTCAGACCTCAACAATCGTTCAGCAGCGCAATAACAAATTGCCAAATGGATCAGTTGAAAAGCCAGGTCTTGAGTTTCTTCCCTAACGTGTGCAGGGTCATGGAGCGTCTGATGTTCACCGGGAGCTCGTTCCAGGTCTTGGCTGTGATGTGAGAGAAGGCTCTCCCGCCTGTTCTGTTTTTGCAGATGCGGGGGACCTCTGCCAGGGTGAGGTCGGCGCATCGTAGGTTCCACTTGGGTGCGTGGAAGGATAATCTTTCATTGAGGTATTGGGTCCGATGTTGCTGAGTGATTTGTAGGCGTGGGTGAGGAGTTTGAAGGTGATCCTCTTTGTGATGTGGTGTCCCGAGGAAGAGTCTGGCTGCGGTGTTCTAGATTGTTTGGAGTTTGTGTAGAAGCATTCTGTTGATACTGGCGTAAAGGGCGTTGCCGTAGTCCAGTCTGCTGGTTATTAGTGCTTGGGTGACGGATACCCTGCAGTCAGGGGGATCAATTTGAAAATCTTGCAGAGAATGAGTAGGCAGTTGAAACTGGTGGAGGCGACGGCGTTGATCTGGTGGTGCATAGAGAGGGAGGAGTTGAGGACGATGCTGAGGTTTTGTGCGTGGTCTGTGGGGGTTGGCAGGCTCCTGAGGGCGGCGGGCCACCAGGTGTTGTCCCAACCGGAAGTGCAGAGTCCGAGGATGAGGAACTTGGTCTTCTCAGAGTTGAGCTTCAAACAGCTGTCTTTCATCCAGGCTGCCACATTCTTAATTCCTTCCTGGAAACAGAGTCTGGTGTCGTCGGGCATTTTCGTGGGTGAATGGATGAGCTGGGTGTCATCGGCGTAGGATACAATGCTGAGCCCATGCTGTCTGACGATGGTGGTGAGGGAGGGCCATGTAGATGTTGAAGAGCTTGGGACTGAGCGATGATCCTTGGGGACCTCCTTAGTTGGTATCGGTGGGTTCGGAGAGCAAGGGAGGGAGTCTGATCCTCTGGGTTCGGCCAGAGAGGAAGGCTTGTATCCAGTCGAGGGCAGTTCCTTGAATCCCCACGTCGTGAAGTCTGGCTACAAGTGTGCGATATGAAACTGTCAAAGGCTGGGGAGAGGTCTACAAGGATGAGAGCCACAGTGTGTCACTGGTCGAGTAGCATGAGGATGTCCTCGGTAGCAGCGAGGAGGGCGGTCTCGGTGCTGTGGTTGCTACAGAATCCGGGCTGGAAGGCGTCCTGGATGGAATTCTCTTCGATGAAGGCGGTAAGTTGGGTGTTTACGAGTCTCTCGGTGACTTTGGCAGTGAAGGGGAGGAGAGTGATGGGCCGGTAGTTTTTCAGGTCTGTTGGGTCGGCCGGTTTCTTGAGAAGGAGTTTAATCTCCGCTTGCTTCCAGTCATCTGGTAAGATGCTGGACCTGAAGGAGGCGTTGAGGGTTGATCTTAGTACGGGTGCGGTGGCAGCGGTGGCCCTCTGCAACATGAGTGTAGGCAGGGGTCCAATGGGGCTCCTGAGTGGGTTTTCTTCATGGTCGTTGTGATGTGTTCTATGGTGGCGGGATGCCAGGTCATGATGGATGGCTTGTTGGCAGTGAGGGGGGTGGTATCCAGCGTCTGTTCGTTGAAGTTGTCATAGAGAACCTTGATCTTCAGATGAAAGTAGGAGCTGAGCTTGTCGCAGAGTTCTTGGGAGGGTGTGATGTCTGTGACTTCGCTGGGTGGTTTTGCGAACTGCCATATGGTGTTGAACAGTCCCTTGGCGTTGGTCTGGACTTTGTCTCTTATGAAGGTTTGTTTGGTGTCCCTTATGCGCTGGTGGTATTCCTTCAGGGCGCTCCTGTGATTGTTCCATGCTTCCGTGGTTTTCTGGTTTCACCAGGTTTTTTTTTTTAAAAACACTAAGTGCTTCACACCATTGTGAGGAACACTTGCAAATACCATTTGGCGGATTCCTTTTGTTTTTGTATAAACAGCAGTCAGGCACAATACAATTAAATTAAGAGGCACAGAGCGGAGAAATAAAGACATGACCAGAATCAGGGTAGATTTGAACCCTGCAACGGTTGGGCTGGCATGCGACGCAGAGCACAGCAGAGCTGCAGGGGAGAGTGCGATCCTGGGACCAAAGATGGAGGTGTCACTCACGCTCCCCCGCAGCGGCCGCCATTATCTAGGGGAGGGGGGAGGAAGTGTAGCTGGGAGGCGGGAGTGGGGCGGTTACGGGAGGGATCACAGGTGAAAGTGGGGGCGGGAATGGAGGGAACAGCGGGAAAACGAGTGGAACAAGGGGAAAAGCGAGCAACAACAGTGAGGCACAATACCAAAGTATAAACAGCAGTCAGGCACAATACAGTTAAATTAAGAGGCACAGAGCGGAGAAATAAAAGACAAGACCAGAATCAGGGTAGATTCGAACCCTGCAACGGTGGGGCTGGCAGGCGACGCAGAGCACAGCGGAGCTGCAGGGGAAAGTGCGATCCTGGGACCAAAGACAGAGCTCTCACAAAAAAATTAGATACTTTACTCTACATTATGCCAAGGGCATAATGGAGGCTTCAGCAGCCTCGGTGCCAAAGGGCCCCCAAACATTAAGGGGGACAGTATACAGCCCAAGGCCAATGAATATATGTAAGATATGGAAAACACAGGAGCTACTAGCCACATTCTGCAGGAGGGCCCTATCATGTTATGTTATGCCACTCCAACATACAGGCACCAATCCGCTGGTGCAAGACCACTTTACTCTGGATTTAACACCTCAATTCTCTCCCCACCTTTCCCTTGCCCCTGTGTAAGGGTAGTATGGAAGGTTTCAGGCACAGATGCAGTGCTACGCCTCTGGCATTTAAAATTATGCAGTCAGTATTATGGTTTCTTGTCACTCTTACCAAACATAGTCTTGTAGACCTCCACCAGCTGTGGCTGGCCCATAGCAACCATCCAAGCACCCCTCCCTTGTCTGGGAGAACCATCCTGTGGTTAGGAGTATGGAGCCACTCCGGCTCCAGTCTTGGATGTAACAACTGCAGAGCCACTATTCAGGGATTGGCTGGCTCCAGCATCTCTGACGGTTCTCAATGGGTGGAGGCTCTCAGAGCATGGTGTGAGTTGGGTAGGGCCAGAGGTCATGGGGGCATGGCTTAGCACCCATTGAAGATGACAGCAGGCTAATGGAGCGCCTACAATTTTGTCCCCAGACTGCTGCTTTTAATTTCCACTTGACGCAGAATACTTTTGGAACACAATTGCATTCACAGGTGACAGCTTAAAGGGCTCTTTATCATGAATGTGTAGAAGATCCAACAGAACCCTGTGTGCTGGGAAATTTCTTTTTCAGCAATTTATCTCTTCAAGTCGGCATTTCTATTTTCCGAAGCACTGCAATAGACTTCTGTGGGAAGCTTCATTTTCAACTATTTATGTATTTAAGTCAGCATTTCTATTTTCTGAAGCATTGCAATAGACTGCCTTGTGAGACAGTTTTAACCTCATTTTAACTGCAGCTCATTTGGTGATAATCTCCTAAACAACTTCCCTTTATTTTATCATTTATATTTATGTATGGGGAAAACTAGGAATTTAAAATTACACACCCCTGGCATGGCACACTCTCAGTATACAGTGGATACTAAAACCTCTTTTTCTTTATTAGAATCCAATATGGAACATCCTTATATGGTATCTCAAGATTCTCATTCGTACTCTTCCTGCGCCTCTACAATTTCTTCTAAGCTACCCTCTAAAATACCAACCACAGCTCTGCTAACAGCAAACAAAAGGCCAAAAAAAATCCATCACCTGTTAAACCTATTTCCTCTGGCTCTATGGAGCTCCTGCTAGATGAGAGCTGCGCCTTGAAATCCTATATCGAGGAAATGAATACCAAGCTTCAGCGACTGGACGTCAAATGGTCTCTGATGGAAAATAGAATATCAGATGCTTTCTATTCGGGATACTGCTCAAGATGTTACATCCCTTAAAGTGTCACATCTTAAGAAAGTTGCTGAAGATTTAAAAGATCGCAATAGACACAATAATCTTCACATTTATGGTCTTGCAGAGGAAATGGAGGGTTCTCAACCTATTTTTTCCAACATTTTCTCCCAAAGGTTTTGGACATGTCTGAATCCACTAAGTTTAACGTACAACGTGCTCATAGACTTGGTCATCGATCTCAACATGCCTCCTTGTCACAAAAACCTTGGGGTGTCATAATATTTTTTGGGGAATAGCAGAATCTTCTCACTTATCAAAGCAGCAAAAACCAAGGAAAGTGTTACTTGATCATGACTTTACGCATTATTACTTGGAATGTAAAAGAGTTAGGTTCACCTATAAAAATGCAAAGAGTTCTTACTCATTTAGTCAAATTAAATGCTGATATTGCTTTGTTACAGGAAACTCATGTTACTGAATTAGAGACCAAAAAACTTGTTAGACATTGGGAGGGATATGTATTTTCCTCACCAGGTAATGGGAAACGTAATAGAGTTGTAAATCTGTGTAAAAAATCTTTGGATGTTACCTTGTTATCACAAGAATCAGATCGAAAAGGTCAGAGGCTTCTAGTAAGATTACAAAGTAAACAAAATACCAATATCTGTTTTTAATATGTATGCACCCACACATCCTGACAAAACATTCTGGCTGTCAATTATACCCAAACTGATGTCTATTTCTGGCAACTACTTTTTGTAGGGATTGCAATCTGGAAATTAATCTTTTTTTAGATTGTTCCTCCAAGTCTTCTTTTGTCCCTTCCTACATTCACAAATAATTCACCACAGCCATCAAACAAAGATCCCATACTGATTCCTGGAGAAAATTTGCAACCCTGTTTACAAGAATATACTTTTTTCTTGCCTGTACATTTCTCTCAATCTAGGATTGATCAACTTGTTGTTTATAAACCCTTATATCAACACATCCCACAAGCTGAATTAGGTAACATTTTATTTAGTTTCTGATCATGCACCGAAATTCTATATTTAGACCTCCTTTTCCTTCCCCTCAAAGTTAAACGTTGGCACTTCAATACTTCTCTTTTACTGGATACCTCTTTCACATTTTGATACGTTTAGAACAGAATTTTTTCTTCGCATAAATCTCCTGATTTTTCATTTGCAATTATTTGGGATACATTCAAAGCTGCTTCGAGAGATTTTATCATTACTTATGTTTCCACCAAAAAGAAAATACATTTAATAAAAGCACTGGATGTAATTAAACATATTAAAGCATTTGAACAATCCTAATTTGTATCCAAATCTAAGACTTGTTTAGATAATTTAATTAGGGCCAAATTTGATTTCAATAAAATCTCCACAAAAGAGGGTAATTTTTATCTCCTTAAATCTAGTTCCAGATACTATAATGGTCAAAATAAAGCAGGTGAACTCTTAGCAAATTATCTTAAAATTAAAAAGGAGCCAAGTAAAATAGAAACTATTTTAAGAGATGATTCCATACATCTTTTTAGAGACAATGATATCCTTAATGAATTCACTAAATTCTATCAAAATCTTTATACGCCAGAATTAGATTCTCTACAATCTGATATTAACTCATATCTTTCTTCTATCCATAAGGAATTCGATTTAACTACTGATTTTTTCCCCTTGATTCAGGTAGGTACTTGTGACAAATAGGGACCCTTGCCTCTAGTCAGGATAAGGGGATTACACTCCTAAAATAACCCCTGCTCACCCCCTTGGTAGCTTGGCACGAGCAGACAGGCTTATCTCAGAGGCAGTGTGTAAAGCATTTGTGACCACATACAGTAACCCAGTGACAACACTACAGATGGACACCACTCAAGGTTTTATATAAAAAATATGTATACTTTATATAGATTTTACCACAAGTCCATAAACGACAAAAATACACAATACTGTTACTTTAAGATAGTAGTTTTAGCTTAGTTCAGTTCAGTTCTTAAGATGCAACACTTAGCGTCAATGTACCTTACGATGCGATGCGCTTCCACGACAAACAATGTTGCAGTGAGGGAAATGCGGCAAAGTTCAGGTGCAAAGAAATAAAGACGTGAAGATCTTCCAGATGTGGCACGCTTCTCCGGGGATGTGAGAAGTTCTCGGTTTGATGCGTGGACTGCAGCGGCGACACCCTTGTTCAGAAGTGCGATGGCAACAGCTTCAGCTGTGAGACTCTTCTCCCACGTTTGCGTGAAGCTTCCGCACGATGCGACAACTACAGCGGCGACATCCTTGTTCAGAAATGTGATGGCAGCAGCTTCGACGGCGGCGCGCTTCTCGGGGGGATGCGAGGCGCTTTCCTCAATGCATTGCAATGCAACAGTTCCAGTGGTGACACCCGTGTTCAGAAGTGCGACGGCAGCAACAGCGACGGCGACACACTTTGACCTCGTTGCGAGACTCTTCTCTAGATGCGGTGCAGTGCGACAACTCCAGCGGCGACACCCTTGTTCAGAAGTGCAACGGCAGGCAGCAGTGACGGCGACACGCTCCCTCTTCGTTGCGAGGTGCTTCTCTCGATGCGGTGCAGTGCAACAACTCCAGCAGCAACACCCTTGTTCAGAAGTGCGAAGGCAGCAGCAGCGACGGCGACACGCTTCATTTTTGTTGAGTCACGTTTCCAGCTCCTTGCGACACGTAGTCCCTCAGAAGGCCCAAACCAGCAGCAGGCACTGTGGTTCTGAAAAATCTGGATTCATATAATAGTACTGGACTCGAGAATAAAAACTTCGTCGAAATAGGACGAATTTGGTATTAAAAGACCGAGAATGACAAGTACATCAAGTACATGTATTTTCGGCGTATTCAAGTGACGATTTCACCTCGAAATCGCCATTTACATTCTGAACTCTTAGCTACATGTTGCCCTTTACATAGGCCTTAATCCAGTTGAATTTGATTCCACAAGGACACATACTCCTTAATCGACTTCTCCCTGACCCCAGTACAAGTTAGAACCATTGCCCCAGGCCGAACTCGTTAGGTCAGTTCCCTCCCAGTGGCCGAGCAAGATAGCATCTAGGCTCAACCAGCCATAAAACCATTTCAGCGCGCACACTTGCCATATCTCGCTCACATCTTTTCCTCCATTCCTTTTCTTCACTTGCTTTATGATGGGGAGGTGACCGTTTTTATTAGGGGTCCAGCGATATCTGATGAAATGTTGGGCCTTGCCGGATGATTATGGGCAGCACGACGTGAAATATGTACATGTCATCATGACTCTGCTTTTCCTTTGTAATCAGTAACTATAAATGAAATACCACGAATCCAAGGAATGTTTTGCCCAAGGCTGAAAATAATGTATAAGAAGAGAAGCCTGACTTCGTGAAAGTGTGCAGTCTCCTAAGAATATACCCGTGTTGTACTTCTAGGACCCTGTTACCTTGGTTGCAGCCAATAAACTAATCTTTGACTTCACCAAGAAGACTCCGAGTTTCTGTAGGTTTGACTCAGGAGAACCCGAGGTCTCTGGGTGTTGATCCCCTGGCACCGCTGGGTTACCGGTTCTGTGCCGATTCTTAAAGACCCAGTACCTCAATTGGCGCCCAACGTTTGGGGCGATTCCAGTGGTACCAGTCAGCCTGAAGATCGTGAGGAGCTTCGTGTGGAAATTCCGGAGGAGGGCCCACCACCTCATCGACCCCTGCATGTCGACGTGGTCCGAAGGTCTTTGCTGTGAGGTTCCCCGCTTCCCGACGGCTACAAGGACTGCTGCCCTGGCTATCGCCCTGATGTTGGACCCTTGAAGTTTTCGGTAGAGCGAAACGCTGAGACGAGTCTTCTGGTGACGCCATCGATATTTTTCAGTTAAGTATAAGTGGAGCGTCTCCCAGTCCTTAGTTGGACTTACTTTGTGGTATCTTGGAGATACAAAAGGTTTTTATTGGTTCTTGCAAGCACCATAACCGAAGGACTTGTGTATTCACGAGAAATATCGTAATCGATAAATCCTTTGAAGTTTTGGAACTAGACTAGAGAACGAGGATGCCTAGTCTTAGACTTGGGAATTGGTTTTGTCTTGGTAGTAATAATAGGGACTCCCGATTGGAGGACTCATGTCCGGTTCCTCCAGTTGGAACTCCGACTTACGATCTATACGTTAAACATGGGGTAGGCCCCATCGTTTACAACGAAGTATGGATTAAATACACTAGGAAAGATGGTGTTTTAAAATGGCCCCAATATGGTAGCTTTGATTCTGAAATCTTAGACAACCTTGAAGTTAAACTCTTTAAAAAGAAAGCCCAGCCGGTGATGTTTGACTCTTTCCGCTTATGGCACAAAGAAGCCAAACAAAAAGAAATTAAATTAGCTAAGAAAATTAAGAGAGAAGGGGGACTTTCAGTAATGCAAGCTGCTGTGCAGTTTAAAGATAATGAGGAAGAACAGATAAATGAGCAGTTGCACAGGCAACGTAAAATGGCATTAGATAAGTGTTACCCAGTTTTGCCGTCTCTTCATCAAGGGACAGAAAAAGAGCGTGAAAAAGACCCATTAATGTCGCAATTATTAACTTCACCACCTCCCTATGCGCAGAATGCCACAGCACCCCCGCAACCTTTAGTTGCATAAGCTGCGCCCCCGGCTCTTCCACAGCACCCACCAGCTGTTCTTCAGCCGGCGCCTACTTCTTCGGTGCAGCCTCCTCCAGGCCCACCGACCACTTCTGTTTCACCTGTGTTTTCTACGATTTTGCCTACTATACTTTCTACATCTCCTAATGCCTTCTCCTTTGCCTTGCTTAGTACCACATCTATTATTCCTGATACCTCTTCTGCCATCTCTACCCCCGCCTTATCACACCCCGTTTTTCCATCTGTTTGTCCTTCAGTTTCACCCTCCATTCGGCAGAAAATGGCCAGCACTGTTACTAATCTTCTTTTACCTCTTTTCGGGTCGCCTACTACGACCCCTAACATAGGAAGAAGACAGTTGCGAAGTCAACTGCCTGATTATCAAGAGAGAGATTCCCTGAATAGTTTAGCTCGGAAATGGGTCATGGACACTGCAAAATATGATGTACAGTCTGTCATGGAAGTCTTCCATCAATGGGAAGCAGCGACACAGAGAGATGTTTTCGAACAGATGTGTGTCTTTCTTGGCGAGGATTTAGAAGACAATGATCAAGAATGCATCCCACAAGAGATGTGTCGTGTACGATTTAAGTTTGGAGAGGGTATGATTGTAGGTCCCGATGTGGAAAAAGCAGTTGAAATGCTATTATCATATCGAAGTAAGGGAATCAGTTCTGGATCGCCATCGGAATCCAGTGCATCTAGTAGGAAAAAGGCACGACAATACCCTATGAGAGAAGTTCCCCCACAGTGGAGAGAGGGTGACGCGACAGCTGTCCCACCTGTCCTGCCCCACTTTCACCGTGTATGGGTACATGTCCCATGGAAGCGAGCTGAAGTTTTAGCACTCAAACAAACACTACCAGATCCGCGTAAAAATCCTGCAGGGTACTATAAAGAATTGTCGCAAACTGCTGGGTCATGTATAATGAATTTGGCCGATATCGATATGTTATTCGGGAACGTTGTTCCACAGCCTTTATGGGGTAAAATTCGTCATGTAGATCATGACCAGGAATTAGGTGACACGTGGGCTAATATTACTGCTGCAGATGCACGCCAAGTTGGTGGTGCCAAGCCTGAGCCTCTGATAGCGAAACTACCTGGTAGAATAGTAGATTACATGAAAACGATAATGCCTGCAATACGCGTAAATTGGGATAAGTTATCTGCATGCAAGCAAAAGAAAGAAGAAACTGTTTCAGATTTCTTCACCAGATTTGAAGAAACCTTCATTGACCACAGCGGTCAAGATATGACCACGGAAGGTGGTCAGAGATTGTTTGTCGATAAATTTGTGCACAATCTGCTTCCAGATTTGTGTAGGAAATTAAAAGATTCGGAAAGTTCTTGGGCAGTCTCATCTTCAGCCCAGATATTAGCTACCGCACAGTACTACGAAAATAGAGACAAAGATGAGAAAGATAAAGTAGAAAAGAAAACTAGAGAACTAAAAACGAAGGTTTTGCTACAGCAAGCCTATCCGCCACGTGGTGGTGGTAATCAAAATAATAATGGTCAGAGTCACTACCAGAATACTTTTCAGCAGCCTCAACAATATCAGAGAAACTTGCAAAGATTCGATTACACTCAACACCGCGTAGGTCCCAACCAGTGTTTATATTGCAAACAAGAGGGTCATTACAAATATAACTGTCCTGCCCTACCACAACGTGCAAATGGAATTCCCGGTGTAAGAGGTCGTGGTGGTCAGCAAGCGCCTAGAGGTAGAGGGCGTGGAAACGCCCCTCAGGACGCACGTCCCCTTCCACCACAAAGGTCTATGAACAGGTTTGATCAGCAAAATAACGTATCTGACAGGACAGCTCAATACTACGTGGATGAGTATTACACAGAAAATGAGCAGTGGGAAAATGAGGATTGCTAGGACAGCCATAGACGAAGAGAGGGAGTTGTTTCAGTTCCAGTAGATCAGAGTGGACCTTACGTTGAGGTGATTACATCGGGTGTGTCAGAACCTTTTCTGTTGGATACTGGTGCTACAAAGAGTTCTATTATGCACTCCAAACTCCCTGGCGCACCTTTGTCTGGCGAAATGAACGTTTCCGTAGGTTTTTCTGGCGCCCCGGTTAGAAATCCGATTTCTGACCCTTTATCTCTTTCTGTTGGTCCTTGTGAATTCGAAGCACCCCTTATTTTGACAACAGGTTGTGGTGAAAATTTGCTAGGATTAGATTTGCTAAAAAGATTGTATGCGACTTTGTACTGTTCTCCTTCAGGAATACAACTTACTTTAGGTAAAAAAGTGGTTTCTCCCATGTATTTGTCGAGAAATGCACTTCCAGCAGAATTGTCGATTCTCCCAGATATTCTTTGGGCTACTGGTCCAAATGATGTAGGTCTTTTAGAAATTCCACCATATGTTGTAACATTGAAGTCGAATGTCAAAATGCCACGAATTCCCCAATACAGAATATCTAATGAGGGTGAAAAAGCTTTGCTAGCGATTGTTTACGAGTTGATTGAAAAAGACGTGATTGAAGAAACACGAGGCAATGTTTGCAACAGTCCTGTTCTGCCTGTTTTAAAACGAACTGACCCTTCTCAGCCACCTGTGTACAGATTCGTGATTGACCTTAGAGAGGTGAATAAAATTGTTGTACCACAATTCACGCACAGCATTATGTTCGGCCCCTGTGTTAGGTAACCCCAACTACAGTAAGCCTTTCACATTATATGCCCACGAGAAGGAGGGCTGTGCATTGTCTGTGCTGACTCAGTTATACGGAGATAGACAGCGGCCATGCGCCTATTTTTCGTCAACTCTGGATCCGGTAGCACGAGCATTGCCAAGTTGTTTAAGGGCCACAGCAGCAGCAGCTGTTTCTATTCGACAGTCTGCAGGTCTAGTAATGAATAATACACTAATCGTGATGGTCCCGCATGCAGTAGACATATTGTTAAATAGCACCAAGACACAGCACTTAACTAGTGCTCGACTGTCCAGTTATGAATTGACGCTACTAGCGAGCCATGTGCACATAAAAAGGTGCAGTACCTTGAACCTAGCCACATTGTTACCAATTGCAGAGGAATCGGATGCTTCAGAACAGCACGATTGTTTCCTCAGAACAGAGGAAGAGACAAAAGGGAGAGTTGATTTGTTCGACACTCCTCTTGCTGAATGTGATGGTACATTATGGGTGGATGGTTCATGCTTTAAACTCCCAAATGGTAACGTGACTACAGCATATGCTGTCACAACTTTGCACACAGTCATTGAAACTGCACGAATACCACATGGTTCAGCTCAAGCCGCTGAACTCGTGGCACTGACGAGAGCATGTGTGTTATCTAAAGGAATGAAAGTGACTGTCTATACCGACAGCCAGTATGCTTTTTGGAGTGGCTCACAGTTTTGGACGATTGTGGAGAGAACGTGGGTTCCTGACTTCGCATGGAGCTAAGATTCAGCATGGTCAGTTGGTGAATGAGCTTCTTGAATCACTGACGTTGCCCCTGAAAGTAGCGATCGTGAAATGTAGTGCTCACAAGAAAGTGACTGATGATGTTGGTCGTGGAAACGCATTTGCTGATGAAACTGCTAAGGAAACTGCAAAGAATATGATGAGCCGAATGTATGTTGCGAGCCCAGAAAGATGGACTGGTGATGTTGGAATATGTGAAGACACGATCGAAAGTGTGAAGTCCATCCAAGCTGAGGCCACGGAGAAAGAGTTAAGCATGTGGAGAGAAAGTACAGGGAGAATGGATGCAAATGGTTGTTGGATTGAATCGACAGAGCAACAGAGATGGTTGTTACCCAATGCATATGTGCCTGCAGTGGTTACAATGGCTCATGGGATGGCCCATATCAGCGCGAAAGGGATTTGCGAGTTGTTGGCCCCAGTGTGGAAGAATTCTGGGATTCCCAAGTGTGCAGAGAATGTTGTCAAGAATTGCATGGTATGTCTGAAGCACAATCCTGGTAAAGGAACCCCAACTCCAGCTGGTCATTTTGCACCTCCTACGTATCCGTTCGAGGTTTTGCAGCTAGATTTCATACACATGGAGAGGTGCAACAACTTAAAATACGTGCTCGTGGTTGTTTGTGCCTTCTCAAGATGGGTAGAAGCCTATCCCCTAAAAGACAATACTGCCTTGTCCACAGCGAAAGCCTTTGTAAAAGAGTTCTTCCCCAGGTTCGGAATGCCTAGAATGGTCTGGTCTGACAACGGAAGTGAATTTGTGGGTCGTGTGATGAAAAGAGTGTGTGAAGGGCTAGGCATTAGGCAGAAGTTCCACACTGCAAATCACCCCCAATCAGCTGGATTAGTGGAATGTTACAATGGCACGCTTAAACTTAAATTGGCCAAAATCCAAGCTAGCACAGGTCTTAAATGGTCTGACGCTCTACCCTTAGCACTCCTATCCACCAGAATGACTGTGCATTCGCGAGTGAAACTCAGCCCCTATGAAATAGTCTTTGGTCGGCCAGCCAACATATGGGAAGTGCCTAGGCCCACGAAGTTTAGCGAGCTGCAACACCCTATTTTGCTTGACTATTTGTATGAATTGACGGCTAAATTGCGTGTTTTATATCAACAGGTCCACAACACCTTGCCTCCGGTCTCTGAGACTCCGGGTCACTCCATTGAACCCGGTTCATGGGTCCTAGTCCGCAACTTTCAAAGAACAAGAAATGACCAGCCCAGATGGACTGGGCCTCACCTCGTCCTCCTGTCTACAAGGTCGGCTGTTAGGGTGGAGGGGAAGGCCAATTGGGTCCACGGGATCCATTGTAAGAAGATACCTTTCCCTCTGCCACATGACCAATGGGTCCGGAAAGGAGGCACTGACTCAGAGCGCACAACTTATGAACGTGTAAAAGAAGCTAATCCTGATTGTGAAAGTGAGAACGTTTTTCAAGAAACTGTGCCACCACCAGAACAATTGAACTCTGTGGAACCTGAACTACTATTTCTGGACCAGACAGTACCCGAAAAAAGACGCTACAATTTACGTCCAAGAAAAACAGACTAAAGTAAAAGTGATTTCTTTTATGATCCGAGAGAAAAAACCTGTGGACTAATAAAGAATGTGTGCTTCCCCAAAATCCTTTTTTGAAAGTGCAGATTCTCCCATCTAGGTAACTTGCTTATTTTTGTTTTTTTTCGAACCGCCATCCGGGTTCCGCTGCTAGGGTCGCGGTTGATTAAAGACTTTTGGGTGCAGCTGACGACGTTAGGTCGCTGGTTCCGGTTGGTCCAAGGGAGCTGCCCTAGACTGACGGAAGCATCCTTTAGCAGAAACAACCTACCACCGCGGGCAGCACCTCAGAGAGGATGGAGTTTCCTGATGTGGAGAGGCCTGTCAAACAAACGAACTTTAAGCAGAGACTTTTTTACACGATGACGAAGAAAAGTTTTATAATAGTGTGTATTTTTATGCTATTCAGCGTAATGGCCTTTTTGATAAGCTATGTTTATTTCTCTTTTCATGTGACATTTGCGCCCACTACATCACCCATACCTCCTCCTACTGTTTCCTCTCATTCTTTCCACCCTTTGCCTGACCACGAATCAAATAGGAGATCAGAGTTCATTAATAACTCCTTCGTTCAGTTATTACACCAACACCAACTTGTAATGAACACAACTAACTGTTGGGTGTGTGGTCTCATGCCCCACACCACGGATAGAGGTATCCCCTATTTGGTCCTGCCATTTAGTCACAATGGGTCAGTATGGGCATATAGGACAATGTTCATATATGCACGAGAAATCCAACCCCTACGTTCTGTAAAAGACAACCTCAAGACTAGCGCCCTAGTCAAAGGTATAGTTGACATGATCAAGGAAGTAACTTCTTACGAAGATACCCCGGATGATGAGATACTTGCATATGTAGGTTGGAATGTGACCGGATATGGCACTACATTAAGTGAGAAACAGCAAGCCAAGAGATCGTCCCCTATCTGGATCGTACCCCATCAAGGTCACCTATGTCTGCAAGGTATTGGCAAGAATCCCAGAGCTCAGCTAGGGAAGAGTGTCTGTACAGAAACTTATGTTTTTGGATCTCAGACTTCCCCTGCGTTTTTAGCCGCTAAGGGTACTTATTTCATCTGCCATGATAGAGCCTATACATGGTTGCCCCCTGACTTCTCGGGCTCATGTTTTGTTTCATTCCTGTTACCTCCCACCTACACAGCAGCGGCAGATTACCATCGGACAAGGGTAGTTAGAGGTGTTTTGAGTAAAGAAGACACTGCAGGTCAAGAATTTGGTGACTTTGCAATGGGTTTTCTGCCGTTCTGGGGAGCCATGGCTAACAGCAGGAACATAAGGCAATTGACAAGGGTAGTTGAATCCACCGTGACTGAAACTGCTGGTGCCCTTAGTAACCTGACTGCTGAGCTCCAGTCGGATCGACTTATGACCCTTCAGAACCGGGTCGCTTTGGATGTAATACTTGCGGACCGAGGTGGAGTATGCAAATTGATCCAGTCCAGTTGTTGCATTTTTATTCCAGATAATGCTCCAACAGTGTACAAGGCCATCTCCAAACTACATAAGATTTCCGAATCTATTCATGTGGATAAAGGAGATTGGTCGTTAATGGGATGGTTCTGGGAACTGATATCTGCCTGGGGATGGAAAATTCTGATGGTCATTGGGATGGTCTTGGCCATTCTTTTCCTGTTCTGTCTATGCATACAGTGTGATCCTGCAATATGTGGCCTCTGTGCTACATCATGTGTGAGGAAGCCTGTGTCAAGAGATGAACTAAACACTAGAATGATGTTACAGCAACATCTCAATGACTTTAGGAATATAGATCTGGACTCAGACTAACATAAGGATAGATTAATTGCCTATGTAAGGGCAAAAGGAGGGTCTGTGGTTCTGAAAAATCTGGATTCATATAATAGTACTGGACTCGAGAATAAAAACTTCGCCGAAATAGGACGAATTTTGTATTAAAAGACCGAGAATGACGAGTACATCAAGTACATGTATTTTCTGCGTATTCGAGTGACGATTTCACCTCGAAATCGCCATTTACATTCTGAACCCTTAGCTACATGTTGCCCTTTACATAGGCCTTAATCCAGTTGAATTTGATTCCACAAGGACACATACTCCTTAATCGACTTCTCCCTGACCCCAGTACAAGTTAGAACCATTGCCCCAGGCCGAACTCGTTAGGTCAGTTCCCTCCCAGTGGCCGAGCAAGATAGCATCTAGGCTCAACCAGCCATAAAACCATTTCAGGGCGCACACCTGCCATATCTCGCTCACATCTTTTCCTCCATTCCTTTTCTTCACTTGCTTTATGATGGGGAGGTGACCGTTTTTATTAGGGGTCCAGCGATATCTGATGAAATGTTGGGCCTTGCCGGATGATTTGTTATGGGCAGCACGACGTGAAATATGTACATGTCATCATGACTCTGCTTTTCCTTTGTAATCAGTAACTATAAATGAAATACCACGAATCCAAGGAATGTTTTGCCCAAGGCTGAAAATAATGTATAAGAAGAGAAGCCTGACTTCGTGAAAGTGTGCAGTCTCCTAAGAATATACCCGTGTTGTACTTCTAGGACCCTGTTACCTTGGTTGCAGCCAATAAACTAATCTTTGACTTCACCAAGAAGACTCCGAGTTTCTGTAGGTCTGACTCAGGAGAACCCGAGGTCTCTGGGTGTTGATCCCCTGGCACCGCTGGGTTACCGGTTCTGTGCCGGTTCTTAAAGACCCAGTACCTCAGCACTTCCAAAAGAACCCTGGGGAGCTGGGGGTTGAAGTCTGTTGTCCCTGAGACTTCAGCAGGAGGCAAGCGCTTTTCCAAGCCCTTGGAGATCCTTCACAAGTTGAAAGCAAAGTACACAAAGTTCCTTTCTCCTTCCTTTGGCAGTAAGGCAACCACTGCAGGTCAATCCCCCAAGCAGCACTTCAGCTTGGGAATAGCCTCTCCTCAGTTTCTTCAGGTTCCTTTCCTCAGTAAAGGTTTCTTCTTGTAGTCCAAAAGTGATCTAATTTCTTGGGATCATGGTCCCAATATTTATATTCCAAAATCCTTTGTTCTCTGAGGGGAGAGGGGCCTTTGCCCAGTCCAAACAAGTTCTGAAGCACTCTGTTTTCCAGACTCCTCCTTTCCTTTCGCAGTGCAGGGCAGAAACATCGGACGCCCCACATGAGTGAGATGGAGCAAGCATTGTGGAAGGCATGTACAGCCCTGGAGTACTTTGTTGACAGGACTCCTTCTCTTCTTTCAGTGTGCAGGGCAGAGACATCAGCCACTCCCCAGGAGGTGGAACCAGCATTGTGGAAGGCAGGCACAGCCCTATTCAAGGTTCAGGTGCAACTCCTCCCTCACATCTAGATGCAGATCTCTCTATTCATCCTGTCTCTTGGAATCCCCCAGCCCTGTCACTCACAAACTTCAGACAAGGAATACATAACCTAGCAGAGGCAGGCTTGAAAGGTTAGGCAATAAAATACCTACTTTCTAAAAGTGGTATTCTCAAACACAGAATTTTAAAACCAACTTCACTAAAAGATGCATTTTATCATTCTGAGTCCAGGCATACTAAACTCAAATTTCTACCATGTTCTCTGAGTCAGTTAGGATTATAAAAATGTAATATTCTAACTGCCCATGCTGGCCTTTGGAGAACAGGTAGCCTTGCAATAGTGAAACACGAAAATGGCTGTAATTCACTATTAGGACATGCCACACACATCAGGGCTTGTCCTGCCTTATACTTACAATGCACCCTGCCCTTGGGCCTACCATAGGGGTGTCTGATATGAAGAAAATTGAAGGTTTAGGGACTGGCAAGTGGGTGCACTTGTCCAGTCAGCATGACAGTACCAGACTGCACGCAGGCTCTGCAATGGCAGACTTTAGACACATTTTACAGGTCGCTTCTGTGGGTGGCTCAACCAGTGCTGCAAGCCCATTAGCAGCATTTGGTTTACACGCCCTGGGCACACTCAGTGCACTGTACTAGGGTCTGACAGGTAAACCAGTCAATCATAGGATCACCACTTCATAGATTAATTTACAATAGGGAGAGCATATGCACTTTAGCACTGATCAGCAGTGTTAAAGTGCCCAGAGTCATAAAATAGCCAACAACAGGTCAGAAAAAATAGAGGAGGAAGGCAAAATGTTCAGGTGTGACCCTGCAAAAAGGGCCAAGTCCAAAGCTTCTAGGACTGATGGTTTTCCTGTTGAATTCTACCTTCATTTCTCTTAACAATTAAACCCTAAATTACATCAATTATTTACTTTCTTTACTTCCTCCATTCTGCTACCAGGACATTTCAAGAAGCCTTAATATGCCTTCTACTGAAAAATAATAAAGATCATAAATTGTGCAAAAATTATAGATCTATTTTCTTAGTTAAGTCTGATTATAAGATTTTTGCCTAGATTCTGGCATTACTCCTTGATCCTCTCCTCCCCACTTTAATTGGTAGTGAACAAGCTGGTTTTGTTAAACTCTCTGATAAACCAGGCTTTTCTGCTCTGAGTAAATCTAAAGAGTATAGACATTCTTTAGCAGACATTCTAGTTCATTTACGCTTTGGTTCCCTGTGACTGTTGGTCTTGCGCCGGGACACTCTATTGAGTAGCTGTGCGCGCTACAAATCCCTAACATAAACATAAACATTTTCCTGGATATTGAGAAATCTTTTGATCTGATACACTGGAAATTTTTATTCTCTACACTTTCATGGTTTGGTTTAAGGAAAAGTTCATTAACTTAATCTCTCTTTTATTTTCTCCTCCTTCCTCATCTCTAATTGTCAATGGCCTAATCTCCTCTTTATTTCTTTTACACATAGGTGTACAACAAGGCTATCCCCTTTCTTTTTATTCTGGATCTCAAACCTTTTCTATCTAAAATTCAACAAAATAGTGACATACAATGCTCCCAATATGGAGAAAACAAATTAAATTTTCAGTCTACGCTGATGATATTCTTTTATATGTGCTCTCTCCTGATTCTTCTTTACAACCCTTTTTAAATGCAGTTTCCACTTTTGCCCTGCTTTCAGGTTATAAACTTAATTCTGACAAATGTGATATCCTTCCACTTAACAAATGGTGTATCAAACATGATTTCCTCCCTTCAGGAATTTTTTAGAGCCCGACAACAAATTAAATACTTGACCCTTTTGTGCACTACTTCTATAAAAGACACTATATCACTCAACACTACTAATTTACTGTCTACTTTATCTAACCATACTTCACGATGGAATATTTGATATTTGCTTTGTTCATTTTATTTCGTTTTTCCCTGCTTTTAAGCGGGATTAGGCTGGGTCTTACATCTTCCCCTCCCTCTTACCGCATGTAAAGGAACTCACATCGCCGTTTTGGCGAGTCCGGGTCCCGGGGGTTGCCCTGCCTAGGAGCCATCTTGGTTTGGGCTCCTGACCCCATCGACGGGCGCCATTTTGGAACGCCCTCGCGATCGCGCTGGGCCTGGAGTGCCTATTTAATGCTCTCCTCTACCGCGCAGCGGGACGCGCAGGTGGGTCGCCCTCGCTTAGCCGGAGTCGTGCCTGAGTCCTGCCCGTCTGCGCCCGTCCGCGCTGAGGACGGGCTGCAGGACGGGCTGCCCTCTGCTAATGTGACTTCAGGTATGTTAACTCGGGATGGTCGAGTATGTTATACATCCGCGATACTTCATTCACTGCGACCCTCTGCCCCTACTTTCTGTGCCCCTTGTACTCTGCCGTGTCATTATTTTTTATGTTCCGGCTGTGGTTTCTCAACTGGCAAAATGCAGCTCTCTAAAACCCAACAGTATATTAAGCATTATAGGGGGAAAAGGAAGCCTACTAAGGGTGGTATTTCTCCTCCCTCTCCGCTCCATTTGTGGAGCTTAAATTGCAGATCGCTCCCCAAGAATAAATTAGACATCTATGATTTCATAACTGAGGAATCCCCTGATGCCTTGTTCCTGACCGAGACCTGGATACATGCCAGCTCGGGTCCGGACATTGCCGCAGCTATTCCCCCCAATTATGTTATGCTACATCAGGATAGACCCTCAGGTAAAGGGGGTGGAATTGCTATTATTTTTAAATCCACCTACCAATGTAAACTGGAAGCATTACATCTTCCAGGTAGTGAAGCTGCATTGTTTAAACTTATGATCAATCCCCGATTGACGCTTTCTGGCCTGCTAATTTATCGGCCACCGGGGAATGCTGCTTCTTGGATCCCCTTACTCGTTGATTGCCTATCAGCAATACTTCTGAAATCAAAGAATTTCACCATTCTTGGCGATTTAAATATCCATCTAGATGATGTCAACAATCCTCTTACTCAATCTTTTCTTTATGATCTTGAGGTTTTTAACCTCAAACTTTGCAATACTGGAGCTACTCATCTTGCCGGTCATCTTTTGGACCCAGTTATTTCCACTATTTCATTTGACTGTACTCACTTGGCACGCCCGCTTGTTTGGTCTGATCACTATGCTGTACACTTTGTGCTACCGTCCGGTCTCTATATAGCTAGTGATTATGTAGAGGAAACTAAACCATCCTATCGCTGGGACAGGATCGATATAGCTGCTTTCAATCTGCATCTGACTGAAACAATTCCATCTATCATTAACACTGAGCAAAATTTGAATGCCCCCATTTCTTGGTGGCTAACAGATGCAGTATCTGTTCATGCGCCTCGTTCCGGCAGTAAATTTCGATCCTTGCGTCCCCCAGCACCTTGGTACTCGGATGAGTTAAAAATCCAACGTGCTAAATGTAAAGCCCTGGAGAGGAAGTGGAGAAGGTCCTATTCCATTCCCTCTAAAATGATTTACAAAGATGAGCTAAAAGCTTATCATGCCAACTGTAAACGTGCCAAGGCTCTTTACATTACCTCTACAATCACCTCAGTGCAGAATTGCCCTCGGACTCTTTTTGCTACTGTCAAGAAACTTACAGGTGCTGACACTGTCCCCGCGTTGCCGGCTTTAGACGGTATACATTGCAATGCTATTGCGGACTTTTTTATATCGAAGGTTCAGGGCATCCATCAATCTCTAGCCTCCCTTCCATCTTCCACTGACCCTTCCTTACCTGGGTTGTGTTGTAATGTTTCTGTCCCTCCTACTGAGTTTCTGTACAACTGGAAATTATTTGATGATGTGTCCTTCCTGTCATGCTTAAAAAGCATTAGGTCAGGCTCTCCTCGGGACCCTGTCCCCATGAAGATACTGAAACAACTTGACCTTGAACCTCGAAGATTCCTAATGAGGTTACTTAACATCTCCCTCAGTGAATCCCGGGTTGAACAGGATTGGAAACATGCCATGGTCGTTCCCCTACAAAAAAAATCTGGTGCGGACATTACTAACCTGGCCAACTTTAGGCCTATATCCCTGCTGCCAGCTTGCTCTAAAATACTGGAACGCCATGTCAACTTCCAGCTAAATGAGTTTGTTGAAAATACGGGATATCTTCATCCATCCCAATCAGGCTTTCGCGCTAACTATTCCACCGAATCCGCACTCCTAGGAGTGACTGAGCGACTCCGACACGGTATTGATAGTGGGGAGACCTTTGCGCTTATCCTTCTGGATTTAAGCGCGGCTTTCGATACCGTGTCGCATTCCATTCTATTGGAGTCCCTTCACTCCCTTGGTGTTGCTGGATCTGCGCTTGCCTGGGTGGCCTCATTTCTTAATGAGCGCACATTTCAGGTATTTTCAAACAAAGCTGAATCGGCGATCTGTGCATCTGCTTACGGCGTCCCTCAAGGGTCTATATTGAGCCCTCTGTTGTTCAATATTTACATCAGACCCCTCGCTACTATCGTAGAGGACGCCGGTCTGTCCATATACTCATATGCAGACGACACGCAGATTGTGTTTTCCTTGTCAGGCAGCAGGGTTCAGGACATCTCTGCCCTAAAAATCGGCCTTTCTCGTGTTGCGGCCTGGATGCAAGTCAATCTGCTAAAGCTCAACGGAGATAAGACTGAGGTTATTATACTAGGCAAACATAAAGATCTGTGGGGCCCTAGACACTGGCCCAGTGATATGGGTCCACTGCCTACCCCCGTGCCAGTTGTTCGTAACCTCGGTTTTTTAATCGACGAGAAACTTTCGATGCGACAACAGGCAACCAAGGTCGCTGCAATCTGCTTTAATACCTTACGCTGGTTGCAGAAGATCCTATGGATGTTGCCTGAGTCTACCCGAAGAACTGTTGTTCAGGCCCTTGTAATGTCCCGTATCGACTACGGCAACGTGCTTTATCTAGGAGCCGATAAAGCCACAATGAATATACTCCAGGTTGTACAGAACTCGGCTGCCCGTCTTTTGTGCAATATCCCACGGAGAATGTCTGCAACGCAAGCCCTGTGCGACCTTCACTGGTTGAAAATCCCTGATCGCGTGGCTTTCAAAACCTTGTGTCTCCTGTTTAAGATTCGTCAGGGTTCTGCCCCCACTTACCTGCACAATCTCGTTCAGCCATATCAGCCCAGTCGTCCTCTCAGGTCATCAAATAAAGCCAATTTGGTAATTCCAAGAATTCGATTGGCAAAAATGGGGGGTCGCTCATTCGCTCACTTGGGGCCGAAGATGTGGAATGCTCTTCCGTTGGTGCTAAAAACAGAAACCAACCTTCTTGTTTTTCGTAAGAAATTGAAAACTTTTCTGTTTTAGTTCCGGTCACTGCTCTTGTTCTTCTCCTTTTCAGCAATTGCCTGTCTCTCTTCTTTTGTCTGTCCCTGGCGCCGGGAAACCCTTTACGGGTAGCTGCGCGCAATATAAATTTAATAAATAAATAAATAATAAATAAATAATCTCCTATTTCTCTCCTGGTGGGGTAGGTTAGATTCTATTAAGATAATGTTAGTCTCCATCATTCTTTTCTATCTTTAGGCAATTCCAATTAACTTTCCCACCTCTACTTTAAAAAAGATGTGTTCTATTCTCACTGCATTCTTATGGAATAATAAAAAGCATGGTATGTCTTTGCCCAAATTACAAAGGAGAAAGCAGCACAGGTTATTTAATTTTCCTAATTTTCAGTCTTCAAAATGCTTTCTTTTTAAAACCGTCAATATATTTTCAAGATAGCTCAACCACAATTCCATCTCCCTTATGGGCAGAATTGGAGTTATCCTTTCTTCAACCTTACTCCTTTGCAGAATTGTTGTCCATTACTCAATGCCCTTCTTCCATGTCTCTTCCTATTCTCAAAAATGCTTGCCAAATATTATGTCCATTTTATATTTCTTCTATTTCACCCCTAGATCAATTTTTTCAATCCTTGATCTGGTATAATACATTCATTAAAATAATAATAAAACTATATTTTTGGAACGCCTGGAGAGATAAAGGCCTATTATGGACTCTTCAATTGATACATAACCACTCACATATCTCTTTTTTGCAGGCTCTATCCATCTTTCACTTTCCTCTTTCATATCAAAACAAATTTAACAGATTTCTTCTATTTCTACCATATGCCTTTCACTTTATTTGTTACCCATTTTCTCCTCTTTCAATTTCGTCTATACCAGCATTACTGCTAACGGCCACTACTGCTTCTCGTATATATACCCACCTTACGTCTCTCCTGTTGAGCGACAAAAATCAACCCTAGAAATACAATGGGAATCAGATCTTCACACCTCCTTTCCTATTCCCTTGTGGAACAAATCATGACTCAAAATTTGCAAGACATCACGTGCTGCCAACATAACTCAAACACACTTTTTTATTTACAACTGCCTTCTAATCACACCTGCTTCTTTACACAAGTTTGATAGCGCCACACCATCGTCTTGTTGGTCCTGTTCTGCCTCAATTTCTGATACTAAACATATTTTATTTGAGTGTCCCAGACCTATCAATTTTGGTTACAAGAATGGAAACAAATTAACTCTATGTTTCATAGACATATACCATTCTCCTTTACCAATTTACTTTTAGGCTGTCATTCTGATGATTGGTATTGTTATACATTTAATATAAAATTGTAGACATATCAATTGTTGTTGCATTTCAACAGATTACTAAAAATTGGAAGAATGCTCTACATATTTCCTTTCAAGCATGGTGTTTGTTATAATCACAGACTAGATGGAGCGTATACTGTTCCAATGTCTCTAACTACTAAACTAAATTCCCTCTGGTTTCCTGTAACCATTTTTCTAGATTCCTCAGTTTTTAAGGTTTTAAGGTTTTCCTTCATCAGCACTTAACTGATGAAGTATCTAAACCTCCTTGAATACATTATTTCTTATTAGGGTAACTAGTCAAAATATCGAGTTTTTAATTTCGACTAGACAAAATATCGAGTAAAAAATATAGAATAGACATAATATCGACTAGACATAATATGGACTACAAAAATATCGACTAGAAAAATATAATATCGAATAGAATAGCAATAATATCGATTCAAAAATATAGAATGGACATAATATCGACTAGACAGAATATAGACAACAAAAATATTGAATTTAAGGTAAGTTAATATTAATGTTTAATTTTTGTGTAATATAATTCTGTAGCGGGTTGTGGGTTTATAGGGGAATAGGGTGGGAAGTAATTTAATTATAATTATTTAAATATGTTATTTTATTTATTGTTATTTATTTAGAATTAATTTTTAAATAATTATGAATTGGTAATTAATTAAAATATAATTGGTAATTATTTTAATTGATTAATTGATAAATATTTTATTTTTAGTAATTTATTTTCTGTAAGGGTTGTGGGTTTATAGGGGAATAGGGTGGGAAGTAATTTAATTATAATTAATTAAATATGTTATTTTATTTATTGGTATTTATGTAGAATTATTTATTTAATTATTAATTGGTAATTAATTAAAATATAATTGGTATTTAATTTTAATTGAAAACTTGATAAATATTTTAATTAATTATTAATTGGTAATTATTTAAAATATGATTGGTAATTAATTTTAATTGATTAATTGATAAATATTTTAATTAATTATTAATTGGTAATTAATTAAAATATAATTGGTAATTCAATTTAATTGATTAATTTTTAAATTGTAAAATATTGTATTGTTAATAGGTAATTTATTAGTATTAGTAGGTAATTTTTATTAGTAAAATATTTGTATTTGTATATTTAATTAATTATTTAATATATTTTATACAATTGTAAAATATTTTTAATAATTTGTAATTGGTATTACTATTTATGTTATTTTTATTTATATATGAAGTATTTACTTTCCCTACTATTGCACTCACTGGAGTTGGAATAGTAATTTTTACCCCTACGCTATCCAACGCTTTCCCTACTGTTGCACTCTCTGGAGTGGGAATAGTAATTTTTACCCCTACGCTATCCAACGTTTTCCCTACTGTTGCACTCTCTGGAGTGGGAATAGTAATTTTTACTCCTACGCCATCCAACGCTTTCCCTACTGTTGCATTCGCTGGAGTGAGAATAGTAAATTTTACTCCTACGCTATCCAACTCTTTCCCTACTGTTGCACTCTCTGGAGTTTGAATAGTAATTTTAACCCCTACGCTATCCAACGCTTTCCCTACTGTTGCACTCACTGGAGTGGGAATAGTAATTTTTACCCCTACGCTACCCAACGCTTTCCCTACTGTTGCACTCTCTGGAGTGGGAATAGTAATTTTTACTCCTACGCTATCCAACGCTTTTCATACTGTTGCACTCTCTGGAGTGGGAATAGTAAATTTGTACCCCAACGCCATCCAACGCTTTCCCTACTGTTGCACTCTCTGGAGTGGGAATAGTAATTTTTACCCCTACGCTATCCAACGTTTTCCCTACTGTTGCACTCTCTGGAGTGGGAATAGTAATTTTTACTCCTACGCCATCCAACGCTTTCCCTACTGTTGCATTCGCTGGAGTGAGAATAGTAAATTTTACTCCTACGCTATCCAACTCTTTCCCTACTGTTGCACTCTCTGGAGTTTGAATAGTAATTTTAACCCCTACGCTATCCAACGCTTTCCCTACTGTTGCACTCACTGGAGTGGGAATAGTAATTTTTACCCCTACGCTACCCAACGCTTTCCCTACTGTTGCACTCTCTGGAGTGGGAATAGTAATTTTTACTCCTACGCTATCCAACGCTTTTCATACTGTTGCACTCTCTGGAGTGGGAATAGTAAATTTGTACCCCAACGCCATCCAACGCTTTCCCTACTGTTGCACTCGCTGGAGTGGGAATAGTAATTTTTACCCCTACGCTATCCAACTCTTTCCCTACTTTTGCACTCTCTGGAGTTTGAATAGTAATTTTAACCCCTACGCTATCCAACGCTTTCCCTACTGTTGCACTCGCTGGAGTGGGAATAGTAATTTTTACCCCTACACTATCCAACGCTTTCCTTACTGTTGCACTCTCTGGAGTGGGAATAGTAATTTTTACCCCTACGCTATCCAAAACGTTCCCTAATGTTGCACTCTCTGGAGTTGGAATAGTAATTTTTACCCCTACTGCATCCAACGCTTTCCCTACTGTTGCACTCGCTGGAGTGGGAATAGTAATTTTTACCCCTACGCTATCCAACGCTTTCCCTACTGTTGCACTTGCTGGAGTGGGAATAGTAATTTTTACCCCTACGCTATCCAACGCTTTCCCTACTGTTGCACTCTCTGGAGTGGGAATAGTAATTTTTACCCCTACGCTATCCAACGCTTTCCCTACTGTTGCACTCTCTGGAGTGAGAATAGTAATTTGTACCCCTACGCTATCCAACGCTTTCCCTACTGTTGCACTCTCTGGAGTGGGAATAGTAATTTTTACCTCTAGGCTATCCAACGCTTTCCCTACTGTTGCACTCACTGGAGTGGGAATAGTAATTTTTACCCCTACGCTATCCAACGCTTTCCCTACTGTTGCACTCTCTGGAGTGGAAATAATAATTTTTACCCCTACGCTATCCAACGCATTCCCTACTGTTGCACTCTCTGGAGTGGGAATAGTAATTTTTACCCCTACGCTATCCAATGCTTTCCCTACTGTTGCACTCGCTGGAGTGGGAATAGTAATTTTTACCTCTACGCTATCCAATGCTTTCCCTACTGTTGCACTCACTGGAATCGTTACAGTAAATTTAAACCTCTCGTTATCCTACGGTAAAAATATTGTATATCTTTTGTTAATAATATGTATATATATATATATATATATATATATATATATATATATGTATTAGAAATAAATAATTTTTTTTAAGTTACATTAATTATTTCTTCATTTTATGCTTATTTAAGTATTTTAAATAAGTTAAAATTAACTTTATTTATTATTATATTACTTTTAAATTACTTTTAAGACATTTAAAAAATTAGATATTTTGACAGTCTATATTTTTTACACTCGATATTTTGGAGTCGATATTTTTGTACTTACCTGTTTGAAGATAGGAAGTCGATATTTTTGCAGTCTATATTTTTACCTCGATATTTTGTCATCTCGATATTTTGACTGTCGGTATATGCCAGTGATCCCTTATTAGAGCTTCCATTCTAATAGTAATATATGCTGCGGTTTTGTTTCACTGATAATATGTACGCTATGATTTTTGTAATTTCACTGCTGTTTCAATTTATTGTTGCCCTTTCTATTTTCTTTTTCCCTCCCCCTTATCCTCTTTTCTACATATAATTGAAAATATCTTCCTGTTCTATTTTATTATTATTCAAATATTTTCAGTACATTGGTATTATATTGTGAACCTGCTGTTTTTTGTTATTTCCCTTTTTCCTACATAATAAACTTTACTTTTAAAAGTTAAAAAAAGGTCATGGGACCACCGTCGGAACATCTCAGGTGACAGGGTGGCTCTGACTCCATTCTCTATGATGACACAGCAGCTTGGTCAACTTTGGGGCACAATGTTAACAATCACAGCCACAGAGTCCGCGGAGCCACTCTTTGGCAGTGCAACAGTTCTGCCACTTTAGATTTACAGCAGCACAGTCCGCTACGGACCCACTTCAGGACAGTGCCACGGCATCGACCACATTCCAGGTCTCAGTGGGGCAGTCCACTCGGGCACACTTCAGCAGTACTGCGGTCTTGCCACTTCGGAATCACAGCAACACAGTCTACTTCATATACACTTTAGGAAAGTGTCATGGCCTAGGCCACTGCAGGGAAGAGAGACAATGCTCCCCTTCTGGAGCATACCAATCACCCTTTCTCTCTTGTATCTCTTCTGGGTAGGCAAACCCACAGTTCCAAGGTCAGCTGCTTCTTGTTCGTCCTGATAGTCTTCTTTTCCTGCAGAGTTGGCTCACTCTGTCCCTCTTCTTCTCAGGGAAGTCAACTTCCAGGTGCTTCTGGAGAGGGAGACAGCCTACCTATCAGGTCAGACTCCAAGTGATATGCCATCACCTTGTGGAAGCTGGTGTTAGGCAGACAGCATCTCTAGTTTCACAGCTGTCCATTGATTTCTCTGCAGAGCACCCCTTTCCTTGGTCAAAGAGAACTTGGAACTGGATCAACAAGTAGGTCAGTAGCTCAATATAGATAAAGCAGACAGTGGTCATTCTCTGTCTGCACTTGCAGAACCAGGTAGGGTTAGTTCTCTTTTCATGTGTCCTTTCTAGGCTGCCTTTCAGACTCAAGCTTTGCGTAGAGTGATGCTCCTCACAGAATGGTTGTTTCCAAGTTAGAGCAAACACCACAGAAGCACAAAGATGTGAGCATTCTTCGCTTGGTCATCAACAGCCACAATTACCTGTAATCAGCAAGAGAGCCAAAAAGCTGGCCTCTTCCAAAGGGCCCTCCACACCCTGAAAAATAGAGACTGCAGTCCCACCTTTCACCCGCACATCTACTAAATCGCAGCGCTCAGCAGGACTTAACAGCAGCTCCTGCAGCAAAAGACCCTAATCAAATTTTTAAAGGAAACACTTTCTCCTCTTTCCCCACTTCAGTGCGTAGGCCTTCTCCCATAGGTTTCAGGAATGTCAACAATACACAACCTTTCCTCTATCTTGCACAAATGAACAGGCCAGAGGCTTCCAATGGAACCAACAGCCCTCAATTACTGTGACCTACTTTGGTGCACCATGCAGGTCAACCACAGACATACACACAAACATGCACAGAGTTGCTATATCGATAAAGTGGGTTAGTATGTAGCAGTGGAACTTCACATGAGTGGGCCAGTAGGCCGCCACTCAATTGACACAGATAAAAAGGTGCAGTCACAACTACATATCCACAAAACACAGGACACTGCCTCCATCACGCTGCATGCTAATCCCATGACAGGGACAGGGACAGTAGCTCACACTCTTCTTTTGGACCGGCATACTTGATTGCGTTGTTGTCAATGCATAAGCCTTGATTGCCACATGGACGATGCCAAACCTACAGTTGACTCAAATGGACTTGTAGCACGTATGCAACTAAGCATCTCTACATTTCATGCTGTTCATTAACTTACACTTTGGTGCACCATGCAGGTCAACCACAGACATACACACAAACATGCACAGAGTTGCTATATCGATAAAGTGGGTTAGTATGTAGCAGTGGAACTTCACATGAGTGGGCCAGTAGGCCGCCACTCAATTGACACAGATAAAAAGGTGCAGTCACAACTACATATCCACAAAACACAGGACACTGCCTCCATCACGCTCCATGCTAATCCCATGACAGGGACAGGGACAGTAGCTCACACTCTTCTTTTGGACCGGCATACTTGATTGCGTTGTTGTCAATGCATAAGCCTTGATTGCCACATGGACGATGCCAAACCTACACTTGACTCAAATGGACTTGTAGCACGTATGCAACTAAGCATCTCTACATTTCATGCTGTTCATTAACTTACACTGTTAGAGAGAACAGACAACAAAGGAGTATGTAGCCCTGTACTGTACAAAATTGTTTCATTGATCATACCACCTCCCTCCTTCTGCTTGGTGTCACTCCTCCCCACTAGCAGTGTCCATCAAGGCTCAACTATCATCCTACTTTTCTTCAATGTGTGCCCCAGACTCATCTAGGCCTCAGCACCTCTTCCAACCACAACTTCTGTAAGTACGCTGAAAACATGCGCATATTTCTTAAGTTTAAAACCCATCAGACCCCTTTGCCATCTGCCAATGCCTTTGAGCAGTGGATGCCCCCTCAAACTAAACACATCAAACATGTGATAATCACATTCTGGAATTGTACCAAGTATCCCTCCTCCAGCATCTGGCCACAAGAACGGGGTTTACCCAAAATGACCTCAACACAAATAAGAAATTTGGGAATGACTATAGACTACAAGCTCTCACTGATAACACAAGTAAATTACATTCCCAAGTGAACCTTCTTCCTTAAGCAATCAAGGTGTTGAACATGTCTTTACCATCTCTCAAATAGTACTGGCTATGATAGCCTGATTATGCTGAAGGGTTTGAAAATAATGCCCTGCTCTATTTAATTTGAAGGGTTTAGATAATGCAGAGGTCAGAGAAATTTTTCATTTGCATACCCGAATTTACATATTACCAGTACTCTAATCTATACACCAGCTGCCAATGGCTGGATGTATGCTCTGGTTGACTCCTTCCTCAACATAAATTCCACATCTTGGCGTCGATTCCGATCCGGTAAAATCACCGTCCGTACGATTCGTATCCGGAGCCGTTTCCGTACGACTCGTACACACACCATATGACTCGGCGAGTACGATCCGGACCGGGTGATCAGGACGCGAGTCGTACGGCCACGTCAGGTAAGGGCGATTTGTACGGAAAACCGCACATTCACATACACACCGTACAGTGTGTACCCTTCCATGATCGCAGGGGTACCCACCGTACACCCAGCGAACATTGGGTACGGTGCGTACACCCCAAGATCGCGGGGTACGGTGCGTACACCCCGTGATCGCAGGGGTACGCACCGTACCCCTGCGATCATGGGGGGTACTCACCGTACCCGGGGGGGGTCGTTTCGTAACCTGTTTTGGGGCTAACTCTGCTTTTACGGCTGTTTTCATCTCCCGTAGGAAAAGGGTCATACGGTGCGTACCCAACATGAATCGTACTTGCCGGTTCGGAAAAAGCGGCAGCGAAGCGTACAGATGTCGCGTACAGCGGGTTCCGATGGAGACTCGTACGGGGATTAGAGTCGTACGGTCTTCTGTACGATTCGTACGGAGTCCGGCTCCTGGTACGAATCGTACTTCGTCGTACGTACGCGGGACGTTGCATGGTACAATTCGTACGGGAAAAACGCTCTGAACGGCAATTCAGAGCGCTTTTTACCGGATCGGAATCGACCCCCTAGTGTCCAATCAGAATATTGCATTCCGGTTGGGATTTGTCTTAACCATCCTGTTGTAATTGGACTCAATGAACAGCCGTACTACTTTGAAGCTCCACAGATTTATTTCCTACAGAGATTAGGAAAACCCAGCTGCATCAGAGCAAAGGCACAGCTCACATCAACCGTTGTTCTTCAAACTCTCACATATCCCCATGTCATAAGTGGAATGTTCCTATGTCACAGCAGTCTCGGCCTAGCTGAAGCTAAATAAACAGAATATTACACATCGAGAATAGAGGAAGGAGCCCTTGATCACAAACTAATTCACAAAGAAGATCAATTAAGTTCAATTGCATTGGGTTCAGCACCCAAAACAGGCCGGTATTCTGACTGTTAATACATATCAAATCAACAAATCAAGAAAGAAGCATGCTATGTGATGCACTTAAAATGATTTGAGGACTTCAACAAGATACAATATTAGGATTAGCATTATCAGCATCAAGCTGTGTTTGTTAAAAGTTATAGTTATTAGGGGGTTGGTAATCTTAATTGCAAACTTGATTACATAGGCTTCTTAGATAACATTTGAAATGAGTGTGTATTGCACTTTTTTTGTTCTGTGTGGATTTACATACATAATGCTTTGCATTGGGAGTTTTTATGTTTTATATATGTCTGTATGATGCTTTTAATATTGTCACAGTCATCTTGTACCAGTATATATAAAACATAGTTTTTGTTGCTGTTATATTGGCTATTTGCTTTTAAGTCCATGTCTTATATGTTTTTCAACAGCCCTGAAGAAGTGCATATGTTCAGCCGCGGCCGTTAGTGGGAGTACCGGCCGGGCAGTGATGTGGGGAGGGGGAGGGGCAGGGTGGGGGGTAGTAATGTATGGATTACGGACTTTAAAAGGTAAGTAAACATAAAAATAAATAAAACAAATTTTGTTACACACACTGCATCGCATTTGGTGATGCAGTGTGTGCAATGAAATTAGTTTTTTTTATTTTTATGTTTACTTACCTTTTAAAGTCCGTAATCCATACATTACTACCCCCCACCCTGCCCCTCCCTCTCCCCACATCACCGCCTGGCCGGTACTCCCACTACCGGCCGCGGCTGCATATGTTAAGGGACGAAACATGTTGGTTGTGTCCATGTTTGTCTTTTTTGTAGAAATAAGAAATAAAAGAAAGAATATTGAGAGCACACATGGCTTATGATGCTTCTTGATTTGTTTATTTGATATGTATTAACAGTCAGTATACTGACTTGTTGTGGGTACTGAAGCCAATGTGATTGAACTTAATTGATCTTCTTTGTGAATTAGTTTGTAATTGAGTGCTCCTTCCTCTATTCTCAAAGTTCCTTATTTTTAGGGTGCACTATATGGTTGGCCCCGGGAGTGAGCATTTGTTCTCTAGGAACTATACAGTGCGTGGCATTAGCATACCATAACCGTTTTTCTTTTCTAAGAATATGACACATCCATTCCTCAAAAAAATCTTGGAGCACTCTTTTTTACTCTGGATGGCTAAAATCTGGATCCGTTCAGAAAGTCTTAAAACCTTTCAGTTCATTCATGAATGATACAAACCACGGCTGAAGAAGATGGTAGGTCTTGGAATGCATTACTTCATTTATGCTCTCACTCTTCTACAACGCTATACCAATTCAGAACACCATGATTGGAGCATGCCTCCAAACCTGAGGGACCACACGCAATGTTTCCTAGACAGACCAAACTCCAGCTCACACCCTTTCAGCCATGCTCAAGTTCAAGTTTCAAGTTTATTTAATTTGTTTGATTAATTAAATTCTTACAAAAATTGCTAAAATGTCATCAAATTTAAAAGCTATAAAACAATTAATCATATGTGGTTTATATAAAAAAATGTAATATATTAAATATATTAAACACAATCCATTAGCAATTAAAATGAAATACCTCCTATTTTTTCCAACGGCACACAAAAATTTTACAAATGCAGAATTCATGAATAAATCTTCAGAATTTAGACATGCTATCAGAGCTTGCCTACATGTCCTCACTCCACAATTATTAAATAGTCTCAGCTCTGAGTTGTGGGCTGACCTGTTGTGTGCTGGGCTGTGCGCTGGGCTTGTGCTGAAGTTGGACCCCTGTTTGCTCCTTGGAACGCGGCTACGTTGAGGGAGCTGCCGCCGTCGGAAGAAGGACCGGCCCTCACCGCCCACACCGCTGCGGGACTGCGAGGCAGTGTCACACCTGCAGCCTCTTCCCGCAGCGGCCCCGCCCCCCGCCTGGTGTTGTAATAACTTTCGCAGCACCCGCTGCGCGGGTGCTACTCAGCTCTGAGTTGTGGGCTGACCTGTTGTGTGCTGGGCTGTGCGCTGGGCTTGTGCTGAAGTTGGACCCCTGTTTGCTCCTTGGAACGCGGCTCTGTTGAGGGAGCTGCCGCCGTCGGAAGAAGGACCCGCCCTCACCGCCCACACCGCTGCGGGACTGCGAGGCAGTGTCACACCTTCAGCCTCTTCCCACAGCGGCCCGCCCCCCCGCCTGGTGTTGTAATAACTTTCGCAGCACCCGCTGCGCGGGTGCTACTCAGCTCTGAGTTGTGGGCTGACCTGTTGTGTGCTGGGCTGTGCGCTGGGCTTGTGCTAAAGTTGGACCCCTGTTTGCTCCTTGGAACGCGGGTCTGTTGAGGGAGCTGCCGCCATCGGAAGAAGGACCCGCCCTCACCGCCCACACCGCTGCGGGACTGCGAGGCAGTGTCACACCTGCAGCCTCTTCCCGCAGCGGCTCCGCCTCCCCCTTTATAAAATCACTCTAACCGTCTCGCGTAGCGGGACGCGTGCGGGACAGAGCCCGGGGCGAAGCCCGGGCAAAGGGCGGGCCCTCTAAGGCCCTCGTAGGCCAGAGAAGGCTGGGCTGGGCCTACCCCTTAACATTTGCAGTACAGTGGCCTGTGCCTGCGCCCTGTCATACGTTGGATATGTCGACTGAAGAGGAAACCCCTGGAAAAAAGGAAGACTACGCAATGGGTCATTGGATAATTATTTTCCCAAGGTCCGGAGTGAGGGTGATAAGGATTCTACCTTAGCTGAGCGCAGGGCTGAACGGCGTCGCTCTGTTGAGAGCATGAAACACAGACCCCTCATTGACAGTACCCCTCTTGTTTCGACCCGGGAGGGCGGCTCACTAGACTTGAGTGGGGATAATGCTAGTCAAGAAGGTGTTCCCCTTTTGTTTCGTGATTTGGTATCCACACCTTGTTTGCCCTTGGATAACATTAAAATTGTTTCCCCTAGCCCTAGCCCCGGTTGCATTACTGTCACAACCAAGCCTAGGAAACAGAAACCTAAGCATTTAGTTGCTGCCCAGATCCACCGTCCACCACCTAGTAAAAAAAGAAGGAAACTAAGGGCGGCACTAGGTAAAGCTAAAATCCCACATACTGATTTTGGTAAAGGGCCAAAAACCCTCAATCCAATCGAGACTACCCTAGTAGAGGGGCCGGATTCTCCACCAGCAGTAGTATCACCTTTGGTAAATAGCTCACTTGAAGCAGCTGCACAGGCCGTGGTTCCTGACAGCAATGATGGGGTTATAGCATCAGTTATTCCACCTCCCCCCACATTGATAGGGAACTTGGAGTTTTTGCTGAGATCACTCCTTTTACCTATTAATGAATCTATTAAAAAGGTTGAAATTAGATTGACCATACTGGAGACTGCTATAAATAGCATGGTTACTCTGACCAAAGCCCAGGGAAGTGGGACGGCGCATCCCATACCTCTGGCCAGGCCCCCTGCTACTACAGTTCCTAATATTCCAACTGCCTCGTCTAAGCCGACTAAACACAATACACAGCCCCAGGGTAGGGTCGACCTTCCCTCCCAAAACCCACCGCCTCCTAAACAGTTAAACACACCAGCAATAGAAACGGGTGGTGACCCCAAAAAACCAGTTTCAAAGGCCCCGACAAGTAATAACCTGAACGATCAAGGGGAAGGTGGATATACTAGAGCCCCACGGAAAAAGGTGCCACAAGTGGAGATTCCTCCAGAAGCAGTGCCCTTTGTGGTGGTCTTGACTGGGGTCCCCCCGTTAGCAGAAAATAAGAAGGAGGGATACGTTGATCTTAAAAATAAAATCATTCATTGGTTGAGGACATATAGGCCGATAGCACCCAATATAGATAGGGATATAGTTCATGTCAGACGGATTATTTGGCTGGGGAGCAGAACTAAAGATATAGAGGGGGACCTAGTGGTGGTCAACTTTAGAGATCCCCGGGCAGTAGATTATATCTTAAATTGGCCACCTGGAAACGGGGAAACCCGTATCATCCCTCGGGCCCTAACGCATTTCTATCCTAGGTCAGAGGCTATTCCTCCTAAATATCCAAATAAGTTCCAAACCTATAGGCCACCCCCTAACTTGCCTTATAAAAACAAATATCCCCAGTATGGGCAACATTTTGCCTTGGTGGCTGATCAGCATCCTGCCTGGTCCACGGTGCCCTATAGACACACGATGAACCACGTAACCAGGATGGAACACCTAAGACCCTTTACTCCCTTGGACACTTACAATCGGTTTTCGCAGCTCTCTGGGCTGGAAGATTGCGATTGAAGTTTAGTGCCGGGGGGGGGAGAGATGTGACCCCCTTGGTGAGGAGGTCCCACGACTCCGTGGTAGCATAGGCACAGGGCAAGTTAGTCCACCTTTATCTCAAATTGCCATTACTAACACCATTACTGAGGCTTCCCCGATAGCCGGGTCTATGGTCAGCATGGCTAGCTGTCCTGCAAACCCTATTCCCTTGGTCCAGGAAGGGAGTAGCTGCTTGATCATGGTGGATAGTGAGGGTGTGAATAAGGGGGTTCACACCAAAGTGCTCAAGGGTCGGCGGGAAATTAACCTCCTATCTTGGAACGTTGCGGGGTTAAAAAGGAAGTTAGATATACCAGAATGGCACTCATTCATCGAGAAGTTCGATGTTTGCCTGTTTCAGGAAACCTGGAGCTTATTACCCCTAAATAAATCAGGGTATACCACCCACTTTTTGCCAGCAGTAAGTAAAGGGAAGGGTAGACCGGCGGGAGGCCTCATGGTCTGGATTAAAATAGATCTAGACTGGGAGGTCACACGCCACAATTTGGAGTGTAGTGATATACTCCATCTCTCTTCTAGAGGAAACACAGAGGGAAGTAGGCTTGATCTATTTAACGTTTATGCCAGAGGGACACCTGGGGATACCGCCTCATCAATTTTAACAGCTCTGGATTCAGCCTTAGCTAACTGCCCTTCATCAGCAAAAATCATCGTGGGGGGTGATTTTAACTGTACGTTCGAACCCCTCCTCGGAGATGACCCCCTGGGTATTGAAGATGAAGATTTAAAATGGTCTATCCCAACTCTATCCCTGCCCCCTATTAGAAAATGGTCAGCTAGGGCAATACAAATCAATGCAATAACTAGGGACCATATGTTAAGAGCCCTCAATGGCAGGACTTTATCCGACCGGGCAGGTGCACTGACCTTCAATAGACTTACTGGGCCGTCCCGAATTGACTACATCCTAATGGATGTTAGTTTATGGGCAGACCTTATTGATATGGAGGTGCTCCCAAGTCAGGATAGCGACCATAATCCCCTGTGTTGTAAGTTTAATTGAGAGATCATCCCATACAATAACAACCGCAGATTGAAATGGGACAAGGCTAATTTGAAGGAGGATGACCTAATGACCATTAAATCCCTGGTAGAGGGCCTGTACTCTGATCTGGAGGCCTGGGACTGTGAAAACCAGATTAGTATGTTTCCGCACTCTTCCCTTGACTCAGCTTATAAAGCTACAATAGAACACGTTAGTCAATTTTTTACCTCGAAAGGGAAAAGTCACAGGAAAACTATTACACCTCCCATTTCAAATAAACCTTGGTATACAGACCAATGTAAGGGCAAAAGGAAAAATCTGACAAAAGCCCTGCTTTCTAGGGATCCTTTGCTGGTTAGAGCGGCCAGGAAGGACTACCTAAAAGCACTATCGCTGGCCAAACGTGAGTGGGAGGAACAGCATTGGCAAGATCTATCCAATGCTGTGAGTAGAATGAACCCGAAGTTTTTTTGGGATCTGATTAACAGAGCCAGACAGGGGAAATCCCAACCCTTAGCAGCTCACATAACCAGTCATCAATGGTTTAATCACTTTTCATCCCTATATGGAGGTAATGAAGAGTCAAATAGCCCCGGGGCAGCTAGTTTTGGTGCTGGGGATACCTCAGGGGTGGATGATCCCCCATTTACGACCACCGAAGTAGTAACGGCGATTAGACATCTAATTCCCAAGAAGGCGGCCGGTCCGGATGGGATTCCTGGGGACCTGTTGATTGCGGAACCGCTGGCTTGGGCCAATTTAATCGCCACAATTATGAACTTGATTACTAGGGGACACCAGGTGCCAGATTCTTGGAAGGGGGCAGAGGTGGTAACAGTGTTTAAGAAGGGGGCAAGAGATGATCCTGCGAATTACAGACCTATCAGCTTGATAGATATAATCCAGAAAGTGGTCGGCAGGGTCATCATCTCAAGGGTAGGCGATTGGATGGAGGAGGCTAGTATTCTCTCCCACCTTCAAGCGGGCTTCAGAAGAAAGGTAGGCACGATGGACCAGGTCTTTCGCTTTTTTGTTATCTATTGGAAGGCAGTTACCATCAAGAAAGGCAGTTTATACATGGCCTTCATAGATCTCAAGACGGCTTTTGACCTGGTCCCCCGGGCTAAATTATGGGAGATCCTAGGAGAGATGGGATTTCCCAGTAGACTTCTGAGTCTAATCGTAAAGCTCCACGAGGGGAACTATGCGAGGGTTAGATGGGGATCCCAGGGACAGTTAACAGATAGGGTCCCTGTGAGGAGAGGAGTACGCCAGGGCTGTGTTATGGCTCCGACCCTTTTCTCCCTATTCGTGAATGGAGTGGTGGACCATCTGAAAGGGGAAGAGTCGGATGCCCCATCTCTGGCGGGGGAAAGAATCCCCACTTTACTCTTCGCCGATGACACCTTATTGATCTCCAAATCCCCTGTGGGTCTGCAAAAACTCTTGAACCGTTTTAGTTCCTTCTGTACTAATAGAGGCTTAACCATCAACACCTCGAAAACTAAACTGATGGCACTCTCCCCCTCCAAAAGATTTAAAAATAATTTCTTGCTTAATGGGGCTCCCCTGGAGTTGGTCGATTCATTTGACTATCTTGGTGTTAGGATAAATAGTCGAATGACCTGGAAGGATCACCTGGCCAAAATGTTACTCAGCCACCAAAGAGTATCTGGGGTGACTCTGAGGGAGCTCCGCGAGTCAAGTAGTAAACCTGTTTCCCCGGCCATGGCGATTTATGAGGGTCAGATTCTTCCGGCGGCATTATATGGTTCCAAGCTCTGGGGGTTCGAAAATGTTTCAGATCTCTCCACAGCGGAAAATAACTTTTTGAGGAAGGTGGTGGCTCTTCCTGCTTCTACCCCACTGATCCCCCTGAGACTTGATCTGGGCAGAAGAGCCCTAAAGGATTTGGTGAGACTACGCCCACTGCTCTTCTGGACCCGTTTAAGAAGAACTGAGGAGCTTGTAAAATACGCTGAAGGGTTGGATGATCTTCTTCTGTTGGACACTGGGAAAAAAATAGGATGGCTGAACAATGTGAGAGACCTGGTTCTTAAAATAGGACTAAGGGATGCTTGGGAGTCCCAAACGCCGCCGCCCAAGGAAGTGATTAAAAAGCTATATTGGGACTGGGTTCAGAGCGAAGCACTGAGTGGTTTGGATGGGGGCTCACTTACGGATCAATTTCTGCTAATTAAATGGGTGAAAAAACTGGAACCCTTCCTCGACCTGATAACTAAACCTCTAGACAGAGCGCTATATCTAAAACTGAGATATGGGTCGCTCCCGGTGCATGATTTCACGTCGAGGTGGTCCAATTCTGGTGCCCCCTTGCGCTCGTGCCCTGGCTGCGCAGCACCAAAGGAGTCTGTGGCCCACCTATTTTTGCCTGCCCCGCTTACAAAGTGGCCCGGAAAATCTGGCTGAAACCTGTATGTAGGGAGCTGGGGTTGAGGTGTCATAGCCAGGCACTACGTGTACTTTCTACTGATTCTTCATCCTCCATCATGATATGTGGTGTGGCAAAGTTCTTGGGCAGTGCGTGGGTGACGCGATCCCGGTTATTGAAATTGCACTCTAGGGTACCAACGGTCTGATGCTGTAACCTCTTGTAGTTAACTAGTGACTGTGGTGTATTTTTTCCCTTACGCCGTATCATTTATAGTTTTAACCGGAGAATTGGAAATGTATTATGTATATGTATTCTTTTATGGTGATCAAATTTGCCGAATAAAGATATTTAAATAAATAAATAGTCTCTTAAGAGTGGTTATCCTTTAGTTTTCTAATTCTAGACAAAGACATAGTAAATGTATAATGTTCTCTTGTCGGGATTTACATAGCCTGCATAGAGTATTCTCTTCTGTTTTCTTCCATGGGGGTAAGTGACATAATCCCGGCAGACAACTAAATCGGGCTTTGATAAAGATATGTTTGTTTTTCTGCGAACATGAAGTTTTAAGATATTCTTGGACCTTTTTTCCTGTGAATCCATTTATAATTGGCCACGCATGCTTTTTTTCTACAAGTATATCTTTATCTTTTATCAGGGAAAGATGATTGGTAAGTTTGTTGATTGTTTTTTTGAAGCTTTCCTGAGTGATTGTACTGTCCAAAATTGGTGTTACGCCAAATTCTTCTATCGCTGCATTTAGATAGGACCAAACATGTAATTTCCTATTATCTTTTACTTCTTGCCATAACAGCCGAGAAATTTAGTTTTCTTGATCATTGTTTATTCTATTCCACACTTTAAGTGCTTGCCCTTTCCTTGCATATAGCTGGTTATTTAACCCAAATTCCAGCCTCACTTGCGCTTGTGAGGCGTTATTCGGCAGGGAGAATAAGATTTTATAAGTTTTTGCAACCGCATTATTAATGATCTCTGCGTCTTTCCCATTTATTGCCTCACTACCGTAAGTCAAAGTAGGTAATAGTTTCGCCTCAGTTACATTTAGAAAGGGACGATAAGACAAGTCACATAGCTTTCTGTATGGTCCTAAATGCCGCAACCAAGGTGTTTGCTTTCCTTGGGATATCCTTTTTTGCAGAAGGAAATTTCCATTGTCATTAAATATAACACCAAGATATTTATAGGAAGCAACTTGTTCTAATTCAGTGTCATCCAGCAACCATTTGTATTTATATTTAAGTTGTGTGTTTTTTGTAATAACCATTACTTTGGTCTTTGCTTCATTTATTACCATATAATTTTCATTTGCATACGTTGAGATACGATCGATTAGCCGTTGTAACCCAACATTAGTTTGACTTAAAAGTATGACATCGTCTGCATACAAGTTGGATATTTGTTTGTCTGCTAACCTTGAAGGATGTGCATTAACTTCATTCAGAGACGTAGAGAGATCTGCTAAGAATAAATTAAAAAGCAGGGGGGCCAGGACGCACCCTTGTTTTAATCCGCTAGTCGTAGGTATTTCTTTTGTTAGCGTCCGAACGTCACCAATCCCCACCCTGATCCAAGTATCAGTGTGCAAAAGTTTAATCATTTTTAGTAATGAGTCTGGAATTCCTTGCATTTTAAGTTTTTTCCACAAACGTTGTCTATTTACACAATCGAAAGCCGATTTAAAATCAACGAAACAAAAGTACAAGGGCTGTTTTGCTAAGATTGCCGTATCCATTAGTACTGATAGTATTAATATATTTGTAGAGGTTCCAAGTCCTTTGATAAAGTCTGTTTGATTCGGGGGCAGTACCTGCTTTTCCTTTACCCAATCTGTTAGACATGTTAATAGAATCCCAGCAAACAGTTTTGCATCAGTATCTTCGGCAGTTGCCAGTTTCCTTTCTTAAAAATAGGAGATAATAATGACCCTCTCCAAGATTTCGGAATCAACCCACTCTGTACAACTTCATTAACGACCTAAGTTAGGTGTGCGGACCAAAAGTCTGGTTCTTCTTTGTAGAGTGCAAACGGGATATCAATGGGACCTGGTGCCCCATCTTTTATGTTTCTTTATTAGCTTGGTAACTTGTGATTTAATTATATAGATTTCATAATCACATTCTAGGTCTGATTTAACCATCTTTTTCTGTTTGTTACCATGAATATTTGCTGTAGTCTCTGGGTTTAAGTTTTTTATAAGAAATGCAAACCATTCATCTTCCGTTAGGGCGGATGCTACCACAGATTTATTAGGTCTAGCTAGACCATTAATCCTTCTCCAAAACTCCGTTGAGTTTGCTTGATTAGTGGCATGACAGATTTTTGTCCACAAATCATGCCTAGATTTGTTTTTTTATTCCAAATTAGTTTCCTCAAATTATAATTAGTATTTTTTAGTTGTACCTGTATATCTTCATTATTTGGGAACTTGGTTAGCTGTTTCCTAAGTCTGTTACTGGTCCCTCTGATTTTTCTAACCGTATACGGGAGGTTGATGTTAGTTTCCCTTGTTTCAGTTTGGGTCGCTTGTTTTTTAGGTACGCACAAAGTGATTTCATTAGATTTCACTATGTTTCCCATTGCTCAATTACAGTCTTCCTGGTTATATCTTTAAAACACTCTTTAACTAGCTTGTGTGCTTTTTACTTTACATTGTCCGCATTGTTTGATTTCTATATAACTTTTCTATCATTGATGGTACATGTCTGACCTTGTGTTGTCAAATACTTTTGATGTTTCAGACAGGACAATTTTATATTCAATATTTGTTGGCTGTGGTCGCTATCAGGCACTTTACTTAGATGGTAGGAAATCACTTTGTTGAAGGTATATAATGATACCATTGTATAATCGGTTTGTGAATTAAAATTATGTGAGTGAAATGTGCAAGCTGGTGGTATGTCCATTGCAAATCTACCATTTAAGCCAAGCACTCTAAAAAGGCATCTCATGAACCTGGTCTGAATGAGAACCTTTTGTTGCTTCATCAGGAGTATGAAGCACTAATTCACACTTCAATACAATACAATGCATGTACTCCAATACAATTAGCAGCTCAGAAAAACAAAGAACAAGAACACTCGGAAATACAGCCATTGTGTTTTATTGAACTCTTAGAGCCCGAGTTCAAAAGAGATACCATGGCATCTCTCTCCACAGGATCTTCCAGTTCTGGGCTATTTTTATTTACTCTTGGTCCAGGAGTACTTCTTGCCTGGAAGTCCCTATGAGTGAATAGCAAAGTGGCAGAGATGTTGTTCATCTCGGGCCAGTGGCGTGATCACTCAGTGTAACAACGCAGCTACCAATCTGTGTTCTTTATCCCATATAGGTCTGAGAAAGAGTCACTACTCACAAGCTCCCACCCCTGCACAAGGTGCACTGTGACCTCAAGAAGCCTCTGTGCACCATTATTCCCCATTTCTCTGAGGGCCTGTCCAACGTTCCATTCTACTTTACATCTCACACTAAATGAGCAATGGAGAAATGAATCACTGTGCCTGTTCCTAATCTGAAAGCAATGCACTGCCTTGGATGACTCCACCTAAAACTGTGGATTCAGAGTGATCTGTAGTCAAAGCCACAGTGGGGAGACTGGGATTGGGTGGCTATGGTAGCGCATGTGTCTTTCAACTTTTAAAGTAGCCCTGTTTTCAAGGTCCACCTCTGTCCACAACCCTTGGAGAAAGCTCTGTGCTAGACCTTGTGGATGCCACAAGGAGCTTCTAAACGAAAACCCTGATGTGCTTATCCTTAAGGAAGCTAGGCACTCCCGCACCTTAATAGGATCCATTGCAGAACATCCATAGAGGAGAAAGCCCACCGCTAATGATTACATTTGTGGTCACTTTGTATACTGCCCCTGCACTACTACATCACAGATGTTGCCACTTAGGCCCTAGAGGGAAACAGAGGCACTCCACAGGTTGGACAGGACCGCAAAAAATTAATTGTAGGATCAATCCCTCAGGTCCTGCTTAGAAAGACACAAAATAGATTACATTTTTGTGAGGTCATAGGGTCAATAAAATCATATGCACCAGCTTCAGCCCCATGTGTACCTAAAAGTTTGTAATAAACACTAGTCACCACCCGAAATGGGTTTGAAATAAGAGAAAAAGGAAATATGTGAGACCAGGAGAAAAAAAGAGAAGTTTCTAGACCACAACACTTATTTATTACACACTTTTAGTTACACACAGTGCTGCAGTTGGTGAATATGATTTTAGGAAGAGATTTTGAGCTTCCTTCTTCTCCCTTGTTACTGTATTTTATGTGCTGACATAATAAAAATGTGTTTTCAATTGGATATTCATTGTATCATGATGTTGTTTTTGTTTTTCCTGTTTCTAATCTTCTTTCTTTCTTCTTTTACATATCTGTTTATAGAACATTTTCTTTTTTCTTTCACTTCATTATGACATCTGAATTTTCCATGAATTACAACCAATGTAGTATATGTAATTGAGGATTGGCCCTGATGAAGCGAGCTGTGTGTCGTGAAACATGTGTTGGCCCTTTTGCATGGATGTCACTTTTGAAGGTAAATTAAAAAATACTTGAGTCTTCTTTATGACTCAGTAACTGAATTTCATTGACCCTGCGACCTCAAAAAAAGTTAGACTCGTTCGACCCTTACATCATGACCGCAGAATCCTGACTGTCTGCCCTTGACATTAGTCAGGTGCTAAGTGAAGGCATGGATCAGTACTCACTTGCTTCCAGGACTCCTGCAAACCAAGTAGTAGCCTACACCACCACCACTGAGAGGGAGGGACCTATTTAGGTCCAGTGCAACTGTTAACTTGGCACCGAACTGTGACATGGTGGTTGCTACGTGTGATACCTTCCTTGTTACTGTTGTTAATAATGGCATGGGACAACCTCTTCAAGTGTCTTATAATCATCCAAGATACATCTCAAGCATAAAACACCCACAGGAAGGAGGCTGTAGAGCAATGATTCAGCATGATTTGAGGCTTGATATGGAGCGTTGACGATACAGGCGTAGTGAGACAAAATGTCAGCATACTACACGCATCACAAAGAAGTAACTAGCCTGTGTACCAGCTTCCCAATGCGTGATGCAGGCAGCTACACTGTGAAATAATCAAAGACTCATTTCATTTCAATTTTATATTTTTTTTTATTTGTGAGGTCCAACTTAGCTGCATTTTCCCATCCTCCCTCTCCACCCCCCCAAAACACCAGATCCAGTCTATCCTCCACCCCAGCACTTTCCATTCAATTGTCACCTTAGAAAATGGAACATTCCAATAAGTGAGTTTTCATCTGCCCCTCAACATTCGCACATGGGGTGGAGCAAACAAGAGGTGAAGGAGGAGTCATATTAAGTCACAGAAACAAACTTGTCGCCGCTCAGAATAAAGCAATGTGTATTAGTGCACGTGTATAAAATTACTCTGTAGCTGTTTTTAAGCCCTCAAATCCTCTGGATCCTGTTTTTGTAATTCATCATGTCCTTTGGGCTGATGTACTTTTCTATCCATTGTTTTCCCTTTTGTTTAGCTAAAATAAAACGGCTCCAATGAAACCTGCCCCTGCTGAAGTTTAGAACCCCCATTACCATCATTCCCGTGTCTCGTCTCTGTAATGATGACATTATCAAAATGACACTGTGATCCTTGTCTTTGGTCTCTTGAGGATGTCATATCAAGAAGTGCCTTATATGACTCAGTCTCAGCCCTTTCAGAGCCCGCAGCCTGCTGGGAATCCTCACGGCGTCCCCACAAATGTTTCCAGTTCTGGTTATGCACAATGGGACATTGAGAGTTCTGGGAGAACTTGAGTTTTGCTGGGTCATATCTAAAAATATTTCTGTGAAACAAGAGCCCATTCGTCCACCCTAGACAAAGTGCCTGTCAACACAGGAGATGACAGAAAGCACGCTCTTTAATTAGAAACTAAAACTAGGGTAGCAATCTTCCAACATTGGCTTTGGAAGCCACAGATATATAAGACTTGCCTGTTGTTGTTGTCCCTGCCATTTCTCGCTCAAAGAATCACGGAACTTGAGGTGTATTGCAAAATACTTCCCTTGTGGGGATCCAGATCTTCTGAGGAGGCATTTGGACGGGTAGTGAAAACCTGAACACGCACAGGGGTGCCTGTAGCATCATTGGCTTGCCACAAAGCGTCTATCAAAGCCCAGCAGCAATGGACTGATTTTTAGACCTAGTTCCTGTTTTCCCTCCACCTGGCACCCTCTTTCTTTGGAGAATTAGTAGTCTAGGCCTTTTAAAAATGTAGCTACCAGCTCTTGAAATGATCCAGGGGACAAGATAAGGAAACAGAAGTTCCATCTGTATTTTAAGCAGGGGGACAGTTTCTCACAACCTTCTAAGGCTTAAGCAGCAAGACATTGCCATGTCAGCCCCATCAATTCATGTCCCTTGTATCTCACTATTTCCATAGAAGACATACAAAACATCCACAATTGGAGTCCCTGTGTTCTGACAACTCTACATAAGCACTGGAACTTCTAGTCGGCACTCAGTGCCTTAACGCTGTGAAAGCCTTTAACTTATTTTTTATTACCCTTATTCTGGCTCCTCCCCATCATCAAATGCTATAGGCATTTACACCTTTCACCTGTTGACCGGCCTCCTCTCCTCGGCTAGTATTCCTCAGGAATCCAAAAAGGTGGAGAATTTACGCCTTACCACCACTCTCCAAATGGCACAGCAACTTTCTGGCGCTAGGTGGTACATTTTGGCACTGTGTTTGGCAAAAAAGGCAGAATCTTAAGATGAAGGGAGAGCAGTGAGGAAGAGGAGTCAGGAATGCTTGTGGCGGATAGATGGAGTAATGTATATTACCACCGCGTTCCTCTTCTTCGTCCAAGTCATTACTTTTGAGCTTGCCCCACCTCCGAGACAGAAGAGATCCAAAGAAAAAGGCATTAATACATGTCCCACCTATTCAGACCACGTGCCATGAAGAGGACTGGCTCTCCTGGCATTCACATCAATTATCCAAGCCAGCACAGAAGGCCAAAAAGCCAGTGGTGGGTGGGAAAGCTGTAATGTCTGGGACGAGGAAGAGTAGGATAAGTATTAATGAAGATTATGGTAAGCAATCAGGATATTCTGCTATCTGGAGGTCCGCTCAGCACATGGAGTACAGCTGCCTTCATGTGTTTGGTTGGTCCAGGTGAGATGGTACAGTAACAGACACCTAGGTAAACATCTAGGGTGGGAGCAAGCAACTGAACCATTTCTTTTTGCTAAACTAGCCTGACTTGGCAAAGACACATATTAAGACAAGACATGTATTAAATGGTAATAGGCAACTCTCTTAAATCACAACATTATTTCCTCATAATTTCAATTGTGCATCTTCTTTTTGCCTTTGAATTTGATATTTTGCCCTTAATGTTATAAATGAGGACTCATTGGGTATGAATTCATTATGGGGTCACCACCAGAGGTGCTTACCACCTAGCAGTAAAAACAAAGCCAGTCGAATGCATCTGGTCACGTATTCAGCATCTAAATAAATGTTACAGAGGGCAAAATTGTACTGCTGGGTGATAAAAAATAACTAAAATGCTATCAATTTTTATTTACCTGTTAAGGTCCGTTTTGAACCCATTTTTTTCCGTCCTAATTTTGCCTCAGAACTATCTGTGGCAGATCCTCTCAGGCCTAGAGAGTTTCCTGGCTTCCAGCAGTCCATCAAGAACTGTCAACTGATCAAAGAACCTCTGCGATGAATTTGCTAACATTTTGTTTTACAAATGAAGTTTATGCTTTTATGCAGACATGATATTCCTTCAAAAACTTTTCAAAGCTCCTCTGTAACCATCTCACAATACAAGTCCTTTTTTTTAAATTCGCTTTTATACCTTCCTTCTAGGAGGAACTCGAGTCCTTTTGTGCAGGCATTAAATCAGGATCTCCTGTCCAATGGTGATTTTTAAATGTCACATTTCAGCCATCATAGATAGGGTCACGGAGCTACGAATCCACCCGACCACATTTATGGGATACTCCATAATGAAATATGAGTAAATGAGGTGTTTTCTCCACTGAAGAAAGCAAATATTGACTCTGGTGATGTCTACATATTCCATCTAATTTCAATGTACCCTGTTCTAGATACAATTCTGAGAAAACTATTAGCCAATCGGCTTTTCAACTGTCCTTGAGGACACCACAACTTGGGAACTTCAACAGTTGGGATCTTTCCTTGATGGAGCCACTGAAACTGCTCTGACAATATCAGTAGACAATGTAAGAACTATGCTGGATAAAGTACAACATAACTGTAGAGATCCTGTTACATCTCCCTGCTGCACTTAACAGTGTGGACCATTCGGTTCTGATCCAGAGAGTGGCACCGATGGGCCAATGGGCTCTTCTGCGAAGTGGCTTCGATCCTTCCTGTAAGGATGCTCTCAAACGGTTTTGTTTCCTCTTTCAGGTCTAAGAGTGTTCCGGCGTAAAAGGGGTTCCACAGATCTCCTTCCAGCGTGCTGTTATTCATTATTTACATGGAACCTCTCATCTAATACGGTGTTTTGGTTGAAAGGTCCTGGCAATGATGATCACAAGCATCTGATCATTCCGTTGGATCAACAGGCCCTGAAATCTCTCATGACTTTCAACAGTGAGTGGAAAGTACATTTCTGAGACTCTTTGCTAGCAAGGACGAGTCTGATAATCGGCAATAACCAATCCCATTGGATAAGGCACTCTGGCCAGTGAGCCTGAGTGATTTTCCAATAACTCTACCAAAAGTTGTCTTTGGGATCCTCTTGGTTAGATGTCTTGGGAGTCACTCTGACCTCTCTCTCAATGCACAAATTAATACTGTAGCAAGTTCCTGCTTGCATTTACTGCACCTTTTAAGAAACATCATAACAAATCTCTGAAGAAATCCCATGCTACCATGGAGGTCTCCTCTTTGGACTATGGCTACACTGTTTTCACGGGACCACCAGCCTGTGTAGCGGCGAAATGGGAACAAGGCCAAAACTTTGGGGTATAGACGATCCAGTGATTATGAAAGGATCACAATGAACCGGGCGCCCGCAGAGACTTGCTATTCAACAAAGATTTCAGTCCACGTCTTTGTGCTTTGCACACAATTATTTTAATGGATATGAGTCTGCTAGTATTAACATACCTGAACCCTTACTTCCACCTGGGGCCTGATTCTGGTTACTTCCCTGAGTGTGAAAAGCAGCACAACCGTTGCAAGGATTGTTTAAAGGTACAACAGTATTTTTGATGCCTACTGTACATTACATATGCTGAGGACCCACACATGTAGCACTGCGTTGTTCTTTACATCAGCCATGGGGCCGGGCAGAGTGCTTAATTTGAGCAGGTTTTTTCCATTGCTCAGCATTGGCACTTAATTCTTAGCAACGGCGCTTGTGACAGTCTGCCACATGGGGGCTGTCTGTCAAATTTGGATGTGAACACATCAATAGTTGTTTATTTAATATACATTAACAATCACTAATACATGCCACCTAAGCCATTATTATAGCGTTGGGGACCTTGAATAGTATGAATTGTCACACTTGTAGGAATGTGATGGTCTTGGGGTTCATCAGGCAAACACTGATACAGGCAAGAGTGGAAGGTTATTATGAAAAAGATGGTGTGCACTTGTCCAATGTCGGAATGGATGTTTCTCCTTGATGTGCAGGAGGCACTGGTAGCTGCAGGATGTAAGTAGGGAACTCGGAGGTGGGGGGCTCTGTCATCGACGGCAGCCTCCTCCAGAGCTGTGGCGGAGTTACAGGGCGATCTGGAGGCAGACGGGTACAGTAAGGGTACCTCTGCGGCAGACTAGTACAGTAAGGGTACCTCTGCCTGGCACAGTAGGGGTGCCAGAGCCAAAGACCTGGAGCCGCAGGGAGGTTCCGGGAAAACCGCGACGGCGCCCCATTAGTCCTTCAGGTGGTTGGGGGCCTGACCAACCGGGGGTGTACCATACTACACTCCGCCCTGAAAGGGGCGGGAGTATAAGACATGATCACATGATCCGGAAGGGGATCTACAAAGGTGCTGCACTGTCCGGGCGTCGACCCACCGTGTCGGCTGGCTCATTAGGCAGGCGGGGCAACGAGGGGCTGCCTGCCCTGGATCGCCCGTAAGATAACCCACAAAACTGCATACTTTTGTTGTATGTAAATAAACCTGCAGCAGTTATTTTCCCATAAGCAATGTGTCCGGTGTAATGATTATATGGGCAAATGCAAAATGTTGGGGGGGAGCGGATGACGGTGTTGGCACTATGACACAGTGGAAACTACCAAAGGCAACATGGCACTTGGAGCCCTGGTACTTTCCCTTCCTGTCACGGTCTTCATGACTAAAGACCAGTGGTAGGAAAGGCAAGCCCACGGTTTCCGAAAGGCCGTCCCTGACAACACCAAAGTGATGACCTTCCTCCCTTCCCAGAATTCACAGGGTAAACACACGTGATGCTGGGCCTGTCAAAGGTGACGATAAACCAGAGAGAGGAGGGACAGACGGAGGCAGATATACTGCTGCCCCATATGGAAAGCAGTTGAGTAGCTTAAAGTCTTCATTTTTGGATTCAGAATCCTATATGCAGCATTAAAACTGTCAAAAACACTGACAGCAGACAACGATAACGTGTAAAGAGCACAATATTGCGTAATTTAAGCATAATGAGTTACTTTTATCACTCAGCAGCAGTAAATGTGATGACCAGGTCCGCTTGCCAACAATGCAGCCTTCTCATGCCAACAGCACAACTGAAGCAGGACGCACACCTCCCTAGTCATTGGGAGTATCCGCAGTCTAAAGTGGAAGGACATAACCTTTCTGATGAGATTTCTGCAAATGCAAATTAGGCTCTTAAGTAAAGAAAAAATATTAAATAATTAAATACAAAATAAATAAATAAATAGTAATAAATCAACATATCATAATACCTAGCAAGAATAAGGTTCTGCGCGTTGCCTGTCAGCTCATACAATATATGTTGCATGAACATATATTATATATGACTGGTAATTTGCCTGTCCTAATGGCGTACGACCCATGTTTACTTGAAGAATTGATTAACTTTGCCAAAGCAGGTCTCTTTCTACTTAGATTGCCTTCTGCGCTACCCAAAGAGCCTCAGATACCTTGAAAGCCTAGATGCCCCTCTTTTTTCCTGTTCCTCCTCCCCGTGCCTCAGAAGGAGGGCTGTCCACCTGTCCAAGCGAGCACGGAGGAAAAGATTCTGTCCCGTCACACACCCATGACCAAACAACAGTCCTCGTCCCATTATGTGTAGTCACTGAAGGACACAATGTGTGTTTTCTGTTTAGGAAATTATAACACACCTACCCTCAAAACATGAGACCCCCCAAAGATCCAGAGGGGTTGGATAGGCCACTTTAATGCACCCAAGACTGGACCAATTTTACCCACACACCCGTCTTCATAGAAAATGTAGATGCGATTAAACTTTGTTTGAGCCTAGCCTATCACTTGAACCTTCCCATCATTTCCACTGAAAAAATATTTAACTTCTGAAGAATTATAGGTGAATAGTAAACATACAATATGTGCATATTCAATAACAGCACTGCAGTGAGTAGCTTGTGATGGAGAAAAGCACTGTGCAGGGGAGGGCCAGTGAGCAAGAGTGGGGGAGGGGTGCCAACAAAAGTGAGGATGGATGTTCCATTCACTAAGTAAAAAGGGTTTCCAGGTTAGATGTCCCTGGATTTCTTAGGTCAGAACTGGGAGAAGTGAGCATCTGCGGGATCCACAACAGCGGCGGAAATTGACACCAAGGGTAACGGACGTGAGCTTCAAACTATGGCCCAAGGAAATATGATCACGTCATTTGTGTTTGTAAAAAGAAGAGGCATGGCCTTCGCTGCCCCTAATCAGTAGATGGCATAGAGGATTTGGCATCGACAGCTCATCTGTTAACTATCAGCTGGCAGGGCACAAGGAGATCTGCATGTCTCTTCCACAAAGGTCAAAACCCACTGCCTCCTTCTGAAGTGGAAGAGTGGTTCTATGATAATAACAAAACACTATAGGCCAGAGATGCTGGTGCTTTGAATGTGGGTGTTACTACCGTAGCGCGTTTACCATTCCTTTTAGCTCTGTTATGGTACGTGTGGTGGCAGCGCATGATGGTTGTTAGTTGGATTTTTAAGGACCCACCATGGGCAGTGGGCAAAAGACTGTAGCACCATTGCCCAGTGGCTCAAGCTAGATGTGACTAACGCTCTCTGCTCGGAGGGATTATAATACATCTGTTAGTTAAACTGCACCTGTATAATACTGATATCATACTGTTGTTAGCTGAGCCCAAACCATTATGGATGACACTATACAAAGCCCAATCAAAGCTTGATCCAACACAGTTCTAAATTAGCAGCTGAAAAACTCTAGGTTTGTGTCCCCTAGAATCTCCCCCCTCCCCCATCCCCACCACTAAACACCTTTTGATCCAACACTTTTGGCACCTACTCTCATTTTTTTCCCTTAACCCTCTCCCCCCACCTCCCCCCGCTTCCCAGCTACTGACCACGCTCTCCTTGGTTACAAACTCGCAGTGAAGAGCGAGAAATAAAAGTGCAATGGGGATTTGGCACAACTGACATTATTTACAAGTGGTGAAGAGTCACATGACTGTGGCAAAAAGGCAATGGTGTTGCGTCAGAGGCAGCAGTTAAGAGCAGCAGGAAGCAATGGCAAGGGGGGCAAAGGCAACGGGCAACAGTAAAAGATGGCCACTGGGGAACATGATGGGATTAAAAATGGTTCCTCCCGCCCTACCCCGCCCTCCCTCCCCTTTGTTTGATTTGTCTTTTTTTTTCTTATTTTCTCTTTTATTTCCTCTGCTCATTCCTCCGGTAATGGCTGTTTCAGATAGAGACTTCGTACTCCCTCGTGTCCTGCAGGAGAAGAAAACAGGAGATGACTGAAATCTGAGAAGCTCCATAGCTTAAAATGTAAAGTCTATAATGCTTGCAAACTCCTACATCCTACATCATGTAATTAGTTGAGAATTCTCGATGGATTTTATTCCAGTAGTTAATTTATTGATTTAAAAACCCTTAATTTTAGGGGAGGATTTTGGTATATTGTACAACCCTATGAAATATATTTTTTAAAGGTGGGGCGGCCAAAGGGAAAAGATAGATATTGCAGCGCAAGCGATGTAAACTTTGTACTCCCACAAATCCTACAGGAGAAACAAATCAGGAAAGAGCAAAGATCAGAGGAGTTCCTTAGCTTAAATGTGCAAAGCCAATAATGTTTCCAGACTACTCGTGCACTCTTGATCACTTAACTATTAAATACGCCTGGATAGATTCTATTCTAATATTTTATGTCTTTTCTCTGAAGATCTGAATCTATATTCAGGTGTAAACACCAGTTTGCACAAGCAGAGAACCTGCACCCTGAAGAGCTTTAGAGGCTACCAAGGCCAACTTTTATTGGGCGGCAAATTGCTCAGAGGTTACATGTTAGGAGGCACAGACTCCTCTTCAGCATCGAAGCCGATGGAGGTACACGCTAGTTAAAGTCACCTCATCAGGCGCAAAGCTTTCAATATATGGCCTTTAGGTGTTGTGAAATAAACATTGACTATTGATAACCAGCTTGGTATCAGCTAAAGAGGGTGCAAACCCAGAAGCATCCTCAGGCTTGGATTATTAACCACCACTTCTTATTCAGCAATATGTTAACCCTGAGCCTGATGTAAAATCAAAGGTGATGCATGTACATAAAGGAAAGTAGTTATACAGTATGTCCTTGCTCAATCCCAAGTCACTTTCTAAAACCAGGGTCACCATGCCACACTTTGGTTAAATGCTTAAAAAAGGCTCTTTCGTGTCTATCGTATGGTTATTTGGCCTTCTGTCCATCACCAGGACAAAACTTGGGCTGGCCACATTAACAAAATGGCCTCTGTTTGATTGTGCGGGTCTTCAGTGGGATTATGGGACTTTAGCAAATAAAAAAAATGCTCGATTCTGTTAGAGAGTGGTGTGTGCAGCACACTTACCCCAGCCTCGTAGAGGGGGTTGTTGAAATCCGACTCGACTGTGATGGGGCTGTAGGAGTGGGAGTTTGAGAAGGAGAACCCAAAGATTGACTTTCCTTGGAACCTGGGGTAGAAGATCCGTTTTGAAGTATGTGGGAAAGAGAAAAGAAAAACAGAAAAACGTGGTGGTAAAAGAAAGGCAGTAATTGATACGTGTAGCAAAGAAGTAAAGAGAAATGGAGCAAAGAAAACAGAGAAGCAAATATAGGAAATATGGAAGGAGGATAGACGGAAAATTGAATATGAAAGAAAGTAGAGAGGGGACAAATGAAGTAAGGTGAATCGAAATGAAGGCGAGGAAATACGCACAAGAGGAAAGAAGACAGAAAGAAGAAGGTAATCAAGGAGAGGATGAGGAGGAAGTGAAGAGAGGATGTGAAGAAGGAAAGGAGTGAATAGAGTAAAAGGAAGGCAGTGAGGAGGGGATGGAAGAAGGAAGGAAGCAGAAGAATAGGAGAAAGCAAAGGAATTGATATATTAAGGAATTTTGGATGGAAGGGAGAGAATAATAGAAAGAAACAGAAAAGAGAAACATTGACATTTTATTAGACATTACTTTGTGTAATCACACACATTACTTCCAAAGCTATCCCACAGAAATTATCAGTAATTTGTAAAGCACGATTCTTTCTTAAAACCAATGTGAAACATAATTTTAACTCTAGAAATCAAATTACTTTTCAAAACAAACGTGATCAGTCCTGTCGGTGGCCTGGACATTGGTCTCTTAACTGAGACACACACCTCATTTAAACCCCACTCGAATGCAGCACTCACTTGGTATAGTACACATAAATCCCACCAATCAGAAGGATCACCAGCACGATTGGAAGGAAGATCGCCAAGGCAATGTTTCCTCCTTCCATCTGATGGGAGGGGTCTGTGGTCTGAGTGACTGCAGGGCAGATAAAGAGAAACAGATTAAACATCTTCATAATCACAAAACAATGACTGAAATTATGTATATTACTCTATACATTTACAACTTGAAATCTCACAAATATGAGTTATCTATTACAAATTACAGCCTCACAACATGACAGTAGGATTGAAGACTAACAGGCACATGCATCAATATTGCATTTTGCGATTCCTTAATTGCGAAAAATAAGGAATCGCAATTAAGGAATTGCAAAATGCAATGCATCAAGAAATTGCAAAAAAATTAACGATTTCTTATTATTCCTTAATTGCGATTCTCAATTTGAGAATCGCAATTAAGGAATCCCTTCCCATTCATTCCTATGGGCCTAGAGGCCCATAGGAATGAATGGGAAGAAATTCTCAATTTGCGATTCGGAATTAGCGAATCGCAAATTGAAAATGCGATTTCAAGGTTGCAGGGGTGTCCAAAGGACACCCTGTTGCACCCCTGAAATCAATCTGTGCACATATGTTGTGCACACACATGCCCTTAGGGCATGTGTGGGCACAACATGAAACTTTGAAAAATGCACAAAAGTGCATTTTTCAAATTTTTCTCAAATTACCATGAGGTTCAACCTCATGGTAATTTGCTCCCCTTAATTCCGATTTCGCAATTTTTTAATGTTTCATGCATTGCATTTAAGGAATCGCAAAATGCGATTCCTTAAATGCAATCGCAATTTGAGAATTCGCAAATATTTGCGAATTCTTAAATTGCGAGGGCCTTGACCCTTCATGCATTCCAAAAGAGGATTTTGCGATCGCAAACGGCCGATTTTTGCGATTCGCACAGTTTGCGATCGCAAAATCCTTTGATGCATGTGCCTGGTAGCTCCTTAGCCTGTAAGATAGTGCAGAGGTTAATGCACCTCTTGCGTAAGATATCTGATATTTCATAGGATGTCAAATTAGCTAATTAAACCCACAAGTATTTAAATTCATGTATGCAAATCCCTTTCTTCATGTAGTCTTAGACAATGTATGTAGCCTTATGTATGTGTTACGAATTTTAGTCAGAGAAGAGAAATGAACAACTGAGAGATGACGTGATTTTCTCATGCTCACAGGTGTAGTGAGGGAACAGAGATTTAAACCTGGATGTCACTATTCTACAGGGGGCACATAAGCCACGAAATCAGATCTACATGTAATCAGTGGACAACAAGCCAATCCAACTACAGTACCACATTTCGAACTAGTCACTAGACCACATTGCAATATAAAGATTAGAGCCCGACACATCTGCACTAAAAAATAAATGTCAACTTAACCACAAGACCACATGCCAACTTGGCCACTAGACTGCATCTCCAATTTACCACTAGACCACATGTCAACTTCACTGCTGACCCACATCTCACCTCATGTTTTAGGCGGGCACATCCAGTTCAAGTAAGAGCGGTGGGCGGTGGAGCGGGGGCGGGGGGGCCAAGGCGACACATGACGAAATGGGGAAAATAAAGTAAAAAAATAAATAAAACTACTTACCTTGCGCTCACAGCATCGCAGAGTCAGCGATGCGACGAGCACAAGGTAAATGGTTTTATTTATTTATTTTATTTTCCCCATTGCGTCGTCTGTCTCGACTTCCACCCCACCGCTCTTACCTGAACTGGCTGCGCCTGGTTCAAGGCAACTTCACACCTTAGCTACTAGAGAACTGTCACAACTTCAAAGACTATCAATTGAATTAAGAACAGCTTTCTAGGCAAGATGCACGACTCTCACAGCATTCTTGAAGACAAGCCATGACTTCTTTTTTTGGGCAAAATTGAATTGTTTATATGATTTGTCAATTCAAATCTGTGGTTTTTTCACCATATAAATTGAGATAGCAAGATTTTCAAATTGAGTTTTTGTAGCTTGCAATTAAAATGCAGAATCAGCTCCCCCCAGAGCATTTCAAACAGACACTTACTACATAGCAAGATATAGCAACACAATATTGTATCGTAGTTAGAATATCGTCCAATATATATATAATGTCCTTATATCGTTTTCAAAAATATCGCACCATTAGAGGTAGTAATAGAGCATCTACACCTCATGGAACAATGTTTTTGCAAACTATATTTTAGGCACAAGATTTATGTCAGACGATATTTCTGTATATGATATTCCAACATACAACCCTTAGCAAGCCAAGGTCGGTAAGACATCGAGATGGATACCTTTAGATATAATTTTGTTCATTTGAGCAGCTATCTTTGTTACATCTGAATAAGAAGCCTGGCTGATCTGTACTACACATATGTATGTATGTGCTATAGCATATGTGTACTCTTTATCTGTCCAATAATGGGCATCAAAATCTACAACATATAAAGAAGTACAGCTCTGCTTGAAGAACAGCTGCGAGGGAGTCTTATTGGCATGCAAGTTGAAAGCAATCTCGTCTCCCTCTCCCACTCTGTGTCTGCATCTCATTCCTTTATGTTCTTTGCATCTTCCTCTATAGTTATATTCCAGACAAGCCTGGGAACGTTCAACAGTTGCAGATTTCCAGGAGTCCTCACATGCATAGTAACTTTTGTATATGGAAATGTACCTGCATATATTCCCAAAGAAAGAAATTCCATAAAACACTGCGGGGCATATTATCAAGGGGGTTTATCTCCGCTTTTTTGGCTTTGAAAGCCAAGAAAGCGGAGATAAAATTATCTCCCTATTACCTAGCTGTCGCTAACACCAGTTAGCGACAGCTAGTAGGAGATAGCGACCATCTTGGGCCCCACTTTGCATGTCAGTGATATTTATCACTAATGACATGCAAAGTGGGCGTGCCAAGATGTTAGCGACTGGAAACAGTCGCTAACATCGCTATCTCCTATTACCAACTTTTGGAGATATTCGCGCTAAGCGCGAATATCTCCAAAAGCTAACACCTGCCCTGAGCAGTTCTTAGCCATGTTATCCAATGGGAGGTGGATAACATGGCTAAGAGCATTAGCTCGGTAATGCATGAATATCGCTGACTTTTCAGCGATATTCATGCATTGCGGCCGTTTTTTATTGCATTTGCGATAAACCTTGGTAATACCAAGGATTATCTGCGGTAAAAATCGCCGCAGCTCTGCGGTAAAATTTTGTCTCTAACCAAGCAATAGCGATAATTATCGCTATTGCTTGGTAATATGCCCCTGCATTTGTAGTAAAAAACTTCTTTATTTCCTATTTCAAGCGGAAGTTTTTTGTCCATCTAGGTACGTTTTTTTCTTTATACTCCTCAACAAATTTGGAGGCCCTCTTCCCTTTCTTGACCTGAACATCGGTTTACTCGCGCCCTTGATGGTAATAAATCTCATGTACTTTTCAGGGATGAAAGTGTTCGCCAAAAGATAATGAAAGTAAATAAAGCTATAGGTTTGGGGATGTTCATCCACCTTAGCAAGTGTTCCCACCCTGAAACGCCAACAAACCTACTCAAGTGAGCAGTTTGCTCACAAATAAAATTCTACCATACTGGGTGAGTTTTTCATGATAGAAATTCAATGTATACATGTTTACTTCTAAGGATCTCGTTGTTCATCTCACTTATCTTCTCCCCATTGTCTCTCTTCCAGAGGATTCAGATTTAAGGGATCAGCTAGAGGTCAGCAGAGCTCGATGTTGGCCACAAAAGGGAGGCGTTATCACCTGGCAACCTCTTGGAACCCCCGCCTCGATGAGAGGAGTGGGCAGTGCCAGGTGTCAAACGGCGGAGCATTGGCAGGCTCTGCTTTTGCCAACCATTGACCCATCGGTGGTCTTCTTAAGAACCACCAGGCATTCTGCCACTGATATTCCCTTCTAGGTATGCCAGGCAAAGCAAAACACAGTAGACCCAGGCAGGGAAACTAACCCATGGCCACTACATGGAGAGAGAAACTCCCTTGTGCATCAGGACCACTGATTTTTCATTCAAACCAGCTCCAGCTTTGGGAGTTTGTTTGGAAAAACAAAAATTAAGCCTAGGCGGCAAAAACATCGCGGCAGATGACCATTCAGCTATGTCTACAATGCAGCTGCCTCCCCAATGGACAGACAGAGATCGTCGCAAGCCAGGCAGGTATCTCTCTGTACGGCGAGCATTCATCTTAGAGAGTGGCAGAGACTAAGGCCTATGCCAAGCCAACCGGTCGACTGGCCGCCTGCCAGGGTTTAAATGACCCTCCTCAATCCTTAGATCTTGCAGTAGACGATACCTACAGAACAGGACACAGAACTCAAAAGTGCGGCTCCCCAGGACTGGGGACAATGCTGCAGATGTGGTCTCTTGACTTGATTGCAAACACCCTGATGTGGCATTTATAACTGGACACAATTGTACTGATGCGGTAGTCACATTTATACTAATATCTAGATTTAACCTTTTGGATGGAGCACAAATAATGCAGATTTGAACTTTAGATCTGAATAAATACCCCATGTGACATTAAAATAAAATAAAAATGGAGACAATAACTCAGATATGGCCTCCATACAGTACCACTGATGTGGCCCTATTATTCAACACAGTATTGCAAATGTGCTCCTGAGACTTGAATACAATGCACACAAGTTGGTAACACACACACCCTAAAGAATGCCATGACTTCCTTGTATTTTAAAGGCATTTGAAACTGTCGTTGTCTGCCAACTGACTTCTCATTTGTAGTCTAACAGTCTTCTTAGAGACCCTCGGTCAAACCTGAGACCCCACACAGGAACATACACAGCTATGTTAAATATTAGGAAAGATCTCTCAGCCACCTTTGAAACGAGGGACCACCAGGTGCTTCTCAAAACACTGTCTATTTCAGCGGCATTCGCAGAACTGACTTGTCATGAAACCAAATATGTGGAATATAGCAACACTAGTGCCCACATGCATCATTGAGAATTGCATTCGCAAACGGTGCGAATCGCAATTTTCGGCCGTTTGCGAATGCAATTCTCAAATTTTGGATGCATCATGCTTTTCGCAATTTTAGGAATCGCAACCATGTTGCGATTTCTAAAATTGTGTTTGCATTTAAGAAATCGCAATTTGAGATTTCTTAAATGCAATGCATGATAATTTTTAAATTGCGAATTCGCAAATTGGAAGTTGAACTTCATGCTAATTTACCGAAAACTTTCAAACATGCACAAGTTACATATTTGAAAGTTTTAATTTACACACACACATGTCCTTGGGGCATGTGTGTGTGTAAACTGCATTTAAAGTTACATTTCAGGGGTGCAGGGAGGGGTTCTTTGGACCCCCCCTTGCACCCTTGAAATTGCATTCACATTTTGCGAATTCGCAAATTGAAAATCGCAAAATGTGAATGCCTTCCCATTCATTCCTATGGGCCTTTTGGTCCATAGGAATCAATGGGAAGGTTTTCCTTAATTGCGATTCGCAAATTGTGAATCGCAATTAAGGAAAAATAAGGAATCGCAAAAAAAGTTGCGATTTTTACATACATTGCCGTTTGCGATTTTTAAATTGCGATTCCTTAATTTTCGCAATTTAGGAATCGCAAGCGGCAACAATGATGCATGTGGCCTTAAGAGAATATTTTAGAAATGGAGACAATACTGCAAATTAATCTGGCAAGTCACAAAGGGATTTTCAGCTCTTAAAGTATGTATTTGACAGAAAATTCCTGCATTTACTCCTACCAGTTATTCACTGAGTGAGTCCTGCTAGATGTAAATGGTTTTACTAAAAGATATAGTTCTACCCCACGCCTGCAAAGAAATGCTCAGTAGTAATCCTAAATAAGGGGTGGGAAGTAGGCAGGACAAGGCATGGTTAGCCATATAAGCTTGCAATCACTCACAAACGTGTACATCTGTAGACATTCAACAACTCCTATCACACCCATTCCCGCTCTGAAAATGGTCAGAGATTTACTCCAGCAACGCTCTGGAGTAACAATCACTCCAGGATGAGAAGATGAATAGGTCACCCAAAACTTGGAGGAAATATACAAAAAGGTGTTTCTCCATGCTTTTCTCAAGGGAAATAGAGGAAAAGGAAAACATTTCCCCAGTGCCCTAAGTGTACACTATGTAGATGAATACATTGAGGAAATAGGAGTTCAGGGATGTGTCTCATGCATTCTCAGTAGCACACCCAGTAACCTGTGTCAGTGCAGCTTTCCACGGCTACTACTCTGAATTCCAAAAAGTAGTAAATGTGCACCTGTTCTTAGGTGTACATTTCCAGGTGTAGATTCACCACTTTCTTTGAACCAATGGTCTCCAAACTCAAATGAATCCCAAGGTGACCTTTTAGAAATGTACACAGTAGTGCAGATGTTGTCTCCAGACATCAATGCACTACCTCATATGTGGCAGGTAGCGTTAACACAATAGTCTAGTAGATGCTTTTACAGGCTTGACAATATATACAGCCTTATTTAGAGGTCTAGGAGTGCGAGGACCACTGTAAATTGGTCGTGGCCCTGCCCTATCTCACTTGCGATTCTCGGCTCAAGTTTCAATCAGAGAAAGTGCCACTGTTGCATCAGCGAAACATCAGCTGGCTCTGCCAGTATCTAACCTGGCAGCCCAACTACCAAAGGCCACCATGAGACAGTTACAGTCATCCCGCCCCATTTTTGGCGCTGCGACTGTCACTCATTTTCCATGACAGTCTGCAATGTGAAACATTTCAGAAATGGTAAGGAAAATGCAGATTAGCCCTTTCTGCATTGGAACAATCATTTTTGTATTGAGAAATCAAACTCCTCCTTTGCAAGTTTCTTTTTCAATACAAAAAAAATTGCTAAGTGGGCGCTTTATGCATGGCGACCACTTGACAAACCTTCATTGCAGCTCCAGCTCCTTCCACAGTACAGAGATCCCCATCAGGCAGGCATCGATTTCTCTGTAGGGTGGACGGTCCTCCTCCAGGGTCTAAATGACCTACAATTTTTTCTAGCAGTTAAACAACCCTCCACCTCCTCTTCCCAGTGCTTAATTTGCAAAAGAACAAGAGCTAGACTGGTGCCCAAAGCTCTGCTCAGAAGTCCGTGGCTAGTGCTATTACATGTTGCTGCGCCGAATAACCAGGCTGCGCAGTCTTGCATTCACCTCGGGCCTCCTTAGTCCACTGCCAGACACTCCCTGCCCCATTATCTCACTCATTCAGGTTTTTACTTTCTCCCTTTGCTACGGATTTGTGTCTTCCTTTTCCTCATTCTTTCACGTTGCCCCACTGCTTCTCAGCGGTGAAAAATGAAAAAGAAATGATATTAACAAAAGTTGTTATCATTGTATTTTTCCTCACACACTTCCTGCAGCAGAGCTGAGGGTGGGGCCTTCCATTCTGACAACACACAGCTGCAGAAAGGAGGAGCGGTGGCACTGCTTCAAGTGCGCATGACAATTTGGCAGAACGACTAAGACCGGCCAAACCGTCATGCGCACTTTGATCTTTGCACCTGAGCTGTGCTGTACAGCTGGGTGGAGAGCAAGCACAGGGTCGTAGTCCCTTAGTGAGCGCCTAACTAGAGCGCTCAAGCCAATCACGGCAAACTGCTCTTATGCTGGGTAACACCAGCATTAGACCAGTGTCTGGATTGGTGTACGGGGGCCTGTGGCATGCCAGGAGTCGAGGAGCAGAGGGCCGAAGAGCACAGAAGCTGCAGATAGCAGGTAAGAATTTAAAAAATAATTCCCCCGCTCTGCCTCCTCCGCTCTGCCCTACCACTTTAATGCTCCAGCAGCCGCCACTGCATTTGTGAATTTCCCTCTTTCTTGCTCTCTGTAAATGCTTGATGGGGAAAGACAAGTACTTGGTCTCCAAAAAAGAGTGCTGGTCTGCCCTACTGGCAACCATGGCTCAAATTAAGCACTGCCCCTGCCTTATCAGACTATTTTGAAAACTTTTAGATCAACAGACAAAAATTTATGAAAAAAATTCACGTGACTTCTGAAGGCACTAAAAATGGCTCGCAATTCAGACGTAAAAAACTCGACAGCGATTTCTACACACTGCTTGTAGCTGTTGTTAGCAAAAGGCTGTTATGAGACACGGGTTTGCCGTGAGTGCAGAATTTACTGCAGTGATATATTGTAGCATTTACACTTTTCTGTAACACATGTTACCATTAACAATGGTTACACTCAAACATAAATGACTGGACTTTGAGGGAAAAGTCGGCTGCCTCTTTTCGTCTTGACACATACCTTAAAGGTGAGTAAGTAAGGAGGCAGATCTTATTAAAAGACAACACAGAACCTTAGAAGGAATGTTATGAAATATAATTGACTTCCATTGGTTGTTGTATCAGAAACGCCAGATCGCGATTGAACCCTCATAATATTTGAACGGCCATTTTTATCGTTCCTATAATGGTAAAATCGAGAGTATAAATCTGAGATACTTAATACATGGATGTATGGCGTCATTTGAATGACGCTATACATCTGTGCACGTTTGTTTGCGATGAGTGCTTTTCAGTTTCCAAGTGTAAAAGTCTTTAGACCTTATGATTTACACCCTAATGGGAGTGCATGGCCCAGATTGTACCCACCCACAGGTGGTAATAAAGAGACAAGTCCCTGAGAAGTATCTCTGTGCAAAGCCCCCCGGGCAGTAGGCCTTCCTCCTTCAACCCCTTGAGAACTAGAAGTAAGGATTCAGCAACTAAACGGTTAACACCAAATGGTGCCCTGCACTGTCAACAGGCACGGTTGACGGGGAATTAATAGTTATACTCTTTATAGCAAACGACACTTATGTTTTCCTAAATTCTACAGCCCACAGGGTGTTATGTTCTGAGATACAGTCTATACAGCGCCAACTGACCTGTGGTATGAGTTATAGAAATACAGGGGCAGATGTATCAAGATTCCATTTTGCGATTTCTAAATAGCGATTTTTAAGGAATCGCTATTTAGAAATCGCAAAATGGAATGTATGTAAAAAATCGCTATTTTTTAGCGATTTCTTAATCTTCCTTATTTGCGAATTCGCAATTTGCATATTCGCAATTAAGGAATAATTTCCCATTCATTCCTATAGGCCAGGAGGCCCATAGGAATGATTGTGAAATTAATCTTAATTTGCGATTCGCAATTTGCTAATCGCAAATTGAGATTAATTTCAAGGGTGCAGGGGTGTCTCAAGGACACCCTGCTGCACCCCTGAAATGTACATGTGTGTGCATATGGCGCACATACATGCCCTTGGGGCATGTGTGTGCATCACATGCCACCTCCAAAAATGCCAAATTGTGCATTTTTTAAAGATTCGCAAATTACCATCAACTACAAGTTTGTGGTAATTTCTTAACCAAAATTTGCAATTCAAAAATGCTACATACATAGCATTTAAGGAAGCCAAAAATGCGATTCCTTGAATGCTATGGCAAAAAAAGAATCGCAAATTTTTGCTATTCCTTAATTTGCGAATTTTTGATGCATGCCAAAACATGCAAATAGACCGTTTGCGATTCGCAAAAGGCTTGATACAGCTAGGCCACAGTCTGTTGTTGTTGTAGTAAATATCACTTCCAGGTGGTGCTTTGTTTTAGATAGTACCTCACAGGTAGCTTCCTTCTGGTTGTGCTTAGTTTTGCTAAGCACCACACAAACAGTGCTTAGTAAGAATTAGTCTCTTTAGGGTGTTGCTAGTTCTAAGTAGCACTTGAAAGGTAGTACTGTTATCAATGATGCAGTAGAGCTAATCCCTGGTTTTGGATTGCATTTTACACATAATGTTCAGTTATAGACAGTATCTTGTATTTTAGAGCTTCGTTTGTATACCAATTGGCAGGTAGTGTTCAGTTGTAGATTGCGCCTTACAAGTGGAGCTTTGTAATGAAACAGACCTCCTCCAACAACGACTCACCTTCTAGTTTCCGATCATCCAACAGCTCCTCGTAGGCAACTTGGAAGAAAGAGAAAAAGGGGATAAGCAGGCAGCTTCAAGTCGACTCTAGCCTACTCACCTCCTTCCGGAAGTGAATTTCCATTTTTAGATCTGGCCTACAGATAGTTTCAGCTGTCTTGTCTGCCTCATATTTCTATAAAATACCATAATAAAATGCATGTATGTATATATAAATAGAGGGGCTTTAGGCCTGCCCTCTTCATCCATTGGCATGTTCAAGTGTCATTCACATTTTCTCTTCCCACTACAGCCTATAGCAAGACGCAGTGGGTCAAACCACTTCAGCCATTGGCTCTTTTTACTGTGAGTGATTACATTTAGCACTTGCACTTATGCGCATTTGACTGGAAAGGAATACACTTAGGGCCGATAATCCCATCCTTGCTTTCATCCTTAAGAGTTTTTAATTATTTTTATGATGGCCTGTTTAGTGATGGAATATTTTTAACATACTTTAATTTGTCAACCTATGCACATCGCATTTAGAATGTTTACTTTTAAAAAAATTAGTTTTACATTTTTAATGTATACTGAATAAAAAAACAAATAGCAGCCTTTCAAAGGCCAGACTCACTGCTTTGCCAATTCTTTTTTAAATAGGACTTGATATTGGTAATGAGCCTGTTTCAAATAATTATTTATTTGATTGATATGCTTTATTTATTTGCTTCAGGAGGTTGGTAGAGCACCAGGAATGTCTCCCTCTTGCTACAGCTAGGAACATACATATACAAGTATATTCACTTAAAAATCAGACACTCGAGAGTAGAGAACAGTGTGTGTGAGGCAGTGAATGGGAACCAAGATGGAAAGGGTAAGATTAGTGTATTTGCCATATCAAATCACAGTAGAATATAGGGTTGGCATAGTTCGATTCAGAAAGTGTGTTAGGAAACCAAGCACTGGGAAGAGGTGAGCTGGTCAAGTGGGTAACAGATAATTTTCAAAGTTTAAGTCAGGGTGCATAGATTGTATTTGAGCACCAGTTTTCTCAAATACATCCTCTAGATGTCGGGTTTGCATGTTTCAGAAGGTAGACTATTTTGGCTCAGCTGAGAGTTTCCATTACTTTGGACTCTGCACGCCCCTGTGTTTGCTTCCATGTTTTAGTGGTCTAAGCTTTCATTGGTGAATGCTGTGTGACCTGTCCAACAGAGAGTCTTGGCCCAAGTGTAGTGTTAGGCTAACTTTGAAGGCAGCGGGCCTGTGTTCTAGAAGGGCTTTTGCATGAGGCACTGTGCTCTAAACTTGATCATGCATACCACAGGGAGTCTCTGCATAGGTTTCAAGGCAAGTGTGATCACAAGTTTTTAAGTTGAGGCTTCATCAGCCCTTTGCATCCTGTCAGTCATCTTAAACTGTGTTCAACCATGTTAGGGTAACCCAGCCTACCTAGTACTAAGTAGCTGGTCAACTTTACCTGGCAGTTGATTTTCAGGGGTGAGAGACAAAGGATCACAGACGATTGATCCATTAGAGAACTTAATTGACTTTGACAGAGAAGGTAAGTTCTTAGTAGGAAATGAAGAACATATTTCAGACTTTCTTTGTAAAAACCGTTTGAGTTCCAAACCACATTAACATTAATTTGTTGTCTTGTCGTATGCACCACTGAGCACAAATGTCACAGTTTTGTTATTGTAGCAGATGCGAGTCGGTCACATGGCTTTTGTTGGCCTACTTACCCTCTGTTACCATGTGATTTTGGTACCGCCTCAAGGTCCTGGGAGAAATATATACAGCGCATGGCACTGGAGTAATCTAATAGTTTTAGCATTCTTTTGCTCTGGTGCTAGTCGCTTGTAGGCTAGGATCCTGGCATTGGCCCTGGCTTCATTAAGGAGCAGGGTAATTACTGCTGGTTTCATACACACTGGAGCTGCGTCGCTGGTGAGCAAAACATTGAGAATGGTCCTATTTTAGGACCAATGTTCGTTTAGTAGCCTTGTGAGATGCAACGTTGGACAAGAATCCATCAACTGATTCGAGTCTTTAATTACTGGTTTGCAAATCTTTCCCATTGTCTTCAATTCAAAGCTTGACAGGGGTGAAACTAGGGGATTATGACAAATCCGAGGGATAATTGGTTAACACAGCCTGGATTTACCTTATTTTTGTTTACAAAATAGGGAGATTGAATGCCGCTATAACTAGGTCGACACTTCCAATTTATAATCGTATTGTATGTACTACATTGCCAGGTAGGTATATATTTACTGTTTTTACCTGCAGATCTGCTTACTTTGTCTTACCGTGCAATGTTGTAGTTGAGTTGATTTAGTGGATATGATATTTTTGTCATGTTATATATGGCATGTAATGTAGTGCCCCTGCGCCATAGAGAAGGTCCTCATGATGATCTTGAATGTGAGATATTTTTAAAGTCTCAGAGTTTCCTTGAAGATGGTATTATTACTCTCGAAAAACATTTTTTTACTTTGGTGTGACCTTCATAGTATACCCTCTTAGCCCTTTATCTTGCAAGTTTGCCAGATTATTGCAGTGAGATACAGAGGCCTGATATGCTCAGGATTACACATCTCAGTTGAACTGAGAAACAAGGATAATACATTTAAGAGCTGTTAGAACACCCTTTACCAGGCCAATAACGTTCTGGTCATTTTGCAAGCAGCAATTTGCCACTTTCACAAGAGGAGAAGGTCGAAGTTCATAAAGAGAGACGCAGAAAGGATAAAGGAAGAAGAGAGAGGGCAGAGATAAAGCTCATAGAGGCAGAAAGCTTGGCAAGTGTTAGTGGCACAGTGACCACGCCTTACCTTTGCACAGTGGTGGCTGACTGGTCCACTGGGACGGGTGCCCGGGTACGCAAGTGATGGTGACTTCTCCAATTAGCTCAAAGCCCTCATAGCAGAAGAAGCGCAGGTTCTCACCGGCCTGGTAGTGGTGCTTGTAGAGGGTCTGGTAGCCGTTCTCCGGGACCCCGGGATTCAGACAGGGTTCATACTTTACTATAGAGAGAAACCAAAGTACATGGAGAACCGTCAGACTATGGAAAGCACCAGCAACCAATAGCAAGAGCCCTCACAAGTGGGAGGTGCAGTGACTGACCCCGCTCACTGTCTCAGTCCTAGTCCACCATAAGGTACTTACACACACACTTGGGGACTCTGTCACTCCACTTCGGGGTGCCCGTGTCCCGGTTATAGCAGGTCAGGCTGCTGCTGCCCTCGATAGTGTAACCCTCATTGCATGAATACTGCACGTGTGAGCCAATGGGAAAGTGGTGGTCGGAGGCGCGGCGCAGGCCATTTCCAATCTCACCTGGATCAGCACAGTTCAGGACTGGAGGATGGAAGAAAAAGAGAAAGGCAACAAAAAGACATTAAGTCTGTCATAACAGCATCCTTGTTTAGTTAGTATAGCACACGATAGAACACACTTACATTGCCAGAAAAGATATCTATTAAGATAGATATACATAAAAGTTCCAGCTTGTATAGATACCAAATTGCTGCCATTAATTAGCATTTTCGATTCACGTCACTTTGAAAGGTTTTGGTGGTCCGGTTTCAATAATGAAGTCAGAGAGTGGGTTGAGAATCGCAGTTTGTGTTTAAAAGGGAAAGAAGGTTGAAGGGCGGTGGTCAAGGAGTTGGCCATTAGGATTTTGGGAGGGAGCCTGGTAGAAGGTTTGTGTAGATTTCATAGGACCAATGGATCATCTGAACGACTTAGAGAAGTATGTGGTTGTACGAGTACATGTGTATTCAAGGTGGACGGAGGTGGAAGTAGTGAAGAGTATGAGGATGGCGATGGAAGTAACGGTATTTCGTTGAGTTTTTAGAAAGGAAGGATGTCCATCATTCCTGGTCATGGATATTGGCACGCAGCCCACTTCACTCGCCCTGCAAGAATGTGTGCGAACACTTGGAGTGAAGCATGTAAAGAAGCCCTCTCTCTACAATCCAAAAGGAAGTGGCTTAGTAAAGTGGGCAAATAAAATGGTGAAGGGGACAATTCAGATTGCAATGAATGGAAGGGAAACCGTGTAGCAAATCCTTTCGGGGCATCATACTAAATAAAGTAGAATGACAGGCAGAACACCTTTTCTGGTGATGAGGGGAGGAAGCCAAGAACCAAGTTAGTTCGATTTTAGTTGGAGGCAGGTGATAGGCACAGGAATAAAGGGGAGATTTGAGACAATTTGCACACTGTAATTGTAAAAAGAGTGCAGCCTGGTGATTTGGTCAAGGTCTAGTTAGGGAGGAGCGGGACCTAACACATTTTCAGATCCTGTGGAGGAAGCTAGGGTACACACATTGTATACTGAATAATGAACAAAGATGGAACAAGAGGAGAGTGGCTTTATATTGTATGACACGAGACAAAAGGTGTGAGTGTTGCCTGAGAGTGGGCATGAAGAGGATTGAGGTACAGTGCAGTATGTAGGATGAAGACATTCTGGGGGCTGGTCATTATGCAATGAGTGAAAGAGAAGAGGAGGTAGGGAACGTGTTGAGCCCGTGAAAGAAGTTGCAGGTGTGATATAAAGAGACAGAAAGAGTTGGGTGGAGGAAGACAGAGGTATACGGTGGAATTAACTGGGCAGCCTTGGTATTCGATAGCTCCTATATATTGGACGTGCCACCAGCGTTTCTCCAGTGTAAAACCTTGGGCTCCTGTACTTATTTTCTCTTACAAAGGAATTACTGGTATTCGCCAACATTTGGAATATGTGTCAGCCATTAACTGCACTTATAAATTTACACCTAAAAATGTAAGTGAAAGTGGTGCTGTTAATTTGAGAAAATGCGTGCTCAACACCTTTTTGTGTTGTGTACAATAAATCTTTCCAATTGGAAATGTGTTCCATGTAACAAAAGAAGAGGAACAAGAAATTATCAAATGTACATATGTGCTAAATTACAACTGCTGCTTGGCCGCTTGTGGACAAGTGGCAATTATACAATTAGGGGTGATAGGGTCACAGCGCAAGGGTTCTCAAACAATGAGTACATCCATGCTGGCTGAGGGGAGAACCTGTACCAACAATTTTCATAGATTTGATCATTTTATAAACAATTCACAGAAATTATGTCTTTTATTGTGTTCCTTGCATGCATCTATAGCCTATGAGTGCAAAATAAATATTAGCAGTCATAACATTTTTAAATGCAAGCGATTATTTATTTATTTTTGTTAATCCTTTTTTTCCCCACAAGGAAAACGTGTATCACTTGGAAAAACTATTCCTGTTCGAGGATTTTAGGAATTGATAAATAGCCTGCATCTTTAGGCATGTTCCGTACATCATGCCTACAAGGCGCAGAAGTAGGGGTAGCGGTGGCATGCATTGAGAACCTATAAGGGAGCGCCATCCTGCATACATACTTTTGTCACACGTGGGTGGGCTGTTACTCCAGGAGAGGTCCCACTGACAGGTGAGGATGTCAGAGCCCATGATGTCGTAGCCTGGCTCACACTGATACGTCACAACTGTGCCCCGAATCAGATCAGGGTGCGAAGATGTCTTCCAGCCGAATTCCACATCAGGCAAGTCAGGGCAGGTGTCGTTTCGGGCGACTTCTAAATTGTGGGAGTGGGGAAGGAAGACAGTGAAAAGCAGTGAGAAAGGCTATGTCAAAGAAACTATGACTATCATGATGTAATCTAACATCACATATCATAAGGTAAGAAAAGGCACACTAGTTGGACGGCTACATGGTATAATATAAAACATAACATTAGATAATTATCACAATCAAGCATCATTTAATATACTGTCTATAATACAAAATAATATGGGATAACATAAGAAAATATAGCAAGATGGAAAAAGCATGGCTCGAGATAACAAGACCAAAGATAAAAATGTAGCAGAAACATAAAATAGCATCATAGAAAACGCAGTAGCTTGCTATATCAGAATTAATAATATGAGATAACATATGAAAACATATTACGAGATAAAATTAAATATCAAATATATATATTAATATGTAGATGGTAAGAAATAGAGAAGAGAGAGAGTAAAACATAGAAAACTAGTTAGAGGTGAAAAAAGATAATGAGAAACAGATAGGGAAGGAAGAAATGATCATTCTAGAACAATATGAAAGCAAAATGTGTGTAAAAAGAGAAATAAAAAGGAAACATTTCAAATAAAATAAAATGGGATTGAGCATAAATATTGAGATAGAATGATAGTGAGAGAAATTAATGCATAAAGGAAGGTGAATGGTGAAGAGAGAGTAGTTATAACAGATAAAAAAGTGTGCAAGATAAAGAGATAAGAAAATAGGAATAAATAATAAGAGAAAAAATAAACATCCAGAGAGAGAAAGTGATGTATCCATAAATTCAGTACTCAAGATAAACAGAGAATAATAATCCGCATACGTAGAAGAGAAATATTATATCTGAAGAGAAAGATTAAAACCAGATGAAGTTGTATACACAGACAGACTTTGTGAGAATGTCTGAAAATAGGGACAGAAACAGAGTGGAAAGGTTGAAAACTATAACAAATGTGAAAAGATAAAAACAATCTTAAAGAGATTGTTAGATAGAACCATAGACATTAAGGTAGGTGGAACAAAGAGAAGAATTAAAGAGATTTACCCGTGATGTCCTATTCCCAAATGGCTATATGTCAGATTGTCTAACAGAAATATTGTGTCCTATGTTTGTTTACAATATTATCATCCCAATAGGTGACCTTTTTCTATTATTAACATCAATAGAACAATATTTGTATGAACATTATTTAAGACACAATATTTCTGTGAAACCATTTTTGGGTTACTGTATTCTTGTACCATACCCCCTAAAGTCCATCCTATCTCTTACCTTTAAAGTGTATGATAAAACCCTGGCTCAGCCCAAATAGGGGGTCGTTGGTGTCAGATTGGAACTGTATGGTGACGTCGTTGTCTGAGGAGAAGATCATGAAGCGCTGGTGCACCCCCATGTACTGGCCCAGGATGCGGGCTGTCAGGTCCTCACCATCAAAGACTGTCAGGATGTCACTCTTTCGGATATTCAAGCTACAGAGAAGGAGGGTAGTAATAAAGAAATAGAAGTAAATGCTTTAAAGAGAACAACCAGGTGTAACCCTTGAACATAGCTTCGTAGCCTGAGATGTGCATTTAAATGTACTTAAGGCTTAGGAAAATAACTCGTAATTTCAAACATTTGTTTTTCAGATGGTGTTCTGTAGCAAAACCGTGAAAATATATTTTTACCTAAAGATATGGATATATCCTTAATATTGTAATGTTTAGTTATAAATAAGAACCAGCCTAATACCGGAAAACTGTCCAATGAAAATTATCTGGGAATATTGATGATGTGGGAGATGAAGGGAATATACAGTAACACAGGAAAAGGGTGTTCTCCAGCCCGGCACAAGATTTCAGAGAATAGGCAACGAAGAATAGAAACAAGGGGAAGAAGCAAAAACAAACCTGGAAGTAACAGTGGCTAGCAGATAAATTAATTATGGTAGTCAGTGGAAAAATTAACCTGAGAGAAAGGAGTACTGTTACACAGCCTCACCTGAAATTTGTGTTTTTCTCAACTAAGACTGTATTTAGAGCATGCCCATGATAAACAAAATGCTCTCTACCATTTAATTTAGTTAATTATGTATTAAAATACCAGAAATATCGACATCTCACCCATAGCATATGTATTCTCTCTCAAATAAGAATAAGTATATAGAACAGGGCATTAGCAGTGTGATTAAACATTTGGATTATTTTTGTTTTCATATTCAAAATAGAAAAGACACACTTTTCATCACACTACCAGGCACACTGATCTACAATGATGGACAAAAGCACCTATGATAGTAGATAGTGCCACAAAAGGAGTCCATTGAAAATACCACATGGTAAAAATGATGCTTAAAGGTGATTAAAATGGTATCATTTTCCAAATAATAAGGGTGATTTAGAGCTCAATTTCTGGTTGAGTTATAGAAACATCTGTATTGGATTCAAACAGTATTTAAATCCTCATGGTCACGGTATGACACCATTTTAGTTTTCCATTGACAAAGTGCTGCTTTTTCAATTCTTTTGTTTCCTGGTAATAACACATGCCATTAATAATCTTACCGATGAGATTAAATACCTCACTACCCTTAACCCTTTGAAAGAGACAATGAATTAAGAATTATTTATTAGTTTGAATATGTGTTGCTATTTCATTACATTGTGCTTTTATGTTTTATTGATTGGCATAAAGCTTTGCTTTTCGAAAACAAGTTGCTATGGGCTGCTTGGCTGTTGTGTTATGTATGGTTTTCGGCTTTAATTTGACTTTAACTCTGGCTTTGAGGTGAATTTCTGAGGTTGATTTAATCATATGTTGGGGTGTTATAACAATGCCAGTTGTAACATCACTTTAAACTTTGGTAAGTGTATGCCAAGTGTTGTTCATATCTGTAAAAGGACAGCAAAGTTATTAGCCAATCCATGATCTTGGACCTACCCTTAATTAACTCTGTTCCCTCTTCAGATCTGCATGAAACCTGGGCTTACCCTGCTAATAGCCTGCCAAATTTTATGCAGGCTTAATATAGAGCACCAAAGTTAATTGATATATTATCTTATCTTATCATTTGGATAGCACTCTAATACCCTGAGAAACCCTTGCTGTCCTCCACTTTCATATTTGCCACCCCCTTGATGGATTTGGATACATTTGTCATACCCACAGAAGATGAAACAAACTAAATATCTGCCAAATGTCATTTGGATTTGTCAATTAATGTCATCGTTATTAGCAAATGGGCACAGTTTTTTCCCCACCCTTTGAAAAGATCCCCATTGATGAATCTACGCAATTAAAAAAATTCAAAGAGCACCCTAGGCACTAGTGGTGGAAGTGAGCTGCGTCAGTGAGGGCGTTCTACAAACAAGTGTGGTCCTGGCACTTATTTGTTTTAAAAATTAAGCAAAGGCCTTGGAAAACTGGCCACTTGCAGCAGGTTTGGCATAGAACCTGCCCTCTGGTCAACCTCTGCTGCGCACAGCTTTCACAATGTGCAGCAGGTTATGGTATACTTTCCTAGAAGTTAGAGGTGGCAGATTATTTTTTTTAAAGACATTTGTTGAAAAAGCTAAGGTTAATTTGAAGTTATGGTTATGATTGGTTATAATACCTTAATGTATGTTTAAAAATCCAGAACTTCACTTTATAAACAACAGGTAAAGTATAGTTATGGTGGCATATTAAAACTGAAAAACACTGGTATACTCAATTTATGGTTATCTCTAAAATCAATAACTCACACAACATCCATTAAATCCGTAACTTGCACATTTGCGAGCATTTTCCTAATTTAAACCCCCCTTCCCCTAAACCTGTTTGAGGGATGTTACCTTCCCTCTCCACCCTAAAAAGGGATTTTCTCCTGCCCTTGACAGGGGTAAAGCTCCAACCATTTCCAGGATGGGAAGGGATTGAATATTGGGTTGTGAATACTGACACACTAGTAAGTGTTTGGAAATTTCCAGGGCAGCAACACAGTAGATAGTAATGTTTACAACTGGTGCCCCTGCCTAGAAGATACTATTTTGCATACTAAACTTTCCAGGGTATTGTTAACAAGCAATAACAAACAGTGTAGCTTACTTTTACTGACTCATTGTCAGTGAAATTCTCAGTGAAATTGCTCCCCCACCCTCGCATCTCCACCATTAGGTGAGGCCTGCCCCTGCCCTTGCACTCTTGAGTGTTGGTGATCGAGGCCCTCCTCCACCCGCAGGCTTCCCTGCGCCTCATTCCAGTGCAGCTCTGTCTCCTTCCTCTTGGTCCACTCTTTCACTCGTTTTCACTAGTTTTTCTACCCTCTTTTATTTTTCACCTTTCTGCACTTTTCTCCATCTCCACTCTTTTCTACTATATTTCTGCTTATTCCCCCTTTTCCATTACTCCTTCTTTCCTCGCTTTACCTTTCCCCTGCCGCTGCGGCCCTCATGGCCCCTCCCCCCAGTTCAACGGGCCCAATCCAGCTCCCCTCCCCGCTCTTGCCTCCCAGCTGTCCAGCCCTCCCCGACCCCTACTTAATCGTGGCCGCTGCTGGGGACAGGCGCTGACTAATTTTCAGTGAAATTGCTCCCCCACCATCGCAGCTCCACCATTAAGTGAGGCCTGCCCCTGCACTCTCGAGTGTTGGTGATCGAGGCCCTCCTCCACCCACAGGTTTCCCTGCGCCTCATCCCTGGTGGTCCAGTGGACTTCTGCTTCCTTCCTATTGCTCCACTCTTTCACTCGTTTTCACTCCTTTTTCTACCCTCTTTTATTTTTCACCTTTCTGCACATTTCGGCATCTCCGCTCTTTTCTGCTATATTTCTGCTTATTCCCCCTTTTCCTTTACTCCTTATTTTTTCCCTTTACCTTTCCCCGCCGCTGCTGCCCCTGCTGCCCCTTCCCCCCACGAGACCGGCCCAATCCAGCTCCCTTCCCTGCTCCCGCCTCCCAGCTGTCCAGCCCTCCCTGACCCCTACTTAATGGCGGCTGCTGTGCCGCCGAAGGTGCACAAAAGGCAAGCCCGTCTGCACCCGTCCAAGACCCGACCGCGACCAACACCAGGAACCCTGGACTTCCCCACAGCCAATGCTACGACCCAGCAGCACTCCACGCTCTCAACCCAGGCCGTAACAACAACTGCAAACCAGCATCACCAGCCGACACCCACGTACCCTTCTGCGGCCACCGCTGCCGGCACACCTGCAGCACCGCCAAGGCCACGGACCCAGTGCAAACCGCATGCAAGAACAGAACCGAACAGAATACCCTGCAATGCATCCACCTCAACGTCCGATCCCTCCACAAACATGCCACCGAAATCTGGGAACTCCTCGACAGCACCACCCCACGTAGCTTTCTTCACCGAAACCATGACCAACACCACCTCGGGACCGGACATCGCCATTGCCATTCCCAAAGGATACAAGATCTCCAGTAAGGACCGCCCCACCCGCCCGGGAGGAGGAATCACCATCGTCCTCAAATCCACCCTCCGCCTGATTACACTCCCCAATGAGCCCACAGACCTGATGGAACAACTTCACTTCAGGATTCTGGCCAGCCCTACCGCCACCCTCTGAGGAACCCTCATCTACCGACCCCCTGGACCCCATGGACTTTTGGCCAATTCCATCACGGACATCATCTCCCCGCATCCCTTCGTGTCCACCAACCACACCCTACTGGGAGACCTGAAGTTCCACCTAGACAGCCAACTGGACCTCAGCAACACATTCCTCCTGGACAACCTCCACAACATTGGACTCTGCCAGACAGTGACAGAACCCACCCACTCAGCGGGACACACCCTCAACCCCTCTCTCCACAACAGGAAACTCCATTAACTTCAGCCACACCACCGAACTCCCATGGACTGACCATTGATGCGTTCACTTCACCTTCAGAACACCCCCCAGCCACAGACCCCAGGACCTGCTCCCACGAAGGAACTGGACCATAATCACCAACGACCAGCTAACCTCATCAATCAGCAACTCCACCCCAACCATCACAGACAACAATAACCTCAACACCGCAGCCTGAACCCTGCACAGATGGATCGACAGCGCCAACACCATAGCCTCCCTCAAGAAAAACAACAACACCCACACCAAGAAAGCTAGATGGTTTACCACTGAACTTCGAGAGTCCAGATGCACTTGCCGCTGCCTTAAGGACGCCTGGATGAAAACCAAATCCACAGAAGCCCACAACAACTTCAGAGCCGCCACCAACGCACATCACCAACTCATCAGAAAAACAAGGAAAAAAGCGATTGAAGACAGAATCTCCACTCATGCACACAACAGAAAAGAACTCTTCAACATCATCAAGGAGTTCACCCAACCCACCAGCAATTCCACCGACATCCCTCCCTCACAAGACCTCTGCGACAAACTCAGCACCTTTTTCCACCACAAAATCAAGATCATCTGCGACAACTTCAACGAAGACAACCAATACACTAAACCCTCACCAACCACCACCGACACCCTGAAGCCAGCGAATGAAAATTGGACAGCCCTCACCACCGAAGACACTCTGAAGATGATGAAGTCAATCCACTCCGTGGCCCACACGGACCCCTGTCCCCATCAGATTTTCAACAGAGCCGCCGACACCATCGCACCCATGCTCCGCCACACCATCAACTGCTCCCTGGCAACCGCCTCGTTCCTCGACGACTGAGATCAACCCCCTCCTGAAGAAAGCCTCGGCGGACCCCACCGACCTCAAAAACTACAGACCCATCTCCCTACTCCCATTCCCAGTGAAAGTAATCGAGAAAGCAATCAATAGCCAATTCGCCAAATTCATCGAGGAGCACAACGTTCTCGACTCCTCCCAATCCGCTTCAGAAAAAAAACACAGTACGGAAACCGCCCTCCTCGCCACAACAGACGAGAGCCGTACCCTATTGGACAAAGGAGAAACAGCAGCCCTCATCCTCCTCGACCTCTCAGTGGCGTTCGACACAGTCTCTCACCGCACCCTAATACGCAGACTCCACGACAACAGGGATCCAAGACAAAGCCCTCGACTGGATCCGCTCCTTCCTCTCAGGCAGAACGCAGCAGGTCAGACTCCTCCCTTTCCTCTAGGACCCTACAACAACCACCTGCGGAGTCCCCCAGGGGTCCTTCCTCAGCCCTACGCTCTTCAACGTCTACATGGCTCCGCTCGCCCCCATCGTCAGAAACTACGGACTCAAAATCATGTTATACCCAGACGACACCCAACTCATCCACTCCCTATCCATATAAAACAACACCGCCATACATAACTTTCGAGAAGGTATGGAAGCGGTCGCCACATAGATGACAAACAGCTGCCTACAACTAAACACAAATAAAACGGAAGTACTCATCATGGGTCCTCAACCTGCCAAGACACTGCCACATCTCCCAGCACCTGCGCACACTCCACTGGCTCCCCATCGAAGCTAGAGTCACCTTCAAGATGCTCACCCACACTCATAAGGCCCTCCAGAACACCGGACCAGCATACCTGAACAGCCTACTCAAGTCAAGTCAAGAAAACTTTATTCGATTGCCACATAAGACAATCATAAAAGCACATAGGAAAAAAACACATCAATGTGTGACTTACAATATAAAAAATATCATGCCAACTCAAATTCCACCACCCCAAAGGACCCTACGATCAGCCCGGCTCTTCTACGCCTTGGCCCCCTGCACCAGATCCGGAGGCCGCTCCTTCTCCTTCCAAAGCCTGGAACGACCTTCTGCTCCACCTCAGACAGACAACATCCATCCCCCTCTTTGTAAGAAACCTCAAAATCTGGCTCTTCAACAGACCCCCTCCTTGATGTACTGGAACCTGCAAACCACTCCCCCCCCAGCGCCTTGAGACCCTTACGGGTGAGTAGTTGCGCTGAACAAACACCTGATTGATTGACCTTGCCAAGTGTTTTATTACATATGGCCTAGGATAATGATACTTTAATTCTGATAAGTATGTTCTTGCCTGCTGATAATAGCTATTCATCATCTAGTCAGACTCAATTTATGAATCTGTCAGGCACATAATTCTGTTTCACATGTACTAGGCCCCGAAGTTAGTTACACAGGTAACACCTTTTGTGGAGGTTTCTTAGATACATTTCTTAGGCCACACCCCTTTTGGAGCTCCTACCACACCTTTGTCATCTCAGTGAAAGCACTGATTGTGTCCATACATACATTTCAATCTCGAGCTGGATGCGCTTGTCCTCCTGTACGTGGATCCCCCAAACACAGTCTTGGCCTTTTCCGTAGTTCTGAGGCCAGTCTGGGGACAGGACCACACCACTGGACTCTGAGATCTCTCCCCCGCACAGTGCTAGAGATAGGTGAAGAATAGGGTTGGTGGTGGCATTTGAAGAGAAAGAAGGAAACAGAGAGACGGTTCAAGAGTCACATAAACACAGGAATTCACCAGAGATTTCTTCAAGTATAAAAATTAAGTAGCAAACACAGAATATGGTTGGAGAAGAGAGGGGTTTGGTGGAAATTTAGGTGGTTTTAGAAAAGCAAAGAGCAAAGATGTGCAAGACAAGTGAGAGGAATGTTAGGAGGATAACTGCACGTGAAGGAACAGAGAATAGAAGAAGACTGAGAGAGAACATCAAAATAATGAAAACAACAATGAAAGTGAGATACATATAGGAACAAGCATTTACAATGCAATGGTATCAGCATTATTAAAGGTAGAGCTATTGGCATTGCTCATGACATTTTTAAATCATAAATAAATGGCATTGTCATTTACAATGCCAATACCTTAATCACTCGCAAATGCATGACCGATTGCATTTACACCCACACAGAGCCACACACACAAAGCCACCCACACACACATACAGAGCCACCCACACAGAGCCACACACACACACACACACAGAGCCACACACACACACAGAGCCACACACACACAGAGCCCCCCACACACACACACACAGAGCCCCACACACACACAGAGCCCTACACACACCCAGAGCCCCCCACACACCCAGAGCTCCACACACACCCAGAGCCACACACACACCCAGAGCCACACACACACCCAGAGCCACACACACACCCAGAGCTACACACACACCCAGAGCCACATACACACCCAGAGCCACATACACACACAGAGCCACATACACACACAGAGCCACATACACACACAGGAGAGCAAGCACAGCAAGGGGGCAGGGAAAAACTCCGCTTCTCTGATCCATTTGTGACTCACCAACTTCACTTCTCCTACCACACAGCGTCTAGAGGCAGCACAGCGTTGTACAATTGCATTCATGAATTCATGTCTCTCACAGCTCGGAGGCAAGGCTCGTAAGCGGTTTGTGGCCCTATGTTTTTCATAGCTCTCTCTCCCAAGTAGCAGACCGACCTGTTCCCAGTGAATGCTGGGTGTCTCTGTGTAAACATGCGGCGTCTTTTAGCCTCTGAGATTCTGTGTCCCTGGCCGTCATGTGGCGACGACGCCTCGTTTCCCTCACTCGCCTGCCAATGTTCCCGCCTGTCAGTCATGCTTCTGGCAGAGCGGGCAAGGTTTGCGGGGAGGGGGTGAAATACCAGGAAGGGGTAGGCTAGGGCAAGAGCAGGGAGTAGAGGGCACCCGGCTAAATTGGTACGGGGTAAGAGAGTAGGGGGAGAGTGAAGGGGAGAGGTTATACCAGGGAGTGACGAGAGTGTCACAAATGGGAGGTCGGGAGACAGCAGGAAAGGAACGAGTCCAGTTGCACTCTGATGGGGGTTTGTTGACAACAGTGTGCCGAGTGCAGGGGACCAGCAAGGGAAAATGCAAGAAAGGGGGTTGGGAGGATGCCCGGGCCCCACATTGAATTTGGGGTGAAAAGAGAGAGGAGAGATAAAAGATTAGGATGAGATAGCGCACTCTCAGATTGTTACAGGGCGAGGAGAGACAAACAGAGAGAAACAGGAAGGACAGGGGACAAGCAGAAAGTGACGGTGTGTTGTCAAAATGTGGTGGAAGTAAAGAGAGGGAGAGAGAAAGAAGAGGGGAAGAGCAGAGAGCGCACATGGTGTCAAAGTGTGGGAGGAGTTGAAAGAAGTGAGGAAGAGGAGATGAAAGGAGGGAGAACCGTCGCAGAGGATGAGGGGAAGTCAAGGCAGAGGATAGCGGGGAGATAGGCCGCGCTCACAACGTGTTACAAGAGATTAGGAGAGGGGAGCCGGAGCTACATTAAAAGCACGAGACGGGCGAAGGGTGCCAGTTAGCCCGTGACAGGTTAATGGGTGAGGAGGGACAGTGGGAGAGCAGGGGAGGGAAGGATGGAGATTATTCATGCTGCGATAGTGGGAGAGGAAAGTGAGGAGGGGGCCCGGGGAGCGTGTGGAGAGAGGGCCGTCTCTAAGTGTCACAGTGTGAAGAAAGTGAGGGACAGTCGCGGAGCCGGGGGTGACGCCTCGAAGTGTACCAAGGGGTGCGGCGAGCGTAGCACGAGAGGGCGGCTCAGGGCTCCCTGGTGCATTGCGCCTCGAAGTGTGCCAAGAGGTGCAGCGGGTGCCAGGGACGGCTCGGGACTCCATTAGCAGCCGGTTCGCCCTCCATCCCCGACCACGACCCTCCATCCGACTGACTGATTGTGCGCCGGGTTTACAGTAAACAATCCCGAGCGGTGGCTTTCAATCTGCAGCACTTTCCCAGTAGGACCCTTGACTCACTGCTGTCTAATAAAGCATTTTACATGGGAAAGGTGTAGTAATAAACGTGCATACCCAAATGTTTTGCTACAGTACAAAAGTCACATCGCATGCTACCAACATATTAGAGCTTGATCGTTGGAATCGTGCCGAATAACTTCATTTACCACTGTCCTAGAAGGAGTCGCACGGTAATAAGTTCTATGTTTTTCAGTGTGTTTTACGATGTAGAATTAGGTTTAACGTCCAGTAGTGATCATGCCTAACCATGCTGGAAATGTTGACGTAATGAAAGATTTAACATGGATTTAAAGCGCCTAACGGTACTCGTTCTGGCGGCGAAATAATTTAAACCTAATAATTGAAACTCCTTGTCTTACTTCAGCGGCACCGAGCCAGCATGCTTGCGCGTGATTTTGTTGAATGTCTCGGATGTCCTTCTTTTTGCGGCGCTGAGTCTCGGAGGCAACTGTCAGCAATAGGACAACGGACACACAGAGCACCAAAGGAAATGCGAGACGAGCAGACATCTTCCAGAGTGGAATAACGGGATCTACAGACCCGAGAGCCTTGATAGGCTCGGAAGACCTCACGACAGCGGAAGTAAGTATTCATAGGCTGCAGGCAGACGCGGACTCTAATAGGTTGTATTGGAGCCCTCATCAAAGTGAGGGGTTTCTGAATAGGCTGAGAAGAAGGCGGGATTTGTAGTCCATTCTAAAATAAAAGCTGTGTGGCCACGTCATACTTCAGAATGATCTCTTTGGTGCCCCCGGGGGACATATGCCCTCTTATTCGTTCCCTGACGAGTTTAGGTGTCGAGACTGATACAAGGCTGTCAGCGTGTTTGTCTTCTATAATAAATAAATCAGAGATTGTGAAAGCTTGGGTCTCCTTAAGCGCTAAACACAGAATGAACAAGATCGAACATCGGAGCTGTTCCTCACAACAAAACCAAAAAAATGCCCGCCACAAGCTTCCGAAATTTTCGGAATCGGGGGCGTGTTTTGGCGTTCTGAGTGACAGATGATGTCACAGGTGGAAAGAACGCCAAAAACACACCCACGAATCCGAAAGAGACGGGGCTTGATTGGAGTGATGCCCCTCTCCTCCAATGGCTGGCCTCCGTTTAGGAAGCCAGCCAATGGAGGAGAGATGGAGCACAGAGGCGGGTTCAAGCCCCGTACTCAAAAACATTAAATCTCCGACCGGAGACTGCGCAAGCGCAGCCTTAAGGTCCTCGACCTAAAAAAGAACTAGCAAGACAGGAAGAACAGTAGAAGAAAAGCAAGACGGTGACGGAAAGAAAAATGATAAAAGAGTAAGAAACAGAGAGAGGAAAAGGAAGAGGAGGGAAGGGTGGAGTGCAAGAGAAAACAGCAGAGTAAAAATGAAAAGAAGATTACAGAGGCAAAGGGAAAAAAGCAAGAGGGAAATCGATAGGAGAGATGGAAAAGAACACAGTGACAGATAGAAAAACAGAAAGAGAAACAAAAAAAAGAGTGGGGAAAATAGCACAGTTAGATGGAAGGGAACAAGCATGAGAGAAAATGTAAAGCGCTTGAGGGGGAAAAGGAAAGAACAGAAATAAATAGCGCTGGAGGGACATCAACAGAGAGAAAGAGGGCGACAGAACGAGGAAGGGAGGTGGGGGAAGAAAGAGAGGAAAACTATTGTCAACATGGATGCAGTATCCGGGCAGTTTTCAGATGCTCCAAGGACTGCTGGAGGATGCAATAGCAACAGCAGGGACTGCCTTTGAATCATGAAGTGTCCTTTTAATTATGAAGTGAGCAGATGGGAGTCTTGATTTTCCCTCCGGCTGGTCATTTAGTATTCAGTCCCCAGCAGCCTCTGCTCTACAGCTTCACCTTCGGGTTCAGCACTGAATGTGCAGGCCAGAGTGAGCAGCGGGCTGATGTTCCTCCCCGCTCATCTCTCATTCTGCCAGCCCAGCCTGAAGCACCCTGAACCCTCTGAGGGTGGCAGGGGCATGGCCTGGGCTCTCCGGGAGGGCTGGGCTGGTCTGGCAAGCAGGACTGAGCTGCCACTCAGCGTGGATGTCAGTGTGCAGGAATAGTGGAGGGTGCAACTGTGACTGTGCCGGGGAAGGCTTTATATGGTGCCTTCCTCTGCACACTCGGAGGGGTGCTGGTCAAGCCCACCCAATCTCCTTGGGATCAGCGGTTTATGATGTCTTAGTTTTGAAAAAGATAAACAGAAAGACTGTAGGCTAGGCTTCTTAAACAGAAAAATGTGGGCAATGTTTTTGTTTTACACGTGTAATTCATTTCCGCTGGTGTGGCAGGTTACTAGAAAAAAGCACTTTTTGTGTGTAATGATATGCATATTGCAAAGTGTGTGGAGTTATTAGAAGTTTAAGGGGTTACACCGCCATGTGCGCAGAGGGTGAGATTCCGGGCTATAAACCCATAGTATCTGCATATGCAAATGATTTTTTGCTTTATATTCCAGACCCGAATAAATCTTTCACCAGCTCCTAATGAGATTATAAATTTCGGGTGATTCTCTGGCATGAGGATCAACTGGGCAAATCCCTAGTTTTTCCACTCACTAAATCTACAGAGCAGTGCCCCGTGGCCGGCTGAGATTGTTGCCAATAACTATACAGGGGTTGTAAGCAAACTCTCACACACTATTGGGGAGAGGTGTGGCGCAGCACCATGCGACTCTGGGCAATAGCTTGCTTAATCTTCCCGACGGCCCCCAGCGCCTAGAGACCCTAACGGGTGATTGTGCGCTATACAAAATGTGGATTATTATTGATGAATGGATTGGAGTCCCGCTGTTCCTAAGTGGCAGGGTCTAGACCCCGCTATTAGTTTGTAAATATCCCCATTGCCTACTTTTTTCGTTCACTGTCTGCTACAACTGATGATTAACCTTGCAGGATCCAAATGGTCAACTTTAACAGCCCCTGATGAACAGGGCCGCCTCGCTACCTCAGATTTTGAGCTTTCTTATTACATAGCACAGAGCCAATTCGCCCACTGATATACGGCCCTTCTCGCTTGCCGCATTTGTGGTTGGAGAGAGATACTGCCTCGCCTCTGTCTCTCGAAGCTGCACTTTTTAGCCCTCCCACTTGAAAATGCAGCTCTACAGATAGGATTGGCTTCGCAGTACATGCATGGAGATGGCTGCATAAAAGCGACCGAGGGGTGCTGTTATACACTCCCCCAACGCGAGAGAGTTTGTGTGCCAGGCTCATGGTGTTTCTTGAGAGAAGGGTTGGTGAACAATTGGGAAGGCTGCCAAGAGTCACTATGCGGGACTTGTTTGGAACAATAAATTAAAGCCACTTGATCAGAACTGTGATTAACAGCTGGATCTTACAGCGCTCAATAAAATCCTGTACTGCCAAGCGCGTAGCACCCTTAGGCATGTGCCGTTGATGAACCTACCTCCTCAGACGACATATTTCATATATAATGCCAGTCCTGGTCATATCACTTCCCAATTGCATGTCGTGGCCAGGTATTGTTGATGCCCGGTAGTGATGAGACAGCGACAAGACCTCGCCTGAGATGGCTACTAGAGATCCAGAGAGATACGTCTGGTTAGCAATGGTTATTCTGTTGCTCAGCCATAAAAATAATTACCTCGACTAGCAGACAGACTCCTATAATTCACGCATATCCAAGGGTTCTATTATACCCTGGCCACTATGGCCTCAGAGAGGAATCGCGTGCTATTGATGTTGTGAAGAGGTGTATGACTCTAGACAGATCTATTGGAAATGTCTTGGAATTCAAGCTTACCAGGGCACTAGATTTATCGAACTTTGTGAAATCATTGACATCGGTAATGAATGTATTCCCCTGATAACTCAACTGGACTACTTTAAAGACATACCTTTATCTGCCAGGTAATTTACTAGCCATTTTGTTGTTGGCCAAAAGGCTCATTGCAATGAGATTGGACAGGGGACCTCTCACTGCTCTCAGTGATTCGTTACACGATCTCACATATTTTAACACTGCATCTGCCAACTGTGGCTACCAAATGCCACCAAAATCTAGGCCTAGAAATATCCCCTGCCCCAGCACCCCAGATCCGTGCTGGCCACCACTGCCAAATATGCGAGTCAGCAACACCTGCCAGACTCATCGAAAAGGTTTTGAACAGAGAAGACAGTGTGTGTGTTGAGAGTCTGGGCCTACTTTAACCACCATGGCTCGCGCGGAGTGGCTGGGTGATGGATTATAAAAGCCTTGACCAGCCGCCTGAACCATCAAGTGTGGCATAAGCACCCTATTGCCTGGAAAGTAAAAGAAGGCATGTACGTGCTGAGCCAAGACCCCATGGATCCGGCGCTTTCTTTTGAGATTAGATTTAGGAAAATACATCCAAGTGACTGTCCTTTTTTCAGCCCTTTCAGCCTGTCTAGGGCAGGAGAAACAATGTATTATAGTAAAGACTTGGTCACCATTGCAACAGTGGTGCGCGCAGAGTGGGGCTAGGTAAACTGCCTGGGGAACTGCAGGCAGCAGCACAGCAAGCTCCCAAAGCACTTTTGTAGTTACTTATACATTCTGTAGTGCCTGATGGCCATTCATCGAAGGAGCTGTAAATGCGTGACTTTGTATTTCACTGCAGGTGATGCGGACCACCACACAAAAATGTGTTAGTCTAACCCCTGATGCGTGGTACAGTCTGTCTTACTTTTTTCGGTGTTGCTTATTCTGATACCATTGAGTGAATCCATTTTGTTGGAAGTTTGTCTCCGTGATCAGGAGACATTCGATCCATATGGTTGAATAACCAGATGATAAGATTGATCACTCTGATTATTGATGGGAATCCAAGTTCAGCTCAATGCCTCTTGGTTCTTTTAATATTCCTGTTATATCTTTCACTCTTCTAATTCTGCCGCTAGTAACCTATAAAGCACTTGGTGGCTTGATATCTATTGGACCCCCAGTTCAGTTGGTTGTTGCTATTGTATGTTATAATTGCACTATCTCACTCAGTGAAAAACAAAAAAGGAAAGAGGAGAGAGAAAGACAAAGAGAGATGGAAGAGAGAAAATGAATAACATGAGAGTGAAGGAGACAGAAAACAAGGGAACAGAAGATGGCGTAACTAGCAGAGAGAAAGGGAAAAAATAGTGAAAAAGAGCAGATGGAATTAATGAGAGAATACAAGAAGGATAGTGAGATAATGGGAGGAAATGAGAAAAGGGGGCTTATGTGGTAAAATGCATTTGTATCTCTTTATAAGTTGATTCAATGTCACAATGGGCCACTTGACTCTCTGTTTCCGTGTACACAAGTTAAGTCAACTGGACACATGCAATATCGTGCGGTGACAGTACATTGCACTAATCAAATACACGAAATATCCCTAGCCCTTAGCAAAAGTTGGTTTCACTCTCCTGCCCTTAAGTCCATTTCGATGTCCTCTTCCCCCTCCAGTGCCATGATGGTTAGCCCCTGCTTGGCTCTACAGAGTTGTCCTGTGTTTGAAGCTACCTGTCTCTCAATGCTATACCTCCTCTACTGCGCATGTGGAAGCTGTGCACACATGCACACTGACATGCTTGTATTTATATCCTTCTTGCTTGTAGACCCTTACCTTTGCAGATAGGCTCGCTGTCGTTCCAGTGGGGGTTGGAGGAATCAATGCACTCAATGACAGACGGGCCCTGCTCAAGCATGTACCCGGGGCTGCAGGCAAACTCCACAAGCGTGCCCACGTGGTACTGAAGGTCTGATGTGGTGAAGTTTCCGTGAGCTAGAAATGGGCCATAGCAGCGGTCCTCGTCAAAGGCTATGGGAAGAGAGTGTAAAACCAAAGGAAGATGGGACAGTAAGAGAAAATTAGTTGTGACTTTTCACCATGTACCATGCTCATATTTCTATTGAACATTATTATAGCTCAGACCACAAACTAAACTGCCTCGGAGAGCTGTGGTTACTATGTACTTGGTTGCAAGATATCACCGCAATGGCGACTCTCTTCTATCTCACGGTTCCCTTCCACATACCTTTCTCACTTAACCTGACTGCTGTCTGTTCTCCAATGTTCACTCATTCCTAGGAGACTATTAATATATTCAGACTCACCAACACTAGGATCCACTCTACCCACAGTCCTCAACCATCCCTCACTCTTCCACTGCCTTCCTTCACCTTGAATGATGTAAGGGACATTGACCTACTCACCCAATAAAAACCACCGAATATGCCAAAGGACTACTACATTTAGATGAATTAACTATCAGGAGGAACATTGCGGCTGTGGGAAGAGGACAGTTGCTGTGCAGCCCCAGATCATGTTGATGAATAGCTAGCTTTGATGACATAGTTTCACTTGGAGATGTGGAAATAAACATGGTATTGTGACAGAAGCTAAAGCTTCTGTGTGTGCTGGGACTGAGTGGCGGTGCTGCACATCGTGGGCAGTAGAGCAAGGGTGTTCTGAAAAAGGTGAGAGACGCAAGACTATATAAGTAATTTGAAGAGGCATTCATGCAAGGTGGAACATGATTGTGTATGTCAGTGAGATACAGCCCACAACAGTGGATCAAGAGGTCTATTGAAGAAGGATTACAACAGAGAAGGGCAGCAGGAAGTGCTTCCACTGGAAAATGCACAGAATAAGGACCAAGTGGTAACAAGTGACAATATGTGTTACCTAGGCATAAAACTTAAAGCTAATATAATAACACAAGTGGGAGGGAACCTCAACTTCAAGTTTGACATCCATTTAATGCTGTAGAATTGATATTAAATTAATCCTGTTAAAGTTAATGTTAAAAGTTAACTTTGTCTAGACTTTTGCATGGGGCTGGAGAAGCCCATATTTCTGGCCCAGGGATGTTCTCGCAAACATTATAAAATTTGGCAAAGGTGGGCCGACTTCAGGGGTATATGGCTCGAACCTCCGCCAGAACAGAACCAACACCGGATCTATGAGAGTGCTATGTTGACGGATGACTGTATATTGCTTGCCAAGAAGCTAGCTACCGTGCAAGGGGGGGGGAGAGGCGGGTTGTTAATGGTTTTGATAATTTCAATTCAATTCAAAAGTGCTTTATTCGAGTATTACTCATAAAAGCAGACGAACAAACACATAATAAAATACTATTAAATTACAAAGTCAAATATGACTTAAGCACGATACACGTTAAAAAGACGGTTAAAATTACATTTCATCCTGTTATTTACAGACAAAGGTGCAAAGTTCGTATAATAAAAAATCAATTTTAAAAATATACGTTCATCAGATAACACCTCGCATGGGAACAGAGAATAGATGATCTAGCAGTCTCTGTTCAACTAAGCAGAGAGTAGTCACCCTGCTAGCAATCTCTGCCTAATTACCCACGCCCACCCCAGGTACTTAGCAGTCGCTATGATAATCCAATTTAAGGAGGTAGAATTAACAATGCGTAGAGCTACCATACTGCTTTTAGTGCCCAGGTTTCTACACATTGGAGCCAACCAAACACGTCTGGGAGCAGAATATGCATTACAGGCAAACAAGAAGTGACCCAACGTTTCCTTTCCTTCCCCACAAATTGGGCAGATAGCTGGACCTCCATTTCTCCATTTTGATGTTAAGTTACTCAGAGGTAGAGAGCCAGCCCTCATTTGAAAAAACAGTTTCCTGTCCATGGGTTTAGTTATAAGATCCCAATATATTTCAAACATGGGAAACAGTTTAGCTTCAAGGAAAGCAGTCGTCATAGACCCATTATTGTTACTAAGGAAGCTCCTGTTTTCAACCTGTTCCCAAAAAAGATTTTTTATGAACAACTTGGATGGGAAGGATGACCCAGTTGGATCGGACCACAATTCGGTTAACCCTAGTTCACTTAATGCTGTTTTTAATGATCTAAACCATCTGATTTTATGGAATCGGTCTGCTTTGATGACATCAGCAAACCCTGCTGCATATTGTGACAACTCAGGGGTGGTCCAGATTCTACGCCAATATAATATCGGACGGAGTTTGCACATTGCCGAGATTTCCTTCCTGCCAAGGTCATATCTGAGAGGCAAAATAGGGCTACTCTGTGGGGTTCCAGTTAATTTCCGGAGGAAGTTATTCTCTGATGTCTGTAACTCCTGGAGATTTTCTTGCCCCCACATCTCTGCCCCATACAATGCTGACCCTATTGCCTTAGCCTCATATATGATCAGGGGGGGTTTAATTGGTTTGGTCAAAGATTTGCTATGCTCCTTAATGATGGTACCAGCCAGTTGTTTGTGTCTTAATACTGCAATGTTTAAATGATGGTTCCATCTATTATCATTTGAAATGTGGATCCCCAGGTAAGTAAAAGAATTTACTACATCGAGGCAACGCCCACTCATGGATATTTTAGATTTAAAATTTTTAGGAGGATTAAATACCATGAGTTTTGTTTTGGCTGCGTTTACCTCCAAGCCGTGGTCACTACAAAATTTGTCAAAAATTACCAATGCCTTTTGCAGACCGCTGGGGGATTTTGATAAAATTAAGGTGTCGTCTGCGAACATTAAAATAGGAACTTTTACACCTGCAAGTGAGGGAGCATTTACTGGCTCGGCTTGCATGCGGGGAACAATTCCATTAATAAAAAGTGTAAACAATGTCGGTGCCATTGAACAGCCCTGTCGTACCCCACGCTCGACAGGAAAATCAATGGTATCATTGCCATAACCACCCCATTGAATTTTGGCATAAGTACCCTCATGGAGTCTCATGATCAAAGTTAAAATGGTCATCGGGACCCCCAGGGCAGCCAGCACCTCCCACAATTTTGCCCTCGGCACCAGGTCGAATGCAGCCCTTAGGTCAACGAAAGCTGCATAGAGACTGCATCCACCCAGAACCACTGTCCTCCACTGTATCAATTGAAAACGGAAGACCTGGTCCACAGTGCTGGTTGCTCTGCGAAACCCAGCCTGAAAAGGAGATAAAACATTCTGCTCCTCTGCCCAATCAAGCAAGTTGTTAATGATTACAGGTCCTACAACTTTTTGAACCGTGTCAATTAAGCTGATTGGGCGGTAATTGCAAGGTTGGGCGCGATCTCCCTTTTTATATACTGGGATAATAACAGCACCCCGCCAGGATACCGGGATTTCAGCGCCCCTAGCAATATGATTTAGTAGAAGGCAGATGTACTTACTCCACCTGTCGGTGTCATTTAGAAAGACGTCCGCCGGGACTCCGTCAATACCCGGAGCTCGGCCACTGTGCACAGATTTCAGGGCAGTCAGGACTTCGCTCTGCACAAAAATGTCTTCATCTGCGAACAGATAAGTTGGGCTAGCGCTATTATCAAGCTGATCCCTGGAGGAGTACTGCTCGCTGAAAAATGTAACCCATGCATCGTGGGAGACATTATTATTGGGAGTTTCTGGAGATCTGTCGTGGCCCCATTTGACAATATGCCAAAATAGTCTAGAGTGTTTGCATTCACTAGCACATTTCAGTTTCTGCCAGTGGTCTTCGTCCCATTCTCTTTTAGCCCTAGCGATGCAGTTTTTATAGTGCTTCCTGGCAGATCGGATCTCACTCAAATTATTACTTTTGATTGCAGCTCCTAGTTTAAATCTTGCTACCCTGCAATCTTGATTGTACCACTTTGCTGATTTATGCGGGCGGGCCCTAATGTTATGTACGGGTTTTAAGAAGAAACTTTTAACTTCATTAAAAAGAGTCGTGTGTGCTTTATTAATATCTTCATGTCCCTGTGAAGACCCAGCAATACTCTCCAGTGCCAAAATGGCCTTGTCTGCCGCTGCTCCTATCTTTATCAGGACCTGCTGGTCTGTCTTAACACCAGACCACCTTAACCTACGCATGTTATTAGATGGAATGATCGTCGGGAGCACAAGTTGGTCACAAGGGGTTGGAGCAATTTCGTTAGATGTCCACCAGTTATGAGAGACACATAACGGATCGTGGTCGCTTTCTGGCCTAGCTGTTACTACCATGTCACTGAGAGATGACCATATGGATATACTACATATGACGTAGTCAATGCAACTTTTACTTCGCCCGTTATTAAAAGTCATGGCGGGAACACGATCTGATTTGGTCCGACCATTCAAGGCTCGTAGCCCGTGCTCCAGACACATAGCGTTTAGGCCTAGGATGTCAGCCGTCCACCGAGTTATCGGTGGGGAATCTAGTGTGGGGATGTTCCAAAGCTTATCTTCCTCAGCTCCAAGAGGAGAATCACCAGTGATAAGAGGTTCGAAAGTGCGATTTAAATCGCCTGCAATTAGAATGTTTTTTCCTGCAGATTGTGTCTCAAGAAGATTAAAAAGACTCAGAAGAACCTCAGATTTACCTTTACTTCCACCTCTAACATAGATATTATAAATATCTATGGAGATGGATAGATCACTAGTCAATCTAATGAGCTGGATATCTTTTTGGTCAAACTCCCCACTTTTTACAGTAAATTTTAAAGACTGCCTAATCCATATGATAAGGCCCCCCATCGGCCGCCCTTTAGGGCCCTTAATAGCAGGAACATGAAAATTTACATACCCCAAGGCAAAAATAGGATCGCGCGCCCAGGTCTCTTGGAAGATGCAAAGGTCGTAATTATTAATAAATTCAAACCAATCAGCGCAATCCATCTTGGAACAAAGTCCAGCCACATTCCAGGACAAAAGATTCCCAGAATTAGATGTCGTAAGAGAACAGGGGTTAATAGTAGTCTTGTGTAACATACAACCCCCTATGACCTGATTTATGCTTTTTACATTCAATGGCCCTGGTGAATCATCGGACGGATACCCCTGAATACAACCTGTAGTTAAATTATTGACTGCATCAAAAGTTCTTTGGTCGGAGAGGGGCAAGGGGATAGAGTTGCAAATAGATGGTTGTCAATCGCAATCATTTAAATTAGACAATGCAGAAAAACGATTTTCCAACCCCAAACCCCAGTCCACTGAAGCAACATCCTTCCTCCCCCTCTTGGTCACAATGTTCCATTTGGTTCTCAAAATACTTGAGTTTGGGCCACTTCCCTTACTTGGATAGAAGAAGTCCAAAGTCAATGGAACTATTGAGGTTGTTCTCCGTTGTGGTGGTAGGATGTTAGGTAAGATGTTAGGCAAAACCCCAGGATCAGAAAAATGTAGGACGACACACTCCCCTTTGAACTTTTTCTCCCTGTCCCCAATCCACCGGACCCTTCTTGCGTTAACGAGCTCTTCAGAGAGTTGCTGTTTTCCCCATGGAGTGATTACCATGTTGTTGGTCAACCATGATAGAGATTTGTTTATTAACGAAGATGTAGATTCACACTCACCTTGAGCCAAGGGAGGAACGTTAGCAAGAACAAGTACCAATGGGGAAGCTTCAACCACAAGCTCGAAAGTCCCTTTTTCAGTAGATGGGTCTTCAGCAGCAGGAGCAGGGATTGGGGCAATAAGAGAGACACCAGGAAAAATACTATTAGTTGCCGTTTGGGGGTTTGGTGCAGGGGTAGGGGTGAATCCACTGTTAGCTGCAGTTACTAATTTGCTTAGAGATTCCTCTAACTTGGCAGAGACATTTTCCGGGAGTTTACCTAACTCACCCAAGGTTTTTTCCAGTAGCCCTTCCAGTCGATTAACCTCAGAGGTCAGCTTATCTATTTTGCTGACCAGAGGTTTAACCACACCTTTGATTTTAGTATCCATCATAACCAATAGTTTATTAAATTGGGCATTTGAAAGTGTGACATAAGCCTCATTAGCAAGATTGAACTCCTCTTCCTCTGATTGTTTCCTCGGGAGGTTTACAACTTTGTTCTTAGCTGACCTTAGACACTCCCGTTTCCCCGGAACGGGTGATGGAGGAGAGATGGAGGAATCATGACTAGTGGTTATCTCTGTCAGTACTTCATTAACGCTAAGGTCTTCAGGTCCAGCAACAGTACCACTTGGCTGTATGAATATAGTATCCGGAAGTGAGTCGGGTATTGCACAATTTGTGCTGTTATTAATCTGATGGCCAAAGGGATCATCTGACTCGATATCAATTAAGAGAGATTGGGTGGATGAATCTATTCCCAAAGATGCTCTCCTGCCAATGTTAATTTTTTCGACAACTTGTACCAAGTTGTTCTCAATAGAATTGCTAGGAGTGAGTAGCTTTTTAGGAGGCATGATACTCTTTGCACACAACCAAAGTTAAAAACTTACGATGGAATGTGCCGGGATGATGATGTGCGCAGAAGCGTCGAAATCAGGACAACAAACCAAGAGACCAAGCCCAACCCAACCTTGGTCAACCTCGGACGGCCTCAGACGGCCCGCCCTTTGCCCGGGCTTAGCCCCGGGCGTCCCGCACGCGTCCCGCGTAGCGGGTATCAGTGGCTCCTAATGAGGAGATGAGGCGGTTGGGGGCGGGACAAGCAGGGAGAGCGTCCAGGTGCAGGGGATGGCTACACAGGGACTCCTGGGAAATGGAGTCCCTGTCCCTCACCTGGCGCTCGCAGCCCTGGCTGAAAGTTCTCCTCTCCTTCCCTTCGAGCACCCAGTACGCCGACAAGGTCTTTCGCCTCAGCGAGGCAGCCCAGCAGGACGGGCGATGCGGGACCCGCGCAGCGGGTTCCGCGAGGCGTAGCAGCAGTTCAAATTGATCCGGCAATAAGGACGTTGCAGGGATATTCCACGAGCTCCCTGGTCAGTAGCAGTTAGTTCAATAGTTCCCAGCTGGCTTCAGTGAGCGACAGCTTTAGCCCGGCGGTCGGGGGCGGGACAAGCAGGGAGAGCGTCCAGGTGCAGGGGATGGCTACACAGGGACTCCTGGGAAATGGAGTCCCTGTCCCTCACCTGGCGCTCGCAGCCCTGGCTGAAAGTTCTCCTCTCCTTCCCTTCGAGCACCCAGTACGCCGACAAGGTCTTTCGCCTCAGCGAGGCAGCCCAGCAGGACGGGCGATGCGGGACCCGCGCAGCGGGTTCCGCAAGGCGTAGCAGCAGTTCAAATTGATCCGGCAATAAGGACGTTGCAGGGATATTCCACGAGCTCCCTGGTCAGTAGCAGTTAGTTCAATAGTTTTGATAATGTTTATATGTTCCCTTTGTAAAACTCTGCTGGATTGTGATGTCACATATGTGTGTCTTTTTGCCTGGCAGAAATCTCTGGGGTACAGAGCTCTGCGATTTCCTCGTGATCAATCAAAATAGTTTTTTTTTTAAAACAAAAGGAAACTGTGCAGGAGGGGAGGGGTCCGGGTGGGATGGAGTTGGGGACAGTTGGGGGGGGGAGGGAGGTGGGTTAGTTTTGTGCAACGATCCCATTGTACTACATGTAAAAGTCATGATGGATTGCATTGTTCTATATATGTACCTATGTCTGGCAGATACCTCTGGGATACAGAGATCTGCGATTTTCTGTGCGATCTATCAATAAAATCTGTTTACAAAAAAAAAGTTAACTTTGCAGTATTAAGTATAGAACTTGCTTGCAAGGGTAAATGCAGAATATAAATGTACATCATACCGTATCCTCTGTTTCAGAGTAAAATGTTGAAGAACATTACATTGAAAAGGGTTTCCTCTGCTTGAGCATTAGTGAACAAACTTCAGGTACAGTTAGAACAGCAATTTGACAAAAAAAAGCTAGGGGTGTATCTGGAGACTTTTAAATTACCCATAGCTAATGGTTATCTTCAGATTACCACTTAAGAGAACAGAATTTATTTTTTTCTCAGGGGAGGAAAAACACTTCTCAAACCTGAAACTTTTTAACAAGAAGCAGGTTACAAGTTAGGACCCCAGGCTGTGAGGTTCCAGCATATTACTTCTCCAAACATTTCACAATTTCTTAAAGAGATCTGTTGGAAAGTTGAGATAAATAATGGACAGGATTGGTATATGGACAATTACTCTGGGAAGATTTCCTAAGAATGAATATTAACAACAGCTTACCTGATGACTTCCAGATCAATATAAGACTGGTGAATCCCCTAGTGAAATATGACGTGTCTACAGTTTGTGAAGGGGCTTGGTTTATTAAAATAAATACAAAAAAGAGGAGATTGGAAAGTCAGTATAAAGAGATACAGAATGGGATTATGACTTTAGACATTTTTCAAGTCTCCTTTAGTGAAGTACACAGTTTTCTTTTGTTTTTTTTTTCAATCCACCTCATCCAATACACAGAACCTATTCCAATGTGCATGCAGTGAGATGGTGGGGTCATACAAAGGTGAAGCCTGCCAGGGTGCTTGCCCCTGTTGCACTCTATTCTGGCGGTCATGGTAATAGTAATGAACCCTACTCTCATGGGCCCTATTTGTATACACTGATCTCTGGGGTATGATGGGGTAAAAATATGAAAGATGCAGCGGATATATGTGGGTGTTTGTGCCACATGACGGGGCATTACATATATAGTTCACTGCTGAGGTATCCCTGAAGTTTATTGTTATGATATCGCCTGCTATAGTTTTTACTCCTTTCCCTATCGAAACCCCTCTTCTCACTGCGAGTATTTCCCCAGAGATGTTTGGGGGTAATGGCCTATTGGTCCTTAACCATTGCACACATTTATTTTTTAGCTCAAAATGGGTTTCTTTTTTCCCTTCCTTTAGGGGAGGAACCCCTGTTAATACTACAACAAAAGGTAAAGCTTCCGGGGGAAGATTAATTGTGTGGAAGCGGGCCAAGCCTGTTTTCTCAGATGCATTTTTGGTCAGGGTGTTTTTTGTCAAATTATTACTCTCCTTCGAGTTAGAACCTGTGGTGCCCTTTGCAGCTAGAGGGTTACCCTTTCCCTGGTTAGTGTGTACCTGAGGGGTGGTAGTAGTGGGGCAAGAGGGTATGGGAGCCCTGGTGTTTGTTGTGGTAGTGGTTTGTATTCCTGTCATGATCTTTTGTGTAGAGGAATTAACGACTGTTGCTACCTTATCCTTGTGTGTCATGTTTGTCATGTTTGGTATTGCCCTTTCCTGCCCAGCCGGGACTAAAGTGCCAGCTGGGGCCATCGACTTAGATGTTCCTATCCCTCTGTTGTTTATTATGGAAGTTAATCTATTGATTTTTGACATCAGTGGTTTGATGTGAGTAATGATAGTTTCTTCCAATCCTGCCTTTAAGTCTGCTACCATATTTGCCACCCAGCAGGGTATGCCTGGTGTGGTATTAGATATTGGTGTCACCAGGTTATGATTTGCCGTGTGATTTCTCCCTTTTTTCTGTTATTTGCTAGGGTTTCTTTGGTCCTTCTCGGTGCTGTGTTACTTAGTCTTGCCTTTTCTAAAGTGGGTGGGGGATTTAAATCTGTCGGGATAACCTCAGAACCTCTAGGCGTGTTTGTGGGTGCCTGTGCACAAGGAAGCTCTGCATACGAAGAGGTAAAGCAAAAGCTTATATCCGGGACATCTGTTACATCCACTGGGAGGTCTTCACCTAAATCTTGGATGGTTATAGTCGGTGGTAGTGAGAGCCTCCTTTCGGTGTTAACAATTGCCGTCGCTACTGCCCCTATAGTTTGTTGCAACATCTTGTCTATTGCTGTTAATGTAGGTAGGGGCTGTGATATGTCAGCCTTCTGTCTGGTGTTGGACCTTAGTGTGGGCATCCTAGTGATTTTAGACACCTTCCTCATAGTTTTATAGTCAGAACTTATTAGATGAGGAGGTATTCTCACCCCCTAAAAGGTATGTATTTCTAACTTGAAATAAAAATAGTAATAATGGGGCGTGCAGTATCACAAAGAAACGTAGCGGGGTACAATGTTCATAACGTTGTTAATAGTACCTTTGCGTAAGAGGATTGTCCTCACAGGTGTCCGTTGCCCCAATGGTTAGTGGGGTGGCCCAGCCCAGCCTCCTCTGGCCTCTGAGGGCCTCTGAGGGCCCGCCCTTTGCTCGGGCTTCGCCCGGCGCCCCCGCGATGCGGGGGGTGACGTGCAATTTATAGCGCCCCCTGGCGCGTCCTTCCCCTCAGCAGGGCCGCAAGGGAGCCTGGGTGATGTAGTTCCCAGCTCCCCTCGGTCCCCCCCCCCACAGCGGCCGCGCACTGGATGGAACGCTGCAGTGGCGGGGAAGGACCGGTAGCGGTGTTGGTGGCCTCGGGATGCGTAGGTAGGTGGAATCCTCTCCCTTCTAAATTCGCAAAAGGGTATGTGGCGGCAGCAAAGTAGGATTTCCGGTTCCCCCACTCCACCGGGGGTGACGTGCAATTTATAGCGCCTCCTGGCGCGTCTTTCTCCTCTGCAGGGCCGCAAGGGAGCCTGGGTGATGTAGTTCCCAGCTCCCCTCGGCCCCCCCCCCCACAGCGGCCGCGCACTGGATGGAAGACTGCGGCGGCGGGGAAGGACCGGTAGCGGTGTTGGTGGCCTCGGGATGCGTAGGTAGGTGGAATCCTCTCCCTTCTAAATTCGCAAAAGGGTATGTGGTGGCAGCAAAGTAGGATTTCCGGTTCCCCCACTCCACTGGGGGTGACGTGCAATTTATAGCGCCTCCTAGCGCGTCTTTCCCCTCAGCAGGGCTGCAAGGGAGCCTGGGTGATGTAGTTCCTAGCTCCCCTCGGCCCCCCCCCCCCACAGCGGCCGCGCACTAGATGGAAGGCTGCGGCGGCAGGGAAGGACCGGTAGCGGTGTTGGTGGCCTCGGGATGTGTAGGTAGGTGAAATCCTCTCCCTTCTAGATTCGCAAAAGGGTATGTGGCGGCATCAAAGTAGGATTTCCGGTATCACAGTTAATTTAGGCTTAAGAGTCAGAGACAAATCAAGGGATTGAACATGGAGAAAAGAGTGTGACCGATCTGGCCAGGCCAATAAAGACCCACGTGTTTAGAATGGAGCAGACAGCATGCTTGATTCAAGCGAGAAATGGTATCTAGAACAGTAGATCTTCTTAGAACATTTTAAGATTATTATGTAGATTTGTATTTAGAAGAGTTTAATGCACAAAAATAGAAGACAATAGGAATTACTGTAGTATACAAATTATAATACTAAGAACAGAGGATGGATGGAGTGAATAGCTGCACAGGCCAATTTCCGGTGATGATCATTACCCACCAGTTGAAGGGGGGCAGGTGTTTCAGACGTATTTCTATTGGGAGAACATATATCTGCTACAGACGCAGGTTCCATACTGCAACTAACATATTTCTGTTTAATGTTTTCCATTGGTTAAGGGCACTAAACTCTTTTCAGCAGAAATTAGTAGAAAATCAACAGCAAGGACTTTTCCTACCATCTGATATTGATTATAAAATACAGAAAGCAGCCAATTTCAAAATTTCTTGCCGACAGATTAAGCAAAGTTATTGGTACTTTAGCTCATGTTGATTAAAAGAGCTAAATGCCTACCAGGCATCTTGCTTCACTAACAACTACTAGTTTGTGCAACAGTTGTATAAGCCATGTATAACCTCCATTCAGTACATGTTAGCCACAGCAAGAAATTCAGAAGACAAAATGCAGTTCTCTATTGGCACACAACTGCCTTTCTAGTTTTACCTGCTCTTTATATCACATCCATTTGGATGTTGAGATGCATGTGGCAGTGGGGCCTGTTTTCTTTGCTATTTGGCTTCACAGTAGAACTATTCACTAACAGGAAAGGTTTTCACACAGCTTATATTTCAAAATGTACAGCTTTAATTAAGCTTGTATATAGATACCTTGATCTATACATCAACTTAATCAATGACTTGGGGATGCATGGTGATGACTTCAAAATAAGTGCATTAAATATTTTGGAATTACATTAATTGAAGATCTAAAGAGGCTAGCAATTGCTGACCTAGGAAGGGTACATAGCAATGCTAAGGAGCTCTTAGTCATTAATATAGGAATAGGTTTAGGGAAACAAACACAGGTGTCTGTGGCTCCCTTGTTACATTTGGTTACAATTTGCATGAATGCTCTAATGATTTTCATGATAAGGTACAATTTAATAATATCAACAGTTAGTGTTGTTTCGTATTAATTATAGTGTGTGTGTGTATTAGATGTGGGGGAGCCACTGATACCTGGAGCATATTGGAATCTCGAGGCGATAACGAGCCACGCCTTCATGCCGCTTCTACCTCCCTCAACTGGGGATGTGGTGCTATAGCCAGAGTAGTCGACTGTGGAACTTTAAAACTATGTTTGGGTCTCAGCATTGGCTCAAAATCACGTGATTAAGGGCAAATCACTTAATCTGCCTGTGCATATTAAAAATTCATATGATCTTGTGTACTGTAACTAGTGCTCATGTAAAGTTATCCAGTACCTTCGGGTCGAATTCGCCCTGTATTTTAAAAACTGCAGAAGAATGCCTTAAGAGGTCAAAACAGAGCCTTAACATAAGGAAAGACAAATAGATACCAATGTACTGGCTAATGTGAACAGAGTCAAACCAAAACATCTGGATAAATGCTTAAATTGTGTGAGCTTAAGAAAACATTTTGTTAGCGGCAGTTTTTTTATCGCTGCCTAACCCTGAAAACTATCGCCATATTAGCGGCGTATTACCAAGCCGTTGCTACAAGCCGATAGTATCAGGGAACTGTGGTGAAAACTGCCGCTATCATTAGCACGATGGCAATAGGAATTCTGGCGTTAGCGGGCGAAAACCAGCGAATGGCCCATTAGCGGCAAAAAAACTCACATTAGTCAGCCTAACGTGAGCTTTCTTGCCTCTAATGCAAAAAATAGCCTAACAGTCAACCCCCAATAGAAAATAAGCGTAAAAAACAATAACATGCAGAATGGAGCAGCCAGGGCCAAGTGCTGCAGACATCAACAAACCCTGCAAGCCAGTCAACATCCAGGATGACCAGGATGTGAGCCTTGATTGGTTCGCTGGACCTGCGTCTGGAACCTGGATGCAGCGCTGGACCTGGCTCTGGAGCCTGGATGCCTCACTGGACCTGCGTCTGGGGCCTGGAGTGCAATGTGGGGGAACTGTGGAGTCGATTATCTGTGGCAGTAGACATTGAGGCACGACGATCGCCCGTACCTGGTGGTGAAGTCTGGCAGGACGCATGGAGACATGTTACTGACCTGTGTGAGAAGACCGCCTTGCGACCCTTGGAGCTGTTAATGGTAGAGGCGCTCCTGCGCACCAACATAGTGAGGTCCGCATCGCATACTACAATCCACCAAAACACCAGGGTGCACTGAGGGGATTACCAACGGTGTGTGCCGTCTCCCTGCATCACCAGCCGCATGATATTGGGCTGGCCGTACGCTGTGGAGGGTGAACCTCCTGTGCTACGCCAAACTTGTATGGCGTAAGCACTGCAACGTCACCCCTAAAGGGGCCCTGCTGCATCAACTGCATCTGGAGGTCCACCAGCGGACTAGGCAGCGACTGCTGTACCCAGCCAAATGAAATCACACCTGGCTGATGCTCATGCTGGCTGAGTCACATATTTGGAGAGAGTGCAGTGGATTGTGCCACGGTGTCAATGTCCAGGTAAGGAGAAGGTGGGACGCGTAGCACAGGAGGGCCCGGGGGCGAGTTGCTCAGGCCTATCACATGTAGATGACACACTCCGAGTGGCGGCTCTTACGCTATGGCAGAAGAGCGTTGCCCCACAGCCTCAAGCAGTGAGAAGAGGAACAATCATCACTTGATGATAACTAATTGTTGTAATCATGCCATGTATCCTCAGGGGGTGGGAGGGTGGGTAGGACTACTCCAAACACGGAGCAGGGCATGGGTGGATTGGCATGCCCACTCTAGTGTGCAATGACTGTTTGGTCAGCCTACTCAGGCCACCCAAAGCAGTCATGCGCACTTCCCTGTTCGCAATGCAGCCTGCATTACAGCCTGCATGGAGAACGTGCCGACCCCTCCGGCCCCTGGATGCATGACTTGTTCCGTTGCCAAATACCAATCCCACCACTGCATCGCAGCATTATGATTGACTCAGGGGAGGGAGCCTAGCTGCCTACTTCCTTTTCTTGGCAGCAGCCGCAGGAGAGCAGGAGCTACGGAGACACGAGACCCAGCTTCGAGGTAAGACTTCCCTCATTAAAATTGTTGCAACATCTGCTTACACACACATCCCCGTGTCCACCCCCCATCCAGCGTTCTTTCCGGTGTTTACCACCACACAGCTGTCCACCCCCCCAGCACTTCACAATGGTGACATGGTAAGAGGTGTGGCGCCGCGGCCAGGGCGACTGACGCTAGACGCTGGGGATCACGGTTCGATCCCCGGCTCCGGCGGCAGGGGTCTGCCCAGCACCATGCTTCCCTGGGCAATAGCTTGCTTAATCTTCCCAACGGCCCCCAGCGCCGAGATACCCCTTCGGGGGTGATTTGTGCGCTATACAAGTACTGGATTCATTTTATTTTTACCGCTGTGCACCAATGCACAGCGGGCATACCACTCGTGTGCCAAAAGCACATACGTATTAGCGAAGCATGCCATAACATCACATTCAACTCCAATGCATACTAATACTAGCACATTGCAACAGTAGAGTAGGTGTTGCATAGCGGAGACATAAATATCACTATTCCCACTTCAGTGAGTGCAACCCAAAACTAACTTTTGCACCCCACATCCAACAGTGAACCCAGGAATACCTTTTTGAGCCCCCAAAACACACCCAAAAGTCATATTTTACCCCAAAACACACCCCAATTTTCATAATTTACTCCAAACACACCCCAATTTTCATAAGTCACCCCAAAACACACCCCAATTTTCATAATTTACCCCAAAACATACCCCGATTTTCATATTTTATATCTGGAACACATACCCACCCGAAAAACTTTAAATTACCCCATTGCTGACCTCACAATGCGTTGTAATCAAATGCAATGTAAAGGCACCTGCGTTGTCGGAGTTGCGTTGTTAACGATGTAGTGCCTGCGTTGTAATGGTCATTTCTCATGCCAAAGGCAACCCAAAGGCTACGCCGTTTGCGTCCGTCTGCCCCTGGACCACGCTCAGCATCAAGGAGCATTCCTCTTGGACACTCCACGGCAACAACGCCAGCACCCTCCTCGCCATCAACCCTGGATGCCACCTCGCCTACCAGGACCAACCTCTGCTCTGGACCGGACATCGCCATCACTGACGGCTGCAGTATTACCCGCAAGGAGCACCCTGACCGTCAAGGACAAGGCATTGCGATCACCTACAGAGGCACACTCCGACTGACCACGTACTCTAATGACCCATGGGTGACTATGGACCACCTCAACTCCCCGATCCGGACCAAGCCCAAGCACATCCTCTACAGCCCCCTCATGTGTAAGTCCACCGGGCCATGGCCCCCCCATTCTCCAATACCATTGTAAACCTCATTGCTCCCCAGGGTCTCCCATCCACCAACAACATCCTACTCGGTGGACTCAAGTTCCACCTGGACAACCCCAGTGACAAGGACACCACCCTCTCCTGGGGAAGGTCCCCTACATCAGACGCAAGCAGCAAGTCACAGCAACAAGCCACATAGCAGGACACACGGTCGAGCATGTCACCTTCACAAGCGGGAACTTCAACTACAGCCACAACACCGGACTCTCCTGGACTGACCATCATTGGTAACATCCTGTCTTCACCTTGCCCACCGGATGCCACCGCGATCATCGCACCCTCTCGCAGCTGGATCATGGCCACCGAAGAACGTCTTGTCAACTCCCTCCGCACCAACTCTCCACCAATGCTTGCAAACGATGACACCACAGCGCGCAACCACCACCGATTGATCTCCAACAGCGCCGACATTCGGCCATCCCTCATGAACGGCACTGCGTCAGTACCTTCCGCCTGCCTGATGACAGGCATGAGGGTGAGGCAGTGCCACAGGGATTGCTGGAGTTGCTTCATGGTTGTGATACGACTGCAGCAATGCGTTACTTTAGTGCAGCCATATACGTCAGGATTCCTAACGTATCTGTATTACTTGCGTCATGGAGCGCTATCCAGTGAATACATCGCATCCATGCTGTCGCAAGGAGGGCGTAGTGAGAAGTGTTGTCTTGTCACAGCGCTGCAACACTTTTCATGACTGGGGCCCAGGAATGCGCACTATCTTATGGATGGTGCGCATTCCTGCACTGTAGTTTTGTCGAACGGCAGCGCTGCAACATTGCTTTCAGCGCTGTCCAGCACAAAAACCTGCTGAGATTTGGCCCCAAGTGTTATCCCCATTTTTAAGACCAGCTATTTTCTGGTCTAACTGCAGTTAGAGACAGTTTTTGGTCTTCAGTAGTCCAACGATCCCCTTGTGAATATGAAGCAGTGGTGTTTGCGGCCATTTTTGCACGGGAACGCCTCTCCTGCATATAATTATCGCTAAATAAGTGGCAATCATTACAACTGACGTTTTCACTTAAAAACTGTCGTTATTGCTGTTAGCGACAGCTTGGTAATAGGGCGATAAAATTATCGCCGCATTAGTGGCAGAAAAGTGCCGCTAATGCGGCGATAACTCCTTGAGAATATGCACTGAAGTCTTTATATGTTCCGCACGTACTCCTTGTCTCTTTTCATAGTTAAATATTTAACATGTAAAACATTACTAGTTTTAATTGACCCACCATTGTGCTTTTGTCAACTTCAATATTCCTTTCTCTCTTTAGTGAAACTGATTTGAGATTATACACTTCCTGTCTGTAACAAATAGTCTACTCTATACAAATCTGTGTGAAATAAAAAGATTTTCCAGAGAGAAACCATCAATGGAAGATCAGCAAAAAGCATCCCCGAAACATACTTTACAGATAAGCAAATCAAACACAAGAGGCTAGGACAACAACACCAAACACAACTTTCATAGACTTAGATTTCGAGGAGGGAGAATTTAGTGGACACGCAAGTCTTTCCCTAGGGATGTGAGAGAATCATTTCTAGTCTCATAGAACTTTCTATTTGGGAGGCTAGGGATCTAGATACAAAAATCTTCTCTGAGGAGATTTTGAAGGAAGAGGTTTCTACCAAGACTAACCTTCGTATCGCAGGCTGAGGAGAAGAGGTACTGCAGGATTTTCAGAGATCAGCTCCACATACAGGGACTGGGCATCACTCAATAGGCCACGCTCTGGGACGTCATCAATGTCGGAGTCAAAGATCAGAGGGGAACGTTGACTGCTCCCACTGCGGATCACCAACCTGGACAGGGCAATGAAGAGAGAGAAGGGGTAAAATACATAGGAGAAGTATGTGATCACGGAGGACAAAGGTGTGGGAATAAGAGGGCAATAGAAAATTGTGAACGAGTAGGGAAGAGGGCAGGAAATGAGAGGTAGATAAGGAGAAAGAAAGGGAATGGGACGGGAGTGGGTAGAACGATGAAGGCATGCAAAAGTTGGGAAAAGTTGAAACAGGGCATATGATGGGTCAGGTGCAGCATATAAGGGTGAGTTAGGAACAAGAGGGAGTGGAAGGAAAGAACATAGACGGAGCATTAGAGATATAGAGTTTAGAAATAAAGAAAAGTTTGGAGGCTAGTCACGCAGAGAGGTGGCGCATGGACTATTCGGGCATTATGGCATGTTGGATTCTCAATGGGTCTATACCCTTGTAATAATAGAGACTGATGGTATATTGCATACTAAGAAGGCTGGGAGCTCTCTGGGAGGAAGATTTACAAGGTAATGATGCAGCATGGTGCTGCAAGCCATCTTGCTGCACTGAACTGTGTCAATAGGAAAGCACAGGAATGCGTTATATTTACAACAATACAACACATCCCTGTGCTTTCTTCTGCACTGGCGCACAATAGGCTGCCTAGAACCAACGTAGGCACCCTGCAGGGATAATTGTTTTTGTGGAAGAAGGAACACCTTCCTGCCCAAAAACAATAATTGATGGCATTTTCCTCCTTCTAAGTGTGCTGCACAGAAAGAGGAAAAACTAGGAGAAATAAAGGTATTTCGCCTTGTTTCACCACTTCTACGCCTCCCCTGAGGAGGCATTAGAATATGACGCATTCACAGTTTCATGAGCCCTAGTAAATCTGGGAATGCCTCAGAATCTATGGGTGTTGAGTGGAAAAAGTGACGCTCCAGTGGCACAAGGGGCTTGTAAATATGCCCCTGGGTTCTAGGGATTAGTTGACCCTGAAGCTTGCTATACAGCTAAGGAGACTTTGGAAAATCACATAAAAAACGTCCTATAGTGAGACAACTTGACTCTACTGGCTATGAGCACTAGATAGGCTGTTCACAAGTGTTCAGAACACAGAAACAAGGGATTGTTACTTGTCATTGTCCTCATCCAGCGAGACTCTTTCAAAATGCAGGTGCAGCCTCTGGTTTTCTGACGCCTCAATCAGCCAATGGCAGGTCAAGTTGTTGCCGTGGTTCCTGGTAAGGTCGGGGGACACGAGACGTCCTAGTGTGGCATTCCGGATAGTGCCTCCGCAGGATGCTGTCAGGAGGCGAAAGGTGAAAATTAATTGAGTATGTTTGTAGTTTTTGTCTGATGTAGTACAGAGTAACATTGCCCTATCTTTGTCCCCGCACTGCAACTTCAAGTCACTATCAAAGCAAGGTTTGGCCTCTTGCATGTCTTGTTAGGAAATTAGTGTGTGTTGAGGAGACAGGGTGCATTGTCATCTTCCTCCTTCTGAAAGTAGAAACATTTTCACAAGACAAAGACCCTCTCAATAATTTAATTAGGAATCCCCACGGATCCTGTCACAATATAAAAGGTTTATGTTGTGTTGCACAGGGATGCCAAATGCAACAACAACAACAAAAACAGTCTTTCTCAAATTAAAAGTTTATTGGTAGAGTTCTGTCAAGAGGCTGACATTGATCATGATGGTAAAAAGAAGCACACAGAAACTGTGTTGTATACAGAAGCTGGCTTGCAATGGTATGAAAGGAGATGGGGAAGGGAGAGAAAGCAAAAAAAGGGAATGTCTATCAGAAAGAGATAGATAATGTATGTGTGTGTAGGTCCTAAAATGGGCTGAAATCACCGGATGTATGTCAGTACAACACGATCTAAAAGATCGCGGTACTTGACAACGCGGGCATTACAACGCGCAGATTTTGGAATATTATAATTTTATATTCCAACACCAGTCCACGTAACAGTAGGGAAGGTGTTGGAATATAAAATTACAACATTCCTTGCCCAACAGCGCCATCCAGCGCAAGTCGTAGTAACGACTTGCGTTGTAATAGCATTGTTGTAAAGGCACTGCGGTGTAAACACCGCGTTGTAAACGATGTTTACCGAAATCACCAGACCATCACATACATACAATCACAGACCACCCAGCAAGCTGCCAAAGAGGCTTCATGTGTGTTTACAGTGAGAGTGTATAAACACTCTGGGCTTTAGTTATTGCTAGGGGAGAGATTTCTTGATTTCCGTGGTACACTCAGCTGAACACCCTGTCCCCAAACCTAGAACAGTAGTTCAGTGAAGGCAGCGTTGAGCATGGCTGCCCTAAGGAGGGGTATGAGTGGATTAGAAGTACAGTTGTGGTTGACTTTGATTGGTAAAAGCAAAGGTGGATCTTCAGATGTACCCAGCAGAGCCTCTAGCAAGTCGCCAGTGGTCTCAGCGCTGCTTTATCCTCGTAAACCAGGGGCACTGGACCGCTGGTGTGACGCCTGTCATTCTCACCACTCCGTGGATCCACGCGCTAGATACACAGCTTCGCCAGCTAAGGAAAGTCTAACTGGGTTTTGGGTTAAACAAAACTCTTTGACTCAAGTCAAAATTATGTTTGTATTAATGCCTAAGTATCTTCTGAACTGTGAGATTTTTTAACTGGTGATTAGTTATTACTCGGTTTCAATCTTGCACATTTTACTGTAAATCGCTTTCAAAGATGTCACACGTACATGTTGTTTGCCATAAATCTATAGGTTAATTTTGAAGTCTGTGTAGGAATGTGTTAAATATGTGCTTACGTCCCATTGAACTATTCTGTGAGATGTTTACATTTCTTTTACTTTCTGTACCAACATAATGGAATTGTTTCATCACCTCACTTTGGGTATTTGTGTGACTATTCTCTGTTACTACTGTTATATGTCATTTCTGTTTCTTGAATGGCATAAGGTATTATGTGTGTGTATATATTTGTGTTGATGTATACTGGTGTGATTCTTATGTTATCCTTTGTAAGATGAATATTTATATACATGTACACTTTTTATCATATTACGGCGTTGAAGAAGTCCACATGTATGTGGACGAAACGCATTGGCTGACCCTCTTCTTTTGATATATGCAACAATTAAGAGAGGATTTTCAACTATCATTGGATTACTGTGGATATATTGAGATACATATTTGTAGGAGCAAAAGTGGTGCACCTGGGCTTGCTTTCTTTTTTCTTTTACCTAATCTAGGTTGACACTTTTTGGGCAGAGGGTGTCTGCATTCTGTGCACACATGGTCATACTTAAAATCTTTGCTCTAACAGATACTTAGTTTGGGACATATCAGTTGTCTGTGCGGAATTTTGTTGGTTCACTGCCTGAAGCTTTTTGTTTCACATTTTCTGAACTATATAAGTAGCAGATGTGGATGATCTTGTAAAGATGGGTCAACTCATAGTGGCCAACAAGTGAAAAGCAGATTCCTATTTTGCTTAGGGTATGTGCTTGAATTGTCTGGCTTCCGCAGTGGATGAAACGGTTGAGAGTGACTGTTCTGATATATACTCAGAAGATAAGAGAATCTATAGGTTTGGGCTTTCAACAAGGAGATGGCTGTCAGCTTCAGTGGAATTCAATAACAGCAAGACAATAAGAATGTGGAAACGCATTGTATAAAGTCCTGCAGTAACTTATAGAACCAAAACCAAATGTATTCAAGTTGCATGCGTGGGAATGAGAGAATTAGCGATACCTGAATAACTAATGGGGTTAACCTGGGAACTTTCTGTGAGAGATTAAGAGTGGAAGAGCGGGAAATAAAAACTTTAAGGTCAGAACAGACCAAAAACGTGGAGTAGCAAAAAATGGTTACCTAAGTTCAGGAGCGGGCCATGCAGGTAAGAGCGGTGGAGAGGGGTGGGGGCATTCAACAGATGACGCTGAGGGAAAATAAGATAAATAATTAATTTTCCCTCTCCGTCGTCTATCGAATCCCCCCCACCATGCCCTACTGTTCTTACCTGCATGGGCCGCACCTGCCTAAGTTGTAGAGTGACATGACAAAAGGAGAGAAAAATGGATACAAGACGGTGGTACAATACAAAGAAGAGACATTCTACAAATGTGTATGAATAGGGCAGTTCCTATTCATGGGCTGCTAAAAAAGTTGCCCATCACACCTCCATTGGGGGCTCTGATCTTAACCCCTTCCATGCCGATGACGAACCCCAGCCGTCACGCTCCACGGTGCTCGTGTGCTGATGACGGCTGGGGTTCGTCACGGCCCCGCCCTGTTCTTTTGTTTACCGCACAGCGGCGGAATCGGCCCAGCATGGAAGGGGTTAAACCCACTGATTATAATTTCTACCAAGTAACAAAATGTGGGGAGCAGTACAAAATGTATCTCAGCGAAGGTACCAGAATTCCTTGAGATGAGGCTGGATGTGAAGTTGATGTGGTTTTTGGCCACAGTTTAAAAACAGTCCCGCATAATAATAATATTCGTCCAGTGATCAGTAGAACACTTTCAAATGGTCGATAAACAAAGGTATGGAATATTTACAATGTTCTGTGCAGAGTCAGTGTTAGTAGCACTAATAAAGGAGCAACAAAAGATCAAGAAATTGATAGTTTAAAAAACCGGGAGGCAGGAAAGCATGTCAATTGGTGTTTTAAAACTTCAGATATGTAACCTTTCAATTGTATTCGAAATCAATATTTATTTTTTATACAGCCTTGATTTTATTTGTAAGATGAAATGTATTGTGTCCTTTTATGTCTAAATCATATTTTGACGGCTTGACTTCTAGTCAAGAAGGACTCATCAGGACAAACATTCCTGTGAAACTTGGTTTTCTTCTGCAGTTCTTGAAACTTTGTTTTATAAAAATGATTTGACGTTTGGAAACAGATTTATCTACAATTGCTGGAACGGGCAGTGGGGCCTATTGTCACTGGCAGGTATGTAAGCATATTCATGAAGCAGTATCACACCAGAACATGGGCTTCTATTGGAATTCTCAAGGGCATATTATCAAGCCCATTATCGCCGTTTTATCTGCAGTTTTCTGCCGATAAAAGCGGCGAAAATGTATCGCCTTTTGTTGATAATATGCCCCTAAGACTTTGTAAAATAAAAAGGGTCTTGGTACCCTGGCAGTCCTTTCATGACTTATACTAAGTTATGCTTTTTTCTTGAATATCTTGATTGAAATGACATGCCTACTTGCTTTACGATGTATTTCAGCTTTGCTAACTTAACTCTTCCATTGCTGTTACAGTTAATTGACACGCATATATATTAGAAACTCATTAATAACATAAATATTACACATTACTAGCTATTCCCTGAGGATAAACACAAAGATTCGGAGTTAATGGGGAAATTGAAAAACTCCACCCATAAGTGTACAATGAAAAACGTGGGTAAAGCGACAGACTTATGAACAGGTTTGGACAGCCACAGATAAAGAGACACTCAATATGCAGACAGACAGACACATGCTGAGAGATCAATCTATACACGGACAAACAGAAACTCATATAGACAGAGAGCTAAAGATAAGAGGAGGCAGACACGTATTGTCATACAGACGTGTCAGACAGAGATACATACACGGGAAGGACAACTTATGAAAGAGAGGTTTTTCGCTATAGAGACAGACAGACACATAGATATTTAGATACACTTATGGACAGGCGTGGAGACAGGAATTTGTACTCAATGACATAGGAACAGACCAACATCCATTTAGACAGGGAGCTAGATAGATAGATAGATAGACAGACAGACAGACAGACAGACTGACAGACGGATAGATAGATGGATAAGATAGATAGATGGATAAGATAGATAGATAGATAGATAGATAGATAGATAGATAGATAGATAGATAGATAGATAAGAAAGGCAGATATATGGGTAGACAGAGGCAAAGACAGACATAACGGCAGACTGTGAGGTCTGATGATGGACCCCAGTGACACTGTGTTTGATGGTATCCTTTTGATTGGTTTGGGATCTTTGTCTTCTCATGATACCATGTTGCTGCCCTGCCGAGTACTAAACACTGATGGTTAGGGTTACAGACTAATCATACCTCACACTTGCTATGGAAGATTACCATCTACCACTAACCAGGCAATGATGCGATTGGTAGTTGGTGGTAGATCACCATAATAAACGAGCAGAGGCTTTTTTACATGCAGCCGTGAGAAGAAGGCTGACCATTGGCCCTCTCTATGTGCATTGCCACAGCCTCTCACAATGGAGGCCCCTCGCGCCAGCCGGCGAAAATATGTCTCTTAAGTGTGCATGTGCGTGTGTGCGCGCGCGCATGTGCGCCTTAGTGTGTGTGTGCGCAGATGAGGAGCGGTTGTACCACTTCCTGCTGTCCCCATCTCTGTAGTCCTGAGACTTGAGATGCTTCCACTGCGAACGTGTGAAGACCACATTGGTAGCTGTTCCCTCTCTTTCCTCCTGCATGGACCAGATGCTCTTTTTCCCTCCTCGGTGAGGAGTGTAAGGTAGATGACTCTTGTGGGCGACTGTGTTCATTCCACTAAAGATGCAATGAAGCGGACACAACACTTTGTGTTTCACTGTGCTGGACTGAGCAAGTTCTATCATGGCAGGCCTTGGCCGGTGATAAGATAACACTCTGGAAGGAAGAACAGAGGCCTGGCCACTTACTCCTATCTAAAACCTCTGGGTTTGCCCTGTGCCCATCGCAGGTAGCCTGTGTCCAGTTCAGAGAGAAGAGTAGCAGTTGAAACAACTTCCTCTGATAGGCTGGAGTTCATATTGAATAATTTCACAACTAAGGCCATGATCCTGAGTTGCAGGGTACTAGAGAGAGACAGTAAAACCGCATGCTATTTTGCCATCTCAGCCTAATAAAAGTATCCCAGTTCCATGCAGTTATGAGCAGAACCCCATAGAAAGGAGAATACCTATGTGGGACACATTTTTTAGATGTTAAAACCACACAGAATTTGTCAATTCATGGTATTTTACCACTTATATTTACAATCTGCTCAGAGCAGGTTGTAAATGTATGCGTGGGCCTGTGGGTGTAATGAGGAGGTGGGGTGCGGGGTAAGTGGGCCTGTGGGTGTGATGAGGAGGTGGGATGCGGGGTAAGTGAGGCTGTGGGTCTGATGAGGAGGTGGGATGCTGGGTAAGTGGGCATGTGGGTTTGATGAGGAGGTGGGATGCGGGGTAAGTGGGCCTGTAGGTGTGATGAGGAGGTGGGATGCGGGGTAAGTGGGCCTGTGGGTGTGATGATGAGGTGGGATGCGGGGTAAGTGGGCCTGTGGGTATGATGAAGTGGTGGGATGCGGGTAAGTGGGTCTGTGGGTTTGATGAGGAGGTGGGATGCAGGGAAAGTGGGCCTGCGGGTTTGATGAGGAGGTGGGATGTGGGGTAAGTGGGCCTGTGGGTGTGATGAGGGGGTGTGATGCAGGGTAAGTGGGCCTGTGGGTGTGATGAGGAGGTGGGATGCGGGGTAAGTGGGCCTGTGAGTTTGATAAGGTGGTGGGATGCGGGGTAAGTGGGCCTGTGGGTATGATGAGGTGGTGGGATGCGGGTAAGTGGGCCTGTGGGCATGATGAGGTGTTGGGATGCGGGTAAGTGGGCCTGTGGGTTTGATGAGGAGGTGGGATGCGGGGTACGCGAGGAGAGTGGTGAAGGGGTGGAGATTGCATCCTACCGTGTAAGAAAGAAAACTAGGAAGGAGGCTTGGATGCTGCTGCATCCAAAGCCTCGTTTGATCTTTCTGGCCAAAATTACACCCCAGAAAAATCGGATTATATTAGACAACTTCGATAAAACCAAGTGCGAAAAAAAACCTAACCGCTCATAATTAGGTGGGAGCAAAATAAATGCTTAAAAACAGACATTAATTTACTTATACATAAGTGAGTATTATGGAAAGTGTTGTGTCACCCTCTGATAGACCACTGATTTTACTGGAATGACTCAACACTTGAAGTCTCATTGGTTTATTACCAACTGCCACAACTTTGAGCTACAATTGGGTCCCTGAGATCACAACATCAGCCCACCGTTGAATCTCCTAAAGCTTTGTGCAGCAACACACATGATTGGACCAGGGGCAAGACACACTGTTGCTGCCATTGCTTGAGAGTCACAGACATGCTCTATTTCGTGACTTAGACGATCCAGCTGGAACTGTGAGCTTATATATGGCCACGTGACAGACAGGCAGTCATATGAACAGCCATACAATCATATGAATACCAAGAGAGACTGACAAGGACTGAGAAGGATAAACAGACAGACAACATAGGTCACTTACCAGCACAAATTGGTGCCTTGCCGCTCCACTGTGGACGGCTTGTGTTCAGGCAGAGAAGGGATTCCTCTCCCCGGATCTTGAAGCCAGGGTCACACTTGAATGTAGCGGCTCCCCCAGGGTGCAGGTCACTGACGCTTACATCTCCATTATCCGGGCGCCTGGGGAACCCACAGCTGAGGACGAAGGCTGCAGGATACAGGGAAGTCACGGTGAGTTAGGCATTAGGGGCTTACTGAGGGCAAGACAAAAACAGAAGCCATTGTACCAAGATGACTGAAATTAAAAACTTTGAATGGGCATGGAGCCTAAACCCTACTCTCCACCTTTACTGAGAGACTTGTGACAGATAGGCATAGAGCCTGGACAACCATCTCACCACAGATGTCGTTCCACACATGCAGATCAAGGAAAGGATGGGCACGAACATGACCTACTTTGGAGGTCTACCTTCACAGAGAGGCCATGATCTGAACGGACACGCCAGACCATTTATGGAAGTGTTACCTTGATAGTGGAACTTGAAGACGCCAGGTGATGTGGAGTGATAACTTTGAAAGTGAATGAGGATTTGGTTGGTTGGACTCCGAATCACTTGCCCTTCTACCATCAGAGACTCATTGGCCAAGACGACTGGTTTGTCACCACCTAGCCCCTCCACCGTCAGGGAGTCCTCCTTCGTCAGGTTCAAGCTTTGCACCTAGAGCATTTAAAACAAAAATATCATCTTTGGAATCAGCAGGTGATTTACCATGCAGGAGCAGATGGTCTGGAGGTTTGCTATAGAGCTATAAAATACTTCCTCCCTCACGTCTGCGGGTTCTTTGTTATAATTTTACATCATTCCATGTGCCACTCTTATGCTACAATGACTTATTTCAGGGTCCTCACCCAACCTGACCCATTCAGACCAAACGGCAGCCAATACCCTTTCAACCAAACACTACAAAGGATGTTAAAAAAAACAGGTGCAAATCAGGTTTGCCTGGGGTACTAAGTTGTATATAAATAATACCAATGAACCACCCAAAAACTGCTTTGAGGGCAAGCATTATATAAATACGAAGATATTACAATAAAATCGGATGTCTATAGATGCCTTTCCCATACTAAGGCTACCTGAAAGAGTTGCCAGGCAACCGAATAGGGGCATGGAGGACATGAAAGGGAAGGAAGTCATAAGGAAGATATGGAAATTGGTATATTCCGCTATGCTATGTTGTTAATGTATAGCACTTATGCCATCCTGAATGTCACTTGAAAATTGTTGAGTAGACACTGAGCCCCAGATTCACTAAGGAGTTGCATTATCCTGTGCCACTCAAGTTGACGCAAGGCAGCAGAAGTCCTTAAGTAATATTTACTAAGCCACGCAAGGGGCAATGTGCGCCACGTGGTATGACTTTGTAAAGAAATGTAACGCAATGCAGCGCCTTGCACTGTGTTGTGCTACACTTCGCAGAGGTAGACAGTCCATAGGTGTAGCATGGGGATGTATGACGTTACAACGCATACTTTTACAACGCCTACCTTTACATCGCAAGTTTTACAACGCATACCATTACAACGCATAATGCTTTTGGGCGCTGGATAGTGAATAGTTTAATTTACTATTCCAACTCCAGTCCCCGTGGATAGTAGGGAAGGTGTTGGATAGTACATTAAACCTATTCCCTATCCTAGAGCGCCCCCCAGCGCTATGCGTTGTAATGGTTTGCGTTGTAAAAGTTGCGTTGTAATGGTAGTTCGTTGTAAAAGTTTCGTTGTAAAGGCTGTATACCGTAGCATGGGCATTCCCGTTCTCCCGCACATGGAATTTGTTGCAACCCCAGATTTACTTAAGTCAGTAACCTAGGATTATGCCAAAATAGTGAGCTTACCACAGAGAGATGTAACAAGGAGAAATATCTTTATTCTTGTAATTTTCTTTGTCCATGCGTGCTGCATTCTGCAGCATAAATAGAAAGAGGAAAAAGCCTCTAATTAATTTTTGTGAAGGAAGGTGTCCTTAGCTCAAAACGTTAGTAATTCTGGCCCTATATGAAAAGGAGAGGGGCATGATTAGGAAGGAAGTAACCCTAAAGACTGATGTTGCGGACAGAAGAAATATAGGGGACCCTTTGGTAAAACAACGGAGGTCAGAGAAGAAGGGTTCTTTAGGAAGTATAAAATAAGACAAAAATATGAAACAGCAGTAGTTATAGTTAAAGATATGATTTCACAAACTCCAATAAGGTGCCACTCTGGAATATCGATGTCAGTTCCCCACCCTTTTTTCCATGCCCTCAGGAGCAGAGACAGAAATTGCAGTGTGCCAAGACTAACTTGAGACCTCATTAAAAAGCACATGATAAGTCCTCAGAATGGGAAGGTGCCAGGATCGTTGAGGAATCTGTAGCTGGACAGAGTCAGTGGCAGCTAGCTTGTACCAAGGGTGGTAAAGCAGGGGGTGGGGCACAAAAAAATTTACATTAATTTACGTCCTTTCGTAGCGCGACGTCCTCCTCCCTCGGGTGTCTTCCAGGAAGCTCCCGGTGCAGGAAACTGAACTACCCGATCCTGACGCTGCTTTCACAGCATGAAAGCAGCGCCAGGATTGGATTGAGCAGCCTCTCTCACTGCTCTTAAGAGCACTGGAGGCCTGCAGGTTCTCTAACCCAGCTGTCTAACACAGCTAGGTTAGAGAACTTTCAAATGTGCCTTTCTGGCTGGCCGTCCCAAGATGGCAGGCTAAATAGACATGCAAATTTTAAAGCGCACAGTTCCCTGCTGCTACTGCTCAGCTGCGCTGGCCCCACCCTGCCCTGACACTTAGTTCAGGATAGTTTGCTGAAAAATAAAATGGCAATAAATAAACATTATTACCTTTTTATTTTTCACCTCTGGGGCTTGTGGGACGACGATCCTCCAGTCAAAGGGAGTAGCCACCCCTGAACAGAGTGTCCGACAGAAGTAAGTAACTCATTCTTGTGAATACTTCTATCTGCTAATTCTTCACCTCTTGAATCAATACCTCAACACTACCTCCCAGGTGCTGTGTCTGAGGAGAAGGTCCAACCAGGAAGTCTTGCAACACAAAGCTGGCAAAATGGCCATCCCTGCAGAATTTAGGGTCAAGCAAATACTGCCTGCAAAAGGAATGGACTAAAGCCCACATGTCTGCCTGGAGAGGAATATTCATGGACCATGATGCACTCACGAGGCTCCTTCTTGACAAAAGTGTAGCAAAAGTTGAGCACAGCATGATCAATCCAGTATGAAATGCCTCGCTTCTGCATCGCCATACCTTTCCGCGGACAAGCCTATATATGGAAAGCTGACCACCAGACCGGTACTCGTGGGTACTGTCATTGTAAAGACCGAGGGACTTGTGAGGATTCAGGCGATGAAGTCTCTTCTCTTTGGTGGGATGAGAATACGGGTTGAATGCTGGTAGAGTGATGCACTGACCTATGTGAAGCAGGGTAACCTCCATCAGAAGGAAAGAAGCCTTAGTCCCAAGGACCAGTTTGTCTTGGAGAAATGTGGTAAAAGGGAACTAACAGACATAACTTGCAGCTCGCTAACATGACAAGCTGGGGTCATGAAAACCGACAATACAGGATTCAAGGAAAGCAGCTGCAGAAACAACTGTGCATGGACTTAAAAGATGAACTCATCAAGAATGTGAGCACCGAGTTAAGGCCACACTGAAGAATGACAAGGGGTGGATGGGAAGCCAATGTGTCTACCCTTTCCAAATACATACCGTAAAATAGATGTGAACAAGAACAGCTGAGGTAAAGAAAAGCCGAAAGGGCATGAGCGGCCGATGCAGGTAAGAGTAGTGGGGCGGGGGGGGGGTTGTACACAGACGATGACTGGGGTAAATATAATTACAAAAAAGAAAAAACACTTACCTTGCGCTCACCGCATCGCCGAGTTGGTGATACGGCGAACACAAGGTAAGTGGTTTTCTTTTTTTTAATTTTATTTGACCTCATCCTCATCTGTCGACTCCCCCCCCCCACCCCTCAGCTCTTACCTGCACATGCCGCTCCTGTGAAAGGGCTGACAAACAGAAAAACATGTATGAAAATAAGTGTTGTGCAAGTCGAGGGACACCATCCTGTCTTCCAGCTCCATGGCCAAGGGACGTGCAGTGGAGAGCATCTTGAAGTTCTTGCAAAGGCAGGCATTTAAAACGTGTAAATCCAGATGGGACAGAGGCCACAATCTTTCTTCTAAACCAGCAGATAGCAGAAGGTACATTCTGCCTAATCCCTGTAACATAGTCCTCGATGCTGCTGACATTCACGCACTCTCCATACATCCTCTCACCGCCTCAGTCTTTTCCCCAATCCATCTGCCCACCCCCTCATCCACTTCCCCATCAATGCATCCAGACAATGTCTCACTCTCTCACTCCTTCATTCACTCAGTCGACCACCCACATCCACTCACCCACCTATCCATGTACTCAACTCGTCTATAAACGTAAAGAAGTGAATGTTTTAGCAGAGTCCACATTTAAAACACAAGCAATGGATTTACAAACGTTTATTCATTTGCATAGTATGAATTGTAAACAAATGTACAGACCTGATGTACAAATAAATATACAATTGTTCAAGACAGATATAAAGAAGGCATGCACTCTTAACACTGTCTTGCGTTTGTAGGATTAGTGAGGATGGTATCGGGAATGATATTTAAACTAAAACCAGTTATTTGTGATACGTCTAAAAATGTGGCGAAACACACAAGGTTTGTGATATGAAGTGGCCTCTTGAGTGCACGAGCATTTTACAAAAAACAACAATTTTTTGCAGTCACGCAGGAATGTGCAGAAAACATTTTTTAATTCAGTTTTACTTTTTCTTTACCTAAATCACTTTTATGATTTTCACAGATCAGTGTGTAACTGAGCCTAGAAATATCTTAAAGCGACATTCTTAAAGATGTGTTGAATTTGGGTATTACAATTTTAAACCATCTGCACAAACGTTCCGGGCGTGTTTTCATAGAGTTATCACTTCCTTTCCTGCATTCCCAATGCAAAGGTTTAATGATGTGCAATGAAGAGATCCAAAGACATCCTCAGCTGGGTCACGGGTTGAAACGCCCTGAGCTCCCATTACAAGCGAACCCACACACCTTTCCTTCCAGCCTCCCTTGGCCTTAGGTCTAAGGAGACTGAGCGTCCCACTCTCCTCTTATACTAGTGGGTGACTCAGTCCACCCCTGCCCACCCCCGACTTGTGTCCTGAACTCACCCATCCACACACCCCTCCATCACTCACTCACCCATCCTTTCACCCATCAGCTCATCGGCAAAAGGCCACCAGTCTGGAGACACACAATATTAACCCAGCTACAGTCTCACCTTCTTACTCACCCACTCACACTCCTGACTCGTGGGTGAACATACAGCACACTCATCCACGCCCCTCTATATATAGGGTTGTACATTCTCACTCTCTCATCCACTGACTCACCTATAATCACTCCTCCATCCACTTTTCCCCCTTTCGCTCGCTCACCCATTAACCAAGGTGAAGCCAGACAGGCCTTCGGGTGTTGAACACAAAATTCCAGATGACCCCTCCAGAAATGGAGACACTGTGATGAGGTTGGCACGCAGAAGTGGGCACAGTCCCCCTGATGAGGTCACTTGAATTGGAAATGGTACGCCAGGGAAGTCATCTAGATCTGAACACGATCCTTACAATGTTCAATGCCATTATAGCGTGTTTGTTGTTGTAAGTATTTCCACCTCTGCACCTCCGAAGCCTCCTGCCCTCTCTGTGGCCTTATCTCATTTGTTTACCACGTTGAGGTAGTCTGGCATGGGAACTTGCTGCAGGGCAATGGAACAATGCTCAGGCTGTGGTTGTTGGTGTGTGAAGGGAGCTTGCACTAATGCCGTCTCCTGCCCAACTCAGTGTGTTTGATTAAAGCCTGAACTACTTTGCTGTGCAGGTTTTCTTGTAAGAACAGTTTGTATCACTGCTACCAACAATGTATCTGTGTGCTTCCTTCTGTTTAAGTGCACTGCTCTGCCTGTTCCATGGAAGGACGGGGCTTACTTTGCAGCTGTGAATGTTGTACACATTCCTGCCCAGAACTGAGTACCTGCATTTTTTTAATTTGAAAGCAAAAGTACCGGCATATCTCAACATTCCTGCAATGCATTTAATGGGAGAGTACCAGCACTTCTCAGGAGCAAACAGGTACCCTAATTAGTAAGTACCTGCACTTCTATATTTCCATTTAAAGCACTGGAAGTATGCTTAAAAAGTCGCAGCCCGTGCTGTATCAGTATAGAGGATATTCTACCCCTCTCTCAAATATGCTTTCCTTGTACTCTGACAGTCTCTCACACCTGCAGACTCGTTGCCATGACAGTGTGCCTCGCAGCCCCGTCTCTCCCATCTCTGTCCCTCCAGCGCGCTCGCGCCTTCGGTTTCTCGCGCACCTACTCTTGCTGCGTCATGGCGCGCTCCCGCTCAGACCAGCAGTCACGTGTTTCAAGAACGGCGCCGTCCTCACGCAGCTGCAGCCACCCGCCTTGAATGTCATATATAATGATACCTGTGCCATCTTTGCTCGCTTACCTGCACCTCTATGCCGTAGCCCAGGTAGACGGTGATGCTGTAAGTACAGTCCAGGCCTCCGTAGTACGCTGTGCCAGAATAATCCGGAGACTCGATGTACCCCTCCGGGTCCGTGAGGTTGTTATTGCAGAGAACTAAAGAGAAGGCAGAAGAACAACCGTAAGTTAATGTTTCCTCCAGAACAATGGACCCACCTCTTGGGAGACAGTACTGTCTCCTATAGGCACAGTGCTGTGTCACTTGGCACAGCCCATCATATCTGGGTAAAGCTCTTTTGAGAAAATACTACCCCCTCGGCCACAGAACTCTGTCCTTAGGCACCCTAATGTCTTCTTATTCTCACCCTGGGTCCTGCACATCTCTCTTAGTGCACGACTCTCTCCCCGGACACAGTGCCGTTCCCCGTAACACAGCGTTTTCCCCAAGACAGATCCCCTTGTCCTTGAGATAGTCGGGTACCTTCCACCACAGCATAGTACTAACTTGCAGTCCATAGCATATTCCTATTTTGCGAAGTTCTGTCCTTTTGGCCACATACTGTCTCATTTGACATTGGACAGTCCCAGGAAGCTTTTTAAGGAGTCTTTGGCACATGCAGCCTTCCTGGTCACCCACTGATCATGTTGGCGCACTGATATCTCAGCTGGCACAGTTTTGTAGCATGGGCACTTCATGTCTTCACTGTTTCGGTAGGCAACAACAGAAAGACAGTTGGGGCGCGTAACTATCTTCATACTCACTCTGGTCTCCCTACGCACATCTTATGTCACACTCTTTCTGTTATTTGCAAACTAAAGAATCTGTTTGAGACTACATGCACGTCCCCACCCTCAAACTGTGGCCTGTTCTGCCCTTAGTCCTGTGGTCATGAACTTATGGGTGAGACCAGAGTAGAGTCAGATATTTCCACTGCTCTCCACATGGAGGGGGGAGTAATACTCACTTCAATATTCCACTCCTTTATTGTCTTTCTTAGTTTACAGATTGAGCCACAGGCTGAATTTGCTGCAGACGTGGCTGTCACTCTTACCAGGGGTGTGGACTGTGGTGATGGTGGTGGTGGTGATCAGAGTGGTGGTGGTTTCCTCGTCTGCCTCTGGGATGAAACTTGTTGGCCCCGCCCGTCCATCGGTTGGTGCCTCCGCCTCCCGGGGTGGGCCTGGTGGTAGGGACCCTGCCGGCCTCCAGTGGGTCGCATCTGGCTCCTCTGCTGCTGGACGTGGCACAGTTGGTGTCACTGCAGTGACTGGTGGTGTGGTCAGGAAGTCAGCCGGCGGAGAGGTGACAACATCGTCAGGTGGCTGCCCATCCGGTATCGCAGGGGCCATGACCACAGTGGTCAGGATACTGGTTATATCTGTTCCTGCCACCGCCGGCCTCCGGTACACAGGTAGTGCCTGTGTGGGATTTGTGGTAGTGCCTGCAACAAATGAAAGTGACATTAGTCTTACTGCCTCAGTCCCGTTAAGGCAAAGGATCCCCTCTCTCCTTCTCTCTTACTAGCTCGTGTGTTGGTTTTATTTAATTAATTTTTTTATTGCAATATTTTAAACAATGCTATAAACAATACAACCAACAAGCCAGTTGCATATCGATACATCATTGTCTATACATCCATATACCACTATAATTACAATTGTTGGTACAAGCGTGCACATTCCACTGCATACCACATGTAAGGATATAGACCCGTCCCACTACGGGAAACAACAACCAGTATCTTGAATGACAATTTAAAATCCACTCCTTCTCCCCTCTCGGCATTGTACAAATAATTAATCTCGACAGCTTAAAAACCATGCCCGTCATGCAGTAATCCCCTCCCCCAGCGCCACAACCACTCTTATTCTTATCTATGCTTGTTTACAGAGCCGTGGGTGCCTCCAGCAGGCATCCATCCGCCTCCTGATGCTCACGGGCCCAAACTACAAAAGGCTCCCATATGTCTCTATCATCATCAGCTCCCAAAATGTATTCAATTGCGAATGCGAATGCCCAAATGTGACATCTCGGATCCATTCTATCATAGAAGGTGTCCCCTTTCTCCCCAATGCATGGCCACTTGGCGTTTAGCAAATAAGAGTAGTAAAACTTGTAATTTACGAACTTTAACTGGTGTAGCCTTCACATATCTCAACAGGCCCTGTAGGGGGTTGGGTTCGTTAGTTGTACCTATTATCTGGTGGATCTTATTGAATATGTTGGACCAAAATAACAATAGCCGTGGACAGCCCCATGCCATATGTATAAAAGTAGCTGGAGCGAAGCCACATCTCCAACAACTGTTATCATCTTTCAATCGCATGCGATGTAAGCTGGGAGACGTCCTATTGAATCTGTGGAGGTACTTAAAATGTATTAAACAAAAGTTTATAGTTAGGTGACAGAGCCGTAAGTTGGCTGCAACAATAGGCCCATTGTTGCTCAGTGAGTGGTGTTTGTAGTTCCTCATTCCATCCTTGGAATGCCCTTGGCTGCATCACGGGAGCCGAGTTCTGCTTGTGATTGTAGATGCGTGTAATTAGTCTGCGCGTAGAGTCCGTCTTAAGCACATTTTACAAAGAAGAGTTGGCGGGGAACTCGGGAAGGTGTCATGTAGAGCCCGACACGTAGCCCAGAGTTTGTGATATATGAAAAGTTCGGAAAACGGTACATCTTGCCCTTCAGTGGAAACCAGCGGGGACCTAAATGTCTCCTCAGGGTAGAGGTCTGCAAAAGTACAAAGACCCATTTTTGCGCTAAGGCTCTACTTGTACCCTCGCCCATGGTGGGTAACATTGGGTTGTGTGCTAGGGGTATTGACGGGGCATATAGGAGAGAAATGCAAGCTCTTTGTCTTAACTCATCCAATGCCCACCGCAGGCGTACGACCGTGTCTATGCCGTCTCGGGGACGTTTGTAGGTTTGATATAATGCTACCTACAGGGGGCAGACGCCGCCACATCTGCATGCGGTTGAAAAGGAGTCGGGTGTACCCAATGATGAAGGAACTAAGCCTGAGCGCTCCATGCATACAATTGCATATCCGGGGATAGGGGAAGGGTCAACAGGTCCCAAGAGACCCTTGCCTGTCCACCCGCCCAGACCAGTGAAACAAGTAGGGATCTAAGAGATTTTAAAAAGGCTTGTGTGAGGGGGGTGGGAATATTTACGACTAAATAAAGTAGTTTCGGTAGTACTACCATCTTGATCAATGCTATTTTCCCAGCTAAGGACAAGCCATGTTATGGCGCGCCCATAGTTCTTGTCTCATATATCCTGCATGTTACTACTGAGCCATATACCCAAGTATTTCACAGGTTTGTCTGCCCACTGAAGAGGAAATTCGGTGAGAGCCGGGGTAGTGGCGCCTGTCAGGGGAAATATAACTGATTTGGCCCAATTAATAGAGATGCCAGAAAGGCCCCCAAATGTAATAAATTCCCGAAAAAGCGGAGTGAGGTTGGTGGCCGGATCGATGACATACAGTGCGACGTTGTCAGCGTGTAGTGAAATAAGAAGGCTCCACGTGCTAAACCCAATCCCCCTGGTGGTGTGGTGCTGTCTAATACGTGCTGCTAACAGCTCCATCGCTATTGCGAAGAGCAGAGATGACAATGGTCATCCCTGCCTCGTACCCCGCGAGATGTCAAACGGGAGCGACAGCAAACCGTTCACTCGGATCCGAGCAGACGGCTTGGTTTATAGCAGACGGATTAGGCCAATAAACAGAGGGCTGAACCTCATACAACCCAAAATTGAAAATAGATATGGCCATTCAAGCATATCATACACTTTTGTAGCATCTAGAAAAACTGTGGTGGCGTGCAAGTCAGTATGCAAATAGTGCAGAACTGCAAAAAAGAACCTGAGGTTATGTGATGTAGAGCTCCCAGGAACGAAGCCCGATTGGTCCGGGCGGGCGATTAATGGAAGGAGGGGCTGTAACCAATTTACGACTAGCTTTGCCAATATCTTCACATCCACATTTATTAGTGACAGCAGCCTATATGTTTCAAATTCATTCTCGGGCCTCCCAGGTTTCAACAGTGTAATTATGATCGCCTCACGTATTGTCGGTGGTAAAATGCCCGAGGTCTGAGCCTCCTCCTACAGCGCTATGAGGTGCTGCGCCAACTCCTCTACATAAGCCTTATAGAATGCGGTGGTTAAACCGTCCGACCCCTGGGCCTTATCCAGTGGTAAGCTCTTTATGACCTGGGCGATATCCTCCACCGTAAAAGGGAAGTCCAAATATTCCATATGTCCCCGACCCAACCAAAGTCATTCTAATGAGTCAAGAAAGAGTAATAGGCCTTCGTGAATATTGTCCTGGGTAGAGGTGTATAGGTCAGAGTAGAAGTTGGAAAACTCTAATCACAGACTGTTGGGCTCCTTTTAGTTCAGTTGTGTAAGCAGTAGACCTTGGGGCACGAAGCAGCTCAGCCAGAGTTTTCCCTGGTCTATCCCCCTCCCCGTATCGTCTGGCTTGGGAATGTTTCCCTAAAAATTTCACTTATCGCTGTGCCTCTTCCTCAAAGTCCAACAATTTCTCCTTCAAGAGAGCCAACGTCGTGGAATCACTAGAGGAATACAATTGTGTTTCCAGCTCCTTATTCTGTTTTTCTAGAGTTTCAAGCTTTCCCCGTATAGCCTTGAATATTCCAGCCTGTCGGGCTATGCAATTACCCCTAATTACCGTCTTAATAGCCTTCCATAAAGAGGCCTCCATGTCAACCGAGCCACCGTTAAGGGTAAAATAGTCAGTGATATCACCTCTAATTTCGTCCTTGAAAGCATCGTCTAAGAGGGCATCCGGTGGCAGCCGCCTAGTAAACATGCGTGGAACTGAGTTTGGGAGTGTTAAGCGCAAGAGACAGGGTGCATGGTCTGACAGGAATCTGGGAAGATGAGAGATCTCACTGGTCCACGTAGCAACATCTCGGGACACCAGCCAGAAGTCCAATCTGGACCACGCCCTGTGTTGTTCAGAAATGCATGTCCCTTCTTTGGCCAGTGGGTTACACCGCCTCCAGATATCGACTAGGTCGCCGTCTAAAATAATTGCGTTTCCTGTCCAGATCATCATTTAGTACTGCGTTAAAATCTCCTCCCCAGAGAATAGTTTCACAGTTCGTCGCCTTCACTTTGGCCCATACATCTTGAAAAAAGACAGGAGAGTCCACATTGTGACCATATATTTCAACTATCACAGCCAGAATCCCGCCTAAAGCACCCAGTAGTATGACGAATCTCCCCTCTGAGTCAACTTGTATGTCATCTTCCTTCCAGTCTAGACCCCGTCTAACCAACACGGCCACCCCCCTAGAGTAGTTTGAGTAAATGGATGAGTATGCATGGCTCCATCTACTGTGCTTGAGCCTGGGAGAAGGTGTAACATTTAGGTGTGTCTCTTGTAACACGCATACATCTATGTGGTGTCATAGTAGATATGAGTGGACGAGTCGAGATTTCCTGCAGTCATCCAACCCACGAATGTTCCAAGTTAAAAAATGTAAGCTTGTCGTAAGGGGCCATCTGATCATAGTGTAAAATTACAGCTGGAACCAAACTCATTTCTGTGGACAATAGTATCCAATTGTGTTATTCAAAAATGTACAGCAATATACTGGCTAGAAACATAACAGCAAACCCCAACCCACCTCCCACTCCAACCCCCCAATCAAGTTGCAGAATACCCAGTCCCACCATTCAAGTGCGAAAAAAGAAAGAAAAACAAAAAAAGACAGCTGTAGGGAGTTCTCCCAGGGGGGCGCTGTAACGCCAGCGGACATCCCTGCAGAAACAGGGTGGCCAAGAGAACTGCAGAGAGCTGTGCTTGTCTCACAAAAATTAAGGTGATACCAATATACCGTAACAGGCAGATTTGAAATACAGATTGGCTGTGCAGCCCAAAACAATAAGAGACTTGGGGGCTCCAGCCCAACTCAACGCATAGCGCATCAGGCAGCGCCAGGCCCGCCATGCTCATTTGAATGATAACAAGACACCGTAACATGCAGATACGGAACACAAATTGGCTGAGTTGCGCTAAAAAAAGTAAGTGTCTTACAGGCCCCAGCCCAACACAGAGCATAAAATATCAGGCAGTTTACTTAACAGAACTAGGACCACATTAATCACTGTCACTCATGCGGCACTGACCCTGTTTAGACTTTTTCCGCCAACGTGCTTTGCAAACTTTAAGGCAGACTTTGCGTCTGTGAAAAAATGTGCAGTTCCATCGTGCGTTACTTTAAGCTTGGCAGGGTATAGCAGCGAGCAGGGAATCTGAGCTTGAAGCAGGATTCTCTTGGCAGGGAGAAACTCACGCCTCGTCGCCTGCACAGCTGGTGTAAAGTCTGTATAAAAGAAAATATTATTACCTTTGTGTGTGATAGTCTCCTTCTCCCGGGCCAGACGCAGGAGAAGATCGCGGTCTTGGTAATTTAGAATCCTGGCCAGGATGGGTCTGGGAGGAGCCCTGACCGGGGATTTGGGCCCCAAGGCGCGAAGAGCTCGCTCCACTGCAAACACTGCAGATAAATTGGGATCAAGAAGCTCGTGAAGCAAATCAACGATGTTGGTCTCCATCTCGGAAACAGCCGTCGTCTCCGGTAGTCCGGTAATTCACAGGTTATTACGATGGGACCTAGCTTCCAAGTCCTCGTTCTTTGTGCGAATGATGCCTAACACCCTGTCCATATGTAGTAGCTGTTCCTTGGTCTCAACTTGAAACTCGTGGAAGTCCAAGGCCCGATTTTCAAGAACATTGAGATGGGTCTCGTGTGATCCCACCTGTTTTTAACGAAGCCCAGTTGGGTAGTCAGTACATCTAACTTGGTGTCAATGTTACGAAGGCTAGCTCTCATCTCCAGCATCAAAGTTCTCAAATCCTCCCCTCGGTCTTATGTCTGGGTCTCGGGTGGCCTCTTCGCACTGATCTGTGGGTCCGATTATGTGAGCTTTGTGGTTCTCCTGTTGTAGAAGTTCAGCTTCTGCTGTTTTGCATCCTGTTTGCCCATGGCAAGGCCTGAGCCCTGCAAACTGCTTCTGCAAGGTTCATAGCGGTGTCTCGGCGCAAGTGCTCCTCGTGGAAAAATCTGAACTCTGATAAACTGCACCAGGGACACGTCTCCCCTCACACCACAGACAGGGGGGGGCAAACAGTTAATAGGGGCTTCACAGGGCCGGTGATGGTACAAAGTGCGGCCGAACTGCCAGACCCCCCACCAGCTCGTACCAACCGTTGCGAACCTACGCCAATGAAGTGGTGGACCTCAGCGGAGAGAAGACTAAGTCCGCATGAGCAGGGCGCATCCACCTGTCCCAGCAAGATGGGGTATGTCTCTCTTTACTGAGACACCTTTGTTGCACGCGCCCTACTGCGCACACTGAAGACACCCAGGCCTGGCGTCTGAAGGGGTAATCAGAGCCACTGGTGGCATCGGGGCACATCCAGAAGTGTCAATGCCATGTACGTTGCATTCGCCTTACAGGGGTCTGCCACCAGTACACAAAATGGCACCCGAGCCCAGCACCCAGCTTCAATCCGCTCAGCAGGGCAGCCTGCCTCTGTCAGCTCTCCAGCGAGGGCACCGCCGGCGTCTTAACTGATCTGCGGCCTCTGCGCTGCCCCTACGAACCTCAGTCGTGCAGCAGGTGCCCAGCAGGACACCCACGCAGGCCCTGGGTCAGCACTGCTCCCAGCCGTGTCGGATCTCCAACTCCCGAGCATATGCTGCCCAGCGGAGCTCAAGGCAGCTGTGCCCAACGTAGATTAGCGGGTGGGTGCCTCACCTTCTGTGTGCTGATGCACAAACGCAGCACCAGCCAGATGTCCCATACGCGGCATACGGCCCTGACCGCGTGGAACGCCACGGACTAAATTTCAGGTGGGGCCAGCGCACACAGCAGCTGCCTCGATGTGCGCTACCTTGCTTACCGCCACCGGGGCTCACCGCTCATCACAGGAACGGGCTGCAGGATCAAAAATCGGCTCACTCGATACCTCGTGTTCCAGAAAGCTCCTGGAAATGCTGTCAGCACAGCAACAGCTCTCCGTGCATACAGATTAATTCAGGATTAGTTCTTGGCCGGCGGAGCTCAGCTAGTGGCCATTTCGCAGCTCGGCAGACCACGCCCCCCTAGCTCATGTGTTGTTGATTTTCTTCATCACTATCTCATCCTTCATCCCTCATTTCCACTCACTTTCTCTTCTATCTTGCTTCTTACTCCCTCTTTTCATGGTATTCTTTTCAACCACTACACTTTCTATCCCTCCTTCCTCATCCATTCCCTCATATTTACCCTCCCCAGTCCATTCATTCTGCAACAGTTGCACCTTCCCTTCTTCTCTAGTCTATTCCATGTTTTTTTCTACTGTCCATTTCTATTCTGATCACACTTCTGTAATTGCCCTCTCTCTCTCTCGCTTCTCACCACTCTCGCCCTTTAAATCCTGATACTATGTGTCACTATTTCTTAAGTCCTGGACCCATTGACCTCATCAAGACAATGCTTAGTGGTTGTGAGAAGTTGGCCTGATATATGATGTTTCCAATTCTGGAACCACCTTGTATCAGTCCAAGCTTTCCCTTATGGTGTCTGGTTGTAAGTCAACCTTGTAGACAAGCTATCTTAATGGTAGCATAGACTAAGCAGCCTTAAAGGCTTAACTCAAGAGGTCGTGTTAAGCGAGCTGTTTTACCAATCACAGTCCTGTAATATCAAATGAAAGGACACCACAAAAGTATATAAAAAATAAAAAAAATTGGGGTGACCATAGGATAGCAGACCCTACTCTCCTACACAACCCCCCCCCCCAAACGCAGGGACATTAAACTAACCTTGACCAGATAAGTCTTCATGTTCTAAGTGAAAGTACCTGGAGAGACCATCTGCATTACCATGGTCAGTCCCTGGGCGGTGCTCCACTGTAAAGTCCATCCCCTGTAGGGAAATGGACCACCTGAGCAGTTTGGGATTTTCACCCTTCATCTGATTTAGCCGCAAGAGGGGCTTATGGTCTGTCTGAACTAGGAAGTGAGTTCCAAACAAGTATGGCCTCAACTTCTTCAGGGCCCAAACCACAGCAAAGGCCTCCCTCTCAATAGCTGACCAACGTTTCTCCCTGGGGGTCAGCCTTCTGCTAATAAAAGCAATGGGCTGGTCTTGGCCATCTTGATTAGGTTGTGAAAGCACAGCTCCCACCCCCAACTCAGAAGCATCTGTCTGTACAATGAACTGTTTGGAGTAGTCAGGACTCTTCAGGATAGGTGCAGAGCACATGGCCTTCTTCAGGTCATCAAATGCCTTTTGACAGCTAACTGTCCACTGAACCTTTTTTGGCATCTTCTTGGATGTCAAGTCATTTAATGGTGTCACAATGGACCAATAGTTTTCCACAAACTTTCTGTAATACCCAGTCAGGCCCAAGAAGGCTCTGACTTGTGTCTGGGTAGTTGGAGGAGCCCAGTCCTGTATGGTCTGGATCTTGCTCTCCAGTGGCTGAACCTGACCCCCACCTACTAGGTGGCCCAGGTATACAACCTTGCTCTGCCCTATCTGGCACTTGGTAGCCTTGATAGTCAGGCCTGCCTTTTGCAGGGCCTCCAGAACTTTCTTCAGGTGGATCAGGTGATCCTCCCAGGTGGAGCTAAAGACAGCAATATCATCTAGATATGCTGCACAAAAGTCATCCAACCCAGCAAGGACTTGGTTCACCAACCTTTGGAAAGTGGCAGGTGCATTCTTCAAACCAAAGGGCATTACCACAAACTGATAATGTCCACTAGGGGTAGAGAATGCTGTCTTGGCTTTTGACTCTTCAGCTAGTCTGATCTGCCAGTAGCCAGCTGTCAAATCAAATGTGCTCAGAAACTTGGCAGAAGCCAATTTATCAATGAGCTCATCTGCTCTTGGAATGGGATGTGCATCTGTCCTAGTGACAGCATTGAGACCTCTGTAGTCCACACAAAATCTCATTTCTCTCTTTCCATCTTGGGTATGAGGTTTTGGCACAAGGACCACTGGGCTAGCCCATGGGCTCTCTGATGGCTCAATCACTCCAAGCTCCAACATCTTTTGTACCTCAGCCTTTATACAATCCCTGACATGGTCAGGTTGCCTGTAGATCTTATTCTTCACAGGCAGACTGTCACCAGTGTCCACCTCATGGGTGCACCAGTTAGTTTGACTGGGTGTGAGTGAAAACAAGTGTCTGTGGGCTTGCAAAACTTGTCTGCAGTGCATCTGCTGCTGGTCAGTGAGGCTGCCTGCCAAGGCTACTCCATCAACTGAACCATCATCAGGGTTCTGGGAAAGCAGGTCTGGGAGAGGGTCACTCTCTTCCTCCTGTTCCCCATCTGTGGCCATGAGCAAGCTCATGTCCTCCCTGTCCACAAATGCTTTCAAACGATTTACATGAAGCACCCTGTGGGGGCTCCTAGGGGTTCCAAAGTCAACCAAGTAGGTGACTTCTCCCTTTTTCTCAATGATAGGGTAGGGTCCAGTCCATTTGTCCTGGAGTGCTGCTGGGGCCCCTGGCTCCAACACCCACACCTTCTGCCCTGGCTGGAACTCAACCAGAACAGCCTTTTGGTCATGCCAAGCTTTCTGTAATTCTTGGCTGGCCTCCAGGTTTTTGGATGCTCTCTGCATATACTCAGCCATCCTGGAGCGGAGACCAAGTACATAGTCCACAACATCTAGTTTAGGCTTTTTGAGAGGTAACTCCCATCCTTCCTTCACCAAACATAGTGGACCCCTCACAGAGTGGCCAAACAAAAGTTCAAAAGGGCTGTAGCCAACCCCCTTCTGTGGGACCTCTCTGTAAGCAAAGAGCAAGCAGGGTAAAAGGATGTCCCATTTCCGCCTGACCTTCTCTGGTAAACCTTTTATCATTCCCTCGAGGGTCTTGTTGAATCTCTCCACAAGCCCATTGCACTGTGGGTGATAGGGTGTGGTAAACTTGTAGTTTACTCCACACTCCTTCCACATTGCTTTTAAATACCCAGACATGAAGTTTGTACCTCTGTCTGAGAGTACCTCCTTTGGAAAGCCCACTCTTGAGAAAACTGCAATGAGGGCTTTTGCCACCACAGGTGCTGTGGTGGTCCTTAGGGGAATTGCTTTACAATTTAAAGCTTTATTCGACATTTGTCATAAAAGCATACATCCTAACCCTATACAAATAAATACTAAAGTTAAAAATAACTTTTTAAAATACATATTAAACATCTGACAGTCGAATATTTCAAGGCAATAAAATTCGTAATTGATATATTTCCCTAAAAAGAGAAAATGTTAAAAAAATTTCATATAGAAAAAGGTATAAAACCTGACAATCAGCCTACATTAAATGGCATTTGACAATAGAGCACGAGTACGAATTAACCAGGCCCACGCAAGAAATTTTGCCACAGCAATCACGAATTTTGGGGAGCAGTCAGTTTCTAATATTCTCAATGCTGTCGATTGACTACGGGTTCCAATATTTAAACAAACTGGTTTTAACCATTTACGCATTGGATTTGCATATAAGGGGCAACAAAATAGTAAATGGGAGATGTGCTCTGTTTGCTCTTTGCAGTGATAACAATGTTCATCCCATGATGGGGACCAGTGACTCTTAAAGGCATTTACTGGAAGTGTGCCAACTCGGAATTGGAAATATAGTTTCCGGTCATAAGGACGTTCGATTATATCCCAATAGAGTTCACACACTGCAAACATTTTCATATTCAAAAAACGAGATGACAAATTCGATGCACCGCTTGTACAATACATTGATGAATAGACCATCTCCCAGTACAATACTTTTAATTTTGTTTTCGATGGAAAACTATTTACGTCTGTGTTACCCCATAAATGGTCCAGTTTTAATTTTGCAAGGAGGCCGCGGAGTTCTTTTAGCCATCCAATACAATGAAAGCAGTCATACTCAACAACATCTAACAAAGCATTGGCATAATGATTTAGCTCTGGGGTCACCATCAGACACCTCCAATACAGCAATGGTCGTAGCCGAGCTATATCCTCGATATTTTTCATACCGAGGTCCAGTTTTAGTGGAATAGTAGGTGTACTTTGAGGGACCATTGCAAGTCCACGTAAAAATTTATTTTCCGCCCGCCCCATCTCTCCCAAGTTTGAGAAGCCCCACAGTTCGGAACCATATAGACAAGCGCTCAATACTTTCAGTTTATATATTTCAAGGGCACATTTTATAGGTTTTGTCAACGACGTTCTATGTTTGTGGGCGACTACGCCTGCGAGCTGACTAAACTTTAATATTGCCGTGTTGATATGCGATTTCCATTTCATATCACCCTGCAAAACAATTCCTAAATATGAAAAGGCATCGACTTTCTCAAGTGCTGTACCCTTATACATTATTGTACCTTTAAACGTGGACCGGTGGTTGAGGCACATAAATTTGGTCTTGGAGGTATTTAGTTCAAGACCCCGACTATCACAAAATTCTCCAAAGGCGTCAACCACTTTTTGTAATCCACTCGGTGTGCGTGAAAGTAGAAGAGTGTCGTCCGCAAACATTAGGACGGGGACACGTGAGCCTGCTATGGTTGGGGCGTCACTTGGGAATTTATTCAAATAATCAACTATACCATTTATGTAGATTGAAAATAAAGTTGGCGCCAGGACACACCCTTGCCTCACCCCTCGCTCCACCGGGAAGGACTCAGTCACTTCTCCCTGCTTGCCCCATCTGATTTTAGCAAAATTGTTTTCGTGAAGCCGCACGAGGAGGGTGAGTAGTTCTTGACTTAAGCCCAGATCAGCCAAGGTCTGCCATAGTTTTTCTCTCGGGACCAGATCGAAAGCGGCTTTTAGATCCACAAATACCGCATACAATGTACCTTTTTTTAATGTGACATTTCTCCAGTAAATGGCTAGGAAGTAAAAAACCTGGTCAACACTACTAATTAGGGGACGAAACCCTGCTTGATATGGAGATAATATATTGTTATCGTCGATCCATTGTTGCAATTTATTCTGGACCAGACGCCCCATAAGTTTTTGTGCGGTATCAATCAGACTAATAGGTCTGTAATTTTTTGCCTGGGTTTTGTCACCTTTTTTAAATATAGGGATGATTTCTGCTCCCTTCCATGAAGCGGGCACTTCCCCTCCCATAGCCACAGCATTGGCCAGCCACATAAAATAGGTACACCAAGACTTCCGGTCAGAAAGAAACACATCTGCCGGAATTCCATCCATCCCCGGAGCTTTTCCCCCTGCTATGCAATCCATGGCCATACTGACATCTTTTTCGTTAAATATTTTGTGATTAAAAAAAGACGTTGGAGGGGGGGGAACAAGGCTATACAATGGATTGCGGGCATACTGTGGTTGGAAAAAATGAATCCATAAATTTTTTGCAACATGATTTTTTGGTTGAGCCGCAAAACCTCCCCTGTCCCATTTCACTGTGGCCCAGAATAACTTGGAATCTTTGGCAGCGCAGGCCTGTTTGAGCTCTTGCCAACAATTCTCATCCCATCGTTTCCTTGCCTGTTTTTGGGTCAATCTATAGCTATCCCTCGCCTTCCTGACAGCTACGGCATTCCCTTTTCTTAATTCAATACTTAACCTGTGACGTGCCTGTCTGCAACTCTTGTCATACCATCCCTGTCTTGGCTGTTCTTTTTTCACACTATTAACATTTACAATTTTGGTGAAGAAGGTTTGGAGTTTGCAAAAAAAGTTTTTGTGTGCCTCCATCATGTAGTTCTGAAAATTTGGATTCTCACAGTGGTGCCTGATGTTATTTATTTCCTCTATGACTACCTTTTTAATATCCTCTATTTTTGCTGCATCATCTATCAACGTTTTCCATTTCAGGTGGCGCTGATTATTTGAGGACACTACATCTTGCGTCACCCGCTCACTTTTATTAAGATGTTCCACTGACTTAATGTAAGAATAAAAGGTCAGACACAGGGGATTATGGTCGCTTTCTAATCTTATTTTTACAACCATATCTATCACTTTGCTCCAGGCCCTTACATCTATTAAAAAATAATCAATTCTGCTAGATGCTCGGCCATTGTCAAATGTGTTGCTACCTTTTAGGTCCGAGGCCATACGACCGTTTGCTGCTCTCAGGCCGCATGCTAGACAGAAACTTTTTAACTGGATTGCCGCAGCACTCCATCTTTTAATTATGGGGACCTCTAACTGGGGTATTCCCCACTTCATATCCTCATCTTCTGACAAAATCTTGCCTTCCTCACCCATGGGTTCAAAGGTACAATTAAAATCCCCACCCACAATAATGTGTTTTTGGGGAGTTAACAGTTGGACATCCTGTTCTAGGAGTGAAACTTCTTCCGACATTTTGCCAGCGGTGACCCCCCTAGCATAAACATTGTACAGAACAAGATCTTGGCCACTGTTCCAACTAATGTTAAGTGCCAGGGTATCATTTGATGCTAAAGATCTTCGAGTTATGATACAGTTCAGTGATTGTCGAATCCAAATTATTAAACCTCCGGAGGGTCGACCTATGCGATTTCTAATTGCTGGAATAAAGAAATTTAAATATCCCTGGCGGAAGACTGGGTTTATCGACCAAGTTTCCTGCAACATGATTATATCATATTGGTCAATAAAATTGAGCCATTCTGTTGTGTCTATCTTATTCGCTATGCCTGCTATGTTCCACGAGATGAGGGTCAGTGGGGGCTCTCCAAGGTGTACCCTTAAATTATCCCGCTCCTCATCCTTTCTAGCTGGGTCAGTATTTATTATTTCTATGCCAACCCCTACTTCTTTGTTCTCTAACATTCCTAGGTTTTTATGGTAGAGGTCTTTATCTACCTCTTCAGAAAGTGCAACGTGGGAATCCCTGATTCCTGTTGTCTGGGTAAATGGCTTTGCGCATACTAAATTTTCTGGCCTTCCATTGATTTGAGATATCTGTGAGATAGATAGCAGATGTTTTTGCCTTGCAAGTCAGTCGCATTCGTTTAAATTAGAAAGGGCGGAGAATCTATTTTCCAAGTTCAACCCCCAATTACAAGTTTGAACATCCCCCGCCCTTTTGCCACCCGCAACTGCCCACTTGGTCCTTAATACACTTGGCTTTGCCACTAGACCTCTTCTACTATAGAAGTAGTCCAGCGTAAGTGGTATTAGTTCTGCTGATCTCTTTTGGGGGGGGAATAGATTTAACAAAATCTCAGATAAAACTTCTGGGCCCTTGAGGTTCACTACCACACAATCCCCTGTGAATTTCTTGGGTTTATTCCCTATCCACTTTACTCGTCTAGCTGATACCAGGTCCTCTGCCAACTTTTCTTTGCCCCAAGGGGAAATATGCATATTGTTACCCAGCCATTGTAGTACTTTGTTTAACAGTGTAGCTGGTAGCTCAATCTGGCCTACGTTAAGGGGTGGGACGTTAGCAAGAACTAGGATCAGAGGTGATGCTTCGACGATTAGTTCCACATGACCTATTTCTTTATTGTGTTCTTGAACTGTGGTATTCCCTGTGTTATCTGGGGACCCAAAAACTGCTGGGGTATCTAGTTGTATATCAAGATTTGGTCTGGTTGACTGTATGGGGGCAGGCCTATCTACTATTCCTCCAGGAACATTTACCATGAGCTGTTTTTCTTCGATTTTGTCTGATACCAGACTCGGTAATTCCCCCACATTCTCATTTGTTATTTTTAGTAGGGATTCTAATTTACCAACTTTGTCTGTAAGTTGGTCTATTTTAGACAACAGTGGTTTTATTATCCGGCTTAATTTAGTATCCAGCATACCCATAAGCTTTTTTATAGTGGCCTCATCCCATGCGGTACTATCATTAGATTCTCCCCTTTTAGCTGCTGCAACACTTTTGGGCGGGGGTGTTGCCGGTCTTTTTCTATTTGACCGTAGTCCTTCTCGTTTAGGAGGAATCTTAACGTTCCCTCTCGCCACTCTTGGGGCGGGTACTGGTGCCAGCGGAGATAGACAATCCTCAATTAACTCTAAATCATTCTGAAAAACCTCTATGCCATCTCCAGGTGTTGAGTCAACAATAATGTCTGAATTTTGGACTATAGAGTCATTTTGCATCAAGTCAACAATGTTTTGCTGTGAAGGTGGTTCTATTTCACTTGTGGCTTCTAAGTCCATCATATTAGTAGCTAAGTTCTCCCTTTGGGAAGATGTTGAGGAAGTACTGAGACCCAAAGAAGACCTCCGCTCGTTGTTTATTTTTGCAACCACTTGCACTAAATAATTGTCCATGGTATTTGCAGGAACAATGGTGTTTTTTTTGTTTAGAGATATATTTAACAATACACACAACAGAATAGGTATATAGACCTAATACACTTTACCCGGGACTGTCAGTTTAGGCACCGTTGATAACCAAGTTAATATTAATGTAAGATTTACCAGGGGTTCTGGTCCAGTCCAGTCGTGGCCAGTCTTGGTCTGTCTTAGACTGTCCCGCCCTTGTTCCGGGCTTCGCCCGGCGTCCCGCTCGCGTCCCGCAACGCGGGGAAAGGGTTCGAATTTAAGCGCCTCCGGGCGCAGGAAATTGCGTGCGCGGCTGGTGCCGCTAAGCCCCCTGGGAGTTGCAGTCCTCCTCTCAGCGGCCGCGATGTTGTTGGATGCGGCGGCGGGAGGACTGTGGTGGTAGGACACAGGAGGCTGTCCACACGGTAGTTTGCGGCTACTTGCAGGTCAGGTCAGGAAAATGCTGGCTTGATTCTAGGAGACACCCGCTCCACCGGAAAAGGGTTCGAATTTAAGCGCCTCCGGGCGCGGGAAATTGCGTGCGCGGCTGGTGCCGCTAAGCCCCCTGGGAGTTGCAGTCCTCCTCTCAGCGGCCGCGATGTTGTTGGATGCGGCGGCGGGAGGACTGTGGTGGTAGGACACAGGAGGCTGTCCACACGGTAGTTTGCGGCTGCTTGCAGGTCAGGTCAGGAAAATGCTGGCTTGATTCTAGGAGACTTGCCTCTGGGTACCTGGTGGCATGATCCACTACCACCAGTATAAATCTGTGCCCAGATGCTGTTTGAGGATCCATGGGACCCACAATATCTATTCCAACTCTTTCAAAGGGTACCCCCACCACAGGTAGTGGTATGAGGGGGGCCTTTGTTGTGCCACCTGACTTACCACTGGCTTGGCAAGTGACACAGGAGCGACAAAACTCCTTGACATTTTCTGACATATGAGGCCAGTGAAAATGTGGAACAAGCCTGTCCCAAGTCTTGTTCTGGCCTAAGTGTCCTGCAAGGGGAATATCATGGGCCAAGGTGAGAAGGAAACCCCTAAACCTCAAAGGTATGACCAACCTCCTGGTTGTACCAGGCTTGGGGTCTCTAGCCTCTGAGTAAAGGAGTCCTTCATCCCAATAGACTTTATGGGCACCTTGAGCATTCCCTGCAGCCTCAGCAGCAGCTTGCTGTCTGAGGGGTTCAAGTGAAGGGCAATCTAATTGGGCCTGCCCCAGGTCTGCCCTTGAGGGTCCCCCTGTCCCCAGAAACTCAACCTGATCAGGCTCAAGTTCCTCTGAGACAGTCTCCTCTTGGACTGCAGAATCAGTCTCCTGTGAAATCTGATCCTCAACCTGGGGCAAGGGGGAAGACATAGCCGTAACCCTCTTGCTCCTTCTCTTGGGTTGTGGTTGGTCTATTGTTCCAAGATCCACCACTGGTTCATGAAGGCACTTCTTAGCCTGAGTCCTTGTCACTGCAAGGACATGTGCTGAAATCCCTAGCATTTCTGCATGAGTCCTGTACTCCACTTCTGACCAAACTGAGCTTTCAAGATCATTGCCTAACAGACAGTCTACTGGGAGGTCTGCACTCACAACAACTTTCTTTAGGCCATCTACCCCTCCCCAGGAGAAGTTCACAACAGCCACACTATGTGAAGTAGTGGAGTTGCTTGCATTGGTCACTAGGTAACTTTCACCTAGTACACTCTGTCCAGGGTCCACAAAGTCAGGTGTCACCATAGTGACACTGGCACATGTGTCCCTGTAGGCCTGAGCCAGTTTCTCATTGATCAAAGGCGTCTGCCTATATTTGCCCAGGTTACTGGGACTCACTGTAGTGGACAAAGCTAAGTCCACATCATATAGAACTGCCTGAGAAGAGATTCTGACTAGGCCAGATTCCATATCAGTACCCAAGGTTAACCCTACTATACCCTTTGGTTGTGTACCACCACTGTTAACTGTACTAGGGGGTGCAGGTGCTTTAGGAGCTACAGTGGTGGGGACTGGATTTTTCTTGGTGCATTCACTGCCCCAGTGTGAAACTGATTTGCAGGTATTACACCAAGGTTTCTTTGGGCCATCATTCTTCTTTTTCTTGTTGCCATTTTGGGAACCACCCTCCTTATTACTAGTTTGGGGGCCTGAAGACTTCTGGTCCTTTTCTTTATCTTTCTGATTCCCACCCTTCTGGTCTGTTTTCTTCTGGTCACCACCTTGGTTCTGGGGTTTCTGCTTAATCCTTGTTCTGACCCATTTGTCTGCCTTCTTTCCTAATTCTTGGGGAGAGGTCAGATCAGAGTCAATAAGGTATTGATGCAACAGCTGGTTCTGACAGTTATTAAGGATCTGCTCTCTCATTATAAGATTGTACAATCCTGTATAGTCCGAGACTTTACTTCCCTGCAGCCAACCCTCCAGAGCCTTAGTGGCACACTCAACAAAATCAGTCCAGTCCTGAGTCTGTGCTTTTTGGGTGTCTCTGAACAACAACCTGTATTGCTCAGTGGTTAGGCCAAACCCTTCAATAAGAGCACTCTTCAGGACAGAGTAGTTTTTGGCATCCTCAGGTCTAACCGTGAGGAGCCTATCCCTCCCTTTCTCAGAAAATGAGTACCATAAAATTGCAGCCCACTGATCCTGAGGAACCTGCTGTACCATGCAGGCTCTCTCAAGTGCAGTCATCCATTTGTGGATGTCATCCCCTTCCTTGTAGGGGGGCACAATTTTTGTCAGGTTTCTATTATCATAGCTCCTGTCTTTCTCTCTAGGAATTATGCTGCCACCAGTGGCATCTAAGCCACACAACTTTTGCTCTCTTGCCAAGGCAAGTCTAGCTTGAGCCAGGCCTACCTCCTCCCTCTCTATTTGGAGTTTGACAGCCCTCATCCCGGCTCTATGTTCTATCTTCTGAGAGGAAGTCATCCCTCTCTGAGATTCTCTTGAGGCACTAGAAATGTGAGAGTCCCCTGATGGAGATCTCACTCTTCTGTTGCCTGGGAGAATGATATTTTGGGATCTGGGGAGTTGCTGGCCCTCTCCATTCCCCAGTAGGTTTAAGTTGGCCTGGTTAAGCCTGGCAACTATAACCTGGCTACCCCTCTGATCCTGATCTTCAAGATCCTCTACATCTGACCCATCCTCCTCTTCTTCCTCCTCTTCTTCTTCCTCCTCTGGAGTGGTATCAGTTACAGGGGGGTTCACTCCATCTCCTGAATCTAGGGGAGCTGCACTCGCCTTAGCTAAGTCATCCTGTTCTAGAATGGCTATCAGGGTAGGAATGGTGGGACCTCTGCCCCTTTTTAGCCCTCTTGATATGCACAAGGCACACAAGTTTTTGTGGCTAAGTTTGTCATAGCTGGAAGTTGCCTGGGTATGGTCAACTGTCACAGGCAGAGAGCTTGGAGCTTCACCTGTGCCAGACATGACTGCTAGTGAGGTGTAAGTGGTGCACTTACCTACACTAAGTGTTTTCCTACTGTACCTTGCTAGTGAGTTGTAGTCAGGGTGAGCTACTCCCTTTAATCTACAACTACTAAGTTCAGTAGAACTTAATATGCTAAGCTTTTGATTTATATGTACCTAAGGTACTTGATGTGATCTTTCAATTTGATAAAAAGATTGCAATGGTAAAACAACAGCAAGCTCAAATCCGCACCGCTGCGCACCAATGTGAGAAGTTGGCCTGATATATGATGTTTCCAATTCTGGAACCACCTTGTATCAGTCCAAGCTTTCCCTTATGGTGTCTGGTTGTAAGTCAACCTTGTAGACAAGCTATCTTAATGGTAGCATAGACTAAGCAGCCTTAAAGGCTTAACTCAAGAGGTCGTGTTAAGCGAGCTGTTTTACCAATCACAGTCCTGTAATATCAAATGAAAGGACACCACACAAGTATATATTATAAAAATATATGTATTTATTACTTAAAATAATCCCCAGTATTCTTTATGAACAAAGGAGCACAAGCGTTAAATCAAAAGCACAGTATAACATACAAAGTTGCACAATTATGGATGAGGGCGAGGGGCCACTCAGACCATATACTAAGAAAGTGGTATAAGAGATACCAATCGAACAGTGGTTAGGCCTAGGGCCTAGGGAATCGCTGGGAGCAGTCGGGATAAGCAATGCTGAAGTCGGGAAAAGCCCGCGGGATTCGGGTGCAGTGCTTAAAGCACACGCATGCACCAATGCAAGTCAATGGTGCATAAAAGTTAAGCAAACAGAGTTTTAGGATACTTCCGATGAACTTAGAAAGACAAAACTTTAGACACAGACCCTAGAGGTGTGTACCAGTGTGGGAACACCGGCATTGCAATGTTACCTCACCCACAGGAAGCGGGTGCACAGGGTCGAAGTAGTGTCGGGTTTCGTCACGCTGGTTCTTGGTGCTTGAAGCTGAAGAGGCTGCAGGCCCTGTGAAGGAGAAGTGTCCGGTAGGATCCAAGGGTGGATCGAAGTTAAAAAGTACCTGAAAGCAGAGGGGACGGAGTCTGGGTCACTCAGCAGTGACCAGGGTGGAACCAGGATGGAACCAGGCAATGTCGGGCGCAATCAGGTGGTTGTCGAGGAGCTTCTCTCCACTGTCACGTGGGCTCTGGGGCATCTACGACGTCCAGGAGCGGGTCACGATCTGTCCCACGAAGGCTCTCGCCGTCGGCGCTGTCGGCTTCAAGATTGGAGCAAACAACACTTGGCAAAAGCAATCCACGCGGAACTGGAAGATTGCTTCTCACTCGGACCAGGAGGGTCAGAGTGGGTACTCCTTTTCAGGGGAGTGGGTGCAAATCTGGAGCAACCAGAATCACAAGTTGTATTTTGGTTTTCGTCGGCACAGGGGCCACAAGCCACCTGGCAAGTGACCGGGCCAACGCGTTGAGCCAAAAGAAGCAGAAGGGCCCCACGCAGCACTCGTAGAGTGTGGAGGGCTGAACTTCAGTGCAAGAGTGGCTCAGGGTTGGGGCTTCTCAAACCTCGGTGTACAGCTTCGAGGGTCACTCGTGGGCTGCACGGTCAGCGTCTCGTGGTCTTTCCAAGATGGCGTGCCCCACGCTTCCGGTCACCTCCACGGGTCTCAGCTCTGCAGGGACTGTGGATCGGGCTGTTAGAAGGCAGGCAAGCTTGATCTCGTCGATCTCTGTCGCTCGAGTTCCGGCGGGAACTGCAACAAAGCAGACGTCGAGGTGCTGGATGGTGCCTGTTTGCACAGGGTGGTCACTCCTTGACCACAAGGGAGATTCTTCAGTCTTCTACGTTGAGTAGGATGTCGAAGGGTCTAGAGTTTCGTTTCTTATGTTTCATCAGGATAATCTGAAGTGCATTGGCACTGCTCCCACTCTTATTCGAATCTGGGGGGCTGGATTACCTGCTAGGTCCCCTCCTATGGGTGGGACCCAGGAAGGGGGTGGGTACACCCCTTTCCTTTGATCCAGGCCACGCTGGGACTGGGGCTGGTGTGCCCCAGAACCGGTTTGACCGGATTATGCAAGGGGCAGCCTTGTGCTCCCCATGCAGTGTCTGGTTTCTTTCAAACCTCCCTGCTACAATCCACCATCTCCTGTCTGGGGTGGTGTGACACCTCCCTGCGACAGGAAACCCTTTGTCCAGGCCCCCTTGGCTGAGTTTCGGTCAGCTTCAGGGGGTCAGACTTGTGTCTGTGGCAGAAGCATCCATTTTGTGGATCTGAGGCTCTTTTAGAAATTAACCGCATTTCAGTAAAGTAACATGTCTTCTCCCTCTAGAGGGGTGGAATGCTATCCCCGTCACCAGAACTGGCGAGGGGATAGTATTCCAAATCGTATGACACCTTACACGACATGTTTTGATAAAGCCAAACCAAAGTTGCTATATAACCGCGAGGATTATAATGCACTTAATAGTATATGGTATGGCATTATCCTGAAACAGCTTAGGGATTTGTTCCCGACGGCTGCAGACAGGCTCAGCTCATGCTAGAGCTCCATCTCACATTAAACCACGCACTCTGCCTCCAGAATTGATAAGGCCTTCCATAGGAGTGACTCACAGGTTTATATGTGTCCAGATATAGGTTTAGATATAGGTATACTATATCTAAGCAAGAGGTGATTACACCATCTTGCCCCAGCTGAGTGATCAGCCAGTTGTGTCAATTTAAGAACCAGCCAGGGGTGGCAAAAGATATGCTGCAGCCCCTGGTAGGCCTTGGTGGCACCTATGCCCTGAGCACCTATAGTGCATGGTACAGGGGCTAACAAGGAGTCCATTTCCAATTGTGGTATGTACCTATAGCACATGTATCAATAATTTAGAGAGAGAACAGCAGGCTGGGGGTCTGATTAGCAGGCCCGCAGCCTCAGTAGTCGAAAACAAGCGAAGCAAAAAGCAAAAAGTTGTGGTGACCATTGGATAGCAGACCCTACTCTCCTACAGTGGTGGTATAAGAAAGGCACTTGCCAGCCGGTGAGCAGTTTTTTTGAGGAGTACCCTAAACATTTGAGGCATGTCTGATTGTTCCGGTAAGAAAGATGCGGAGGTATTGTGTTCCTTTATCTTCTGAAGGATTCTCTGAATTGTACCATGATTGCAACTTGTTTCTTTTTATACAAATGAAAGGTGTCACATCTCCCAATGTAGGGAGGTTCTAAATTAGAGGGCAAAGTCACAGTTCCATTGAAGTATGAAGTGATTATAACAGGAAAATTAAATATTGTTCCATGTGGCAATAACAAATGTTTGATCACATGAAGGACATTTGGGAGCAGGTTGTAGGGCAAAGCTGGCCAAGTTTGCTAAAAACTGTCTGGAACCACTGGCTATGTAAAACATGTAGATTCATTGTATGCAACTTGAACCCATGTGAATATCCTAAATTTGGAGATAGCTCTGGCCCTTGTGGACCAGCGCAAGATATCCAAGTAGGTAGGGCGTGCCACGGCAAAGGCTGAGGTTGGTTGATGGTTAAACTAACAAGTGGAGTACTGAATGCCCGACTGGACACCACAGACAAATGTTTTACTTTTGATGCTCGTATTTCAAATGTCTACTGGTGACATCTAGACCTCGTAAACATAATGTTCCTAATCTTCCTGGCAGCGCTCACTGACCCACTCCTGGGCCTCACTTTGCCCAAATGTAATTTTTCTTTTTTTCCAGTGCTGGGACAGCTCACAACTGGCCTGGGGTCCTGCTTGGGACTGTACCGAGTACCGAGGCATTAGCCACCTGCCCAAGCCTCAGTCGCCAAAAATGTTTGGAAGCGATGGAGACATGGGATAGCTGACGGCTGCTGTGGTCCTCTGGCAGCATTTCACGTGACAGGGCGACCATGGATGGTGAAAGCTGACCCTTGCTTCCTGCTTGCAAATGAAAACAGGGAAGCATGGCAACTAGCAGCTCATCTGGTCCTTCATCACCCATAATTCTATGGAAGCTGACTGGGAAGCTTAAAAGCAATCCTGCATCATGTTGGCATGGACATGAATTATGAGTTGCTAGGGGTAGCAGTCAACTACACTGACTCGCCTCTTGCAACCCTTGGGACTGCCATTGCTAACAATGGTTCCAAGGTCAATCAAGGCCTTGACAGAAAATGAAAGACAGACCTGTAATTTCCACACCATGCTCTTTGACTAGCCCTATTAGCACCAAAGAGGGATGTTGAGGGGTGATGGGTAAACCATGGTGTTGCCCTATGACGAAGCTAGGGGTAGAAAAGTGCATGATGTCACTTCAGCAACACCTGGAATTTTGGTTTATCGATGCCCAAGCTCTTTGGCAAGGTCTAAGCCACAAACAACATTCCTGTCTCTTGGACAAAAAAAGTGAGGGTAAAAAAATAAGACAGGACTCTTTTCCCGCAGGAGGGCTATACTGATATGAACCCACAAGGACTAAGAATCATGACTTTCCCTAATTACCAACTAGGAAGGAGAAATTAAAATTTTATGAGACCAAAAGGATTAAGAGTTATCATTTTCCCTAATTACTAATTTAAAGAGTGGAAAAGGTGCAAAAGGGAAATTAAATAGGTATAGAGAAAGCCTTTCAAACATGCTAACTTAGCACAAAAACAACTAATATGGGAAGTAAAAAATCTTAGAGGAGAGTTGTAGAAGCAATGGCCTACTGAACAAAGTGAAAATGTGCTTGTGGAATGGACAAAAAGTTTTATTTTGAAGGTTTTATATAGCGCGGACAAGACCCTTGCAGTATCAGAGACAACCAATAAAGGAGATATAGGAAATCGAAATATACATACAAATATTCTTGGTTATAATAGTCAAACAATGGTATCTGTTCCAACATAACAAATATCTACAAGCCTGCATCTAATAAATCAAGTGAATTTGGCGAGGAGAATAGATTTCACTTCATTTTTAAAGGATTCCGCGTGAGGGTTCTGTCTTGTTTTTGGGGGTAAGGCATTCCATATCCTAGGGGCCATTCCCGAGAAGGAGCGGTTATAAGTTTTCTTCTTGGTGAATCGTTGTGGTTTCAGTAGTAGGTTATAAGAACTCCTGTTGGTTCTGTTCCCACCAGATGGTATTAATTTCTCTGCAAGGTATTGCTTGCGTTTTTTTTAATGCAATGCCTTGTGTGTCATACAGGCGATTTTCAAATGGATTCTGGGATCAAAGTGTAGCCAGTTAAGAGGTGTGACAGTTTCTTTTGGAGCCTGTGATTAGTCTAGCGTCTGTGTTGATTGATGCTCTTAGTGGGGCTGTCGTTGATTTGAGAAGGCCGCAGAGAGCGACACTCCCATATTCCACTCTGGGAATTACTAGAGTTTGGACTGCCAATTTAAAGTCATTTGTTAGTATGAAGGGCTTCATTCTTCTTAAGGTGTTCATTTGAAAGTTTGCTCCTTTAGTTGCTGCGCTGATGTACTTCTGCATATTTAGCTTATTATCCAGAGTTATGCCTAGCGATTTGGCACAAACGATCATGAGCGGTTGGCCGTCGAGTGCAGTTAAGTGCTTCATCCATTCCATTATGGTGGATGTTTAAGCAACAAAATAAAATATCTGTATGAAAAGAATCGGGTCCCGAATCACAAAGGGACTTGCATGTAGTAAAGTTACAAGTGTGGATTATCCTCATGGTGCACTGGAGAGAGTGCGCCCTGTGGAGATTCTGCCCAGAGTGCATAGACTTTTCCACGAGTGCGGGGAGTCCTCACTCGTAACTTTACTACATATACGTCCCAGCGTGAACCGGGCCCTGGAAGTTTAATAGAGACTATACTGATTATGCTAGAGAACGTACATATACATTTTCTCGAAAATACAATGATGTGGTTAGAAATCATAAGGCTGTCGTGCAACGAATTATACAGGCAGTCACCCCAAGGTCTTCAGAATTAGAGTTGTAATCTGTAGAGGGAAAATCTGTCTGAAGTGCCACAGGTTAATCGCAGTGTTTTTTTTTTTTAGATAAGCAACAGTGCAGCGTTACTGAAACTACGTGGGGCTGGTGCTCCAGCTGTGACTGTTCCTGGGCTTACACTTGAGCCCCACCACCGGGCGGCAGCACAGCCAAACAGTCACTTCTGCATCGCACGTGTAGCCAGAAGCACTACCGGCAGCTAAATTCTGCTGGGTGCACTGCAGTGACCGGTGTGCTGAGCAGAGACACCCCGACTGGTGCTGCCTGGGCAAGAAGGAGGGTACTGGACCGCAACCCACAGAAGCTGCATATCTTCCAGATTCTGATTACTGTTACCCACTGTTTGACATAAAATGTTAGGCAAGCAATGGGCTCCCAATGCCAAATTGAGGAAAGAAGTGTCTAATGTTGTTCTTTTTCACTTGCTCACCCTCATATTTTGGTTACCCTATTTTTTTCTCATAAACACTTTCGTTTTTTGCCCATCTTTTCTTCTACTTCTTCTTTGCCTTGTGGTCCTAGCTCACAGATAATGGTTCTCTATATTGCTGGAACATACACACTTTCGATTTCTCCCCTTTTGCCTTCTCACATTCTTTTGTATCCTTTTTGTCTTTAGCGTTCTTGTGTGCTCTCTTCTAATCTGTCCCTAGCTAGCTGCCTCCTGTCTACCCGACTCTCCCATAGCTCTACACTCATTTAATTGATGTATAAAAGCAGATGGTTGTCCTTTCTACTTTTGTCACTGGTCCTTCTGGAGGAGAGCAACAGTATAGATGACAAGGTGCCAATATCACATCATACCATAAGGCCCTCCTCGCTCTTAAGCCAACAGCAGTTTGCATGCCTGGACTTACAAGCCACTACCTAAATTGTTATAAAGTGAAACTACAAGCCCCAGAAGGAAGAGTGCTGTTGGTTACAAAGCAAGGACTAGCTGAAGCTTTCATATCTGACACCAGGCCGTAGTGTTCTGCAGCTGCTGAATCCAATCCATAATAAACCCACATACTGCAATAAGATATTATGTCAGGGTGGCCAGAGCTATTATTATTATTATTATTACTGAATTTTGTATAGCGCCTAAGAGGTGGGAGAGCAGAGAGGCTGCAACAGACTAATTTGATGAAAAGCATGCAAACCCTGAAGATGGGAAAAGCAGTTACTCCGTGATAATAGGAACTTGGGTGAAATATTAGTTCCCCACAGGTGTTCTATGTCCCTCCTATTTTCCAAAGCTCTTTAGCATTTCTTTATTGATTATTGGACCCCACAGACACACTGTAATGGTTGGCAGGCTGAAGCGTCTGGGCTGCCTCCCACTTAAGATTTGAGGTTAGTTTCCTTAACCAGTCTGTCTCTGGAAGACAATCACTCAATCAGTCAATCAATCAAATCAATCAATCAGGATATTTATATAGCGCGCTACTCACCCGGGGTCTCAAGGCGCTTGGCGGGGGGGGGGGGGGTCCGCTACTGCTCGAACAGTCAGGTCTTCAGTTGCTTCCTGAAGGAGAGGTGGTCTTGGGTCAGACGGAGGTGGATGGGGAGGGAGTTCCAAGTCTTGGCTGCAGGTAGGAGAAGGATCTTCCTCCCATGGTGGCTCTTCGAATGCGTGGAACTGCGGCGAGGGAGTGGTTGGTCGATCGTAGCTGGCGGGTGGGAGTGTAGAAGGTCAGGCGGTTGTTGAGGTTCATGGGGCCCAGGTCATGGAGGGCCTTGTGTGCGTGGGTGAGGAGTCGGAACGTGATCCTCTTGCTGACGGGGAGCCAGTGCAGGTCTCTCAGGTGTCCGGAGATGTGGCTGTGTCATGGGATGTCCAGGATGAGTCGTGCGGAGGCGTTCTAGATGCGTTGGAGTCTTTTCTGTAGTTTGGCTGTGGTTCCGGTGTAGAGGGTGTTACCGTAGTGCAGTCGGCTCGTGACGAGTGCCTGGGTGACCGTCTTCCTGGTTTCGGTGGGGATCCATCGGAAAATCTTTCGGAGCATGCGTAGAATGTTGAAGCATGATGATGAGACTGTGTCTTACACTGACCCTAATCCTGCTCAGTTCCTGACTGGGTGACTGCATGTGTGCCAGCAATTAGATATAGGCACCTGTGAAGAGATGGTGTAAAGCACAAGTGTTTTGCTATTGCCTGGCACTCGGTCGGCTTTAAGTGCTCAACACCTCTGACTAGTGGAGCGCGCAGAGGCAGTAAATGCAATCCAGGCTGTGACAGTAGATATGGTGTCTCTAACCAGTCAGTTGAGAGCTACCAGTAGCTCCCGGACACCCACAGAATAGCTCGACTTGAGATCATTTTTAAATAAGCAAAGCACAGGGTCACATTTTTCTTTTAAAGTTAATGGAAGGCTGTGTTTACTTTACATTATTATCATCAGGCTACAGATAGAAGAGCCTGATATTAAGCAGTGCTCAGTCAGGTTTATGGGTATGGCTGTGGCACAAGCATATTTTACTCTTAAATAAACGTCCTTTTCTACTCAATATTAGAGTGTGAGGACAAAATTATGTTGCTGAATGCTTTTCAATGGAAGAAAATTACAAAGAAAAGTTTACCTTAAAGATTAACTCTTCATTTTAATTTTCTCCCATTTCAAAGTGTCACATTTACTAGCAGCAGACCTTTTGCGGTCAGTGGCAGGAGACAGTGTGCCATATTTATAACTGAATAATAGCCTTTTTATAATGCGAGAAATTTTAAGAGAAGAAAACTCTCTCTATGAAACATTAAGTCCTAATGTCATTCTCCAATTTTAATTAAATTTTAATTAAGCCAATTATGTTTTATTATTTTATGATGCCTGTTTCTTCCCTTTAAATTTCTCCCATTTAAACAAATCTATTTTTCTTTGTTAACTATGGCACCAGGTCCACAGGCCACTGGGAGGAAGACGTCTGGCGTTTGAAATGGGAGACAATTTAAATGATGAGTTTTATGGAATCCATATAAAAAGTTAACTTTTCAGTTTAATTTTCTCGACACAGTACCATATTTATAAATGAAAAATTCAGCCATTATTTTAAGTGGGAGAAATTTGAGGTGCAGAAAAAAGTTCCATATTCTGAACATTTCTGCAGAACATTTTTCTGCACTTTAAATTTCTCCTGTTTAAAAAAACTGGTTGTATGTTTGTCTTTATACATGTGGCAAAATGTATTTCCTGTGGCACAAGTACACATGACACAGTCTCTCAGTCACCTATACACATATATATTATTGATATGCACACATGTTCATACATCCTCAAGGACCATGCTTACACTGACACACATAGCAGCCGTATCATAGGGCCCCTAGTCAAAATATTTTCTTCAAACCATGGGATCTGGCTCTATGAACACTAGGCTTAAAGTCAATTAAGCTGGGTGTGGGGGCATCTGGTAACAATGCACGAGTTGCTTAGCGTTCAGTAGTTCATTATGATTTTCACTGATCAGAAGTAGCTCTCACTACAGAAAAAGTTGGAGACCCCCGCTGTATAAGTATAGTAAACTAGCCATATTGTCTGCGTTCGCAATGTCTGGTACTGATAAAAAGCAACAGCAGTGTGAAACTGCTAACTGTCTTCTACTGCTGAAAATAAGTCTCAGTGGTTTGGTGCTTCCATCCTCCAAAGCAAAACATGGTGTGAATCGATAGAGCATTTAGGTCAGCACATTTAGGTAAGTGCCGAGATATCCTCATGGGTGATTCAGCGCTATATAAACCAATAAACATAAACATAAACATAAACACCTTTCTAGCCTTCCTGTCAACTTAATCGTACATGCATGCAACATATTTGTATGTGTGTACACACACACACACACATATATATATATATATATATATATATAGATACATATACATATATGTATATATATGAGAGAGATGGATAAATAGATTAGATATGGATATATATTACACATGCACACAGTATTCGTGATTGTTCGTTGTAGGTGGCGGCAGCAGTTTTATATGTGTCCCCTTTTGTGCCCTGCCCCTACAAATCACTTCTATAGATGCCATTGCCAAGAAAATCCTTCCCAGCCACTGGGCAAAGCTGGAGAAGCATTATTTCTCAGACCGTAGCCCTGTGGTAGGGATGTAGTGCTCTTTTAAACTCTCCATGTAACTCCCTTCTCCTACAGGAGTCCTGCGCAGACCAAGCTACGTGGGAATAAAGGCCCTTTTCTTTTTGGAACTCTGCCCTGCCTTCCTAACTGACCGAGGAGAGAGCGAAGGCCTGTCAACCTCCACAGCTCACAGAATGTGACTGGCTCAAATCTCACTGAAAAGGTTTCCGAGAGATTTCAGAAAATCACATACGTAATTTTGAAAACACTGATAAAAATTCTGTCAGAATGATTTGTTTTGCTTTTCCAATTTTTCACGATGCTCGCGATCATTAACGAAGACAAACAAATTGCACACATTTGAGTTACACCTTTTCTTTTGCTCGTAACTCAAAAACGGCTGACCGAAAGTGCAACAAATGAACAAAAGGCAAATTTAGCCAATGGCTATTTGTCTTGCGTATTAGTTGTACTTCCAATTAGCCGTTTATTTTAGTTTTTCATTGCTAATGTTTCTGTGAGGATACCAATGTAAATAAAAAATTAAAAAATCGAAACCTGCCGCCCCCACCCTTACAACTTGCAAGCCTTTAATTTGCATCAACTTTGGTATGAAGACATCATGAATTTGCACTGCGTTTTCCACAGTTTAGGTGCAATTCGAGGTGCTCATCTTGTTGACTTGATAATGGGCAAAATGTTTAAACTATAACAGCATAATATGTTAAAGTTGTTTTAATTGATAGGAAAATTACATTCACTGTCAGGTACATTAATGGTTGGGCATTAAAATAAATATCACTGAGTGAAATGAAGTTTGTGTGGTTAGCCACTGGATGGCGGTATAACTGTAATAATATTTGTGTCTTTACTAAAGAGCCAAATCAATCGCCAAAAGTCTGCAGTTGGATGTGGTGTGTAAATGATCATGATTCATGAATGTAGCTTTCAGATAGCATGAAAGATACATGTTCCAACTGATGTAAGTTAGACAGTTTGCTAAGCTTCTGAGACTGAAAGGGAGTCTCTACAAAAGACTCTTGGCCTCGTTTAGGGCTTATCAGAGAGGGGGTGGAACGACAGAAACGCCCCATGTCCTATCAAACCTGTGGTCCGTCCCCCCCCCTCCCCACTCCCATATAGAGGTGAGGAACCTGCGGTGTTGGGCAGGAAACTGATATAGAGGCAGCTTCCTCCGCAGGTCAACGATCCCTGCCAGGCAGGGCATAAGTCCCAAAAAATAGAAGTGGGGGGTCCAATCAAGTTAGTCAGTATGCAAGTGACATAATCGGTCATGTGACATCACAGCACATGACATAGCACGTGGCATAACAACCCTTAACCTTACAGGAACGATACCAGATCGTAAGACCTCACATATGTTTAATCAGGTCTATCATGAGTACATTTGAGTGCATTAAAATATTTAACAAATTAGATTTTACGTTGGCGTTGTGCCAAAAAGTAATGCAACCCCATCGCTAAATCTGGACCTCAACTTATACATTTAGGGGCATATTTACTAGAAACTGATGCAGTGCGGCGCTGCAAGCCATCTTGCTGGCTGAGCTGCGTCATTAGGAGAGTGCAGGGATGCTCATATTTACAGCAATATGACACATCCCTGTGCTTTTCCCTGCACTGGTGCACTACTGGCTGTCTAGCTCCAATGCAATGGTCCCAGACTATTGTAATTTTAAACAACTTTTTTTAAGGCACAAAAAGATTACAGGTACACAAAAGAAGGCTACTTCAAAAATAGATTGGACTGATAACATAAGTTTATTCAGTCATACAAAGAAATACTTAATTTGGACACAGTTAGTTATTTCAATACACAATATTTTCACGGTTATCATCAGCGAGAGAGAAGTATGTGAAAAGGTAGTGCTCATGTGGAAGAAAAAGAAAAAGCAGAAAGAGGATTTAATTCTGGAAATTCAAATATTTGGCGCAACAGGAAAGGGGACCTGTATTGGTTTTAGACAGTCTCCCTTGTAATATCACAGCCTACCCCTATAAGTACATTTGCGTACAAAAAATAAATTTCAACTGTTTAATTCAGAGTGTCACTTCATTGGTAGGTCAGGAGTGGGGGGCAGAAGTAGGGTGTAGGCCTATAAAGATGCGTCGACGTTTCGACCCTATTGCCTACGGGTGGGTGCAATCCTCAGCAGCGGATCTTCTTCAGGACAGGTTTGGGGGGTATCAAGGTTCGAAGTTGGGTGAGTACCAAGGGCTATGGCCTCAAGGCATGGTAAATAAAAGGTCCTGTAGATCCATCAGGAAAAAGGAACTTGTCCCAACAGCGGCGTGTTGAATTTCAAGGTTAAGCTGTCCTTAAATCAGAAACCGAATCACGGTGAATGTGGTTCTTGTGGCAGAAGATCTTTCCTTCATTCGTGTAATTCCTAACCGCACGCCGTAGCCCTTGGTACTCACCCAACTAACCTTGATACCCCCTGCTTTTAACATAGAGATCCTTTTGTTACTTGCAGATCATAAATTATAATCCTCCTAATATAGCATAGTGAGTTATGAAGGACTTATGACTCTTACACCATGTAACACTCACTGTCTTATGGAACACATTCTGTGCATTGATTTAGACACATGTGATTCATTGTCAGTGTTTACATGTGTTGTAAAACACTCTGACACCCTACATTGGGGTGAATAGCACTATAAAAGTAATACAACAAAATTGTGGCACTTAAATTGTTATTTGTGTAAATACTGGGACAGACCAACATATCTGACATTCTTACCGTGCAAGTATATCAATTCTATATAGGGACTGAACAAAGTCAAACGCATGTCTCCCTTAACTACCTGTGAAGTGATAAACTCTGTGCCTTTGTTTTCCCCTACATTGCATTTAGGTGTGAGGCTCCCTAAAGCTCCAAGCCAGGATACCCTAACAAAAGGATGACTGATTGCCCATTAACTTCTGCCTTTGTTTTGGGCCCAGCTGGAATCTTATAAGCCCTCTTCCCACCCACACATTGCTGTAGTCGCTACTGAATGTGCCCGATGTCTGAAAATTACACGGGGACAAGTTGAGAATATTTCTGAAAGGCCCAACCTCTTGGCAGGGACAACAGCATCCACCCTGTAAAAAAAGTGGTATGGTGCCATCTATCCACGTGTACCCTCGACTTGTGCCCTGCTGCAAGGTAGGCAGGATCTTTAAACAGGGCAGGCTTCTACCACCAGAGTGGAAAAGACCAAAGATTTGGTGAACTAGCGGAATATCGTGAGGGTCGAAATGATGAGCTAGCGGTCCTATACCGTGTTTATAGGGAACTAAACTCCTCCAATATCTGAAACAAACTGTAAATAAGGAATATAATCCACTGGGTTCATTTCCTTCTTTTAGGAACATATTTGTGGGGGAAATTTAGTTGGTGGATTCAACTACCTATTTGGAGTATCCTCCAGAAATCAGAAAAAACAAGTGTGAGATCACAGGTCGAGAGCATCACTCAGTTGGCGTTTGGCTGTGAGCATCATCTTTGTCTGTCTGTGACCAGTAAGGCCTTGGTTCACATTTCCGCTGCTAATGCCTAAATGTTGTGTTTGTTTTGATGGCAATCACACAGAGTGGTGTGCATGACTCCAGATGCAGCCATTTTGTCTTCGTCTGCTGTCGGAAATTGATACAATACTTTATCAAAGATCGCTTTGGTATTGAAGGCACTGTACTTAAATGGTTCTCCTCGTTCCTCCAAAATAGATCTCAACAAATTAAGCTTGGTCTCTGCCTCTCCAAACCTCAACCTATCTCACTCGGTGTCCCCCAAGGATCTATCCTTTCCCCAACCCATTTCAATCTTTTCATGGAACCGCTCACCCTCATTCTCAAACAAGCCAAAATCAGTTATCTCCTCTATGCTGATGATACTCAACTTTACTACAAGATCAAATCCCACAATGACATCCTTCCCCTCAATGATACTCTGATGAAAGTCCAAACCTGGTTCCATCTCAAACATCTCAAACTTAACCCTAAAAAACAGAAATCATCCTTTACACTCCCAAAAATAACCCCCTTCCCATTCAACTCTGGATTAATGATATCAAAGCACTTAATTGCACCCTCTCCAAATAGTATTCCCACCTCCTGTCCTGGCAGCAGAGACACCATGAGTTGGGTTTCATCTGCATAGGAGGTGAGATCAAAACCAAAAGCGCTAATAAGAGGGGCCAGTGATGAGACATACATGTTAAAAAGTGTAGGGCTCAGTGAGGACCCTTGCAGGATGCCACAAGACAGCGCAAGACAGCGCAAAAGGTTTGTAGTGGTATTTGCCTAAGGATACAATTTATACTCTGTCTGTTAAAAAGGATTTTACAACATCCCATGCTTTAGCCTGGATCCCACATGCCTTTAGACGATCCATCAAGAGGTCATGATGGACAGTATCAAAGGCCGCGGACAAATCCAGTAGGATCAGGGCTGTCTTGCCACCCCAATCCACGGCTTTCCTGATCTCCTCTGTGGCCTTGTTGAGAGCTGACTTAGTACTATGTCCTTCTCCAAAGCCATATTGGGTGGAATCCAAGGCTTGCGTTTCACCTAAAAAGGCACTAAGTTGTAGATTAATTATTTTTTCAATCAGTTTTGCCGGAAGCAGAAGACGTGCAATTCGGCGAAAGTTATTTGGATCCTTAGGGTCCAGGCAAGGCTTCTTTAGAAGGAGCAGTATTGAGGCAACCTTCCAGAATTCAGGGAACTGTCCTGTTTCAAACTTAGCATTGTAAATAGATGTACGTGATAGGGCAACCGGATCTGGGCCAGTTTGACCACAACGACTGGGTAGGAGTCATAGGGCGACCCCGATTTTGCTGCCATAAGGAGCCTAAGAAAGTCGCTCGAAGACAATGGCACAAACTTGTCAAAGGTATGGGGGGAACCCAAGTGGGCTTAAGTTCCTCCCTTACCATATCCATCCCGGCTGCGCTTTAGCTGCTAAACGCCGAGAAGATGGTCTCCACTTTATTTAAAAAAAACATAGCGATATCTTCATATAGTTCCTGACTCTACTGAACCGTAGCTGGGCACAGGGAGGCCAGGATTGATACCATTCTAAACAGCTCTTTCCCCAAATTTTTTGCAAAATCAATTCGGTTTGCGTAGAACTTTTGCTTTGCGGTAAAAAGGAGTTGTTTATAACTCTGGAGGCTGTTTCTTTGTAGCCTTTCCTCCAGCTCCGCTCAAGGTGCTTGCATATGAGTTTTTGATTTCTCAATTCTTCCATAAACCATGGGGCGGTGGGTTGTGTTCTTTTGGGAAAGAGAGTTTTTACTGGGGCTAATTTACAAAAGGCTTGCACCACCCATTTTTTATATGCAGTCGTAGCCTCCTCCATTCCTGAAGGCATTTGGCCCACCGTGGTGGTAAGGAGTTCCTGTAGAACAGTCCCTTCAACTTTATTTCAGGCTCTGATTTCAATCTGTCCTTTTGGACGTTTCCCGCTCGCGCGCTGGTCCGTAAGGGTCAACTCAAATTGAACGACAACATGGTCTGTCCACTCAAGAGGTAATAACCAGTGAACAGAAGACAAGGGTGGTTAGAAAAAATACAATCCAGGGTATGTCCTGCCACATGAGTCGGGCCTATTACGTGCTGTCTAAGGTCGGTGCTGTTCATCATGTGTATCAGGGTCACTGTATCCGGTTTGGTAGGAGCCTCCAGATAGTAGTTAAAGTCTCCCATAATAGTATAGGCGTCAGTGCAAAGGCCCTCTTCCAGTAAATTTCCAATTAATGTCGATGAAGGGGTTCCTAGCTCCCGACGGTCTATACAATAAGATACCTATAAAGGAATGATGATGGGATAAGCTAAGGTTAAAAGACAAAGCCTCACAAGCTGAGTTGGAGGCGGAACGAAATACTGCCTTGATTGAACTTTGGTAGATAACTGCAAATCCCCCCCTTTCCTTGAGAGGCCTATTTAAAGTATGGCATAGGAACCCTGGTGGGGTGGCTTTCACTAAATCAGGGCCAGAAGCTTTGTCAGTCCATGCTTCTGTAATAAAAGCCATCTTTACGTCCCTTTCCCCGATCAGCGCTGCACACTCAGTGCTGTGCTTAACCAAGAATCCTGCATTAAGCGATATGCATTTGAATACTTGAGATTCATACCCTGATGTAACTGTCCTTTTATCATCAATAGACTTAATGGTCTGATATTGGATATTGGGTAGGGTCATTTTGCAATTGGGGCAGGCCGCTGGAAGAGATGAAGGCGTTGAATTGAATGAGAAACAAAGCCATATTCAATCCTAACAGGGTTGTTCTAGAGTATTTGCGTATGGAGGGCTTACCTGACATAAAACTGACAGCGGTCCTGGCGCTGAGCGCGGGCCGAGCGGGACGAGCGCAGACAGGCTTGCCAGCCTCTCTACTTATAGAGTAGTCAGGGAAATGCCTAGTCCACCGACCGTAGTACAAAATGGCCGTCCCCACCAAACTCAATGCAGGTCTAAACTGGTTCCAAGAGATTCAATTCTCAGCAAGAAACATAAAAACAAAAGGTGAGCTAATAAGAGATCAAACAGTATATTTGATGTTGTTAAGTATTTAAAGGGCATTCCATTGATTTGAGTAGATATTTTGAAACATATATACTTTTTAAACGGAGAAGAAATGTAGGTGCATGGTTTGAATGTTGCAATGCATGTTATCAAATAAAATTGTTTGTCAAATTAGATTCATGCTCTGGGGAGTGAATGTTATTAGTGTCTGGTAAATATTTAAGTGCACAGGTGGGTGGGTGGTGTATAAAGTTCCTGACCTTGTTTAGGATTTTCTTGCGAGACGGGATATATGTTTGCAGGATATGTAGAAAAATGGGGCACAACTCAGCAAACAAACATTGAAGGGTGTTCTTAATAATTTAAGGACATTTTTAAAACTATGCTGGAAATAATGGAACAAGAAGATAATATTGAGACGATGGATTCTTCTGAGTGGGAGTTCCCAAGTATTCTGGATAATCAAATTGATGGCAAAATATGCATATGCATTGATGTGAGTGCTTTAAGCAGTAACACTGTGGTAGATTTACATCTATTACCAAAGGTCAGTGAACTGGTGAGCATATTAGAGGTTGCAACTATGTTGTTACCCTTTGATTTCAGATCTGGGTACCATCTGAATAATTGGTACTTGAGGGCGCTGGCAGTGTTGATCACTTCCTACTGCCTACACTATTAAAAAAAATCTACATCATCTGTTTTTCAGGAGGAATGTACCAGCTGTCCAAGGGCATGTACACTCACTAGAATGACATTTGAATGTACACTAAACATCAGGTTTCCATTTAAATTGCATTGAGTGGAGTTTCTACAAGGCTACAGAAGGATAAATCTTAAATGCCTTTAAATGCATTTGGTTTCAGCAGCAAGCGGATTATTTGGGCACATAATAGCAGGCATAGGTATCATTCCAAAAAAGGCAAAGATGGATGCCATTTGTTGTGGTCCATATCCAGACTATAGACTATCCAGACTATAAGGATAAATTGGTTCTTTTGAGGGGCTGTGTGAGTACTACATTGTCCATCACCACCCCCTTTTGCACCGTGTGAGTACTACAGCAAGTTCATAGAAAATGCTTCTAAAGGCTTCGCTCCATGATTAAGGGGGTTCAAAGTAAGCCTGTGTGCAACTCCGCGAAGAGCAAAAAAAACTCCTTCGTGCTCCGTGGAGCTCTGCAAGCGGCAGAGTGCATAAACAAAAGCACTTTGCTGTGATTTTGAGTGCTAGTGCTTGTCCGCACTGCGCAATCATCACGAATGGCAACCTTGCACAGCACAATTAGGCACTGCTTTCCTTTCTGCCGCTCGAGAAGATTTTTATTTGAGCTGCAGCTTTCTCAACGCGAACGCACAGTTTCTCAACACGAGCGGTCGGGAGCATAAGCGATCACTCGCAATGAGCAATATGACCTCACGCTTTGAGAAGCATTGAGAAATCTCACGGGGTGTTAATTTTTCACGCAAACGAGGAAATATCTCACCGGAAGGTGTGTATTTTCCTCGCTCGCACTCCCCAACTTGACATTGACGAATGTGAGCGAAGAAAAAACTCTTTTTCGGAGCGCCGCGTAACGCGGAGAGCAAAAAACTCTGCAAACTCCGCGAGCGGAGCAGAGTTCACCACCCAGACTTAGTTCAAAGTGTAAAAGGTAAAATCAGCATGAAGCATTTGTAAATGTGAAGTCTGCTATTAGTCATGTACTCACCTTTAATTCATTTGTATGGGCAAATTATGAATACTCATTGTGGATGCCACTGCATATGGTCTTGGGGCTCTTCTTATTGCAGGCTTTTGGTGAGACAGAGTGGTTGAGGCATGTGCATCTCCTACGTTGAGTGATGCTGAACATCGGTATGCAGGCTTTGATTGTGAATTTTTGTTGTGTGTCTATATACTGGAATCATTTTATTGTTATGCATAGTGTAGGTTATTAAAATTAACAACTAATCACAAAACTCTTCTGTTGATTTTGTTTTTCTGCTGGATGTTAAAATGTTTTGGCCACTCATTGAGGAGAAAGAAAAGGAAGGAAGAACAAGATGTATTGAAGCTTTTTTCTATATTGGCTGCAAATATTGCAACAGTATTACTGTGGATATGTGGAAGGAAGAAAAATATAAAGATCAGTCATGAAATCAAGGAATGTATTTAGGAAGATTGCCCTCAGTCAAGTACGTTGAAGGTAAGGCATGATTCTTTACCCAAATTGCAGAATAAATGATGATTGATAGACTCTAAAATGAATGAAATGAAAATAAAATGTGTAACGCGCGACAATCACCAGGGTGTATCTAGGCGCTAAGCTGAATCTGACAGGCTGCGAAGATCCAGAAGATGGCATAATTTTTTGAAAAAAAGTCACGTTTTTAGATATTTTCTAAACTCTAGTAAGATTGTTTCAAATTTTAGCTCTGCAGGAAGAGAATTCCATAATCTTGATGTGCATAAATGAAACCTCTCCCACCCCAGTTGGTTTTCTTAAATCTGGAAATTACCAGATTTCCACTTGTGGATGATCGCAGTGTACTCTTGTTAGTGATGGCAAGCAAGTGGCTTCCTTCTGGAAGATTAGGAAAAATAAATATGGTATGCGCATATGTTGGAAGAGGTGATATGTCAGTGTTGGGACAGGAAAGTTCTCTGCATGATATGATATGTGTACCCCTGCCCTGAGTGCCCAACTGAACTGTTGTCTGGATCCCTAATGATGATTGTTTTTGTCCTAGGTGAACATGGATCATGCATGTGCTCGATGACATAGACCTGTCTCGCGGATTGTGTTCTTGTTGAACCAGGAGGGTCGCCAAAAGTGCTGCCCTCATAGTGGTTCAAGGCTACCGCCTTCACCAGCAGTTCTTGAGCATGAGAACGCTGGTTGCAGCATTCAGTGTAGTGATCCGTGATAATGAACAGGAAATATTTACCCTATCACTAGAGTGAGGCCTGCAGGCTCACTCACTTTTTTTAAAGTTCAGCTGCTGTGTGATAAACTCACCCTCGGCCTAGGTCAGGTAGATGTGGAGTGCTGTGCAGCTCAGGAGTAGGGACTCTGCTTTAGTTGTATGTGTGTCTCTGAAGGGTACAGTACAAGGATGGTGCAGTACTGTATTTATTTGTTTATAACGTTTACATGTGCTGGGTGTATGTATGCCTGAGAGGAATACATTACATGATATACGCAGTGCTGTGCAGTGTGTGTACAGGGACTACATGTGCTGGGTGTATGTGTGCTTGCATGACATACAATACATGAAGTGTGAAGAGTTGTGCAGCAACCGCACAGTGAGTTGGGTGCTGGCAGTGCATGTGCTTCGAACTAACATACCCTGGTTAGAGAGAGTAAAGCTTCAGTGCTGAACAGTGCGCACAGACTAAGTATGTGTGTTGGATGCATGGGTACATGTAAGGGTACAATGCATAGAGGTATTAGTGCTGAACACAACGTGTGCTATGAATGTACACTGAGCAAGTGTGCTTGCAATGGTACATTATTTGGAGGACCCGGGGTTCCATTTTGGGAAACCCAGACCTGGTAAAGACATGAGGAGAAGAGGAATCCCCCCAGACAGATTTGTAGATTGCTGCATTCCTGTGCACGGGGTGGGGACACAATGGAGAGAAGAGACTCCCTTTTACATTTCGAGAGACTGCTCTTTGATTCAGTGATAGATCACAAAGAAGGGGCCTGGACACATTTCAGGCTTGGAGATGGGACTAATAAGAGAATCCTAAAGAGTAGGCCTGGGGGTCTGGGATCAACCCTTTGATGCACATTTCATTGTGGCTCACATCCAGGTGTACACTCAGATCACTCCCAAGCATTATGTTGAGAACAATTAGCTTCAGAATTGTGTATGCTGTAGCAGACCTCCTTCATGAAGGAAGATGAAAATGAGAAGTGCTCAATTCAAAAGAAGCAGAATTTAAAAATAAAACTTCAAATACCCAAACCTTAGATTTCATTTGTTGTCATGAAAAGGACTGTAAGAAGGGGAGGTCAAGTTCCCAAAGATTTCTCATCTTCCAAGCAGTCAGATAGTCTGTTTGAGAAGAGGAAGCTCTTCAAGGCTTCTATCTGTGACCAGGACTTGGGGCAAAGGCTGGCTAATCCCCCTGCATGGTGCGGGGAAATCACTCAGGACACCAAGCTCACCTGCTCTGGAAAACCATTGGCTGCCTGCTTGCCAAGACCAGTCTGCTCTGTGAGGCAGAGGAGAGCATTGGAGGGAGCAAGGTCTACTGAGAAGCACTGCACAAGGATTTCCTGATCCTCATATGCCAGTAGAGGGTCATGTTGTTCTGAGCCATATCGGAAGCACTGGGAGGCAAGCACCAAGCCCCACCACTGCACCGCAATGACCCCATATGCCAGAAGGGGGTCACCAGTGAACTGAGTTTGGGCCAGATGAGCAGGACATGTAACTGCTGAAATCAGTGACCCTGTATGCTAGGAGGGGCGCCGTAGTGAGGGTAATTGCTTAAGGAGAGTCTGCGCCCTGATTGTGATCACAGCGTCAACCTGTATGTCAGGAGGGGCGACTGTACCACTTTTGCCTAGAATTCGGGCCGTCAACCCGGACCGAAGGAGAACTGCTGTGACCAGCGGGTCGAGCCTCAACCCCCTGATCTGCTCTGGATGAAGTCCCCAGAGTTAAGTGAGACACTGCAGAGGGTGTTGCACCCTTGTTGGAGCTCCGGTCGGGAGCCAGAGGATCACACCTTTTGGGAGGCTAAACGTGAGCATTTCCTTTCACTGCAAATGGTGTAGCAGTGTTGCTTGACAGGAAAAACCTGCACTATCGGGTGCTGCGTGATCCATTGTGAATGGCCCGACTTCGCGGTATAGGATCCAGGCTGGAGACCACCTGAGGAGAGAGCTCTATGCTGCACCGCTGAATACTGCCATACCCTTGGAGTGGGTCAGACTGAAACCAGGCCTTTGGAGGCCCTGGGGGACTTGCTGCTAATGGCACTGTGGCATCATATCATAAACAAAGTGGAATCCACTTGGATGGTGGCGGTGATCCCTACTGTGGTGGGGAGCACTCAGTGTTGTTTAAATACCCCTCACACACCAACAGGCCCCTTGGTGTCATGCTTCATCATCGGGGTCTTCGCACCCCTCTCCGGGATGCGGCGTGCTGCGACCGACGACTACGTGGGAGCACTATTTTTGGACTATGTGTGGATGTGTGTGGGGTAATGAATGTACGTGAGTGGTGGGTTATTTGGTGGTGATAAGTGATGGTTAAAAAATACCTGGCTCGTGGGGTGAAAATATACTTTTATTAAGCCCCCGGCTGGTATCGTTAAAAAGGGGGGTGCAGTGAGAGGTTGTTAGTGTATAATTATGTACATCAACCTCATATGTGCGTCTACATGAACATGTTTCGGAGTATAAAACTCCTTCTTCAGGACGGGGTTCGCACAAAGATCCCCACCTTACTCACATAAATGTAAATGTAAAAGTGTATTCTACAAAAAAGAAGTGAACTATAGGTGTTATGTACCTAGTTTCTAGTTAAGAATTTTAGTCTCTCATCGCCCAATTGGCGTATATTAAAGACTTTTTGATATTGGTTATAATGCTTCATGAGCCTTTTACGTATATTGGGGGGTTTCCATCTTGCCCAGTTTTAGCGATGGTTACTCAGGATGCGATCTATCCTCTTCCCCTCAACGCAGCGCCGCGTTGAGGGGAAGAGGATGGTCAGTTGGCTGACCATGAAAATAATGATAATAATAATAGTAATAATGGCAGTCTGCCAAGCGTCTGCAATGCCATGAGTTTCCTACTAAATACAACAAGTGAAAAGCAATCAATAAAATACGCATTACAGTACTTGTGATATATAAAAATATTCATATGATCAGTTTTATAATCACAAATAACTAAGATTCAGGCAGTCTAAATGCATTAAGTAACGTAAGAAACTGAAATAAAAATAAAAACTAGAAGCATGATCAAATATAAATAAAAAAATAGTGACAAAAAATCATTTGGATCTATAATAGAAAATATTAGTAGAAATAATAATGATAATATAAAAAATAATCAACGGTGCCTAAACTACAGGCAGAGTGAATGTAAATGTATTTAAGAAAACTATTGCTTTACCATTTAGATACCGTATCAATGTTGCTAAGGATATAGCTCCTCCAATGGAGGTCTTCAGAGGATATGAAATGAATGCAGAGGTTTAGATGGCTGGGAACTTCCACCCTTTACGAGGGAAAAAATAATTCAGGCTTTCTGCAGTACCATGTGCTGAGAAACAATCACCCTTCCCTAGGCGGTAAGTACCCCCTTCCTGGGACTGCATCACATTTTCAGGTTGCTGGTGCTAATTCTGGTGGCTCAGACTTCTGTGCTTTTGAGGGTGATGAAATGAAGGTCATTAAGCTGTGGGTAGAATCAAAACTATAATTTAAGAGCCAAGCGACATCTCAGTTTAAAGAGTATGCTATATCGGGGCCAATGTTAATAATATTACATTTAAACCGAGTTCTCCGTTCTCTATCAGTCTTCCACTCCAAGGCTTTATTCTTCAACCTTCTACTCATTTTCATCCTCAAGCCATCTCTTCTCTCGTAATATGTCTCCATCCTAATTGCAGATATTCCCTGGATTTGTGTGATCCAAAATTTGGAACCAGGTAGGACTGCTCGCTAACCTACCTGGCACTCTCTCACCTGCATTTTACACCCATTGCTGCCTCTCATTCTATGAAATCGGATTCCTTTAGGGTCCAGGAAGAACTTCCATTGACAAGACAATCCATTACAAGACACCATACCTATAGGTCTGACTCCAGTCCTTATGGATTGTATTATATTGTCATTGTATTTATATAATGCTTACGATCTCTGACGAGGCATTGAATCACTTGTTGGCAAGTAGCACGCTACTCCAGAACCCAAAACAGATTAGTGGTGGATTAGTATGTTGGAAAATAAATAAATATTAGTATTAACTGCAGGATCTCAAGGATTTACTCAGGAACCCACCACCGTTGTTGCTCAGTGTCAGTGGTGCTAAATCCCAAGAATGCCCAGTCTTGATTCCTTCTTAGGCCTCTTTTGCCCACCACCTTACAAGACCTATCTCTTTGGTTCACATTTGCAGGCTCTTTTTTCAATCCTATTTTCGGCCTGCCGCTGTTTTCCTTTTACTTCTTTACCACTGTCTACATTCTCACTCTTCTTCTGCGTCAAAGTCAAATTATGAAAAATAAGTCCCTGTAACTGAGTTCTAGTAGTCACCACCTGTAACCAACAACACATATTAAGCAAGGCGTCATTTTCAAATGTGGCTTGCATCTCTAACCTGGCCTTACCTGGGAAGAAGTCATCGTGCCCAAGGTAGTCTTTCTTCATCAGAGACCCAGTCAGCAGATCTACCAGGGGCTCAGCCGGGACGCTGCCACCAGGCACTGGTGCCGCTGGAGTGGAGGCAGTGCCCACCACTAGCCTGCTCTCCTCTTCCTTCAGCGGCAAACCTGGGGGCACCATGAAAAAGCACAGAAAAGTCAGCCAAAGTGAATAGTTTCCACATGCTAAGCTCCTGAAAGAGAATTAGATATGCATATGTTCTCACTCAATTACCAAGGACATCACACACTCACTCTTACTTACCACGTCATTGAAAGTGTCAGGCACCCGACAATAATTCCAGACTACACTCAGTTGGAAAATATAACCACAGAATGTTTTGTAATGCAGAGAGATGTTTAGGGGGCCTGGATTCACAACACCTAAGTGTAACTCTTTGCATAATCACAAAATATAGTCGTTTAAGGATATTTTAGATATTCTGAAAAAAACATACTTGTTATACGTACTAGCTGAAAAGATCTGTGTGCAAATGATACACCTATAAACCTGTGTAACCCAACACGTTTAAAATCTGATGCGATCATCCAAACACATTTGTCGCACTGCAGATGACAGGACAGGGCTTGTTGACTAATTAGATCTGAGAACACTCTGTCTCACTGCTAAAGAGAACACACAAAATTAATGTAATGAAGCACTGGCGACGACATCAAAGAACGCGCAGTCTCATGACTGAATGACACCACAGAACCCACCATCTCACTGCCAATGACAACACAGAACAAGCTACCTCACTGCTGATAAAATCAGAGGACAGACTGTCACACTGCTGATGATGACACACAATAAGCCGTATTGCTACTGATGACATCACAGAACAAGTAACTGGGATGATGGACTCAAATAACACGTTGCTGAACCGTCAAACTGACATCTGATGATGTCACAGAAGACAAAACACAATTTTTCCTTACTGAAATCACAGAAGCTTCTGCCTGCCTAACGACTTGCTTGAGGGAAGTGCTGGAGATTGGAATAGTATATTTTACTATTCCAACTCCAGTCTGTGCACCAGTAGGGAAGGTTCCCTAAGCAAGTCGTTATAATGACTGGCGCTGTGATGGAACGCATGGTAACGACACGTTTGTTGTAGTGCCTGCGTTGTAATGGCACTGCGTTGTTCTGACGCTGTTTCCCCCTTCCAACTTAGTGTATCCGACCAGGGATCAATCGCGGTAGGCCTCAAATTTTGACTTTGTCCCAGTCAAGCTTGACCAGATGTCCAGAGTTAACACTATATGTTTTTAAGCACTAGAAAGTGTTTATTCCTTAAAAATTCATATCTCCGGTTCCCTATATTGGATTTTTTTCATTTTGTTGTCATTTAATCAATAATTCCTATTTATAAAAAAATGTTGTGGATTTTTATTGTGCATTGTTTGACACACCTGTCTCCTAAGTTAAGCCTGCCTCATCGTTGCCAGTTACCAAAGGTTGTGCAAGAGAATAATTTACTGAGACCTTGTGTCGCACTTATATTGCTATGGGTGGCCCTATTACTAGTGGTAGATTTACCCCTACTAATAATCCATCTTCCAACAATTCTCAATCTCATTTGCATATCTCACAAAGTGAGATTTCACAATGGTCGGAGTAGAGAACATGGGCTCATATTTAAATCCAGGCTTCCTCTCAGTCTACCACAAAGGACTCCACTAACTTGTTCATAGTGCGGTAACACAGGAGCTAGTTCATTTTGAAAATCCAGAAAATTAAACATAATATAGCTCATCCACCAAAATGTGCCCACCAATCATTGGGTCAAGACTGCATAATAAAATATACAATTGACAGACTAAGGTGCTGTTGTGTAAATAATGAACAGAACGCCTTACACTGTTAAATCCATTAAACAACTAATGACCAGTTGTGTTATCTCAAGCGCACTAAGTATTCCATGTTAGAGGAATGGCCAGCAAATGGTTTGATCCACTATGATATGTTTAAATACCTCGATAGTAACATGCTTGCACTACCTCTTTTCTAGAATGCAAAATAGCAAAGTGTTTCTGCTTTGCTTGCTCATCATTTAAGGGGTCACAAAGGGTATTTTCAGGAGACTATGGAAACTATGTGATATTCTGTCGATTGATGAGACGTTTCTAGTAACCATGGGTTTAAATAGCCTCTGTAACTGCTTTCACTATCAGCAGTGTGAGGATGCTTTCAAATTAAGCCTGTGTAAACAATGATAACATTTGTTTAATGAAGCTATGGTAATCAGGCCACATTTTTGTCAAACAGAATGTTGTGATATCATGCCTGAAAATGAATGAGAGGGCAAACCTTTCGTTTAAAAGTCAATCAAGTGATTACAAAGAGACTGATTCAGGGAGAAAAAGTCTACTTTGGGATATTTTCAGCTCTGGTGATGCATGTGCCTATTTAAAATCCTTTCTTCACACCAGTCACATTGAACATAAGGGGCATACTCACGGAAAATGGGTAATCAGGTTTATACATTAGCACATTACGTTCAATGGTGCAATTTGTCAGCAATGACAAAGGACTATCATGTGCACCACATTTACTCCCATTTATGCAAACCTTTTCGTGAGTCGGTAATAGAGGGAGCAATGCTGATCCAGTGCTGCACCTGATAACATGCAATATATTGTAAACTGGCTCATTCAATGAAGATATGATTGTAATCTGGACTGGACCATTAGATGATAACCTAATAGCACGGAATTATTTGAACAGCAACACCTACAACAATGATCCCTCTATTAATTACTGACAAACACAGCTAACATTTCTAAATGTTGAGCTCACTGTTTAGCAATATACAATACAAAGGTGTAATAATCATTGCCCTACTTCCACAAGTGCTGTCCTACACATTTCGAGTGTGCAGCCTTGTAAAATATTGCATAATGTGTTTGCAGTGAGAAAATGCACTCCAATTTAGATGCAATTGTTGTCTTGATATTGATTTTTCTCTGTCACCAAGAACAGTCTAGAAACCAGTGTTTAAAATTTAGTTATTTGAGCACTGTAGTGTACACATTTAATTCTTGGTTGTACGTCTCCAGTTAAGGAGCCAGATTAATATTTTTTTTTTAGCGCTAAGTACAACAACTATCTGTTCATGAAAACATCAGGTGAACTAAAACTGACAGCTGGAATTAGTACATAAGGGGCAATATGTTCACTGTTTATCCTTATGAATGTGATTAATTAGAGACACATTCCATGGAGGTGATACATAAATGCTTTTAATCAAACAATTAATTTAGATTACTGCAAGAAACATGACGACAGGCTTCATGGCTAGAGTTAAGTATATTATCCAAGCAGGAAGTAAGAACTCCAATCTGTGAAAATATTAAGGAAAGATTTAACGAAAGATTTAACGGTGAGGTTATTCTCCTTACACTGTTCCCTAACAACAGGTTTCCGGTCACCCACACCACGACTAATAACATGGGCTGGGACTTAGTATGCACCTAGCGAAGAATAGAACAGAGGGTAGATTTACACCTGCTCTTCACAGACGTGTGACATATAATGTAGAACCTACTTATTATATTCTATGAAGCTCTGCAATCTCAGCATAAAATTGTGTTGCACAGTGCCCAAGTTAAACTTGAGTAAATCTACCCTTGGGTGCCTTATGGCACTATTTGAAGGGTTCTTCACTTCCGTAGTGGCTGACTAAGGCTCACCAAGGACCTGATTAGGAGTAGGATATGTTGGCTGTGATAATTATCACATTCTATAAAAATCTGGCACCATGGTGTTCAGATTGTAGTGAATAATAGTACCAAAATCTGCATGTCCCCTAAACACCAGGCATTTTCTCCTTTTTAAATTCTGGAAGGTTTGACCTTTCAAAATGTAATTAAAGGTGTGATCTTTATTGCACCTGGTAGTTAGAGGGTGCAATAAACTTTGCACCACTTGTAATGTTGATCTCTGCGTATACATGTGTTTGTGCAGGGTTTGCAATTCAACTAGCCACTTGTAATCGGGCCCTATGAAGGGTGGTCTTGCGGCAGGACATTTGTGGGGCTTTAAAGCCAGCACAACCCTTGCATGTTGTCTTTGTCTCCACTTCTTGGCCCTCACCAGGATTGCTCCACAAGTTCCAGATTCGCCCATTCTCATAATTTAGTGGGTCTAGAAGGTGTAGGCAGAAAAATATGAAAACCACAGATAAGGGACAAACAGTGGTGCCTTTTAAGGATTAAAACCCTATTAAAATGACTTTGAAAATGATATGATATGAGACAAGCAGGAGGCGATAGTTAGCTTAAAATATGCCTTTTCCTTTTAGTTCACAAGTTGGTAGCTGTGAATAAGGGGGCTTAATCACAAGCATCAGTTTTTTAGTGTCTGTTTGGTAAATTCCTGAACATGCCACAGTGTAAGAGTTAAATCGTATTGTACACGATGTTCTACATTTTTCAATGTTGTCCAAGGAGTTGATAACAATGTTTATAATTCTTCAAATATATTCAATGAATACCATGTGTCAAAGTAATTTTATGTAATGAAGTTAGCTATCTGCAGGCAATGTCCATTAAGCCAGCTTTGGTGGGAAAGTTGGCATATTAGGGGACCACACAATTTGCTACTATACAAATCAGTAACAGGAAATAGAATTAAACAATACACTGACATATTCCTAACATGCCACAAAGCCAAAACATTTTTTTCTGTATTAACAGCATCTATGAGATAGAGAACTGAATTTTTGATGATTCAGTCTATGTTTCAGAATGCAGAGCAGATGTTCATGCATTAAAATGCAAGCACTTTATATGAGGATGATGGACAGACAAAAGCATGCAGTGAAAGAGACACATACTCCCTTGGGAGGAGCCAAATATCACTCTACATATATGTTAAAGATAATAATAGGTCACAGAGATGAATCCAGCAGCAGAGATTAAGGCTCTTGCGAGACTCGACTAAACTACCCCCTCCAGGCGCAATAAACTACAGCATGCAATACTGAGGGGACAGTTGAGAGAGCAAAGACCGACAAAGTGGAGTGTTCCCTTCTGGCCTTGAAACGGAAGAACTATGAGGGGGGTTACAAGGTTAGCTCCCTTCTGGCCCGTAAAGTATGTCACCATCAGGTTAAGGCTCATTTCGCTAAAATCCGGATGGGTGATATGACCTGGGCAACTACAGAAAAAGCCAAACTGCAGACCTTTTACGAGTGCTACCAAGCATTGTACACACAAGATGTAAAACCTCAGGAGATGATAGATGGTTATTTGCAGGACTGCGATTGGAACTCAATTGATCCCAGTCAGGCTGAGCTCCCTGATGCCCCTATGACAGCCGCGGACCTCCACCGGGCCCTCAATGAGCTGCTGACAGGGAAGATGCAAGGCCCTGATGGCCAGTTATCTTTACAGGATATTCCTACCTAATCTACAGGGTCAGCTATTGACCTTGTACATCTCCTTTACGAATATGTCTCTTTACAACGTGTGGTGTTACCACTCGGTAGGTAACAACGCGGTTGTTACAACGACCACGTCGTTACCATGCATGGCTTTACATCGCAAGGCACTTCTACGACTTGCATTAGATGGCGTGCTGGACTTAGGAATAGTATAAATTACTATTCCTACTCCAGTTAGAGCAACAGCAGGGAATGTGTTGTATTTTAAATCCAACACATTCCCTGGTGTTGCACGCCATCTAGCGCAAGTCGTTGAAACGACTTGCGATGTAATGCCATGCGTGGTAACAGCGCGGACGATGTAACGTCCGCGTTGCAACCTACCCGTGTGGCATTACCCACGTTGAAACCACTGTTTCCCCTCCTTTACCCAGGACACACGGCTCACACTCACCATGGCTGCTGCTAAGATCTTCCTCATTCCCAAACCGGGAAAAGACCACACGCTATATTTCTACTATTGCCCCCATAGCTCTCTTGAACACAAACCCCAAGATCTTTATGAATATCTTGGCCAACAGCCTCAACTCATACCTACCCAGCCTCATGGATCCTGATGAGGGTGGTTTTATCAGTGACAGGCTGGAAATGGATAACATACACAGGGTTGTCCATATGGTCGAGAAATCCCACCGGCCTTACATCCCGACTTGTCTTCTCTTGCTAGACAGGGAGAAGGCTTTTGACAGAGTAAGTTGAGCCTTTCTCCATAGCAGTCCTGTGTAAGATAGGCCTAGGACAAGAGATGATCACCAAGATCATGGTGTTATATGCAGATCCAAGTGCCACCATTTCCATCAATTAACACAGTACGAGCTCCATTCACATCTCTTGTGGCACCCATCAGGGGTGCCCACTGGCAATTCTACTTTCCGCCCTAGCAGTTAAGCCACTTTCCATCTCTTTTTGGCAGTGTTTACATAGCTACCACCACTGACCGTTCTTGAAATCGTGGACAAACTTGTCCTGTTACATTGCATGCCATTACATCGCATTTTTAGAAACTACCTTTACAACCATTCCATTACATCGCATTATATCATTACAGCACATACCATTTCAACGCATACCATTATTTCGCATTTAAGGTAAGTGATGGATAGTGTAGGGGTAATAATTACTATTCTAACTCCAGCGAGTTTAACAGTAGGGTAAGTGTTGGATAGTGTAGGGGTAAAAATTACTATTCTAACTCCAGTGAGTGCAACAGTAGGGTAAGTGTTGGATGATGTAGGGGTAAAAATTACTATTCTAACTCCAGTGAGTGCAACAGTAGGGTAAGTGTCGGATAGTGTAAGGGTACTATGCGTTGTAATGGTGTGCATTGTAATGACTTGTGATGTAATGCCTGTGTTGTAGTGACATGGATTGTAATGACATGCGTTGTAGTGACATGCGATGTAATGGCTGCGTTGTAAAGACATGTGATGTAAAGGATGTTCCGATGTAATGACTGCGTTGTAAAGGTAGTGCGATGTAATGACTGCGTTGTAAAGGTTGTTTCCCGGTTACAGGACATTTATAAATGAAGACAGATGGACTACTGTGTTATACAAACTGTGGGAAAGGTTATTGAATAAACACTTATACAATGATGAAAATAATACAATGATGTAAACAATAATGAAAACAATGCATAGAATGAGATCAGAAGAAAGCCACTTGCGTTCAGTCTCAACAATGTTGAGACCAAGTGAAATAGAGTTCACTTTGTCAATCCAGTGGAATTACTTATGGGACAGAGAGTTTCAGATGTCACCTCCACTGGGATATAGCTTCATGTGCTCAATGACTTGCAAGCATATATCATACGCTGTGTGCTGCAAAAGTTGAAAGTGTTCCACCAAGGGTGCACCTGCGACTCCACATTTTATCCTGCCGTGGTGCACTAGGATCCGGCATTTGATTTTCTGCATGGTTGGTCCGATGTATACAGGGTCACATGGGCACATTATTGCATAAATTACATCATGGGTATTGCAATTCGTGAAAGAGGTGGCAGTGGAAGGGCAGTCCTAACAAGGGCGTCCCTGATATTGTTGCCCCTTTTTAATCAGAACATGGGCTCCTCTTTGGTGGTATGGGGATCCTCAACCATGTTTGAATGCTTTTTGACAACTTTTTTTTCCGTTGCTTGCTGGGTTAAAAATGCTTACGCAAATAATGTGCTTGCATCTGACCTCCCTTTGTCTTGCTTCAAGGAGCACTTCTCCGTGGTTATACAAGGCTCTTTTTCTTGCCTGCCTGGCAAGGTGTCTGGGGTATCCTCTCTCAGTCAGTTTAGTGATCAATAGATCTGACTCCTTGAAATAATCAGACCTTTTGGTGCAGTTACGTCGTATGTGTAGAAACTGCCCAAAGGGCAGATTTTCTCCAAGGCTCCTTGGATGACTGCTGGAGCTCCTCTCTGCAGGTTGTCTGTAAAAGGAAACATATATGAGGCACTCTACAATCTCCATCCATAGATCTAAGAATGGATAGATGTGTGACTGGAGTCAATAGCTAATTTAAAGTCACAGGACAGTGTGTTGAGCCCTTCTCTGTCCTTCTCCAAACAAGAAAACTGTCTCTATACCTGACCCACTTCCTTATTTTCTCAAACAAGGAGAAGTATCTTTATTTCTCCTCGTTTTTCCTATTTCTATGTGTGAATTCTGCAGCACACATAGAAAGAGGAAAAAGCCTCATTGTGATTGTTTTTGTGCAGGAAAGTTTACCTTCATCCCCGCAACTCAGGCATCCTTGCACCATGGTGCAAAGGTGCCTTCGTTGGTGCACGGCAGCCCATTGTGCACCGGCGCAGGGGAAAATGACAGGAATGCGCTGTATCTAATAGATACAGCACATTCCTGCCCTTTTCTTTTGCTACAGGACAGCGCAGCAGCAAGGCCTGCTGCGCTGCCCTGTGGCAAAAACATAAATGAGGCCCAAGGGTTTAAGAAAAAAGTCAATGTATTGACAAAGCGGCTGAAGGACAGACCTGCATCCCAATACTATGGGTCTACCACAAGGGTTTTCTAGCCTCATGTGGATTTTGGGTAAAGCATAAATTACCAGTGTTCTTTGTTAAGGAAAGAGTGCTCGTTCTTACTGAGGAATCCTTGTTCAAGACCTATATGTTTGATGTGTGCTTGAAGTGTTCTGATATCATTAGTGGGGTCTCTGTTGATCTTCAGGTAACAGGCAATGCCTCCACGTTGGTTAAGGGGTTCAGTGAAATAGTTGCATATGTCCTGAATGACAATCCCTCCACCCTTCTCTGTGGGCTTGATCACTATACAAGCCTTCTTCTTTAGTGTGAAAATAGCCTGGTTTTCTGTTTGAGTTATGTTGTATATTGCACATAACATCTCTATTTGCTCAAGGAGTCTATATGTTTCATCATCACCATTTTCTCGAAAGCCAGGATCTCACTGGCATCTTGTGTGAGGGCGGCATAACTGTGAAAGGGGGTCTCAGGCTGGTAATGTCCAATTTCGAGAAAGTTGGATTGTCAGCGAAAATGTGGTTCAATCTACAGTTTCTGAACAGATGCTGCATGTCCAACTTTATCTCAATAAAGTTAGGTCTGGTGGTTGGAACTGAGGAGAGTCCTCTGCTGAGAACAGCAACCTTGCCAGTCATAAGTGAGTGTTTGGACAGGTTCAATGTGGGTGTAGTCTGCAGGAACTGTGGGGGTAGTAGAATTATTGGGGTCTACCAGTAGCATAGCTGGTGCCTGGTCTGGCATTCACCGTATGGTTCTTGCTAATTAGCACACTGCCCCTGCCCCTTCCTCTACCTCTCCCTCTCCTTCCACAGTGGGCCATCCTGCTCCCCCTAGACCCTGCTTTAAAAAGAGTGTGGTTCCTGGTTACTGGGGCCTGGATGATTTATTCCAGAGGTGTCTGAAAATGTAATGTAGTGTCTGTATCCGCCCTGGCCTCTGTTGGTATATTGCCCAGACTCAATCTGTGTATAATAATCTTCCTTGAGATAAGGGAATGTCATAGGGTATGTCTGGTGCTTGGTGTATATGACAATATATTTGGCTAACTTACCAAGCTTGCGTTGCTGTTTGATGTAATTAAACTCAGAGACAGAGTTCTCTAAAGCATCCAATGCTTCTTTGGCATGGCTTAGGGCAGTTTCATCCAGAATGTCTCTAGTTAAATATGCGATCTCCTTCTCGAGTTTGGCGATGAGTTCAAGGCCAATGTCCATGCCCAGAACCATCCAATGGCGTGAACAGTGGTCTGCGACAAAGCTAACGTTGTTACCGAACTTAGGGTCCTCAACAAAGATTGCTGGTTCGTTTTTGACTTGCAAGCCAACAGGAATAATATTTGATAGAAGATATTCCTTCATCAATTGACCATGTTCTGATGAGTTTCTTCCTCAACCTTTCGAGTTTTTCTTCCAGGGCATCCACGTTATATGTGGGATTTTGCCAAGAAAAGACAGACTCTACAAAAAGAAGAAGCAGGAGATTTTTGGGTCCAGCACACGTGCTCCTTATCAGTAATCTATGGATAAATGGGGTGTGCAGTTCCTCAAGAGTAGAAGACGTAAGATAGACTAGAGTTACGGGGGAAGCGATATGCTCAAATAGGAGCAAGGGCCCTCACACAACCAAATGGGTATCATGCTTCATCGCTGGGGTAGTTCCACATCGGGCCGGCGCTCCAATGCCCGACGGGCACCCACTAGGGGGCTCTTTGCCAGAGATCGTTTTATAGTCATATGGTGAAGTGGGGTGTGTGTAGAGTGGTGTTTGAGAGTGGGTTAAAATAGGGTTAGTGGTGCTCATTTTCAAACTATTTAATGTTTGAGCTCACTAGCCTAATAATAAATATCGCACTAATTGAGGATGTAACCAAACCTGGCCCAAATGACTTGGGTCTATGTCTTTATTTATGGGTGAAAATGGTTCCGGAGCCATGCAACCCAGGCAAACGCACTACTTACATTTCTATATAATGCTGAATTGTGTTGATTGAAACTGGTTCTATACTTGCTCTCCTCTTTGCCCCATTTTGCCTACAGTTCTCAGCACCAATTGTATTCAAGTGAACTTGCATGTACTGGTGAGGACCATACCCAGTGATTAGTGACCACCATAGACTGGAGGGAGGTAATCAGAGGTATAATGTGAAGGAGATAGGGGGTTCGAAAGAAGTAGCTGCAGCTTTCAAATAGAAGGAAATGTAAGGATACTGGCCTAGAGGAGAGAGGGTATCAACTGGAAGAGGAAGCTTTAGCTGGAAAGGCATAGTGAAAAGAAAGCGGTGTAGCAGGTGACCTTTGTCTGTAAAAAAAGCGCTTATGAATGATAAAGGAAATCCATTCATAGCCTATCAGAATACATTTCCTGACCCGGAAATGAAAATGTAAATAAAAAGTGTGATTAAGATGGAATTATCAGAATAGCATCACAAAGATCTATATGAAAGATATAGGTTGCCAATTTCTATTACAGCAACCCCTTTGAATGCGTCCTTTGATTATTATTGAATCTTTTGCAAGAATAATATCCTTTTCTGAAAAACCGCAATGCCGTATGCAAGCATTAGCGGACACTCTTTCTTCTAAAATTACTCTTCAATTCCCATTTCTAGAGATGAATAAGAATGGAGCTAATCTAATCTATTATATTGCATTAACTTTCTTTCACAAAGCGTTCGATCATGGGGAAGTTAAAATGGCACCATGAGAAGAAACACAGAGACATGACAGAACTTTGGCAAAATAATTGATTCACCCTCTAGTTAGTGGGATTCAGGTTTTCAAATGACGGTGGAGACACAGGTTATTGAATTCACATCTGAGAATGGCTGGAAGAGGGCTCCAGAGCTGTAAAGCAAGGTATACAAAGGCTTTCTAGTCTTAGAAGTCAAAAGACTATTACATTCAGGCGCAATGAAGAGGCACAGCTTAAGCTTTCTCACAGTCGCTTATCACCAGGCCTGAATTCACTGCATTGGCTACCTGTACAAATGTAATTATCTTCAAAGTAGTATGCCGCTCTCCTGTGCATAAAGGAAATAGCACCAGTCTATCTGCCAGACAAAATCTCCAGGTATGCTCCTACAGAAACTTATGAAAAAGCATCTGAGATCTTCTCCACATTCCAAAAGCTAACCCTTGGTAAAAGGTAGACTACAAATTCTCAGTACTTTTCCCCACATATCTAGAACTCATTTTCTCCTGACATTAGGGATTAAACGCCCTGCTTTCCTGTAGGAGAGATCTGAAGCATTCCTTTTCAGTAACTGATTAGATTCAGCCCCCTTACTGAATTCTGCTGCCTTTGGGGTTCTCGGCTAGCAACACATGTAGGGTATGTCATATAATTTATTTCACACCTAGAGATGATTACGTTTATAGCTTGCGACCTACAAATATAAAAGTAAATAAAAATAAGATTTTGTTTCCACGTTATGGAAACAGACTTGTAAATTGCCTTTTGCTCCTGACATCTCTTAGGGACCATCAACCAATGCTAAAAGCAGTGGGCAAGGCGACATGATCAAACATGCTTAAGTTAAACAGCATTATGGTGGCGGCTTTTGACTATTCTATAATTGTTGTATGGCTTTCGTTGGAAGGCATATGTCGACTGCAGATATAGAGGACAGAAAGACAATAACAACATTTTGAGGGAAAGTAATGAATATAAAATACCCCTAGATTACATAAGACATAAGAAGCAATATTCAGATACTGCAGTGATTTGGAGACTTAAAAAAGAGGCCTGCATTAATTAAGATGATAAGATTTCTTACAAAGGACGAGGAAGCTCGCTCAGCCTCATGGACAAGCATCTTTATCGTAGGTACTTCAAGAGGGGATTTAGGAAAGTTTCAGATTAAGGGAGATTAAGTTTGAGGAAATTTGTTGACATCAGCCAGTGTTTGGCAGATAAAGTCTTGCTGATAATTACTGAGTCAGAATCTGAAGGGTTTTATTTCTATGTTCAACAGATCTTGATGGTGTTCGCAAATGGGGAGTAAATAACCAGCAATTTTTTCAGTTCAGGCCGAAGGTCAAGGTGGCTATGCCTTATTCTTTGAGTTATGAGTTCATGAGTTCGTGTTTAAGGGTTAAGGCCGGATACATCTTCTAGGTTGATGAACATGTCTGTACTGTGAAGTATATGTAGAGCTTTTCTGTGGTGAGTAATGTTGGGTGCCCTGATAGCCAACTACATGGCGTACATGGGCTGTACTGGAAGCATGTTTAAAGTTCCATCCAATTTGCGAAACGGCCTTTATAACGCGGGTTGAGCTATGCGTGCCATTTCAACGCAAGTAGAACAATGCTTGCCTGAACCACGCATATGCCTTAACCACGCATATGAGTGGTAAAGGAAGTCAGCGGTCTAGGTGTGAGGATGGGCGGGGAGAGGAACAGAAAATATCGGAAGAGGAAGCTCTGGGACGGGGCCTAGCAAGTGGGGCTGGGGCCAGGTTTTGGGTGGGGGGTCGTTTTTAGGCCTCATGCCGGATTTAGGGCTCAGGGCAGGGGGGAAGGGGCAGTTGTTAGGACTAGAAGTCAGTTTTAGGGCTCGGGCTGGGGCAGTTTTTTGGGCAGGAGCGGGTTTTAGGACTCAGAGTGGGGAGTCAGGGTAGTTGTAAGGGCTGGGAGGGGGTAGGTTGCATGGCTGGGGTATCGGGTGTTAGGGCTGGGGTGGGGGGCTGGGTTGCACTTCATGATGCATATCCCTTTAGCAATCATGCCTTTACAACTTAATTCTTTGTACAGGAATGCGTGGGAAAGGCATGCGTGATAAAGACATGGTCGTGGTTCACACCACGTTATTTCATCATGCATGGTTTAGGCATGTATGGTTGTATCATACAACTGTCCAATTTGCTCTGTTGAATGCTCATGGCGGGAAGTGCTGCTGGGAGTATAAAGCTACCCAACAATATTGCATATCTAGGCTGTGTTGGTTGTTAGTGAAGTGGTGATTTCCTGATAGTTAGCTATATGCCAGACACAGGCAGTGATGGGTTTATGAAACGAATTATCAGAGACCACATTATTCCATTGCTGCAGAGATCACAAAAACACTTTGTGTCTGATGTTGACATCACAGGTTATACTGTTTTGCTGCTGAGGATATCACAGACCATATTCTTTTACTGTTCATGGCGTCAGAGAAAACGATGTGAACCCCCACATGCCAAGTTTTGGAGGACAAACATCAGGAAAACACAATGATCTTCATATTTGTGTTGTATCTCTGAAAAATGCATACTCAAGAATGAAGCTATACAAGATTATCTTCAAATTGTGGAATTCTGAGACCACTTCTATCAACATTGTGCACTCCCAACTACTCTTTAGCACTTCTGTGGTGCATTCAATCATCAAAGCATCAGACCCAGTTGCCTTCCTCTAAATCACCGCCAGAACCTCGGTCTGGAGGTAATCCTTGCCCAGTTTAGACAGCCAATTGTGTCTTTTGTATTTGTATTTGTAGTCAGAATACGCATGAAGAACTAGGAAGAGTTTAATCCTATCCGACTTACTGGAGACCAATCACCAAGAGATATTTCTTTGCCAAGATGATTTAGAGAGAGCAGCAAAGGCAACAATCTGAAGGCATCAACTTCTAGGATGCCCTATCAGATTTTTAGACCAGGTTCTACACTGACAGTGCCACCGGGGTTACCACTAATCTCCTTCTAGGAGGACCGTAAGTCAGCAGTGTACCATATTGAAATGGCAGCTTTCCTACTAATTGACTTGGCATCTGCTCTTCACAAAGCCCATCATTTCCCCATGCTGCACAAACTCCAGTATCTTGTAATTCCTTGGCCAATTCTAGACTGGATTTTGTTATTACTTTTAGGACATCTACAGTTCATCTAATAACTACTAAACAATAATACATGCTGTTCGGCTAGCAGTGAGAACCTTGATAAACACCAACGCCCTCCTACATAGTGCAGTGGAAAGAAACCTTTACATGTGGGAAGTGAACTTTCTTTAAGAAGTTCACCCAAAGCGAAGCTTTTATACTATCATCTTGACAAGTCGAGAACCTTCGTCTCCCCCCCAATACTACAGGTAAACCATGGAGTGTAATGCCCATTCCTCACTCTCAGCACTCTCAAATATATCTCCCCAACCTGGTTTCTCCTCACTGGGCCCAGGCAACCACGACCCATGTCAAATTGTACTTTTATCTTTACTTAAGAAGGGTCCTTTTGCATCACCCTCCCCTGGCCTCCTGAGCAAGGGTGTCAGGGGATGCTTCTCCATGCTCCCTTCTCGTTTTGCCTCATTTATTTCTTTTCAGGGTGTGGGACTGAGCCCAGTGTCTGTAATACCAGCAGCAACACAATTTTCTGAGTTGTGGCCAGCAAATCAGAGATTTACGGTCCATGGACCCAAAACAGATTAATGACAAGCATTTACAATGCAATAGGTCTCGCAGCATTAAAATTTGAGTTACTGGCATTGTAAATGACAATGCTTTGCATCAATTTTTTTTTTAATTTGCAATTGGTATATAAACATTGTTTGTGAATGGTTAGCTGTTGCTTATGCTAAGCAAAGTTGGCAGTAATATAGAGTGCTAGTCTTGCTTGTAATAAGCATGCTGATTTAAATGCCTCTGATACCTGCGGCTAAAGTTTGCGCTATATAAAAGTGAAAACTAATAAATAAATTTAAAAAAGCCTACCTGTACCACGTCCGTTCTTATTCTTTGATGCCACATATTTTTGGGTCCCTGTATTTATTAACTGCACCCGGCTGTGGGAAACCTCCATGACAGGAACAACGTGTTGCGGGGCAGACACAGGCAAAGTAGCCACTGTCCTGTGGCTGCACCGCGGGGTAACAGTGTAGGGGCAGGAAGGCAGGCAGTTGGTAGTGCTGTGGCATAGCAGTGTAGTTCTCTGTGTATGCTGGGCATGGGGGTTGCTATTGGCTGACAAGAAGTGGTGAGGAGGTGCCGGTTCGGTGGGCCTGCTTCCTGATCTTGGGCAGGTGACAGTTAAAAAAAGCATTGGCATAGCCAATAGGTCTCGCCTTTGGGACCTTATAAGTATTTAGTTTTGCAGCACAATATCCTTGGTGCAACATCAACTGTTGCATGGATAACCGCTTATAAGGTCCCAAAGGCGAGACCTATTGTCTACGCCAATGCTTCTTTAAAATTCTCTGTTAAATGCCTCTTTTTTCGTGGATCTGGGTCGTACTATATTAAAAAACATGGAGATTAAATCAATGGGGCATCTGTAATTTGGCATGCAATTAAGACTCGTTTCAGACTCAGATTTTTGAAGGAGGGGAAAGGAAGCTGGTGAGAAATCCGGAGAGTTTAAATGGGCAAGTGTAATTTACAAGCCTATATTTTTTACACATTTTATTTCAAATGGTTTTTCCTACCCGATGTTCACATGTTAAATTGCTATCCGGACTTAACTAAAATAAATGTTTCATTGTTTACACAAGGACAGCAGAAAAATGTTATTATATTAAGTTTTTGGAGAAAGTTTTACTGTGGTCATCAAAACAAGCTGATTACCACATTTAAAGGTCACTGATAAAGTTCATAAACGAGCGCTCATTCAGACCCCATCTTGACAAATAACGTAGCTCCAGATTGGCTTGTGGCTTATCTCATCTTTCGTGTTGTTTTGTGTATGTATGAAGTTGCACGCAGCACGACCCTTGTGGTCGTGTTATTGTCTCAGGCTACTTGTGACTCAGAACAGGTACCTGCGACTATGGCGCAGAACGATAAGTGTGATCTAGCTAAACTAGCAGGTTGTGTTTGGATAGGAGAGCAGCTGATCTGCACAAAAGCAGGCTTGTCCTGAAGTGCCAATGGTGTTACTGAAGTGCGAAAGCAATAAACACAGGTCTAGACTGACAGAAATAACCAGCTGAACAACCGATAGGTAGTTGTTTCTATAAACCTTTTTCAGTTTTCCTGAGACGGTAACATTGGAAATCGTATCTATTGGTCCTGAAAGGCAGCTCGACACGGCCATTTATGTATATATACATTTAATGTCAGCATTGCCAGCCATACACCTTCCAAAAATGTTTGTTTTGTTTAGCTAGTTCTGATGACCCTGAGTGGTCTGGTAACCCACAGGAGCGGCCCTTCCCGGGAGAAAGGAGGAACGAGTCGCAGGGAAAAGCGAGGGAACTTGCAGAGGATCCCTGCGGCGCGAGGCGCTGCCGTGCACTGCCAGGAGGAGGAGGAGGTTGTGGTGTTGGAGGCTGGGCGGCCCCGACTCCCTGACGCCAGCCAGCCAGACCAGATCAATCCAGAGAGGAGGAGGGACTCGGAGCGCCTGCATGTGTGTGTGTGGGGAGGAGAGGGGAGCTAGCATTGGAGGAGCGGGCACCGGAGAACGGCGGCTGGAGGGGGATACGCCACACCGGGACACGCACGGTAAGTCCCCGCCTTTATTGACTCCTCGTACCGTTCATTGTACACACGTCCTGGCCAACATACGGGGCACAAGACTTTTGAAAAGGTCTTAGCCGGCATGATGGCGCTACTCCGGGGGAGAGTGAAGGACCGGCAAGGGGCTCCGTGTGTGGGCTCCGTGTGTCTCCCCGTTCTCGAGTCTCTGCTTCCCCCTCACCTCGGAACTTGAGCCGGGGCTGGGTGTGCGGTGCTCCGGCCGCCTCGGCTCCTCCGCTGGAGCAAAGAAACAAACAAGGCACGAAGAAAGTTACAAGAGCGTCGCTATGGGCCCGGGGCATCGTGATACCGAGGGCCCCATCCCTCAAGTAGTTTTTTGTTGCTGCGGTGCCTCAGTTTGTGTGATTTTGATCGCAGACGCTGCAGAGCTTCCTAGGAGACAGCGCCTGGCTGCAGCGCTCGTTCGCGTGCGCGTGTCAGTTTCGAATCGCCTCCAAGGCGATGCGCGCGGCCAGGATTGTCTCCTGGGAAGCTCACACGGCAACATAAAGTTCTCGGCGGAGACGCGCTTCGCGCGGCTAGCCGAGACCTAAAAAAAACACTCTCATCATATAGGATTTTAATATTTTTCAAATGTAGATCTTCCACTGACTAATGCATCAGGTATCTCTACCTTCTCAACCCTTAGAAGCACATTTGGTAATGTTTTTGAAATAGTAATTTCCACAACTCAACTGAACAGATTTATGAAGCAAAGGCACTTTGATTATAGTTATAGATATTAATTTTGGAGCCAAACTGCAAAATTGCACAATTGTATAGTATGTGACCATGAAACCCAAGCCCCGTTTCAAATTTGCCCACTTGGTTAAATTGTGTGATCCCAGGAAAATTACTTTGATTTAGTGTGCCTCATTTTGCTTGTGAAATCTGAGTGCATCTTGTAGTAATTAAGGGGCATATTACCTAGCAATAGCGATATTTATCGCTAAGCAGGGTTAGAGGGAATAATGGTATCGCCGCGCTACGACGCTTTTTATCGCTGAGATACCTTGCTATCATCAAGGTTTATCTCAGAAACGATAAAAATCATTCAAAATGCGTGAATATCGCTGGAAATACAGTGATATTCACACATTATCGTGACAATGCTCTTAGCCATGTTATCCACCTCCCATTGGATAACATGGCTAAGAACTGCTCTGGGCAGGTGTTAGCTTTTGGAGATATTCGTGCTTAGCGCGAATATTTCCAAAATTACATCTTTGTAGGTAATAGGAGATAGCGATGTTAGCGACTGTTTTCAGTCGCTAACATCTTGGCACGCCCACTTTGCATGTCATTAGCGATAATTATCGCTGACATGCAAAGTGGGCCCCTAAATGCCCGCTATCGCCTACAAGCTGTCGCTAACTGGTGTTAGCGACAGCTTGGTAATAGGGTGATAAAATTATCGCCGCATTAGCGGGAAAAAGTCCCGCTAATGCGGCCATAATGGCCCTTGGTAATATGCCCCTAAGTTCAGAATAAGGGGTAATTAGAAATCTTACATGTATATGGTTTAACTGGAAATATTATTAGTTCATATCAAAAAACAATGTAGGCTAAATATAAAGTGCACATGACAAACTGACATCTCTTTGTTTACTCATGGTAGCATCTTCAGGGCATGTATTTTGGAATTTTTATGTTTGGAATTTCACATAGAAAAACTATTGCTTTCAACAAAAGCGGCTGGTATGATGGAGGGGCGGGGGCGGGTGGGAGGGGGGAAGGGGCAATAGGGGTCGCACGAGGATATATATATTTTTTTTAATGGACTGGCAGCCATTCCTGTGGCGCTCTTCTGCTCCTCTTCACCTCTTCAGGAAGGCACAGTCTACTAGAATGCCATGCGGCCAATCCTGAAGCTGCTCTCTCGCATGAGAGAAGCGTCAGGTTTAGCCTTAGCATCCTCGATTTGCACTCCAGGACAGACTGTGACTCTCAGCCTGCTCTGCCCAACCCAGCTGCTTACTGGGTTGGAGACAGGGCCGGACAGGCCATAGCGGGCACCGGGCATTTCCCCGGTTGGCTGCTAAAGTGGGGGCCGTTTTTGGGCACCTGGGGGCCGTTTTTGTTACCGGGGTCGGCAATATCGCCCCCCTATAACAAAATCAGCCGAAACCGGCCCTCGCAAACTGCTGGCTGCACTCCCCCCTCACCACAGGGGGGGGGGGGGGCGGGACGGGGACGGGACGGCTGAGCAGTGTGCCAGGGCCGGTTTCTTTTTCCAGTCCGGCCCTGGTTGGAGAGAGCTTTCACTGAGCATGATGGTCTGTCCGGCAGTCTCACAGTGACGGCAGTGCACTACCACTCCCCTCAGTGTCTGTCACCACCAGGCCCCGCCCCCGAGACTCTGCAGGAAAGGAAAAATAAAACAAGTTTTGTTTCATTTTTCCTTTCCTGCCGTTTTGGGGGGGTGACGCTCCTCCACCATAGCTGAGGATCAGCCGCTGGCTTTCAATAGATTTTGATGCAGTGATACAATCTAACGTACTAAAGTTGAACACAAGAAACAACCTTTTCAATTTGTGTCAATATCAAAAGTTTTTCTAACATTTGTTGTGTCATTTAGATGCCAAATGTATCGGCTCTTTCATTTAGATGCCAAATCACTATAGATTAGGGAGCGCACTGTCATTCTTCTGATGACGTCAGAGAACAGCCAGTCTCTTTGCTGATGACATACTCACCCCATAGACTGCCGAAAGTGGATTCACAACTAGATTTTTACATCATCATCAACATACGCCTACCTAACCATTTACAGTTAGTTGACTAGAGTCTTTTCCAGGTGTGCAAAACATTCTACTGTCCAATACAAAACCTCTGGGCAAATGTCTGAAAAAGAAGCTGACATATTCTGAACCTACATAATGCATAACACAAGGAGCTCGATTTTAGCAGTGACTGTTTGGAGCACAAGTTCATCCCCCAGCAACCCCGTTGGTTGCATATACAAGCAATTATACTGCTGAAAAGGAGCTCTCAAAAATGTGTGTGCAACATTACAAACACTGCAGCACATGGCTGCCAGAAGGATCATAGGCGTCCAGCGTCCACAGCTTTAATCAATTTACTGCTGTCCTGATCTTTCTACTCATCTTCCAACTGAAGCTCTCTGCGTATTCTAAACAAACCACCTAACAGATGAAGCAATCAAACACATCACCCTCAGATTCCTAGCATGCGAGCCTTCCACCTCAGCAGGATACCAAGCATTGCACAGCACGGAGGTATGACTGCAGTCCTCTCCTGAAGAAGTTTCAAACCCACTAGTTTTCTTAGGCACAGCCAGAAGATCTGGGCTTCCGGAAGAAATGCTGGTATTATTATTGTGAATTAGCACTTGGGTCTGCCATTAGTGTTTAGTGAGGATGTACGTTGTTACGACGCGTGGTAGGGGTGCGGACTTAGTAATAGTTTAATTTACTATTCCAACACCAGCCTACGTACAGTAGGGAAGGTGTTGGAATAGTAAATCTACTATTCCTTGTCCTTTAGCGCCCTCCAGCGCAAGTCGTAGTTACGACTTACGTTCTAAAATACGCGTTGTAAAGGTACTGCGGGGTAACATCCGCGTCGTAAATGATGTTCCCCGTTTAGTGAAGTATCTTCCCTTAATGCAACTCAGTTTCTTCCTGATTAAAGCCCCTCTCCTCTTTTCCTGCTTGCAATTTTATTAGGCAAAATAGGAATACAGATACACAGGAATCATTTCCCAAACATTTCTACGTTCCTGTAATTGTTCACCACAAAACGTAAAAAAATGCATTTTATTTTTCTTCAAACCAGACCCAGAAGGTCCACTATATGAACAAAAACAAAAAAGCAGCCAAGCAACGCAGACACAACAATCCCAATGTTACATGTAATGAGTGACACAACTAGACAGCAAACTCATTAAAATGCAACCAGACAGTGTTATAAAATTACTCCCTTTCTTTTCTTCCTGGATCTTTTCAGCAATGAACAGAATGTCCTGGATTCAGGTACTATATTTTCCTGCATTCTGATTTGATGAAAAGCAGCATTGTGAAGGTCGCTCTATGTGGTAAGTTATTCTTGGTGTCTGGGGGGGATCAGCCTCTTATTAGAAATGTAATCTCCCAAAGAGTTATGACCGATATAAAATGACTCTGTGACAATATGGCACGGTGTGGTTCATTGATTCCTGTACTGACCCACATGCCTAGCAAACATTACAAGGTTCTTGTATAGACTCTTCTAACATGGCGACTGCAGTCCAAGACAGCCTAATACAATTACAAAAATTAATTGAGTGAATTTCAAACGTTAACTCACTTTCTACTAGAAACAAGACCACATACCTAACTTATTGTAATATTCAAATCCTGAATCAATCTATCTACCTGTCTGTCTGTCTGTCTATCTATATATTTCTATTGATTAGAAGATTATCAGCAGACCTGATAGATGTGGCTCAATCAGATGCAGGCCCGGACTGGCCGCTGCGGGCACCGGGCAATCCCCCGGTGCGCCGTAAGGGTGGGGGCCGTTTTTGGGCCCCTGGGGGCCGTTTTTGTTACAGGGCCGTTTATGCAGCATAGCTGCAAAATCTGCCCTGCAACAAAATCTGCCGAAAACCGGCCCTGGCAAAGAGCTGTGACCTCCCCCCGGGGGCCGGCCGAGCACTTTGCCGCGGCCGGTTTTGGTTCCCAGTCCGGCCCTGATCAGATGAACGGTACAAAAGGGGGTGGTGATGGACGGAGCATCCGAACTAATCAAACACTCACACCCAGTCAAAAGATCTGGGTTGAATCCATCACCGTTCTTTAGCCCACTCTGCCACCCCAGTTCGGACATGGCTATATGCAAATCAGTCTGACCCTGTGCCTCATGGGAACAGTCCAGCCCGAACTGCCAAGCCATGCCTTACCTGGACCGAAAACAAGCTTCCGAGGACCGGTTTCTGGCATTACAGCCGTCTTCAGCACGGCTTGCTTGAATCCAGTGGCAAAGTGAGCAAGGGACTCACGTCTGAGCATACCCTGCCACACTTATGGCGGCCAAAAGCGGTACAAAAGGGGGTGGTGATGGACGGAGCATCCAAACTAATCAAACACTCACACCCAGTCAAAAGATCTGGGTTGAATCCATCACCATTCTTTAGCCCATTCTGCCACCCCAGTTCAGACATGGCTATATGCAAATCAGTCTGACCCTGTGCCTCATGGGAACAGTCCAGCCCGAACTGCCAAGCCATGCCTTCCCTGGACCGGAAACAAGCTTCTGAGGGCCGGTTTCTGGCATTACAGCCGTCTTCAGCCCGGCTTGCTTGAATCCAGTGGCAAAGTGAGCAAGGGACTCACGTCTGAGCATACCCTGCCACACTTATGGCGGCCAAAAGCGGTACAAAAGGGGGTGGTGATGGACGGAGCATCCAAACTAATCAAACACTCACACCCAGTCAAAAGATCTGGATTGAATCCATCACCGTTCTTTAGCCCACTCTGCCACCCCAGTTCAGACATGGCTATATGCAAATCCGTCTGACCCTGTGCCTCCTAGGGAACAGTCCAGCCTCTCTGATACCTTCGGTCGAGTTCATGCTATATAAAAACAGCACAAAAAAAAACCTGTCTGTGGGACTTCGAGCGGGGAATCGAACAGACTCACGGACAACGGTGTTCTGGGTAAAGATTGCTTTATTGTTTTGTACAACCGCATCTTCTGGACTGGCGCTCGGTAATATGGTAGGGGGTTTTCAGTGTCCTCAGTCAGGTACTTTGTAACGCCCAGCCGCCGGGAGTCCCGATGTCTTCTGGGATGTGTAGGCCGCTCCTCCGCCGTTTCGGCACGTTGTCCGGTCCATAGCGCCAGGAAAGAAAGAAACCAGGATTAGTCTGGTACCTTTGCGGGTGTAAGGGGAAGGGAGTGAGGATACACACGTGCAGTTACTCGACCCAGGGACAAGTGTCGAGTTAGTGAGGGGGGGGGAGTGCACGGTATGCCGAGTGGTTCTCAGGGTGGTTTGGCCCACCTACGTCCCGCCCAACCCGTGAAGCGTGACCGTACCTGCTCTAGCCACACTTCCCGGGAAGTGTGGCTGGGCGATGCGCCTTCCCGTTGGCCTCCTGGCTTCTGGCTGAAGTCTCGGCTCCGTCTTCGTTCTCCTCCGATACCTCTGTCTGCTCCTTCAGTCTCCTCCGTCCTCAGCTCTTCCCCTCTCGCCTCCTCCGACCTCTACTGTTCACCTCTTGCCTCCTCTGACCTCCGCTGTTCACCTCTCGCCTCCTCCGACCTCCGCTGTTCACCTCTCGCCTCCTCCGACCTCCGCTGTTCACCTCTCGCCTCCTCCGACCTCCGCTCTGCTCCGTCCTCTCGTCACTCTTCTTCCTGTTGCCACTCTCCTTCCTGTCGCCACTCTCCTTCTCTACCTCCGGGTGAAAAACCCCCCATGGGTGATTTCTGGGCTGGGTTTTATCGGTGGTAGGTGGGCGGGTTCAGGGTCCAGCTCCGCCCAGTTAAAGAAACACTGGTCCTCGGTATCCCGCGTGGGGTTGTATATCATGTCCGTCGTCTTCCAGGAGTTGGTGTGCTGTTCGGAAAGAGGGTAACAAACAAAACAAGATGCCAGTACTGTGCAATTTTTCAAAAATTTTTTAGTTGAAGAGCTACTAATTGCTCTCCCAACAATGACCACTCTTTCAGTCCAACCAGTTTATGAACACATAGTTATTTATTTTTTATTTATTTTGAGCTGTTTTTTGGGGGATTTATTTGGAAACAACATGTGTTTTGCAGTGTTTATTCTGCAATATTTTTCGAATACATAAATATACGTAATACAAAGGAGGAACAGTAGATTAAACGCAGAACATGATAAATCAATTGATCATACAAAAAATATTTAACAATTAACACAACACATAGACATTGGACAACATTGAACACTCATAAATATCTAAGGGAGGTTGGGGCGGTAGGGGTTGGTGGTATTTCTCTCAAACTGTTTGTCATGGAACAGTAGATTTAAACTTCATTGAATTTACAATTTGACTTATTTAAACTCAAATCATACTTAAATCTTGCTGGACAATTACTTTCATTAACCACAGTAAAAGACAATCCAAGTTAGGCCACCTAACCACAAGCGCCTCAATAGGTCGACGCGTTTCGAATCCTACAGCTTTAATTAGGATTCTCTTCAGGACCAAAACAAAATCAATCTGTGGAAAAACAAAATAAAAAGCACACTGTCAGTGGACAGAAAGACTCTCAACTCACATTCAGCGTCCAAAGCACACTCAGAAGGTTACCTGTCAGTGATTTGGTTGGGATACGATGATGAGCTGAAAAACCAAAGAACATTCATGTTCAAAAACTCTGTTTGATTCTTGGGTAGCCTACACATCATATAACACAAATCTCATGTACTCACTATAATGTGGTAACATCAAACACCTCGCAGGGGCGTCCAGACTGGCGAGGGATCCAAGCCTTATATTATTTTAATTCAGGGTCTGGCGTTTAGGCTTGATCTAAAAAGTAGAGAGAAAACAAAACCGCTCTCAGTGCATTATTCGGGGCTAACCCTAGTGGTGCTGCGGGCGGCAGCATTGTTGCACTCCATTATGACTAATAGTCGAATTTTCGCTCTGCCCGACGAGCCTGACTTCGTGACTAAACGGGGATCTATTTACCGACAAAAGCGGCTCCAGCGGCAGCATTGTAGCACTCCATTGTGACTAATAGTCGAATTTTCGCTCTGCCCGACGAGCCTGACTTCGTAACTAAACGGGAATCTGTTTACCGACAAAAGCGGCTACAGCGCGAGTTGCAGAGGCCGCTGCCCTGGCTTCTTGGCAGTTTATTAATTACCTGAAGTCGTTCGTTTTGTTCCTCCACTGGGTCGCGATCGGTAATACACGCGATGGTGGATTTTACTCGGTGTTGGTGTTTTGAAGTCAGACTAATTTCCGGGTTCCTGCTCTATGACTCATGGGAGTTGTAGTTTTAGGGGGTATGACTCATGGGATTTGTAGTTTTGGTAAACCTTTAGAGCGAGCGCTGAAAATAATTTACGAACAGGGAAAGGGGCACAGGGTTGGATGCCAGCGGGTAGTTGTTTAATTTATCAGAGATTAAATTCACTATATTGGATGCCCACGGGTAGTTGTTCAATTTATCAGAGATTGTTCACTATATTAGTAGAACGCCCATTGCAGGTGTTACCTTACAGGCTATAAAGTTCCGACATTTCATTCAGACCTTGTGTGGTCGTGTTAAATTTCAGAATTAACATGGCCTCTCTTTGGCGGAGTTTGGCCTCTACATCTCCGCCTCTTGGGTCATTGTCAATTTTGGATATTATGGTCCATTTTAGATCTTGTTCCCCATGTTGCTCGTCGAGCCAATGTTGGACCAATGGGGCGGTCACCACTTTCTTCCTTATCCGAGACTTATGTTGAGACATCCTTTGTCTAGTCTCTTGCGTTGTCTTCCCTATGTACAATTTGTCGCAGGGACATAGGATCCCGTACACAACATTCTTGGATTTACAGTTCGTGAATTGCTCGTGCTTCCAAGATATTCCTGCATGTTGGAACAGATCCCCTTCTATGGTAGTTGAACAGCAAAGGCACGTCCCACATTTATGGTGGCCAGTGATGGGTGGAAGATTCACGTATTCCCGAACTGTCAATGGCTTTTGTTTAGGTATTGCTGCTCTCACAATGTAGTTGGCGACGCTCTTGTCCTTTTTATATGCGAAAAGGGGGCTTTCTGTGAATTGACTGTTGAGGTCTTTGAGCAAATGCCAATTTTGATGGATCAGTTTTTTAAGCATATTTGATGATGGGCAATATGTCGAAACACAGACCACACGTTGTTGTTGATGTTTTTTTCTTCTCTCGAGTAAATCCTCTCGTGGCGTCCACCATGCTCGTTTGATTGCTTGTTTTAATAGTTTAGCTGGATAGCCACGGACAAGAAGTTTCTCTTTTAGGACCTCCGCGTGTTCCATAAATTCATCTTTAAAGGTGCAATTTCTGCGAATGCGCAGAAACTGCCCTACTGGGAGGTTTTGCTTAAGGCTTCTCGGGTGGTTACTTGAGAAATCCAATGCCTTATTGCGGTCTGTGTCTTTCTTGAACAGGGTAGTGACTAGTTGACCATTTGCACAATATACCTCTACATCCAAAAAAGACATTCTGGTGCTCGAGGTCTGCAGCGTGAATTTTATGTCATTCGTCCTGTCATTTATCCAAGTATGAAATTGGGTTAATTGTTCTGATGTTCCTGACCATGTGAAAAAGATATCATCGATGTATCTTACCCAGCCTCCTATCCATTGGAGAAATGGGTTGTTGTTGTAAATGTACCTTTCTTCATATTCACTCATATAGAGGATTGCCAATTCCGGGGCAAAAGGACAGCCCATGGCGACTCCTTTGATCTGAAAGTAGAAATCATCGCCGAACTTAAAGTAGTTTTTTGTTAGAGCTACCTTTGCGAGTTGTAATATGAATTCTGTTGGTATTTTTGAAGGCTGAACCCGTTTCTCTAAGAAGATCTCCAGGACCTCCAATGCCTGATCTTGGGGAATTTGTGTATAGAGTGAGACTATATCCATACTCACTAGCAGATCTTGGTTCTCATTGTATGGTATTTGCTCCAATTTTCTCAAAAAGTCTGTGGTGTCCAAAAGAAAAGATTTGACCGTCAGTGTAAAAGGTTTCAAAAAGAAGTCTATAAATTTCGAGACCGGTTCTAACAGTGAGTCGCATCCAGAAATTATAGGTCGTCCAGGAGGGTTTTTTTCGTTTTTGTGTACCTTTGGAAGTACATAAAACAATGGGATCCGTGGATGTTTATTGGATAGAAAATTGAACTCATTTTTTCCAAGGAAACCTTGTTCAAGTCCGTTGTTTAAAATCTGACTTAATTCTTTCTGTAGTTCCAGAGTTGGGTCCTTGTTGATTTTCCGGTAACAGTTCGGATCTGATAGTTGTTTGGTCACTTCCAAGATGTATTCTTTTGTTCCCCAAACTACTATCGACCCACCTTTATCGGCTTGCTTGACTATAATGTTGTCATTTTGTTTGATGGATTGCAAGGCCGATTTCTGTTCCTGTGACAAGTTGGGTTTGATATATCCGTTCCTCTTCTTTTCTTGTGCAGCCAAAGCTGACAGTATGGTTTTTTCAAAGTATGTTACCTCCTTGGGTACTTTAAAGGCTGGCGGGCAGAAGCTAGATTTTTTCTTAAAGCCAGTAGTTTCGATTTGGGGAGGACTCTCTTTGTCCGCAAAAAAGGTTATCAATCGGATCTTCCGACAAAATTCAATAAATTCAAGCTTCAACCTAACAAAGTCTGTGAACTTCGATGGTACGAAAGTAAGTCCCTTTTCGAGGACGCTTATCTCAGATGAAGTTAGAGCAGTTTGGGAAAGATTGAATACTGAAGATTTTTGATGTGGTATTAGTTCTTGTAGTTTTGTCTTCTTGTGGACATCTCCCATGGTTGGTTGAATCTTGTTTTTCCACGGGGCTTTTGTTGGCCCTGTCCTAAAAAAGGTTGCTGTTGTTGGTTTTGCAAGTTGGGCTGATAATTAGGCTGATATTGTTGCTGATAGTTCCTTTGGTAACCACCTCTTTGGTTATATTGCGGACGAGAAGGTCCTTGGTCAGAGTCGCTCCCTCCTGAAGATGAAGTGTCAGAGAAGGTGAGGTATTTAGTGTGAGATCTGCCTTGGTTCTCGTTAAGAAAGCGTCTTGCTTCAGGTCTAGAGTAAAAATCTTGCTGCAGGTACGGATAGGCTCTTTCAAAAGTAAAATTCCGTTTGTCTCTTTCGAAGTTGTTGTCCTTCTGTTGAACCGTGAAATCTTTAAATTCAAGGATCTCTTTTTCAACTCTGTCTAGTAGTGTTTTTGAGTCTTGAATCAAGGGATTCGCTTTTATTTCGGATACTAGTTTTTCAATTTCCTCGAGTTGGGATTTTGATAAACGCTCAGCGGTTTCAATAGTTAAGACCATCAGGTCTCGACTACACTTAGTTTCAATAAAACTGAAACCTTTTTTGTACACACTGTCCTCAGTGAATATCACTGGTACATTTTTGACTATTAGTCCAGATGGTATGGTGCCTGACCTAAGATGCTGGAGAAGGTAGTGGCCATGTAAGTCTGTCCTGATTTGTTTTTGCCTCAGACGGACTAATTTATCGGATTCATTATTCACTTGCGCCGTGTTACTGAGTGTGGCGGAGCCAAAAGGAGGAGGGTCTCTCAATAGTTTTTTGATGTGATCCTCACTATATGCAAATGTCTGTTCCTCTGACATAATCAAGGATGTGGAAACTTCTTATCAGTACTCCTGCCTAGATGATTCTTTTGAGTACCAGCCACTCACATTCATACCAAATAAAGAAAGATGAAGAAAATGTGAAAACTAAATGGACAATATAAAGGGGGTGAGCTCAACCCTCTAATGGAAACACCAACGTCCAATGTGGTGTTCCAACACAACAATGGCCTCTAGCCACACACCACAAACTGTGGAAACACTTAACTCCAAAGGAAGGGACTAATTCAGGTCTCCAAAGATACCTCGCGGGCCGGCGCCCGCTAAATCAATAATGAAACAAACCGGGTCTGGCGTGTAGCACAGTAAGGCTGCGCCAATTCAAGTAACAAACAAAACAAGATGCCAGTACTGTGCAATTTTTCAAAAATTTTTTAGTTGAAGAGCTACTAATTGCTCTCCCAACAATGACCACTCTTTCAGTCCAACCAGTTTATGAACACATAGTTATTTATTTTTTATTTATTTTGAGCTGTTTTTTGGGGGATTTATTTGGAAACAACATGTGTTTTGCAGTGTTTATTCTGCAATATTTTTCGAATACATAAATATACGTAATACAAAGGAGGAACAGTAGATTAAACGCAGAACATGATAAATCAATTGATCATACAAAAAATATTTAACAATTAACACAACACATAGACATTGGACAACATTGAACACTCATAAATATCTAAGGGAGGTTGGGGCGGTAGGGGTTGGTGGTATTTCTCTCAAACTGTTTGTCATGGAACAGTAGATTTAAACTTCATTGAATTTACAATTTGACTTATTTAAACTCAAATCATACTTAAATCTTGCTGGACAATTACTTTCATTAACCACAGTAAAAGACAATCCAAGTTAGGCCACCTAACCACAAGCGCCTCAATAGGTCGACGCGTTTCGAATCCTACAGCTTTAATTAGGATTCTCTTCAGGACCAAAACAAAATCAATCTGTGGAAAAACAAAATAAAAAGCACACTGTCAGTGGACAGAAAGACTCTCAACTCACATTCAGCGTCCAAAGCACACTCAGAAGGTTACCTGTCAGTGATTTGGTTGGGATACGATGATGAGCTGAAAAACCAAAGAACATTCATGTTCAAAAACTCTGTTTGATTCTTGGGTAGCCTACACATCATATAACACAAATCTCATGTACTCACTATAATGTGGTAACATCAAACACCTCGCAGGGGCGTCCAGACTGGCGAGGGATCCAAGCCTTATATTATTTTAATTCAGGGTCTGGCGTTTAGGCTTGATCTAAAAAGTAGAGAGAAAACAAAACCGCTCTCAGTGCATTATTCGGGGCTAACCCTAGTGGTGCTGCGGGCGGCAGCATTGTTGCACTCCATTATGACTAATAGTCGAATTTTCGCTCTGCCCGACGAGCCTGACTTCGTGACTAAACGGGGATCTATTTACCGACAAAAGCGGCTCCAGCGGCAGCATTGTAGCACTCCATTGTGACTAATAGTCGAATTTTCGCTCTGCCCGACGAGCCTGACTTCGTAACTAAACGGGAATCTGTTTACCGACAAAAGCGGCTACAGCGCGAGTTGCAGAGGCCGCTGCCCTGGCTTCTTGGCAGTTTATTAATTACCTGAAGTCGTTCGTTTTGTTCCTCCACTGGGTCGCGATCGGTAATACACGCGATGGTGGATTTTACTCGGTGTTGGTGTTTTGAAGTCAGACTAATTTCCGGGTTCCTGCTCTATGACTCATGGGAGTTGTAGTTTTAGGGGGTATGACTCATGGGATTTGTAGTTTTGGTAAACCTTTAGAGCGAGCGCTGAAAATAATTTACGAACAGGGAAAGGGGCACAGGGTTGGATGCCAGCGGGTAGTTGTTTAATTTATCAGAGATTAAATTCACTATATTGGATGCCCACGGGTAGTTGTTCAATTTATCAGAGATTGTTCACTATATTAGTAGAACGCCCATTGCAGGTGTTACCTTACAGGCTATAAAGTTCCGACATTTCATTCAGACCTTGTGTGGTCGTGTTAAATTTCAGAATTAACATGGCCTCTCTTTGGCGGAGTTTGGCCTCTACATCTCCGCCTCTTGGGTCATTGTCAATTTTGGATATTATGGTCCATTTTAGATCTTGTTCCCCATGTTGCTCGTCGAGCCAATGTTGGACCAATGGGGCGGTCACCACTTTCTTCCTTATCCGAGACTTATGTTGAGACATCCTTTGTCTAGTCTCTTGCGTTGTCTTCCCTATGTACAATTTGTCGCAGGGACATAGGATCCCGTACACAACATTCTTGGATTTACAGTTCGTGAATTGCTCGTGCTTCCAAGATATTCCTGCATGTTGGAACAGATCCCCTTCTATGGTAGTTGAACAGCAAAGGCACGTCCCACATTTATGGTGGCCAGTGATGGGTGGAAGATTCACGTATTCCCGAACTGTCAATGGCTTTTGTTTAGGTATTGCTGCTCTCACAATGTAGTTGGCGACGCTCTTGTCCTTTTTATATGCGAAAAGGGGGCTTTCTGTGAATTGACTGTTGAGGTCTTTGAGCAAATGCCAATTTTGATGGATCAGTTTTTTAAGCATATTTGATGATGGGCAATATGTCGAAACACAGACCACACGTTGTTGTTGATGTTTTTTTCTTCTCTCGAGTAAATCCTCTCGTGGCGTCCACCATGCTCGTTTGATTGCTTGTTTTAATAGTTTAGCTGGATAGCCACGGACAAGAAGTTTCTCTTTTAGGACCTCCGCGTGTTCCATAAATTCATCTTTAAAGGTGCAATTTCTGCGAATGCGCAGAAACTGCCCTACTGGGAGGTTTTGCTTAAGGCTTCTCGGGTGGTTACTTGAGAAATCCAATGCCTTATTGCGGTCTGTGTCTTTCTTGAACAGGGTAGTGACTAGTTGACCATTTGCACAATATACCTCTACATCCAAAAAAGACATTCTGGTGCTCGAGGTCTGCAGCGTGAATTTTATGTCATTCGTCCTGTCATTTATCCAAGTATGAAATTGGGTTAATTGTTCTGATGTTCCTGACCATGTGAAAAAGATATCATCGATGTATCTTACCCAGCCTCCTATCCATTGGAGAAATGGGTTGTTGTTGTAAATGTACCTTTCTTCATATTCACTCATATAGAGGATTGCCAATTCCGGGGCAAAAGGACAGCCCATGGCGACTCCTTTGATCTGAAAGTAGAAATCATCGCCGAACTTAAAGTAGTTTTTTGTTAGAGCTACCTTTGCGAGTTGTAATATGAATTCTGTTGGTATTTTTGAAGGCTGAACCCGTTTCTCTAAGAAGATCTCCAGGACCTCCAATGCCTGATCTTGGGGAATTTGTGTATAGAGTGAGACTATATCCATACTCACTAGCAGATCTTGGTTCTCATTGTATGGTATTTGCTCCAATTTTCTCAAAAAGTCTGTGGTGTCCAAAAGAAAAGATTTGACCGTCAGTGTAAAAGGTTTCAAAAAGAAGTCTATAAATTTCGAGACCGGTTCAAACAGTGAGTCGCATCCAGAAATTATAGGTCGTCCAGGAGGGTTTTTTTCGTTTTTGTGTACCTTTTGAAGTACATAAAACAATGGGATCCGTGGATGTTTATTGGATAGAAAATTGAACTCATTTTTTCCAAGGAAACCTTGTTCAAGTCCGTTGTTTAAAATCTGACTTAATTCTTTCTGTAGTTCCAGAGTTGGGTCCTTGTTGATTTTCCGGTAACAGTTCGGATCTGATAGTTGTTTGGTCACTTCCAAGATGTATTCTTTTGTTCCCCAAACTACTATCGACCCACCTTTATCGGCTTGCTTGACTATAATGTTGTCATTTTGTTTGATGGATTGCAAGGCCGATTTCTGTTCCTGTGACAAGTTGGGTTTGATATATCCGTTCCTCTTCTTTTCTTGTGCAGCCAAAGCTGACAGTATGGTTTTTTCAAAGTATGTTACCTCCTTGGGTACTTTAAAGGCTGGCGGGCAGAAGCTAGATTTTTTCTTAAAGCCAGTAGTTTCGATTTGGGGAGGACTCTCTTTGTCCGCAAAAAAGGTTATCAATCGGATCTTCCGACAAAATTCAATAAATTCAAGCTTCAACCTAACAAAGTCTGTGAACTTCGATGGTACGAAAGTAAGTCCCTTTTCGAGGACGCTTATCTCAGATGAAGTTAGAGCAGTTTGGGAAAGATTGAATACTGAAGATTTTTGATGTGGTATTAGTTCTTGTAGTTTTGTCTTCTTGTGGACATCTCCCATGGTTGGTTGAATCTTGTTTTTCCACGGGGCTTTTGTTGGCCCTGTCCTAAAAAAGGTTGCTGTTGTTGGTTTTGCAAGTTGGGCTGATAATTAGGCTGATATTGTTGCTGATAGTTCCTTTGGTAACCACCTCTTTGGTTATATTGCGGACGAGAAGGTCCTTGGTCAGAGTCGCTCCCTCCTGAAGATGAAGTGTCAGAGAAGGTGAGGTATTTAGTGCGAGATCTGCCTTGGTTCTAGTTAAGAAAGCGTCTTGCTTCAGGTCTAGAGTAAAAATCTTGCTGCAGGTACGGATAGGCTCTTTCAAAAGTAAAATTCCGTTTGTCTCTTTCGAAGTTGTTGTCCTTCTGTTGAACCGTGAAATCTTTAAATTCAAGGATCTCTTTTTCAACTCTGTCTAGTAGTGTTTTTGAGTCTTGAATCAAGGGATTCGCTTTTATTTCGGATACTAGTTTTTCAATTTCCTCGAGTTGGGATTTTGATAAACGCTCAGCGGTTTCAATAGTTAAGACCATCAGGTCTCGACTACACTTAGTTTCAATAAAACTGAAACCTTTTTTGTACACACTGTCCTCAGTGAATATCACTGGTACATTTTTGACTATTAGTCCAGATGGTATGGTGCCTGACCTAAGATGCTGGAGAAGGTAGTGGCCATGTAAGTCTGTCCTGATTTGTTTTTTCCTCAGACGGACTAATTTATCGGATTCATTATTCACTTGCGCCGTGTTACTGAGTGTGGCGGAGCCAAAAGGAGGAGGGTCTCTCAATAGTTTTTTGATGTGATCCTCACTATATGCAAATGTCTGTTCCTCTGACATAATCAAGGATGTGGAAACTTCTTATCAGTACTCCTGCCTAGATGATTCTTTTGAGTACCAGCCACTCACATTCATACCAAATAAAGAAAGATGAAGAAAATGTGAAAACTAAATGGACAATATAAAGGGGGTGAGCTCAACCCTCTAATGGAAACACCAACGTCCAATGTGGTGTTCCAACACAACAATGGCCTCTAGCCACACACCACAAACTGTGGAAACACTTAACTCCAAAGGAAGGGACTAATTCAGGTCTCCAAAGATACCTCGCGGGCCGGCGCCCGCTAAATCAATAATGAAACAAACCGGGTCTGGCGTGTAGCACAGTAAGGCTGCGCCAATTCAAGTAACAAACAAAACAAGATGCCAGTACTGTGCAATTTTTCAAAAAATTTTTAGTTGAAGAGCTACTAATTGCTCTCCCAACAATGACCACTCTTTCAGTCCAACCAGTTTATGAACACATAGTTATTTATTTTTTATTTATTTTGAGCTGTTTTTTGGGGGATTTATTTGGAAACAACATGTGTTTTGCAGTGTTTATTCTGCAATATTTTTCGAATACATAAATATACGTAATACAAAGGAGGAACAGTAGATTAAACGCAGAACATGATAAATCAATTGATCATACAAAAAATATTTAACAATTAACACAACACATAGACATTGGACAACATTGAACACTCATAAATATCTAAGGGAGGTTGGGGCGGTAGGGGTTGGTGGTATTTCTCTCAAACTGTTTGTCATGGAACAGTAGATTTAAACTTCATTGAATTTACAATTTGACTTATTTAAACTCAAATCATACTTAAATCTTGCTGGACAATTACTTTCATTAACCACAGTAAAAGACAATCCAAGTTAGGCCACCTAACCACAAGCGCCTCAATAGGTCGACGCGTTTCGAATCCTACAGCTTTAATTAGGATTCTCTTCAGGACCAAAACAAAATCAATCTGTGGAAAAACAAAATAAAAAGCACACTGTCAGTGGACAGAAAGACTCTCAACTCACATTCAGCGTCCAAAGCACACTCAGAAGGTTACCTGTCAGTGATTTGGTTGGGATACGATGATGAGCTGAAAAACCAAAGAACATTCATGTTCGGAAAGAGGGGACATAGGTACAGGTAAGCCTGGACGGCCCGAGTCCGTGTCCCCCTCGTCACACTGTCCTATATCTTTATATGTGAATACCAGAAAGAGCATACGCTTACACAGAACTGTAAGTCTACCTTTGTGAATCAGGCCCTGAGTGTTTTTGGAATAAGGGATTTAGACATTGTTTGGAAACACACATATGCGATTCAGATAAAAGATCCAATGACCAATGAATCAGATTAAGAACACTATATACAGTAAAGCAGTATTCGACCGCCTGGACATCCAGGCCGCCCATGAAAACTGACCATTGCAAATAAAACGAGAACGTTAGGAAGCATCTGCAGATAAACGAGAGCAGAGCGCACTTGGGTAAAATGTCAACTTTTTAGCAGAGGGACTAAAAACGTTTTCGTGGGCCTGCTAAAATTTTCACAAAACATTACAAAATGTATGGTGTCCTGTGAAGACCGGTTGTCACAGCTGCAGGGCAACCTACATCCTGATTGAACCCAACCACAGGGTGAGCCCAAGAGATGTGATAATTGACCAAATAGAAATCTTGGTAATAAAAATCTGTCTCGTCTGTTGGAGACCTACACTAAATAGTGCCCTATGCCCTGTATTGTTTTTAGGAGCATATGGTCTCTCACCGGGGGTTTCATCTGTTCAGCCTCTTCACAGGTTAACCAGGCTTGCTCAAGAAACAACCCTTTTACAACCTTTAAATCTTGAGAGGTCAATGAATGGGGATTCAGAAATATGTCCACTATTCCCAAAGATGCCAAATCTGCCTTCACATAGGCTAACCAAGGGATTCTGTGCGCAGCATCAAGGGACAAGCAATTCAATAAAATCAGCCCATTACGCTTAGATCCACCCTATTTCAGATGTTTATCCAGCAAAGTAAAGGACTATAAGAGCGACTAGGTCAGCTATGTGATGGCACCCATCTATAGATTGACTGAAAAAAACCAGGGTGCATTGTGGAACCTGGAGCGGTCACCTTAAAAATTGGTTTTCTATTACCTGGACTGTGTCTGGTTTTACATACCCCCAGATCTCGCTACCACACCGAGTTTGAGACACGCATTTGACTTGGTAGATCTGACGTGAGACTGGTGTGCAAAGACTCACGGGTCCTTCCGCTCACAATTCTTCTCTTCGACAGAGAAGAAATCTGACGTAAAGGAGCTGAGAGAAACAAAGCAGGAACTAGATATTTGACGGAAGGGACTACAAAAAATCCTAGTTCCTACCTTACCAGCCCGCACCTCAATTTCTTCGTTGGGGGAGGGGTGGTGAGAAGAAGAGTGGGAGGAGCTGGTGTGCGCCTCTCGCCCTCTCTCCCAACTTCCTACCTCCCTCTCCACCTGAGGAAAAAGTGGATTGAGCTGCTGGGCATGACGAGGCAGGAACTCTGGGCCAGTGGCATAATGAAACTCGATGGCCACCCCTGCAAAGTACATGGAGTGCCCCCCCCCATGCTCCAGACTCAGTCAGGAGCTCTCAGGCCAGGGGTCTGCCGCTGTGCACAGGGCTGGAGGCCCCCCTGGAGTTTGAGGTCCCTTTCACCGTTGGGGCTGCAGGGGCTATTTTTACGCTGCTACTCCTGACAGGATTAGCTGCCTTCAGTTCCTTAAGTAGCCCCGCCTACGGCTTAATCCTGGAGTAGACCCTGGAGATGTTAGGGAATTCCTGCAGGGTCCCTCCTATAGATTTGTTACATCACTCAAGACATCATAGGCATATTAAACAGGCAAACTAGGCTGCCTTATTTGGGATTTTCATGGTGTCTTGAAGGGCCTTGTGGAACCAGCAAACTTCTTTTCCTCACCTCGACTACCAGCAGGAACTTGTCCCAAATCAGGGAAAGAAAAATAAAAAAATAATTCTTTAAACGGTACCAGGCGTGGAGTGGCTTTTTGGCCAACTTATGTATATATACATCATAAGTGCATCGCAGAGACACATTTTCATGATGTATTATAGGATGTACAAAGGATTAACATTACTGAACCCAGTGTGACACTGTTTATAAAATGACCAAACACTTTATTTCATTGATCAGACCACGCTATTCCTGAGAGTCAGGTGCTGACGGGGTACTTGACCCAGTGGCCATGTATTATAAGGAATAAAATATCCCTTACTGTGCATTACAAGTATGTTGCAGGTCACAGAACCCCTCAGTGACTACCAATATATTTATGATGTGCAGTAGGAGGGAATTAATCCCATATATAATACGTAGATCACTACAAGAAGTATATAAAACCTCTCTCTAGTTTTCTTGTTACAAGTTACTTGTGACATCACTAGCCCATGTAATAAGAAAATAACAACACCAGGCTTATTAATAAGTTATTTCACTACTATTGTGTTTTCAGAATGCCTGCAGCTAGAGCCAGCACACCATGTTAAATGTGAGCCTTTGAGCAGAATTAAAGCTGCTGTATGAACACTGAAAGGCAGAGCTAGCTTTTCTGCTGCCCCTCCTCAAAACTATTTCTCTCAAAAATCATGTAATTAAATGATAAGAAAACATCTATGAAATTGTGTTTATTTTTTGTACCCCTTGGATCCTTTTCAGAAAACCAGGACTCTCTCTCCTCTCCATGTTCAGTAGCATAGCTAGTGTGTCATGGACCCTATTGCAAGAAAGGAAAAGGACCCTCTGACTGCTGTATGAGTTATAAAATATGGCAGACATCAGGATTGAGTGGGCCCCTCAGGCCTCTGGCCACCAGTGCCACTGCAACTGTTGCACCAATGGATGCTGTATCCCTGTTGACACATATTCTGAACTACTGTTGATTTTGAAAATATTTGTATCAAACCCCTTAAAATATCATTTTGGATTAAAAACAATATGCATATGGTATGTTAATTTTCATAGCGCATATTAAAAATATATTCTGCATATTTGCAACCATACGATTGATTTCAAATGAAGGAGCAAGAATCCAAGAAAATGAGATGCTTTAGGAGAGGGTGATGACCAGTCTGTTTAACATAAGAGATAAAATAATCTCTGGAATGCATTTAAAGTATACTGCAAATCACCTCAGGGTTCTGAGCCCTTATAGAGAAACACTTGCTCTGAGCTCTTTCTTCTCTGGATCTGTCATAGCATTATAATGTACAGTAGAGGTACTTTATCCTGTTAAGAAGTACTGATAGTCTGATCCTATGTTAGTGGTTGCTCAACATGTAACTGTAAAATTGGCCTGCATTGGGAACCAGTGTCAGCCTGTCTCTTTCTCCCATGGTCCCTTGTGTAGCGTCCTCTATAGCCAGGGTGCATGCAACTAAATACACTACACATGGAGCTCTGGCTTGCACGTCTTTATTCCTCCTCATACAATCTCACTTTGCTCTCTGATTACGTCATAACCATTAATAACCACACCTTAACCTCCAACCAGTCACATACTTCCACTACTGAGTCTGTCCAGACACTAGCCCATTGTTAAATAAAAAGTACAAACAACAATTATATTATATGTCTTCAATGAGTCGTTGAAGCACTCGCACTAGTCAACCAGATCGACTGACTGGGAGTGGTTGAGATGTACTCTGTTCAGGCACCGATGGTTCAGGTTCTGATGCTCGATCTGCACTGTCAAGCAGGACAGACTTATTGGTAGGTGCAGGAGCTGACAATCGCAGGGGTAGGAGTTTGAAATGTGACGAGTTCCGTGCGATGGACTGTCTGGTACGATGTGCAGTCACCATGTGTCCTTTGCATGTCACAACCCTCAGAGAATAAACAGCAAATGGAGAGTCTGTTTTCTGCTTCCGCTTCTGCCTAACTAGGACTAAGCCACCTTCATTGAAGACTGTCTCTTGGGCTCTCCTATGCCTATCGGCATATCTTGCACTTTCGAGAAGTGTTGATGACATGAACCTGGTCAGCACTCAAGGATCACTCGGGTGTCCTTTGTGGCACTTTGGTTCTGATGGCTCTCCTGAACAGCAAGGTGGTGGGGCTTTCACCCATTGTGGAGTGAGGAGTTGAGCGATAAGCTCATAGGGCTTGACCCAGGGCACACTTCAATTCAATCCCCTCATGTGATGCTCGCTGAATAACCCTTTTGAGGGCACCCATAAACATTCCATGACACTATTTGCTTGGGGAAACAGATGTACACTTGTTTGATGATTAACAGTTATTCTCACTAAGAACTCTCTGAACTCTTTGCTGTTGAAATGTGGACCGTTGTCAGATTTGAGATTGGTGAGGATACCCCATGCTACAAAGAAGTTTCCTAGCAGCTCAATGACCTCAGCATGGGTTGTTGGTGATAAATCCTCTACCAAAGGGTCATTTGAATATTCATCAATGACTACCATGAGACGATGACCGTTCACTAGGACCCCAAATGAATAAACTGCAATCCTTTCCCAAGCCTTTGTAGGGAGCTCAGACATTGTCAGTGGATGTGGAGTCACTTTGGGGAAAGGCAGTTGCAAAGATGACACTCTTTAAGTTCCCTCTCAACCCGCTTGTCTAAGCGCAGGAACCACGTTTGGTCTCTTAGGGCTCTTTTAGTAGCAACAATAGCACAATGTCCTTCATAGACTAGTTCAGTGACCTGTTGTCTCAGGTTTTCAGGTATGAGAATTCTTGAGGCTCTCAATACAATTCCTTCTTTGGTCACAGACAGTTAGTCCTGTGCATTTTTTAAATTTGACATCGTCAACGAGAGGACGAACACTCCTTTTCCAGGATTGAGCCAGAATAATGTCTTTGAGAATATGCATGTTCTTGTCAGCATTTATAGTCTCAATAATGTTTGATTGATATGGCCTCTGGCATACTAGACTTCACAGTGAAGTTGATGTACTCCTCGGCTGTCTTGTATGTCGAACTGTGATGATTTAGGGGTACTCGTGAAAAATAATCAGCAGAATTATGGCCTGTAACTGGTTTGTGTACAATTGTATAGTTGTACTCTTGCAGTCTCAGACCACACCTCTCAATGTGAGGGTGCATCTTGGCTTTCAGATTTCCAAAGATGGTGAGTAGTGCTTGGTAGTCTGTTATGATAGTGAAATGTTTTCCATACAAAAACACATGAAATGTTCGCAGGCCCACACTGCAACCAAACTCTCCTTCTCCAACCGAGAATAGGTACGTTCAGTGTCAGACAGGCATAAGCCACAATGTGTCGCTGAGTATTCAAATGACCATTATGTTGAGCAAGGATTTCCCTCAGCCCCTCCGGCTCGTATCCACTTTTATCTCAGTGTGTAGTTTGGGGTCAAAGTAGGCCATCTCAGTTGCATTCACAATTGCATGTTTTATTCCTGTGAAACTTTGATCACATTCAACAGACCTCATGAACAGGACATTTTGTTTTGTCAACTCTCTTAATGGAGCACTTACAGCAACAAAATCACAAATGTACCTTGAGCAATAGCTGGCCATTCCTAGAAAGGATCACAGCATGGTGACATTTTGCAGGGCACGTAGCCAACAGTGCTTTTACTTTGTCAGGGTCAAGAGTCATTCACCCGTCAGAAAATATGTGTCCAAAAACATTTTGTTTGGTCTTGTGAAACTCACACTTAGCTGTATTCAGAGTAAGACGTGCATCAGTAAATAATTGTCACACTTGTGTAAGATCCTTGTTGTGCTCCTTTCGTGTCACTTCAAATACCAATATGTCATTACCGTAATTACATGCATTTATGACAGGTTGAATTATTCGACGTATAACATCCTGAAATTGTTCTGCAGCTGACAACCCTTTAAAATTCACCCTCTTGTTTCTGAACAAACGAACATAAGTCTGAAAAGTAGGAATGTACCTGCAATTTTCTTCCAAATTGAGTTGGTGGCATCCTTTGTTCAGGTCAAGACTGCAGGAAACTTTGGCACCATTCAGTTGCATGATCATGTCCTCTGTGTGTGAACCAGGATGTCTTCCTCCTTGATTGCTTTGTTGGCCTCGCGTATATCAACACAGAGGCGCATTGCACCCTCACTGTCCTTTTTTGGCACTACCACTCTGGGCAACACCCATGGCGTAGGATCAGTTGAGCGCTCAATGATATCATGCTTCGACAGCGTTTCTAGCTCTTTCTCAATGGCTTCTTACAAGTGGAAAGCAACTCTGCAGTGCAGCTGGGCAACAGAACGAACATCCTCATTGATGTAAAGACACTTTCAATTTCTTGCGTCTGCCCAGGCCGTGAAATAGTGACAGGAACAGACTCACAGCTTCAGATTGAGTGTGGAGGTTGTAATTGATACATATCACTCCCATGTCAGTAGCAGACGCAAAGCTGTGTAGGCAAGCACTGTACAAAGCTCTATGAAGAACAAGAATTGACACTTGGACAGAAAATGATTTATGTCTTAAAGTCGCTGTGAATGACCCTTGATACCTCAATGGTTTAGAAGCTGCCCACATGTATGCTTTTGTGTTTGAAGGTTGGGGACGTGGCACAGATGATAAGTTGTTGAACTTTTCAAATAGCATGATGTTAATTGACGCACCACTGTCTATAATGAAAGTTGTGGAGTAACCGTTGTCCTTTATTGTAATCTTGGGGCAATGTCCAAATGAATTTTGTTGTTTCGTTTGGTGGTTTGCTTTTGTCATTGGTATTTCCTTACAAGCAGCCAGACCTACATGTGCCAATCATTTGTCAGTCAAGGCCATCAGCACAAATCCATTTCCCTCACTGGTGCTCCATGATGACACTGACTAGCCTTGTAAGACGAACTTGATGATGATTGACTTGATCTAGTTTTTACTTGGCCTAACTGATGCCACCTTTTTGTTTTGGGGGCACGGCGAGAAGGCTTCTCAAGCTTTCTGGCATCCATTTTCTCTTCTTGCTGTGACGCAGTTAGTTTCTCTTTCACTCAGCAAGCGGTTATGAAGTGGTTCTCCTTACCGCAGCCTTTGCACACCTGGCCTATGGCGGGTCATTTGTCTTAATATGAATAAGAAAACTAACATCGAAAACACAGCGTTTTATTCTTTCTAGACATCAACTTGCATGCCTCTACCCGGTGCCTGTCCTTACTCTTCATGGCCAACGCTGATTCATTTTTCACCGTTCCAGCCTCCATGTCAGTGGCTTGTTGATCCACTCTATCATTTGGTCCAAGCAGCCCTTTCTCATAGCTGTGCCTCTCTCTCAACATGCGTTTTTTATGAAGGAGTCTAAAAGACAGCCATCGATAACTCGGAAACTTATGGCTTCTTCATAATTAAATTCACCAAATGTGCAATGCATGATAAGCACATCAAGTCTTTCAACAAACTCATCCATCGTTTCACCAGCTTGCTGTCACGCTTGATTAAAAATGTACCTTTCATAGTGAACTTTTGACATTGGATAGAACTTGACTTCTAATGCTTCCTTAACTTGACGTTAAGGTATTGCATCAGCTTGTGATATTTTCATCAGCATTTCTTTACTCCCTGTCACTGGCAAGGTTCTTTAGGTACTTAATGATCTTATCATCTACCAATTCTAGGGCATATATGAAATCATGTAATGTCTCGATCCATGCAGTCCATCTGGTGCCAATACTCTGCTTCTTGGCTCTGTCGAAAGGCGGTGGTGGTTTCAGAAATGCTGCTGCAACCTACTTTGTGCCATTTTCAACTGCCGTTGAGAGCATATGCTAATTAGGTGATGGCAGCTATTATTTTGGGCCGCTACCTCCTGCAAGCACTGGCCCTCTGCTTGTACTTGAGTCGTCACACCGGATCAGAGGTCGTAGGGTGCCATCTTCTTTCTTGACAGTAAGCAGCAGTTCCGCCTCTCCTACTTGTTTGTCACTGCTTTCAGCTTTTTTGCATTGTGCCAGGTTGTGACTGCTTCTAGTGTTTTGCTCTGTATCGATGATGGCTATGTGCTAGGCTGTGGCACATTATTTCTTCTTGGCCTTACCAGTGAGTTTCTGCCAGGGTTTCAAGTGTGCTCCTCTTCATGGCCTTCAACTTTTCGAGAGCAGTATGTTAGCTGGAGTGGGCCTTCGCTTCTTCATATGCAAACTTCGAACTGCTTCTCATCTAAATAGGCATACACAAGGTATTTGCTATAGCTTTGCGAACTTCCAGGGACACCAGTATTATTTTGTCAGGGCAAAGATCCTGCACATGTCGTCAGTGGTAGTTTCCTCCCCAGCCAGGAAACATGCAAATCAATACGCCGCACATAGAGTTCTGGATTGTGCGTATTTATTTCTCCGCATACAATCTCACTCTGCTCTCTTATTATTTCATAACTGATATTAACCACACCTTAACTCCTCCTAACCAGGTATGTACTTCCTCTACTGAGTCCGCCCAGAACTGCAAGGGTCCTAGCACACATAATCTCATGACACTACAGTTTGATCCTGTACTTGATCATCATTTGGCCAGAGACCATTTCCATTTGCAATTATATTTGACCTGTCATCACCCTACTTCCTCTCCTCCATCAACATCCACATGACCTGTTTCTAGCAACAAGGCTTTACAGATATAAACATGCTCAGGCCCTGCAGTGGCACAAGTACAAGCATCCACAATAGTACCTACCAGCACCAGCAACTTCAATTAGAGGTAGTCGGGTGTAGCACCTTATAACTTTGCACTGCACTTGCTGCCCCTGGTCTCATGCATTATGACGTCAGAGGCAGGAACAAAAAGCAAAGTGGACTCTATAATTTTATTAACTGTAATTCCCACACCTCACCCTCCCCTGCTGAAAATAGGAAGCTGTTGAGGGTTTAAAGGTAGAGTCCAACTCTATGATGTTATGAGGGATAAAACGGAATGTAATGTAATATCCTTTTCCTCCGAAATCTTGGTTCAACTACCCAACATTCGTACCAGCACTCGCACTGGAATAGGGCACTGGCCAGTGACATCAGGTTAGGAAGAAATGAGCACATGCTCATGAAGAAACAGATTCTGACTCAAAGAGGATAACTGAGGATACTCACAGAAGGTCTGGGGTGCCATACACAATGCCAAGGAATTAGGGCACTTACACCTACACAGGGAGAAAAGGACACTGGGACAAGAAGATATGAACTTTAAGACATAGAACTGGAACACAAGTATGTTGGGAAAAGTAAACACACCCACTGAGACAGAGAGACATGGGTGTCAGGTAGAATGTCCATCTAGAGTGGTCCTCATCTACCATCATGCTACCATTTTTTTTATTATGATGCACTTAGCAAATGTCCTGCTCAAATACCTCATATCACTAATTTCCTGAGAAGTGATCCATATATATATATATATATATATATAACCTTTTATTGTTTTCCAACAAACAGCATGGTATCAGCACATAACATATAGAGATAGCATTGAATAGTTCCCCACCCCATTCAACAGTTCCTCTCGACACCCACATTGAAAATACCCCAACAGCTTTTATGCATCCCAGGACAAATGTCAAGCCCCAATAAGCAATAAACATGACACAATACAGCGGAGATCCATTACAATACAAATTATGCGGAGGAGAAGTCTCCACCTCCGCCGTAAGCCGGGCCATCTGTTCGGTTCGTTCCCTACGCAGCTCCACCGTTGGGGAGACACAGATGTCCCCCCTGTATGTATTCCACTTACCCCATTTGTGGTCCCATTTCTTGGGGCAACCTCGGCCCTAAAACCCCGATTTTTCGGCAATCATTGCTATATCCATATCCCGTGCCCAGATCCATAATTTTAGCTGGATCCATGAGACACATGCCAGACTCCAATGCAGCAAAGGTGCACCCCACCAATGGTGGAGGTGACTAATGCCCACATCCAGCCTACAGAGACTGACGGTTGGTGTCACTATGATTTGTAAGTCAGGGATATGTATGTTTTTCCTCTAAGCCCCATTGTGAGGTGTCTACTGATTCACTGTCATAGAAGACAAGCCTCCCCACCAGAACTCTGGGATGTATACTTTCCTGAGTTCCACTTGACATGATGAAGATACCTTTTTGAGTAAGGGATTGGCGGCCTGTCTGACCACTTTTTCACATCCCTGCTTAGAGCTGCTCTTTCATTCGCATTTCCTAGTTAGGAAAATCCTAATAGCTCCGGCTGGTTTGGTTTTTCTCTGTCTGTGCTGCTGGGTGAATACAAAAAAGTGACTCAGCAGAGCTGTCCATTTGTATATCAGGTTAAAATGGCCAGTGTGGGATACAGAAAGGTGTGGAAACCCTGCTCACTGTTGCACAGGAAGCAAGCTGCACCCGACTGACGAGGCCTAAGTAGGCTCTGGTTTCTTGTGTTTCTGTCTGTGGGCACCAGACCTAACAGGTTAGGCTGGACAGCTCCTATTGTAGTAGGACCAAGACTGATTTGCCAAGGGCTAGTTTTGTCAACAGTGGCAGAGTGGGCAACAATGGACTGGAATGTGGCATCGGGTGATCACCAATGACAAAGATTAATTCAAGCATTACAACCATCACTTTGTTGTTTCTTGTCTTGGCAGGAATAATGTGTGAAAGAAGAAAATAATCAACACTGCCTCGGCGAGACTAAATATATATTTGCTCAATTCCAACTGCCATCTTTAACCCATCCCTGGCCCCAGAGAAGATGACATTCTTTGAGGATGCTCTTGAACATTAATACAATGCCACCTGGCATTCCAGTGCATGTGGTAGTAACTGGACACTGGGTTTTCTACTAATTGGCACCTTTGAAGTTAGAGGATAAAGGGTACAGTGCCTTTAGCTTCCATTCCTCAGTTCAAACTCCTCCTCAAAGCTAAGCTATTGTCTCTTACCAGAGGAAGGACTGCGCCAGTCTGCAAGATCCTAGTGGTGTGTTGTGGGCCATAAATGCCCAGAGTAGACTTTATGCCTGTGAAGAAGCATTTTCCTGCTCTGCTCTAGGAACATTGATGGTAGGCCATCTGAGTCCATAGTGAACCAGCCTCATTTACTGTGAGGTCTCAAAGCCCCATTGTTGTGAGCCCTGATGTGAAGACTTTCTAAAACTGGAAGACAGGAGCTTTTGCCAAGACCAGGGTGCCCCTCCTGCAGGCTGAGCAGCCTGTCCTAATACACCTGCAACTGTTGAGCCAGCTCCACACCTTGTTTTGTTGGCCCTAAAGAAGAGAACTGGAGAGGGGAGAAGGCTTAAGAAACCCTGTAGGTGTCCCCTATTGTATCTGGATTACCGTAGAGTCCTTCTCTTCCCTGAGGCTGGGCACAAGGAAGCTTTATTCATTGACCCTACATAATGGACCACTGGCAAGTTAAAGTGTTGGTCAGAGAGTCCAATCAAGGCAATCCATCTCTTCTGCCCCATCATAGAAGGTCCCAGGGCCTGCAGAGGTACAGCTGCTGCCAACCAACCTAGCTATGATCTGTCACTTCAACGTAGTCAACAAAGGGGTACTAAGCTGTTGTTGAGACTGCCAAAACATTGACCGATATACTCAACCATGGTCTGCCCCTCAACTACTCATGAGAAGATGCCACTGTTTTGTTTGTGTGGTGTTTTCAAGTACGGGTAAATTCTGAAGTTCTCATTATGGGTATTCTGAATGCTGAGTCTAGGTCAACCATAAGAGCAAAGCCACATTCAGTGAAAGTCAGAATCACCTTACACTATGACCCGCATATGAGACAGTGGGTTGTGGTGGTAACTACTGCAAGACTTTCAGTAGCAATTTGCTGTTTACCAAGAATACCCACATTTAAGTTGGCCTGACTGTGACTTTGCTAGGGCCCATTTCAGCTGCCGATTTCGGCCCTACATTGTTCTTCACCAATATGTGACTAAGTCTTTATGCTTGTGACTCACTATTAGTGAGTGTTCCGCTTATGGGTTGGATTGACCTTATCAGCTCCAGTGTATAGGGAGGCACAACAAGTGGATTCTCTACTTCACCATGCTTACTGTTCTATTATTATACATATATTTTTAAAAACACTGTATTGTTTGATAAAAACCATAACAGGCTTGACATTGTGCTTATTATGCGTTATATGCTTGCGAATTACTGTACATGAATTCCTACCCACGCCATTAATGTTAGGAAGCCTTGGCCACTCAAGCTTAACCTCACTTAGACCTTAGAGTCAACACCCAAAACCATTCTTGAAACTTTTGAGTGCGGCTATAGTACCCAAAACATTTTGTAATGACACAGATAATTGATAATAGTTACACAAAAGATGCCAAGTACCCCTTAAGTACTCCATGTAGTCTAAAACAGGCATAATTCCTTTCAATAGTGACCCAGAGGCCTTTTCTCTGTTGATCCTTACACACTCTGTGGTTATTGGGCAGTGTCAGTGATAGATGCAACCTAAAGTTCTGATCCTGCCGGATATGACACGGTGTATCACATGATTCTGCTTGAACTCCTAGCATTACAGGCTCATCACTACGAAGGTTGGAATGGAGCTTTTATCCAGTATTAGGGTATCTTTCATAGATTCACATGCTTGAATCACCCCCCTCGTCGAAATGGGAGTCCCCAGTACATTTATAATGGTAATGTCACATTAGACATAGAAGGTAACAGGCCTAAGGCCTTATATTTAGTAAAATATCTGAGTCCTTATTTAAAAAAGGGCTAAACTTAAGAGAACAACCAATCAGTTGGACTACCCTCTAGAACCTTCCTGGAAGGTGCTCCAGTCCCTCAGATTGTTCTACCGCACGTCGTGCTAAGGGAGTCTCCACTGGGGTCTGCTCAGTTTTCTCATCCTATCTTCAAATTTCCCTTATCTCTAGATTTTGTTCCGGGATTCAAGGTATTTTTCATCTTTATTAACTTTGTCTGAGTGAGGTTCTCAAATTTCTTCATGTCAGACACACCTAAAAAAGTCCTTTTTAGTCCCTGTGGTACCTGCAGAAAGAAAAGACTTCACATTGATGACTCTCATAAAAACTGCCTTTTCTGCCTTTATCCTGATCACAAGCCAAAGGATTGCAAGGTATGTCGCACTTTCTGTTCAAAGACTTTGAAGGAGCATGAGGGGAGGCTGTTAATACGGCTGCAGAGGCTTAAGGAAAGGGAGGAAATGAAATGAAATTAGTGTTTTTATAGAGCGTGTGTCTGCTGTGGCGTCTTAGCACTTATAGCCCTTGATTTTTGTGGTGGAGGAATAAGAGAGGCTATGGTTTAGGGACAAATAGCCATGTTTTCAAATCCTTTCTGAACAGTAGTAGATTGGTTTGGTTTCTGAAGTGGATGGGCAGTGAGTTCCATAATTTAGGGGCAAAGTGACGAAAGCTTCTGCCGCCCCATTTCAAAGTTCTTACCCTTGGAACTACAAGTAATGAGGCAGATGATGATGTGAGGCTTGTCTGTGGAATGTAGTGCTTGATATGTTGACTAAGCTGGGCCTGTCCCACTCCATACAAAGACTTATGCACAATACACATAGATTTGAATTAGATCCTTTCTTGGACAGGTACCCAATGCAGATCCCGAATGGCTTGACTTACTGGGCTAAATGTTGGAATCTTAAGTAATGTACAGGCGGCCGCATTCTGTAAAGTCTGTAATTTACGTATCACATACTTTTTTGCTCCCAGGTAGAGTGAGTTGCAGTAATCAATCTTGGATAGTATCATGGCTGTTACAACAGTTTTTCTGAGGGAAATGGGAATGAAAGGTAAAATCTTTCGGAGGATTTTTAAGGTGTGAAAACAGGAGGAAGTAACGCTGTTGACCTGATCTGATAGTGAGAGATGGTCATCTATAATAATTCCAAGGTTTTTGACCTTTTTTACCGGCTGAGGACAAGGCCCAGCTATATCCGGCCACCAAGTAAGATTCCAGAGGGAGGTGTTTCTTCCAAATGTAACCACATCCGTTTTACCAGTGTTGTCTTGCATCCAACTGATGATATGGATCATGCAGGCATTAAAGCTTACTGCCACAGTATCTGGTTTAGAGGATAAGGTGATGACTATTTGAGTGTCGTCAGCGTAACAGATGGCCGTGAAGCCATGAGATCGTATGAGTTTTGCCAACAGTGTGATGTACATGTTTAACAGGGTTGGGGAAAGTGATGATCCTTGGGGGACCCCACAAGGTAATGCGTAGGGGTGTGATTTGTGATCTACCTTCGTTGTGGATTGTTCTCTATCAGTTAAGTACGACCAAAGAATGTCTGAGGCTTTGTCTATGATCCCTATTTCGGCCAATCGCTGGCTAAGTATATGGTGGTGGACAATATCAAAAGCGTCCGACAAGTCCAGTAAAATCAGTATGGCTCCCCCCCCCCCCCCGGTCAAGTTGGACACGTATGTCCTCTGTGGCGGCAAACAATGCGGATTTGGTGCTGTGCCTCGGTCGAAAACCGTTTTGTGCAGGGTCCAGTGTATTGTTAATCTCTATGAATGATAGCAGTTCTTCATTTAGGGCTTTTTCCAGAACTTTTGATGGAAATGGTAGGCAAGTAATGGGTTGAGAATTGCCCACCTCCATGGGGTCAAGAGTTGGCTTTTTGAGGACTAACCAGGGATTTCTTACAAGTGGCAGGAAAGTGTCCTAAGTCAAGAATATTATTATCTGCTGAGGAGAGTGATGGTTCCTCAAGATCCTCCTCAAGGACGCATCAAAAAAGACCTCGGGACATCTCGCCAGGTCACTTGTTGCAGCAAGCTCCAAAGAAGACGCACAAAACGTCTTCAGAGGCTACTAAGAAGCAAGATCTGCCTTCCAGGGCATCTCCTTCTCTTCAGGATTTGACTTCTGCCAAAGAATCCTGGCAGAAATCTGCTTTAGAACCCCCTACTCGTCCAGTGAAAGTGAAACATGCTATTAAAAATCCTTCTTTTTGAGGCAGTCACCAAATTTTTAGACTCTTGTCCATGGGACTCTATTGACTCTCATCATGTGAGACTGATGGAAGACCCCATCACACATGAAGAAATTGTGAATGCCCTGAAACAGCTTCCAATGGGTATGACTCCGCATCCTGATGGTCTTCCAGTAACCTTCTATGGGTTTTTTATCCGCAGCTTCGAGATCACTTGCTGCATCTTTTCAATAGTTTCACGGACGTCTCGGGCCTTACCCCAAAAATGTCTGAAGCTGAAATAGTACTTGTCCCAAAACCAGGAAAGGACACTCCCTGCCTTCCTCGTACCGCCCTATCGCCCTTTTAAACACTGATGCCAAGGTTTATACGAAAATCCTGTCGAATCATCTGGAGCTTCATCTTCCGGGTCTCATCGACCCTGACCAGGTAGGGTTTATCCATCCTCTCCAAGGGGATGACAACATTTGCCGGATAGCCCATCTGGTGGAAAAAGCACAATATAGGAATATACCTTCCTGCTTGGTGTCCCTTGACGCTGAGAAAGCCTTTGATCGGGTGGATTGGCGATTCCTTAAAGAGTTCCTATGGAAGGTGGGGTTGGGCCCTGTGGTGGTTTCTAGATTGATGGCGCCCTATGAGCGAACCACTACTCGCAATCGCCTTAACAGACGTCTCACTGCTCCCATTCCGATCTACCGTGGCACCAGTCAGGGCTGCCTGCTATCCCCTTTATTGTTTTCCTTGGTAGTGGAACCCCTGGCCATCGCCATCCGACGCGACCAGACAATTCAAAGTATTTCTATGGGGGCCTATGACCATAAAATCTCCCTCTTTGCAGACGACCTCCTTCTCTCCCTCTCCTCCCTGGCTACTTCATTTCGAGCGTTAGCTATGCTCCTGCGGTCTTTTGAGGATGCGTCAGGATTTTGGATTACTCTTGCTAAATCTCATGTCCTTAATCTTACTCTTCTGGCATAGGACATCCATGATTTGCAAGACCTGATCCCGTTGCAGTGGTCTGACAAGTCGATATGATATTTGGGTTTAGACTTGAGTCCCTCGCTTTCATCCGGGACCGCAGCTAATTGGCCTAAATACAGAGGTGCCATTCTGGAAGAATTGCATAGGTGGAGAGGCCTTCCTCTTGCATGTTTAGGACGTATTAACACTATAAAAATGTCGCTTCTCTCTAAGATCTTATATTTATTTCAATCCCTTCCCGCTCCAATTCAGCACTCTGATATCCTATCTCTTCAACTTAATTTTACCAATTTTATCTGGGGAAAATCTTGGCCGCGATTTTCTAATAAGATTCTGATGCTACCGTGAGACTGTGGCGGACTGGCATGTCCTAACCTTTTGGAGTACTACTGGGCCTGCCCTCTCTGGTACATATCGGAGTGGGTAGTTCGTGAGAGTGAAAAACATTGGTTCCATATGGACCGAGCGGTTTCCTGTAGACCCTTGTGGGACCTGGCTTGGCTCCCTCGCAGGGCCTGTCCCTGTAGTGCGTACATAGCCACCCCCACAAAAACAGTCCTAGAGATATGGGATAAATTGGCGGTCTCCGAGGTATGACTACATTCCCCTCCACTAACACACCTATAGTTTGCAATCCGATGTTCCCCACTGCAATGCAACCTCAAACATTTAGTTTGTGGTCAGACGGTGAATGTCGGGTCATTCAGGATCTGTTCCAAGGCGACAAACTCCTTACCTTTGAACAATGTAAGCAAGCTTTCCACCTTACAGAGGGGGATCGGCTGCAATATTATTTTATGCGCCACTGACTAATCTCCCAGGCTTACACCCAAGGAGTAACTAGACAACTCACTGATTTTGAATCCTTAGTTTGAAAATTCGAGGGGTCGAAGAGTCTGATCTCCCACACTTACACTGTCTTATAGCACTCGCAATGACCCACTCCCCATACATATCAGACGCAATGAGCTTTGGACTTAGGTGACGACATATCCCCAGAGAGCTGGGACCAAAAGGTATTTCATAGCACCCTGCAATGCGACTCCAAGAGGAGTCAGGGTGACAAAATGGCGGAGAAACCGCGCTGGACACCGGAAGAGTACTGGTTTCAGAAGTATGACCAGTGAGAGACGCATCAGAACGACTTTGAATACATGGGTAAGACTTTAACAGCAGGAGATGCGCGTGCGTACCCGCATATTTAATTGCACATGGCCTGATTCCTAAAAACAATAGTAAATCTGCACCCAGAAGTTTGCGACCTTCCATTTCTGCAGATTTACGACAGCTTTGAATTCGCAAATCTTTTCCAAGTTAAACCTAAGCCAACCAGTTTGAGGTTTCTTGCCTTTTGCTTTAAAAAGCTTTGTCAATTCCTGTTTCACATGCAAAACATATTAATGTGTATACTTTAGCGCGTGAGAAAACAATTGAGTGTGCAGTTACCAACGTTATCTTATTTTTTGTCCACGGGGAAAACGAGATGGTAGGTCAGGAAGAAGAGGGAAGAATGTAGGGCTTCAAGTCTAGTCAAGGGGAGAGGAGTTAGCCTAACGGCTAAGGCGCTCAACCTCGGACCTGGGGATCTGGGTTCGAGTCTCGGTAACGACCTCAAAACCTCCTGTGATTCTGGGCAAATCACTTAATCTCCCCGTGCCTAAAAATGAAAGTGTGTGTGTCCTCATGTAAAAAAAACGTAACTTGTGCTATGTAAAGCGCTCTGATACCTGATTCGGTTCGGGTCTAGTTCGCGCTATATAAAACTCTAAAAAAAAAAAAAAAAGAATTGGCATATAAACTCATGATGCGATGATACTTCACCCCAACCTGACTACAACAAATGTTTCCAAACTTCCCCCCGACGTGCTGGAGATGCCAGGGTGACAGAGGGGACTTTATTCATGTATGGTGGTCTTGCCAGAGCTTCACAGTGTTTTGGAAAGAGATTCTTAGCCATATCAAGGATGTAGTAAGATTTCCTATCCCTTCCTCTCCGACAGTTACCTTATTGGGCATTAGGCCCTTGACATTGACTGCTATGACGTACACGGACTGGCGCCTGATTTTACACATGTTAGGAGCTGCAAGGCAGTCCATAGCCTTATTCTGGAAGAAACCACACCCTATCCCTGTAGCCACATGGTTTCTCTGCTTATGGCAGGTCTTAGCCCTTGAACAACTTACTGCCTGTATCAACCACACGGATGCTAAATTCACCCGCACCTGGCAGCCGCTTATACACTATTTCTCCAAGATTGCACATTCCCGTCTGGTCCCCCCTCGATTAAGAGCTTTGCAATTATTCAACAACTCTCTAGATCCTTACTTTAGGGGTCGGCAGCCGGAACCCTCAGTGCCGTCAACTTGATAGAAGAGGCTTCACCTCTTTCCCCCCTTAAGAGGCACCCGTTTCCCCCCAACGCCAAGGTATTTTCAGGGCATCCTTCCCTTCCCCCCCCTCCCTGATGAGTGTTTGTTTCCCCCCTATCTGTTTTAAAATCGAAGACACCCCCAGTTGCTCTCTGGACCAGAATATTCCAACGATTAGATGACAGTGCGCATGCATAAGGGCACCAAACATAGCCTGACACTTGCCATTCAATCGCTGTGACAGCGATAGAGCCCCATATAACTCTTGGATTACTGAGTGCTTCGCTTGGACTTTCTCTGAGTGGAGAAGTCTATCAGGATAGCCTGTGAAGCGGTGGTAACACACTACTCCTCCCATTTCAGTTTGTCTTTAAGTTGATGACCTGGGGGTGTGTTGAATGGGATGGGCTTTGTCTTAAACATTTTTACAGAAGCACTGTGCTATTTAAAATGGATTGTGGTCTCAATCTGATGTTCATTGACAGGGAAATATGACTTCAACCTGTTTGATTTTTGTTTGTCTGTTATATATTCAATAAACAGATTTGAAACATAACAAGCCTTCTTCAGCCCCGTCGATGGACAGCTCATCGACGGTGGTTACGATGACGAAGACAAGACCTCCACTTACTGTCTCCAGAGTGAGTTCGTCAACAACAACCGTCGCCACAGTCTCAGTCTCGTCGGCGTCTCTTTAGTCGTCGACAAGGTCTTTGTTGATGAGTCAAGCACCTTTGTTGTCGACGATAAAAAATTGTCAGAAAGTCTTCGTCGACGAGTCTACCGTAGACAACAGTTTTGTCATCTATGCCGGTTACTGGAAATTTAATACCAATGCCCGTTGATGAAGATTGCGACGACGACCAGTCCGACGACGAAGATGACAACGAGTACTTCATCAACGGTGTTGCCGGCCACGATGACGAAAGTTCCATCATCGACGACAGTTTTGTCATCTACACCGGTTACTGGAAATTTAATACCAATGCCCGTTGACAGTTCCTCGACGATGGTATGTGTACCGACGACGATCTCATCGATGACACCAAAATCTAAAACAACAAAATGTATTTTACAGCGAAAATTTCAGAAAGAAAGATTGACACCCTCATTATCATCTCCCAGTAGGGTCCAAGCCTTATTACCAACTCATCTTTTAGATGATGAAGATGACTCAGATGTAGACAGCATGTTTGGGGCTGCGCAAAGCCCCTCAGAGTTAAATGTAAAGTACCAAGAAGACTCAGATGATGATGATCAGTTCTATGATGAACACATGTACTACCCTGACCAACGACAGCAACAGCAACAGCCAGAGATGGTTTGTCTTTTTTCCGCTTTGATAATGGACCTATCATTTATGCTGTTGGACTACATAAAGAGGTTCCCTACATACGCACCGTCTCCTGCACCAGCGCTTTCTCCACCTTCTGTGGTGCAAGTTCAGCCTCCACCCCATCCAATTTCTCAACGGCCAGGACACCTCTTTCCATCTTCCGATAAAGATGAAGAAGACCAACAAGAGGAAGGAGAAATCCAGGATACACCATCATGTTCGGACGAATGGGACGATTACATTATCCCTCCACCAGCGTCACCATCTCCACCTCAAGTGGACTCTCCTCCAGAATATATTCGGGGATTCCATAATCTCTTGGAAAGGGCAGCCAGATGATTCGAGCTTCCAATGCCTACTCACTAACAAGACTGTTTCCTTTACGATTTTAAGGAACCTTTTAAAAAATCGGTCAAGTCTATACCCATTATTGACTATATTTGGGATCAGGGCATTAAAATAACGAGATACCCTGCCACAGTTCTTCCAGTCTTACCAAGGCTCGACAAGAAGTACAAAGCTCCTGAGGACGCTATAGCCTGTCTCACAGGTCACCCCAGAGCTGATTCCATGATTTCCAAGGCGGCACATCGCAAGTCAAAGGAACCTTTAGCTACGCTTTCAGCATCCCCAGATAAGGAGGGTAGGAGGCTGGATAATATCAGCAAACGTTTTTCCACCGTGTCGGCGTTTACAGTCAGAGCGTCCAATTCCTTAGTGCTAATGGGATGCCACAACAGGCAGATGTGGTCAGACATCGCTCCTTACCTCAACAATCTTCCACAAGACATCGAGGAGGCAAGAAAAGTTTTACTGGAGGGTGAACTTTCCGCTTTGGAGATTATTGACTGTGAGATTGATATTGCTTCCACTGGTTTCCGTCAGCTAGCTGGGGTTGCAGTTCTAAGGTGCCAAGGATGGCTAAAGGCTACAACATTCAGGCCTGAGGTCCAGACCAAGATTCTAGATATGCCTTATGATGGACAAGAGCTATTCGGGAAGCATATTGACAAAGTCCTTCAGGGGATTTAAAAAGACACAGATACAGCCAAAGCTTTGGGCACCCTCCAGTATAAAAGAACCCCTTTTCGTGGTGCACGGGGTAAAAGACAGTAATCATACAGGGGAGGTTACCAGCAGTATAGGTACCCTTCCTATACTTCCTCTAGCCAGCAAAAAGGGGTTAAGGCTTCTAATCCCACTTCTTTTTAGTGCGCATGAAGAAAAACAAATGGAGGGCAATTTTAGATTCACAAAATCTAAACAAATTCCTCAAGAAACAGTCATTTCACATGGTCACCATTCAGGAAGTCTTGCAGCTTCTCAATGGAAATGACTACATAGTATCATTAGATCTCCTAGACGCCTATTTCCATATACCTATTCACAAGAAGCACAAAGAATTTCTGAGGTTCACTGTAGCTGGCAGGCATTATAAATTCCGAGTTTTATCTTTCGGGCTCAAATCGGCCCCAAGCATTTTTACAAAGTGCCTAGCTCCACTAGCCGCATTTCTCAGACAGCATCTTCATCAAGTTTTCCCATATCTCGATGACTGGCTCTTCAAAGCTCCTTCTCTCAACGCTGTGAAGAAGTCTTACAAAGCCTGTTTGCGGCTTTCCAGCCTTCTCGACGTCTAACGTTCCTGGGAGCTAACCTAGATACGGTTTTGAATAGGGCCTATCCAACGAAGGAAAGACAACGAAAACTCCTGACTTTAGCAAGCCGCATACAAAGATGAAAGTCTCTTTCGGTGCACCTGTACAAATCTCTGATAGCCATGATTTCCTCTTGTTATCTTCTGATTCCACATTTACGTCTACACATGCGTCCTCTCCAGGAAGCCTTGAGTGAGCAGTGGGTTCAGGTGAAATGGAAGCTTCAACAACGCAATCCAAGTTGTGGTAATTTAGCAATGATTAGGTTAAGCATTAGCAGAAGACATCTTGTATTTAGAGACTATCTTGTCCGTTTTACAGAATCCATTTTGTATTTCTGTCGGCCATTTTGTTTGCCAAGTTCTCTGCCCTACCTTCCTGGTAACTGCTCTTGAAATCTGCCTAGAGACAAGATATATTTATCCTCTTCTGCTTTGCACATGCTCAGTTGAGCATGCAGCTGTCTCCAACTTGTAACTGTCAAAATGTGTCCACCAGAATTAGCTAACTGCCAGCACTCTCTGTATGACCTTATATGTATTTGAAACCAACACTCTGTGCCTTGTACCGCCTTCATTTCAGCCCCTGTGTGGGTATAAAAGGACCAAGCTCCTTCCAGTCAGTGTGCTACCTCATACTCTACCGAAGGGTGTTGTGTGAATGTAGTTCCACCTCATGAGGTTTAATAAACTGTCTTTTTTATTCCAGCTTCTGTGCCAACTTCTTATTATTGGTCTAAGGACTCTAAGCAGAAAAGGGCGAATCCCTTGCACTAGTAAGCCTGGCTGAGGCTTGCTACCACAAAGTGACTCCACAAATAGTCACCTCTCTAACTTGGTGGACTGATCCTCACCATTTGTTGCGGTGCTTACCTTTCCTTCCACAAGCCTCTCCTCTGGTGATAACAACAGATGCTTCTCTGGAAGGTTGGGGAGCCTTCCTGCAAGCACTTCAAATCAGTGGCAAGCGGCCACTTTCTTAGGGGAATCTACACGTAAATCTCTTAAAGCTAAGAGCAGTCTTTCTAGCTCTCCAGACGTTTTTACCCAGGGTACAAAATTCGCTAGTGCTTGTCAGTACAGACAATACTACGACAATGCACTATCTAAACAAACAGGGAGGAACTCGATCTCTATCCCTCTCCCAAGATTCTCAATGAATTTGGAAGTGGGCAATTCAATATGGAATCTTGTTGAGAGCAGAGTACGTTCCAGGAAAAGAAAATATAATAATTCACTAAGCAAATTAAGGACAATCTGCCACGAGTTGGAGTTGAACCAGAATACCCTCAACAAAATCTTCTTGCAGTGGGGTGAACCAGCTATAGACCTGTTTGCTTCAAGCAGCAACGCCAAATACCAACACTTCATATGCTTGCATCCCCAACAGGGATCTCTGGGGAATGAGTGTTCAATAGCTTGCCTACGCTTTTCGGGCAATTCCTCTACTTCCCAGGGTTCTAAAGAAAATGAAAGCAGCACCTTGCAAATTAATTCTAATAGCTCCAGCGTGGCTTCACCAACATTGGTTCACGGAACTTCATCTCCTGTCCTTACAGTCGCCGATTCCTCTGAAGCCGTTTCCCTCTCTTCTAACGATGAACCAGGGACAAGTTCATCTCCCGGATCCAGGCTCTTTCAGATTATCGGCTTGGCTCCTGAGTTCCAGGAATTTCAAGACCTGAACATTCCTCAAGACTGCAGGGAGATTTTGTCTCGTGCTAGAGTGGACAGTACAAACAGAACATATTCTTTTAAATGGAAAAGGTTCTGTGTCTGGTGAGGGTCTGCAAAGGTGTATCCCCTCAAATCATCTCCGGAGAAAGCCTTGCCATATCTTCTACACCTAGCAAATTTAGGTCTTGCTCATACTTCAGTCAAAGTTCACTTGGCTGCAATCTCCTGTTTTCAAAGATCTTCTAAAGGGTTTTCCTTGTGGTCCAACAGACGGATGTATGACGTTTCAACGCATGCTTTTACAATGCATGCCATTAAGACGCAGGTTTTACAACGCAAGTCGTTACAACGACTTGCGTTGGGGGGCGCTGGATAGTGAATAGTTTAATTTACTATTCCAACTCCAGTCCCCGTGGATAGTAGGGAAGGTGTTGGATAGTAATTAAACTATTCCCTATCCTAGAGCGCCCCCCAGCGCAATGCGTTGTAATAACTTGCGTTGTAAAAGTTGCGTCGGAATGGTAGTGCGTTGTAAAAGTTGCGTTCTAAAGGATGTTCCCCCCCAACAGACTGATAAAACAGTTTTAAAGGTCTTTTCAGAACTTTTCCTCCTGTAAAATCTCCACCTTCAACGTGGCAACTCAATGTGGTACTTGCTCAACTTATGAAGCACCCGTTTGAGCCAATACATGGAGCGGACTTAAAATTCCTTTCTTGGAAAACTGCTCTTCTTTCAGCTCTTGCGTCTGCAAGAAGGGTTAGTGAACTCCAAGCTTTCACAATACAAGAACCATTCATTCAATTTAAGAATGATAGTGTGATCCTTTGTACCGACCTGAAATTTATACCTAAAGTCCCTTCCGACTTCCATCTTAAAGAGCCACTTGTCTTAAAATCCTTCTTTCCAAATCCACAAACGGCAGCTGAACGAGCCTTACATTCTTTGGAATTAAGTGTTGCCTTGAGTTTTATCTAGACGGAACAAAATCCTTCTGCAAGTCTAATCAGCTTTTTGTAGCTTACAGCTTACCCAGAAAAGGTTTTCCCTTAACATAACAGAGCATATCCAGATGGATCTCTAGTGCTATTCCCTTGTGTCACCAACAAGCTGGTCAACCTCTACAATCAAAAGTTTGTGCCCATTCCACTAGGGCAATATCTAAATCTATGGAGCTGTTTGATGGTATGCCCCTCTCAGACATTTGTAGGGCAGCAACCTGGAAAACGCTGCATACATTCCCTAAGCATTATTGCTTAGTTTCTGAATTGATGAAGGATACTGAGGTGGGACAGGCAGTGCTCAGACATTTATTCCAATAAGGTAAGCCTTCCTTCCATCCCACCAACGTTTTTCATGCCCATTTCTCTCTTCTTTTCTATTCATTATGCCTATATTAGAAACGATGTTTTGGCTACTTCATAATTATATGCATAATTCAATTATTTGTATGCGTGTTTTTGTATTTCATTCTCAAGAAATAGTTGTTGACTATTCGGTTATGTATGGCTTATGTATATGACGAAATGTGCTCATTACTGCTATTTATTCTGACTCAAGCATGTGAATCTATCAAATATACCCTAATACTGGAAAAGAAATGAGTTACTTACCTGTAACTGCAGTTATCCAGTATTGGTATCTTTCATAGATTAACATGCAACCCGCCCTCCTCCCTTGGAGGGGCTCACTTAACACTCTAAGTTGTATCTTTGGTTACGCAAAGTGCTTATGAAAATCTGAGGGACTGGAGCTCCTTCCAGGAAGATTCTAGAGGGTGGTGTCAACTGATTGGTTGTTCTCTTAAGTTTGGTCCTTTTTTAAATAAGGACTCCGATATGCTACTAAATATAAGGCCTTAGGCCTGTTATCTTCTTTGACTAATGTGACATTACCATTATAAATACACCAGTGACTCCCAGCTCGACAACGGGGAATGATTCATGCATGTGAATCTATGAAAGATACCATTATTGGATAACTGCAGTTACAGGTAAGTTATTCATTTCTTCTTCGTGATGGCTAAACCTGTGTTCTGCTAAGTTCTAAGGATCAACACGCTTACCCTCTTCAATATCTATATGTAGTCTCAGTGGAGACAATCCAACTGTGTCAATTCCAGTTCCAAATGTGCATGGACCGCGCAAGGGATCCACATCAAATTGGATACAAATAAAACAAAATTTCTTTCTGCATGAACTACATCACCCACTTCAAAAAGAATAATTTTCTGTGTCTTCACGGAGTCTGATTACTAGGGCTGAGTTTTTCAACATAGATCTCTTTATAAAGGCCCCAGGAACTGAAAACATCTCGATATCTAAAAACCTAAGAGTCAGGTTTGACATGGACACCTCCTTTTCACTACAGATGAAAGCCAACACAAAAGTCCCAACGTCATGCTGATGATCTGAGGGAGGTTCATCACAGTCCTTTAAAGCATCAGCTTGAACTAATGAGACCCTCTGTTCTAAGCCCAGCTAGACTATTGCACTTTATTAGATGTCAGCAGCCCAAAGAAATAATTTCAGACACTTCACAGGATCCAAAATGAAGCAATGAGGAAATCTAACCACAGGCTGAAAAAACCCCACTGGCTCTCAGCACACGAGAGAATTGAAGTTAAGATACCTTGGGCTTTAACAGGGCTCCGGGAACTATGCAGCAATGGAGTCAAACTTTAGCTTCGGGTTTCTATAAATTATGTGTCAAGAAAGGCATTTTATGGCCTACAGTGTATCACATTCTGTGCCAGTATTATTTCGTTTGTTGGCGTTTTAGATTGACACATTAATTTATATATGTTTTTTTTCTGTAGTCTTATATAGCGTGAACTACACCCCAGTGCATTTGTCTGCTTTACTTGAGCACTAGATTACTTTACGTATTTTTTAGGCACAGGAAAATTAAGCAATATGCCCAGAGTCACCGGTTGTTGAGCTAAAGCCAGGGCGCGAACCTGGTCAACAGTTCCAAAGTTGTCAACTGGCTATTATAACACACCTCTTCCCAGTGAATTTAATATAAATGCTTTCTGGGCAAACGTTTCAACTCATTGGTGCTAGGTTTGTTTTTGTAAATATTTTTCTTCCATTTTATACTTTGTTACTAAGAGAACACATATGGTGTACAATACTATCACGCTTTTTGTAGAGGAAGGAAGTAATACACAGCACAATAACATGTGACCTATCAGCCACCTGATACATGCATTTTAAGGATTTCCCCACATTCGTCAAAATCACAAGGTCGGATGGCCCAACGTGCTCAATCTAGTAAGGACAAAATTCTCGCTAACAGTGGCCTTGTTTTGTGACTATTTTTTTTGGGGGGGGGGGGGGGGGGCTGAAAAATATTTCAGGGGGGGGCTAATTCTTCCAGCCATAGGCAGAGTGGCTCTAAGAAGGGGTAAAAACACAATAAAAGCCTCATTAACAGGTAAATGGTCTTTTAAAGACCTGTGAAGTACTCGGGTGCGGCTGCAAATAGAGGGTCACCAGCCCACGAAGCTGTCTCGGCTTGGGCTGACACACACGACGGGGGGTGCTGAAGCCCGGTGAGCCCAATGGGTGTTGCGCGCCTGAGTGCATTCACATACAAATTTGAGTTTCATCAAGCAACCATAAGAAGGAAACAATACCCCCACTCTAGTGTGTGTGTGTGTGTGTGTTTGTGTGTGTGTGTGTGTGAGAGAGAGAGAGAGAGAGAGAAAGATAGAGATCATCATAAGATACACCAGCGGCTACATGAGTACTCAGTACAATGTTTCGCAACATATGTCAAAGTCTCCCTTGTCATACCCTCAAAATAAACTGTGGAGGCAGGTTCAACACTATAGCAACCAATATATCAACCAAGCTGAGCGTCCCAGCGGAGACCGCCTAGAGGGGAAAGTCTGCCCTCCTATTACTGCCCAGAATAATGGGTTAAGCGCTCAAGGGGGGAGAGCATCTGTATCAGATCCAAGTAGTTCAAGGTAGGTATCTCAGCAGTCCAATGGGTCTAATCCCTCGCCCCTTACGCGCAATCGCTTGTGTACCACTAGCTTGGCAGGCACCCAGCGTAGCATGTCTGCCCACCAACGTTGGAATGGGGGTGCCGTGGTAGACTTCCAGGCCATAGTAATACATTGTTTAGTTATGATGAGCTCTAAATTTTGAAATCTTAACAGGCCTTTGTTTTTTTGGTAAAACACCCTGTATCCAGTATGTACTTAAGGGGGTCCAGCGGAAACATATTATTCGTCATCGCTGATACCACCCATGACACCTGCTCCCAAAAGGGATGAATAAGCGTACAGAACCACACCATGTGAAGGAAGTCAGCATCATCGACTAAACACCTCGAAATTATGTTAGAAGTACCAGGGAACATCTTGCCAATTCTGTGTGGGGTGAGATATGCACGGAGCAGGAAGTGAAACTGTATAAGTTGAAACCACGTGTTTCATGTCCCCTGTTTGACCGAGTGCAAGCATCTGTCCCACTGTTTGTCTGTGATATCATTCCCAAGCACCAATTTCCACCAATCCTGTAACCACGCATGTTCCGCCATTGGCCGGCTCCGCAACACGGAGTAGAGGTGCGTGGCGGCCCTCTTGGTGTTCCCCCCATTAAACTCATTGGTGCTAGAGTAACACCTAAATGTAGCAGTCAGCAACTAAAAGGGGACCAAACCTTTACAAATGGTGTGCGATGTTGTGGCACCATGTGTGCTACGATTTTAAGTACCTTTAGATCCGTTTGAGCTAAAACATTTTTTCATTTTTGAAACCAACAAATTCCAGCTCAGATGTCAGGTTAATTCCATTGGCTCTAGCAAGAAGAGCTGATAAAACGTGTGCCAAGTGCACCACTGTTGCGCCCTTAGATCAAACTGCTGCAAGTGTATTATCCAAGCAGAGTTCGAGTGAAAGAAACACTGTGGTAAATCCCCACAAGTTCTTAGTCCAAGACTGTGTCTCTCCCTCTTAGAGTAAGGGACGAGTATAACAGCATTCGGACCTGCCTCCCTTCAATGATCAAGAACCCCTCTGCCCTCATCATTCACGGGGGGGGGGGGCAGTATCACGACTCATCAATCCCAAAGGACTCCACTACAAATAAATGAGTTGGGTGTCTTGATCGCATGGCAATGTGCACTGGTACAACTGCACACTTATTGGATAATTAAGTTACTGCTTTTAGGATAATAGGTCTCTCCAGGGATAGCAAAGACAAGCCGACAATGCGTACTCTATACATCATGATCTATAAATAGCACACAGTAAACTAAAGCTCTCATTATGAGTGGCTGGGTTAATTGCGATATGTGCAGTAACTGCTGTTAGTGATCGATATGAACAGTGTTACAGCTGACAGCTTCTGTGGTCCAACTCTCTATGGTGTTGATAAAGTATGAGAAGCGCCCGAAGCAGGGTGCAGGCACACAGGCATCTCACGATGAAGCAGGGTGCAGGTTCACGGGCCTCTGACCACTATCAGGGGCAGGGTGAGTTACGGGGATGCGAACTTAAGAACCTCTCACTATCATGGTGAGGGACCACACACAGGAGAGAGCATTACTCGGGCCGAGTAACAGTTTGCCTATCCTAGCCTTGACAGGCTCGCCATCTCTGACCTCTCATGAGTAGGCACTCGGACCTTACCTGCAGGAACTGGCTTTGGGTCACCTTGGGACTAATGGTGACCAAACGAAATATAAAGCTCGCATGTGGAGGGCTGCGTTGGGTCCAAGCGTAAGAGACTGGAAGAAAGTTATGGACTGGTGCATGTTGGCGGAAAGTGTGGTGTATGTGTGTAGGGGCTGCCCAAATAAATGGAACAAAATATGATTGCTCAATAAAAAATAAAATAAAAACAGCTTTTATAGATTGTAATCCAAAGCATGGTAGATGAGTTTTCACTAAATTACTTTAAGACATCAACCCTTTTTGTTACTTAGCAGATTACTTCTATAACTGGACAATTTGCTTGTGAAATAAATATAAAGTGCAAGCCAAGGAGAACTCTCCTGACCAGTTGTTGACTAAATGCAAAATTGTAGTTTACCCATTGAGCCACTGAAAAATATTCCTGTTTGAGGCTGCCCTTATTTACAAGTGTCAAAATATTAGGCTGAGTCAGTTACCAAACGGTAATCTAGGGATGTATGACTAGCAAGTCACAAGTACAATTCCTGAAATACCATTCATACCTCCTGAGACTACGTGTTGCTGCCTGTAATTGCACTGCCACACATCTGTGCTACACTAAATTAAAATGACACAGTTATTGCTAGCACTGCACATTATGCAGTTCCCACATATTTAGCATAATTGAGCCACATCCAGACATGAATGTATCAGGCTGCTATTGAAGAGAGGGCAAAATAATAGTTGCCTTGACACATCTTTGTATGGGATATTATCAGCAGATGTACCAGCCTAGAGTGTTGTAGAGATCCAGCTGGTCTAGAAATGCTAAGTTTTTTAGGAAGATGTATTTCAATTCCAAGCCTCTGTATAAGTCTGCAATGTTGAAAAGAGCCACATACAAGGGAGACTTCAAGTGATAGCCATGTGGCTGCTCCATATGAATCAATTCAATTCAATTCAAATCCTTTATTCGATCTTACACAAATTACAATTACAATATAAAAAGAGACATGGATAAAAACTAGCATAAATCCTGATCATTAAAAATGTGCTATCAGCCAATTTATCATAAAATCCATTTAATCTATATATATATATATATATAAGCTGGATACAATAAAATGTGTAAAAGACAGTCTAGATTCGTCTTATGGACCAACCTGCTTCTTCTTTTTCAAACATGCCCATAAAAATTATGCTAGCGAAAAACACACAAAAGAATTCTGCAAGGATTTTAGGAAAATCAATGCTACACGACAAAATTTAAAATTGGTGAGGGACCACACACATCAAAGAGCATTACTCGGACCGAGTAACAGTTTGCCTATCCTGGTCTTGACAGACTCGCCATCTCTGACCTCTCATGAGTAGGCACTCACTCAGTCTCTGGCTGAACAGGCTGGTCCTCTCCACATCTGGCAGCCAACGTCCTGGGTGCTTTGACAACAGTAGCAGCAGAGTTTCTTCTCAGCAGCAGGGGATGGTCCTTACAAGCTCAGAAGCAAGACCGGCATGAATCCAGGCCTTTCTCTTGCTCAAACCTGATGTATAGGTTCCGATAGGAACCTAATGGATATGCTTACAACTCGGTACAATAAAATGATGTCTTTCCTGACGGTAAAAAACACAAAATAATAAAACATGAAGATCATTTTGTGGGGATAGATTGTTGCACAGGCACACGGAAAGATCAGAATTTTTGTATTTCTTCCCTGGATATCCTACCATCAGTGGAATCAGATTTAGACGAAATCTTAATAAAATATATTTGTGGTGTGGCAATGCGACCTCAGCCAGCTAATAAAAACTTCCCTCCTCCAGCACTGGAGTTAGTTCATACAGATGAGCTGTCTGCATGTGGAAGTTTTTTTCCCTTCTTAAATATTGGGCTCTCAAATTGAATATCTCAGCCAATTTCTGCTTTGGGACTTGCAGGTAGATGGATCTTTAAAAAGGCAACTTAACCAATTGCAGTTAATTCCGACTCCACATACTTTAGCCACCTAATCCTGCTGTAATTGTCTGATTTTAAAATAGTTGTTATTACATTTTGCGTGAGGGGAACTGTATTCCTGTGCCAAATGGAGAGCCACACAGCCCATTATAGTTTTAAAATCATCTGCTGTGGAAACCAGTGCTGGTTCAGCACCACAGCCATACCAGAATCTGTATGGTAATCTAAGAGAAGGTTATTTTCTTTGATGAATGAAGATCTTTCAATCTTTTTGCCTAGAAACAATTGGTTAGTGGCCAAAACGTAGAAGGCGCCTTTGGTTGAAGGCCTGTTTGTTTTAACCTCTTCGAGGCTTATGACGAGCTCAGCTCCTCATGAGGCACAGTTGAGCTGTGCTCATCGTCATAATGGCCATAGAACGCCCACGCGGGGATAATTCCCCTCCTGTACGGGGCGTTCCATTGTTTGGGCGGAGTCATGACGAGCTCAGCTCGTCTTGAGCACAGCTCCACTGTGCCTCATGATGAGCTGAGCTCGTCATGAGTACCGCGGCTCTGCGCGCCGCCCCCTCCCCCCATGCCGCGGGGGAATTAGCCCCACGGCGAAGGGGTTAAGGAGTGTTATGTAAGACATTTAGAATTCTTTTGGGAAGTTACCTTTATCCAAAGAGTTGTTGGTAGTTCTGACCAAAATAACTGCAGAGCTATTCATGAGGATGTTCTTGAATAAATGAGCAAGATACGGGTCTGACAGAGATCGTGCTGGCCTACAAGCTCTTACAGCTTTGATGAAGTCCTGTGTGGTCACAAGTTTAAATGTGAGTAACTGGTTGTTTTCATGTTTTATTTTCTAGTGAACTGCACTGCAGGATTTATGATTTAGTTTAGAAGGAAACAGGGGGTCTGAAACTGTCTAGAGGGTTAAATGTTACGCAATGTGCCATGCACACAGCAAGGGCCAGCGGTGAGGCCTTCTGCTGGGCTGCCAAGGCATCAATATGCCCCAAGGTATTAAAACTTCAGGTGCTTTGGTTGGATGACACTTTATCCTGTGAACTCTTCTGTTGTTTGTGATTTCGAAGCCCCTCGTTAGCTCTCCACGTTCAAATCTCCTGTTTCATGACCATTGTCTACTCTTCAGGCTAATGGTCAGTTCTTTAGGACGCAGAGAAGCTCTTCTAGATATAGGACAGGTCTCACTGGACTATGGCAGGCATAAGGTCTCCTGGCTCCAATCAACTTTCATTCATACCTACTCTGGGGTTTTCTTCAGAAGAAAATAAAATAAAACATCCATGATGGTCACCATTTAAAGGGTGAACAGTGGCTGTTCCTGGAGGCATGCTCTGTATAGACATGGGCAGTGATTGGGAAGAATATATATTTAGTCCAATGATTATAAATTCAAACACAAATGTACAATAGTTTAGTATCCACTCAATGTCACATTAACAGGGATTCGACTAAATAACACAATTTTCTCAGTAGAGAGAGCGCACAGGGTTCCGGCCCGAAAACCACCTCCAAGTTACTCAACCCCGACAGTTCCTGCTAAAACTGCTTCACTATCAAGATAGATACAGTTATGCGAGCAGCCAGACAGGTGAGAACACTCAGAGTCGAGGACAAAGAAGTGATGCTGTTCCTGGACAACTCCCAAGCAGTTCAGAGACAATGATCCACATTTCTCGCGGTGAAACGCACCTTACGCCAAAAAAACATACAATATGCACTCCTATACCCGGCTCGCCTCAAGATCATCCACGAGGGATCCACACATTTCTTCGCGGATCCGGCAGAGGCAAGGGACTGGGTGGAACAGCACATAGGAGAACTGGCTGAGTACAGAACCACACAAAACCAACGACCCCACAGTGGGCGACGACGACAGCTGAAACGAATCACGCTCACGCAGCTGAGTCACCAATCAGTCCCCAACACCAGGAGCGCCCCCGACCTGGAGCAGATCATAGCAGAACGTAGGAGAGCCTTACAAGCAGCGGCAGCGACACGGCGAACAGGAGGAAGTTCAGATGGAGAACATGTCCCACACCTCTTTACATCAGAAGAGGAAATCAGCGATGCGCAAATCTCCCGTGACGGCTCGGTCACTCCACCACTAGTGACCCCACAAACAGCCGATACACTGATATGACGATCATGATAAACTAGGACAATACAGAGGGGACGGGGGAGTGGGATGGGCCCCCCTGGTCCACACCATCCCGTCCCCAATCAGACGCAAGATGCGAGAGGACACATCACGACACCCCACAGCGACGCCTGCCACAGAGCGACTGGCCGGGAGACACAGAAGAACAGACATCAGCAGGCATTCATATTTGTACACCATGGAGTGGGCAGCTACAGCACTGCCCCAAAGACAAAACCTAGTCACCCCCTCACATAACGAACTAGAGACAGTACGAGATGTACAGTTTGGATGTGTTGCTTCGAGCAATAGGTCTATTTAGTTGGGAATGTTCCCCGAAGTTTGGTTTCAGGTTTCCCCTTTTAGTTCATTTCCCTAGAACCCCTACAGGAGCAAAAGGACGAGACGATACAAGGTACATGGAGGGCGACTTTACTACCAGGAGGGGCCTTGAGGGTGGTCCGGCACACCGCGTAAACTACCTCTGCACAGACAACTATAGATATGACTGCGAGACTCCGTAACACCGACGTCAAGCTTATTACATTAAATCTTCGGGGCATGCATACAGCGAGCAAACGCTATGCAGTATACGCCTACATAAAGAGGCAGCAAGCACACATAGCCCTCCTGCAGGAGACCCATTTGACAGCGACTGAGGTAGAACGCCTGCGTAAAAAATGGAGGGGCACCATTTGCGCCACAACTTATTCGGCATTCGCTAGGGGTACTCTAATCTGGATCAGACCAGGAACCCCTTTAAAGAACAGACACAAACACTAGATAAAGAAGGACGATATGCACTAATAGAGGGATTATTAGAAGGGTAACCCATATTGATAGGGAGCATATATGCTCCTAACGTAGAGCAGGCCACTTTGTGGAGTCGCCTCATGGGACTGTTATCCCATCACACGCTCACCCTGTGGATACTCGGCGGCGATTACAATTGTACCCTAGACACTAACCTGGAGAGATCCCACCCCCACCAGCACATTCACCAGCATACAAGCAAACCAAACTCTTTAATGTGTGGGTGAAACACTGGGCACTGACAGACGCGTGGAGAGCACGAAACCCCACCACCAAACTTGAATCTTTTCACTCCATGCCACATAATCTACGAATGCGCCTTGACAGATTCTCATGTTCTGCTACCCTACTCCCCAAAGTACAACACTCAAATTATCTAGGAAGGGTGCTATCGGATCATAATGTGCACACACTGACTCTCCAATGGAGACCACCTCACCCCCCCCCCATACCCACCTGGAAATTGCCGTGAGAATGCCTCACAGATCCGGTATTCAGGCAAGAACACAGAGAACATATTCAGGAACACTTCACATTGAACACGGGAACAGCAACATCTCGGTTAGTCGAATGAGATGCATGCAAAGTTGTAGCGCGGGGGCATTGTATACAGCAAATAGTAGGGGTGCGCAGAATACTAGAGAAGGCGCTACATGGGGCGGAGCACACCTTGGAAGACCTCTCGAAAAAAGCTGACAGGGGCGAGGCTACCTCCGAACAAGTGGCCATGGTCAAGACAGCTTACGCGGAAACGTTGAGGGACCTCCGCAAGTACAATTTTAGGGTTTATGCCACCAGGGTTCATCGGGAGAGCAATAGGGGAGGAACACTCCTGGCCTGGTTAGCCAAACAGGACCCAGAGGTACAACCAATCACAGAGTTGAGAGACCAGACAGGCACACTCCGGCACTCACAACCCGACATCCTGCACATCTTCCACACTTACTATTCTAACGTCTACCTAGCCCCAAGACAGAGCAATCCTCAAGCTGCTGCTGGATTTCTGCACCCATTACCACTACCTCAGGTCCCACAAGTGGACAAAAAAGAATTGGAAAAGAAGATTAAATCTGCAAATGTAACACAGGCGTTCCGAGCGCTGGCGCGGAACATAGCTCCTGGAATGGGTGGCTTTCCACTTGAATATTATAGCACGTTCTCAGCCCAATTGACCCCGCATATGGTCACTATGTACAATGACGCACTGGACAGAGGTGAACTTCCAGGATCCCTTAGGGAATCGATCATAGTCACATTCCTAAAACCTCATAGAGATCTGACGCTCCCCTCTTCCTACAGACCGATTACCCTTCTCAGCGCAGACTGTAAGATACTAGGCAAAATATTGGCAGAAAGATTCACCCAAATTCTGATACCATTGATCCACCCGGACCAATGTGGTTTCATCCCACGGCGCAACACATCGCAAAACTTACGTAGGCTTTTTCACATACAAGACAGGATGGGTATGCAGCTCCCCAATGAGGCGTGTTTAATATTAGATCTCGAAAAGGCATTCGATACACTACTATGGCCGTATTTATTCGAGGTCCTCAGAAAAATTAACATCAGACCGGTCCTGCTAGCATACACAAAGCTCCTTTACACAAGCCTTGCCTCCTGAGTCAGAATAGGCAAATTCATTTCTCCGAAGTTTGCAGTAGAAAGGGAAACCAGACAGGGTTGCCCGCTGTCTCCTCTCCTGTTCGCCCTGGCTGTGGAGCCCCTGGCGATACGCCTGAGGCAGGAGGGCGAAGAGTGGGGAATTCCACTAGCGGACACAATGCACTGCGTGTCTCTATACGCAGATGACCTATTAATCTATGTTCGTGATGCGACCCTAGATCTGGCATCTATATGGAAGGCGCTTAGAGACTATGCGGATGCCTCGGGCCTCAAAGTGAACTGGGAGAAATCCACAATATACCCACTGAGCCCTCACTTAGCCACATTCCGAGTGCAGATCGGGCCTCAGTCGCTTGAGTGGAACGCAGAGGCGCCTAGCTATCTGGGAGTGAGGTTGTACCATACCCCCGAGGACCTATATGAAGGGAACCATCGTAAGGCGTTGGCAGGAATAAGGTCAGCGTTGGGATTCTGGAAAACATTGCCCTTAGCCCCTATAGGACGAGTGGCACTGGCGAAAAAGATAATGGTCCCTCGACTATTATACCATTTCACTAACCTCCCTGTTATACCACCACGTTCCTTCTTTAAGGAACTAGATACCCTTCTCACTGAGCTGATCTGGGGAGGAAGCCGGCACAGGGTAGCACTATCAACATTATATTTGCCCACGACAGAAGGAGGATTGGGAGCACCATCATTCGAGGCACACTTCCTAGCGGCACAGCTACAGTGGCTGTCATACTGGACTGCAGAGCGCCATACCGGGGAGACCACCACCACAGAGGGCCATACCCCACTGCCAGCAATCCATAGATTGTTGCTACCGGGCACTAAGCCCATGTGTAATCGACCGCTACAGATGTCTATAGCCTGCACTTGTATGCTAAGAATTCATCGCATGTCTAAGGGTAGACAATGACAAAGAATGGAATATGGCCTCAGAATACCCCAAAAAGGTTTCCAGGAATGCACAGTTCCGGAATATGCAGTTCAATATCCTCCACAGAGCGTATCTCACACCAGGCCATCTCCATCAGTTCTACCTAGACACGCCCTTTGCATGCCCCCTATGTCAAACCCCGATGCGAACTTCAAACACATGTTCTGGGACTGTCATATTATCCACAATTATTGGGACAGGATCAATCGGGTGCTCAGTACCACAACTGGCATCGCGACTATGTCCATGTGGGAAGCATGTGCTCTCGGGATCTTCCACAGGCGGAAGACCGAAAAAGTACAATACCGCTTTATGTCTCTGGCCATCCTACTAGCGAAACAGGGAATAGCTATGCACTGGCGATCCTCGACGGGACCTCCAGAAGCAGCCTGGATAGGAGTAGTGAAAATATGGGGTAAGGCAGAGGAAAAGACACTCAGGGAGGAAGAGATAAAAGGGGCCCATAAGCATCCTATCTCCTTAGAATGGGCGCAATTATTACATACATTCACGCAAGAAACAAACCCACCGGGGACACCTGCAGACTCCCAACCCCAGGCCCCACCGACCCCTCCTGCTAGCACCGACACAACGACACCGCAAGAGAACCCGCCACCCCAAAACCAGCACTGGGTAGATGACACACAAGGAGTCCCCCCCCTAGCTTACACCGGAACAACGCGTGAATGAGACTCCCATCCCGACCCTCCCCTCCACACACACATTACCTCGTCTCCACACATCGCAAAAGGAAAATAGCCAGCGACACTATCGACTCCATAGATGTTGGGTCCTATAGCTCCCCCCCTTTTTTCCCCCCACAGTTTACCCCAATAATTGACAGTTCGCAAGTTTGCGTTGGCAGATAATTCCGCCAGCGGGTTGTTGGGCACGCATTTAGACAAGCATAGGCATGACAACATCGGGAAGTATACGCCACAGTGAAACACCCATACTCGCCCATAGGCGACGAGTTCCATCTGAACATGAGACAGAGCCGCTGATGAGCTCAGAACAGCGAGCAGACTCCTTCCTAACAGTCTTTTACCACAGACTCGACAGGTCTACCATGGTGAAATAACTAAATGTATGTTGAGGATCATAAGTACTTCACACCCACGTGTAACTGTGTTTTTCATGCATTACTATATTGTACAAAGGCAAGAAGTAATAACAAATGTAAAAACCCAATAAACAAATAAAAAAAACATTTTTTAAAATAGGGCATGCATGAGCGCCACACGGCACTTTGAAAAATGCAAAAAAGTTAATTTTTCAAAGAAATCGCAAATTACCACCAACTTGAAGTTGGTGGTAATTTGTGATTCCTTATGGCCAAATTGCACTTTTTCTGTGCTTCTTACGTTGTATTCAAGGAATCAGAATTTGCGATTCCTTAAATGCAATCGCAAAATAGGGAAGAGCAAAATTTGCGATTCCTTATTTTGCGATGGGTGCTTTGTGTCATACATTGGACACTCTTGATTTGCGATCGCAAATGCCGAAATTCTGCGAATTTCAGCATTTGCGATCACAAAATTACCTTCATATATATGGTCCTTAGTGCTTAGATTTCAATGGAAGTTAAGAGCACAATGGGTATAGGTAGAAACTGTGCAGCATTATTGGCACTAATGGAATTATAGGAAAGAAATGAAAACAAGCCTATTTTTAATCAAATGTTTTTTTATGCTCCTGGATAGTCATCAGTACTCTGCAAAACATGACATAACTCTATTTGTTAGTCTGGGAAATTTTAACTACTTGTATAGTGTTGTAATGTTTTTTTTTTATAAAGCACCTTAGGTAAATGATGTGTTTCAGAACTTCTGAGATTTAGAGATTTGCCTTTTAGATGGGGCTTCACAACCCTGTTCGTGTCAGATCTTTTGTCATCAACAGAGTTTTAGAAGCAGACCTGAGAGAGGGGCGTTGGTTCCACCCACATGTTGATTACCAGGAATAGAGCATTCAATTGGGCAGAAGATGCCTGGTGCCACCACAAAATAGTGCTTGTTGCACTCCTGTTCCCTCACCTAACAAACAAGCATTTGCAATGCAATAGGTCTCGCATTTGCGAGAGTTTAAGTTATTAGAATTGTAAATGACAATGCCTTTTATTTATGTTTTAAAACCCAAAACATAAATAAAAGGCATTGTCATTTACAATGTCAATAGCTCAAGCTCACGTAAATGCGAGACATATTGCATTGAAAATGCTTGCTTTTTCTTGCTGCTCTGAGTGAACTACAGTGGAGGCACTGTTTGTTTTTCTTTTCCCTTGATGGTTAATTCAATAAACCAAATGTGCAGCTTCTCATGAATGTGTATTTGCATGTAGGGTGGCAAATGTTCGGAGTTTAAATTCAAGAGAAACCTGTCTGTCACTGGTCAAGTAGAAATGAATGGACCTTCGAAAATGTTTTTCTTTGTAGTTCCTAAAAATTCCCCATGGATGATAAGGCCATACAAGTCAATGGGTCTCAATAAAAATGCATCTGTTTCACCACTCTTTTGAAACGTCTATTGCTAGGGTACTGGAAAGATGGGCAGGGATGTTAAGCATCGTGGTTGTGCTGGGGTGTATGGGTGTGGGGGAGGGTGCGGCAACCCAACCCTTGTCCAAACTGCGATTCTAAACACAGAAAGCAAGGGGGTGGCTGCGTCCTTGATAATTCCAGAGAGATGCGGGGGAGGGAACTGAGCGACTCCCCTTCAGATGGGCAGACTCGAAACACACATTAAGTGAAGTGGAGACAGCAGTCTGTGAAACTGTGCAGGTCTCCCAGCCTTCGACAGAGGGGGTGTGCAGACTGAGTACACAGTAGCAACTCCTCCCATGGAAGCAGTGTGCAGTCACCAACATCTCCAGTTTATTTTCATAATGAAACACACCCCGCTTTTGGGAGCGGAGATTGGTATACCTGATAGGAATAGGTACTGAGGCGGTTACACTGTTCAAGAGGGCATTGTCAGTTATAGGCCCACCCACAAACCAACTCATGTACCAGGCAGCAGTACTAAGAACTAGAAACAAGTAGGGCACTATCACTACTATTGTGCCTGGTAAAGGAAGCAGCAGCTGTCGAAGATTTTGGTTACCCCCAAGACGGTCTCTCATGCGACTGCTGCCTTTCTTCATCTCCATAGTTTATGTAGCGTCAGTGAAGTCATGTTTTAAAACAATGTGCACATGGCAGAAACGAATTAATATCTCTAGATATTTATACATACAAATACATGTAATGTAATGTAAGCACACATTTATATAGCGCTACTATCGCTCCAAGGAGCATCTTGGCGCTCAACACCCAACCCCGCTGGAAAAGGTTGGTGGACAGAAGGCAATTTCAACGCATTACAAGCTTTACACTAGTGCTCTGCAAGCCACATCGGAGAGTGAGAAGATCCATGTCTTCAGAGACTTCCTGAATTCGCTCTCCTTGACTATACACCGAAGCTGCGCTGGCAGTTTATTCCAAGCTCTTGAGCCTAGTACAAAAAGAGATTTCCCCCCTTTGGTAGCCAATCTGAATCTGGGAGTCACCAGAAGATTTTGATTGACAGATCTCAAACAGCGTGCTGGCACGTAGCGTTTAAAGCCATTCAACAGATATCTCGGACCTTGTAACTGAAAGGCTCTAAAGGTGATAACAAGGACCTTAAATAGGACACGCTTGTGGATGGGCAGCCAGTGTAAGATCTTAAGCGCCGCCGAGGCAGATGACCTTCTCGGCCAGCGAAGTACCTGGCGAGCAGCAGCATGCTGGACCATCTGCAGCCTGTGCAGCACTGCTTTGTTGGTACCTGCATAAAGACTATTGCAGTAGTCCAGTCTGGATGTTATCAATGCTACTGCTACCGTCTTCCTGGCTGCCAGAGGAAGAAGATCAAAAAACTTCCTCAATGATTTAATAATCTGGAAACATGAGCTATCCACGCCTACCGCTTGCTGCTTGAATGAGAGTTGGTCATCAAATTTAATACCCATGTTTCGTGCAGAGGAAATAGTATTAGGAGGAGCTTCTGCATCCTCAGGCCACCATTGTTTAGGGGAAAACAGATTTTGGGATCCAAAGGGCAATATTTCTGTCTTCCCTGAGTTCCATTTGAGGTGATTGTTATTCATCCACTCAAATGTAGCCGTAAGACAGTCCATCAGGTTTTCCTCAGCCGCAGGCAGCTCCCTATCCAATACCAGGATCAGCTGCGTATCGTCAGCGTACGATATAACTTCAATCTGGTAGGATGCAATCAGCTCAATCAAGGGAACCATGTAGAGATTAAAAAGTACAGGGCTTAAGCTAGCGCCCTGTGGGACCCCTGAGCTGATGACCTTTTCTTCAGATTTATAGTCACCTAGTACTATTATCTGACGTCTCTGGGAGAGGAAATTAGTAAGCCATGCCAGCACCATTCCTCCTATACCTGCGTTATCCAAACAGTCAATCAAGATGGAGTGTGAGACCGTATCGAAGGCAGCCGATAGATCGAGTAAAATCAAGACGGCCTTCTTCCCTTGATCCAATGCCATTCGTAAAGTCTCCGCTGTAACTAAAAGAGCAGATTCAGTCGAATGTTTGGACCGAAACCCTGATTGATTGGCGTGCAGGATATTATTCTCCTCCAAAAAGCTCGTGAGTTGATAATTAACGAATTTCTCTGTTAATTTGAACACCGCAGGGAGTAGGGAAATGGCACGCAGGTTGGACAGAGTAGTTGGATCTGGCAGGGCTTTTTTCTGTAGTGGCATAACCGCTGCACACTTCCAATCACCTGGAATTACTGCTGTAGCCAATGAGGAGTTGATGATACTATTAATAATTGGGTGTATCTCCTCAACCAAGGTCCGCAGGACTATGGGCGGACAGGGATCAAATGGAGATCCAGATTTTATGGCTAAAATGGCCTGATGTGAATCCTCCAGGGAGATATGCGTAAATGAGTCAAAGCGAGAGGTGTTAGTTGTCATGGCGCCTATCCTCATTGTTTCCGTGTTTGTCGAAGTAGGTGGCATGGATGGAAAATCCTTGATAATGTCAGAGATTTTCTTTTCAAAATAATTAGCAATGGCATTACAAAGCGGGAGGGAAGGTGGAATCTCCTGAGAGAGTACAGTGGGATTGGTAAAGCTCTTGACAATCTTAAAAATCTCTTTCTGTCCCTTGTCAGAAGAAGAGATAACCTCTGAGTAGTATGTTTTTTTTGCCAGCTTGATTGCGGCATGGTAATTCCTCCGTGCGGATTTATATAAATCACGGGCAGCCACCTCATAGTTCCTTCGCCACCTACGCTCCAATGATCTCACTGCGCCCAGCTCGATTTTTAGAGCTGATGAAAACCATGGGGCACTCTTTCTATTTTTAGGACAGCATACATTTCTTTGCTTCTTCCTTGTATCCAAGGACGACCCAAATGTTGCCAGCCACTCACAGTATTGGTAATTGTCTGTTAAAGTGCAACCCGTTAGAACGGGTTTACTAACTCTTAACTTCTCCAAAAGATCAGGCCGTGAGAAGGCAGTTATCCAATCCGGCTTACGACTAACAGAGTTTGTTTTTGCGCTTTTCACCGGAGCCTTCTGTTTAACCAAGAGATGGAATGGGATAAGTTTATGGTCTGACCAGGTTAGAGTGTGTGGAGGTTTAACCAACAGGCCATCGGAGTTAGAACAGATACAATCCAAAACATGGCCTGCTATGTGGGTGGGTTCTAATGTTAGCAAAGTAAGGCCAAGTATATTAATAATATCCATAAACCCACTAGTGCCTGGTTCCTTAGGGGAATCTAGATGGAGATTGAGATCTCCCATCACCGTGCAGTGAGTGAACCTGAGTGTAAGCTCACTCAGCGAATCTCCAATGCTTTCCAAAAAATCAGCGGATGGGCCAGGTGGACGATAAATCAAAGCACCAGAGAAGGAAAAGGAATCGTGGATGGCAAGGCAGAAGGCCATAGCCTCCGCTCCTTTGATGTCTGGCAACTCAAACGTAGTGCATTTAATAGCGCTGCGATGAATTATTGCCAGACCACCTCCCCGCAAACACAAAAGCACCTTGCCTGTCTCTCCTTCGATGCCTGTCACTACATCATTACTGGAGGAGGCTCCCTCTGCAGGCAAAACCCCTCCCACTGAGGGGTGGAGCCTCAGGCTGATCTGATCGGCCGAAGCACTTTCAGTTTCAGCAGCGGGCTGATGTAAATGGCCTGTGGCACCGCACTGAAGGAAAACTTGTAATTTATTTGGAAGGGGTAGGGCAGAGGTCTTCAAACTTTTGTAGGTTGAGGCCCCCCAGCTGAATTTTTTTAGATGTTGGGCCCCCCCGCCACATGACAGAAATTTCTGGAATCTGGTACACTACATAATTGACCGCCGCGTACATATCACGGGCCATATCCGGCAGACTCACAATACTAGGCTATGTGCGTCACTACCGATGGTCCTCCTGCTGCTGCCTGCGTTTCTTAACTTAAAATGCGCAGCTCCTGCTCCTCCTGAACTCGCCGCTCTGACCGCAGATGACCATGGTATTTCCAACAGCTAATGCCAGCTGCGGCTGATTTTCACCGTTGTCAATGCAGGACACCGTCGACCGTCTGTGGTAAAGATAACTCATGGATGGTTCCAATGTGGTATTGGATCCCAACTGCACCAGTCATCCAAAGTCAGGGCTAGAGAGGCTGGCTGGCTGGCTCACGAGTCAGGGTCACCGTGCAGCGCCGGGGGAAAGGGTGGGGGGGTGGGCAGTCGCAGTGAGAGTGGGTGCAGCAAGCTGCTGTGCTCATTGGTTGCAGCATGACTGATGGCACATCGGTGGCAGTAATTTATCAGGCGACTGGGAGGGACCAAGCCTACTGGGCTGCAGCCGGGCTCAGCTACTGTTATAATGGTCCACAGAACCTAAAACACACATTCTGAAAAAATATAAAGAAATATCATTATCAAAATCATAAAGTAAATTAGGTTTTCGATCATTTAACAATATAAAAAACACTTAAAGGTACTTTTGAAGCATTTAAAAAGGAAGCTAAAAGGAAGTCTTAATCTGCTTGTGCTTGGCTATTCCTGCTTTCACAATCAAGCTTTGTCATATATCAGACACTCGTTATTCTCACTCTTTGCATTGCCAGTCTAGGCCAGTTTTTCCTCTCTTTGGTATTTGTAAAATTTGGAACGTGATTTTCTTTTTTTTGTCATCCCATGGCTGTGTTTTTGTAAAGCTTATGTGTGTTTTTTGCTGAAGGGCTCAGAAAAGCTGCACTGTCCGTGATGTACACCAAACTAACTGCCTCCCATTGTGCAATATGGATTGCGGCCGTCATCGGTAGTAGCAATGTAGGATAGAATTAACCCCCGTCCCCACCCACCCAAAGATAGGAAGTCAAATATAGCAAAATTCGGGCAGCAAAGTGTCCTTTACGCCCAGGGTGCGGTGCCACTAGTCCTGCTGAACTAAAGGTAGGTAGGTAGCAAGTGGGAGCTGCAGTATCTCGACATGGGTTACTATCACCTAGATTTGATTTTTAGCAAACACCACTAAGCCATCTTTATAGTGGGAAAGGGATACTTCAAGTGCTAGTATGATTCGTGTTTTGGGATTCAAAATAGCCCTGGTGACAGGGGAGGGGGGCAGAACCCAGATATGCCGCAGATGCCTATAAAAACATCCTGCACACAAATGAGTGTTATTGTCCACGCTGCAGGGATGCCCCCAACCCAAGCTCTGTTGCATTATCTGCTCATCCCAGTCTTTCCGCCATGTGCGTGATGGGACTTGGACAGATTCCGTCGATGGTAACGTAAAACATGTCCTGCAATAGGAGGGAGTCACAGAAAAAATAACCTGATGCAATCAGCAATATGACCCAACTCAACTGTAAGTGCTGTAAAAAGAAGTTGAAAAGAAAAATAGCCGATAAGTGGCCTCACACCAACAGGACTTTGCATGATGGGATTTTAAGTCCAACCGCAAAGTAACAAATGAAACTGCAGGTCCTAGAACTACACTTTTTCGAGGTACGATGTAGCTGGATGAACGTGTCACACACGGTAGGGGACCACCAAGCAGGCAGGTCTAACTATCCGACGAGAAGCCAGTGCTCTGACCACACAGAAAGGAGCGCTGGGTACACTGAAATCGAACGCAAAGGAACAGGACTGTCTATTCCTTTGCTTTCGGTTTCAGCAGAGGAGACACTGACTCCCACTGCAGCTGAAGCATTTCAGCGCGAATGAACCCCCTCCTGGGACGGTGAACTGTTAGCACTTAGCTGACAAAAGCATGGGCGCGTCGAGCCCAATGATTTCCCCTCCCACACCCCTCCAACCCTCTGTCACCAGGAGTTCTCTAATTAAAAATATTCCCATTTGAAATGGGTGAAGACTTGCGCTGCCTAGGACAACAAAGGTAAGATTTTAGGGTTGAGTGCCCGCCCCCCCTGGGATGGTGTCGCACGCCCCCCACAGATTGAAGAACTCTGGGGTATGGGGTGGGGAGAGGGTGTTTGTTGGAGTGAAGTGGATGCATAAAAAAAAGAAATATAAACATGGGCGCCATGTTGAAACATGATGTGCAGCCTGTGCCGGTGTAAATAAAAGTGGATGCATAAAAAAAGAAATATAAACACAAGTGCCGTGCTGTGACATGAAACACTGCGCATGTGCAGATAAAAGTTATGTGCGGGCGGCCAGTGAAGTGGTTGCTGTAATGATGAAATGAAGGGCGGCACACAGTACGAGAAATAAGCACCCATAGTGTGACAAAAACAGAAAAAAAAGTAGTCCCCAAAATAACATATAAACACTCACAGTGTAGGGAAACTGTAGTTGAACGGTGCTGCTACACGATAAATGGAAGTGATGTCTCCGGAGCATCTACCAAAGAGGAGCCAGCAAGCAAGCGGGGCCAGGAGTAAACCAATCCCAAGCAGCAGGCAGGATTACACTCTGTATAGTATTTACATCAGGTCTTCCAGACAGCACATGCACGCTGTCTAGGCTCGACCTAAACATGATTCATCAGTTTGCAAGGGAATGACCCCTCTGCCATGCTGTAATAGAATTGCCCAAGAATATTGCTCCATGAGTCAGCAGCTGTATAACCGGCAGAGGCAACATGACATGCTCACTGTGATACTTTACCTTAATTGCAGCAAGCAAAGGCAATAAATAGACTTTTTCTTTGTAGATTTGGGAGGATTTCCCCCTTATTTGTTTTTTAACTAAGAGTTTATGGAATTTACCCACTGACCCCAAGATGACCATCCTTCAAATAAACATAGAATTGAACTTGAACATATATAAAATGGTACTCATAGTCCGGGCTACTTGTTGTGAAGATGGCCATGACTTGACCAGTTCAGTCATATCCTCCCTCTCTAGAAGGTTGAAAAAAAAGTATAGATAAGTGCACAAGTTCGGAGAAACCTATTCCAGGCAGGTAGGTGCCCACAGAAACATAAAACCTGGAAAGACTGGACCCAATACAGAAGGATTTTACTGATTTCACATGAATAGGGGCATAGGTCACTAGATGATGCAGCCATAGGGTAAAGTGGCACATTAAATGGTGATGTTATTTGCGGCCCTGATGATGAGTGTGTGGGATTTCTGTAATTCTAGTCAATTCTGTCATGCCAATTATGAGTTATTGTCCAAGATGAGACAGACCTGTTTGTTCATTGTTTGTTTTTCCAACATGAAAATCAATAACATGGTTTTATTAAAGACAAGGTATGGGATCAAGTTGTGAATTTCAAAGACAATTTTTCACATAAATTTGCTAAAAAAGCCTTAGACCATGAAAGAACTCTCAAGAAATATTCCAGTACTTTCATCGTGAGCTAGGGGGAGAAACCGTTTTTCAAACTTTGCCATAGGTTCACCAGATATGTCTGAAATTACCTCCAGTATGCCAAGGACAGCTAAAATAATGGAGCTTGCTAAAAACGTGACTGCCCCCCACGGTAACAGCCCCCAAGAGCTGTTATACCAATGTAAGACCTGCAAACCCCATCCGTCCTCTGGCCCCACTGTGCACCAGCAGCAAGGGAGTGTGTCGGAACTGTGATGAAAAACATAAATACTCACTACTGGCACCTGTGTTCCCATGCCAAGCCTAGGCTTTGGTGTGCTTTCTCAGGCCTCAGCCCAGAAGCTGAAATGTTGCTCAGTCTTGAATCCCAGTGTCCTACAGAAGTTGGCATCTGTGCCAACAGTCCCAGCCTGCTGTACATCACTAACGCCATGTAGGCTTATAGGGCCCACATGCTGATCTATGTCTTGGCTTCAACAGCAGTGAAAACAGCAAACCTGTGTGTAGGGCAATAGGACCAGGCGCAGGATTTAAAAGTACCTCTGGAGCCTGTACCCGTTACCCCCACCCACATACCCCCACACAAGCATCCTGGAATGTACCGCTTTTGGCCACCATAAGTGTGGCAGGGTATGCTCAGATGTGAGTCCCTTGCTCACTTTGCCACTGGATTCAAGCAAGCCGGGCTGAAGACGGCTGGAATGCCAGAAACCGGTCCTCGGAAGCTTGTTTCCGGTCCAGGGAAGGCATGGCTTAGCAGTTCGGGCTGGACTGTTCACATAAGGCACAGGGTCAGACTGATTTGCATATAGCCATGTCTGAACAGGGGGGGCAGAGTGGGCTAAAGAACGGTGATGGATTAAACCCAGATCTTTTGACTGGGTGTGAGTGTTTGATTGGTTCGGATGCTCCGTCCATCACCACCCCCTTTTGTACCCCTTCTGGATCTCAGCGCTGCGTTTGACACAGTGTCCCACGCCATTTTGCTTCAACGTCTGGCGAAGGCGGGGATTTTCGGCTCAGCCTTGAAGTGGTTCACTTCATTCCTCAGCGAGAGGTCTTTTATGGTTAGTGTTTCCCCATTTGTGTCAGGCATCCACCCTATTAAACAAGGTGTGCCACAAGGTTCCTCCCTCAGTCCCCTCTTATTCAATCTCTAGGTCCAACCGCTGGCTGTGGTGGCTAGAAACAGAGGACTGACCATGGTCTCCTATGCCGATGACACTCATCTGGTGGTGGCACTTTCTAGCAACACCAAGAGGAACGCCCTGAAATTTCAGGGCGATTTGGCGGTGGTCGCTGAATGGATGACCGCCAACTACCTCCAGCTGAATGTCAGTAAATCAGAAGTGTTGTTGGTGGGAAAGGACCATGGTCTATGGAGTGAAAATTGGTGGCCAAAAAGCCTGGGTAGCGCCCCCCCTTCTAAGCTAGCCGTCAAAAACTTGGGGGGTGGCTGGACTCTTCGCTCAGCTATCAAGTCCAAACAAAGAAGGTAGCAGGGACCGGCTTTGGGCTCCTACGGGGACTTAGACCCCTACTGGGGTTCTTTGATCCCCCTACGCACCAGACTGTTGTTCAGGCAGCCATAATGTCCAGACTGGATTATGCCTGCTCTCTGTATCTGGGGGCTAATAAGGTCGAGATTGCTCGGCTCCAACGGGTACAGAACGCAGCAGCCAGATCGCTGATTGGCTTGCACAGGTCTTGCTCGGTGTCAGCCACCATCCATCGGCTACACTGGCTACCGGTGGCTAGGAGAATTGAATTTAAAGCACTTTGCATCACTTTTAAAGCCCTGAAGTTTAACACTCTAGGAATTCTGGCTAACCTACCCATCCCCTACGTCCCCACCTGCGAGCTTCTCTACCTGGGCCATCACTTGGTGAGGGTCCCAAGGTTTTGAAGAGTGCGGGCAGGAGGTTGTTCCTTCTGCAGTAGGGCATCCCTTCTTTGGAATTCACTGCCCAGTCACATTCGAAGCCATACTAACTATCTGGTTTTAGGAAGGCCATAAAAACACATCTTTTTCCCATTGTGTAGTTTCTGCCTTCTCTCTATGCTTTTGGCTCTGCTGACAGCACCGGGACGCTCCTTTGCTGGGGCAACTGTTGTGCTATACAAATGGCAGTAACATAACATAACATGTCCTTGTGAAACCCAACAAACCATTGTGCCCGTGTGAGTACACGGTGAGCCTTGAGGGTGAAGGGTTTGCTGCGTGAGTGATGAGTAAATGGAGTGCCTGTGTGAGTGCATTATGCGGAGTGAGTGCAGGATGAGTGGTGTGAGTGCAGGGTTAGTGATGTGTCCATGTAAAATTGAGCGCAGGGTGAGTAGCAATAGAGCAGAGTGAGCAGCAAGAGCCCCATTCCGCCTTATGTGTATGCTGCAGGAGACAGGACATAAGAGTCCTGAGACCTGCTACAAAAGGACTTATGAAGGTGGATGTTGACTTCTAGACTCCAATTGAATGGGGACCTGACTACAAGCTGGTACCACTGACTATTTCCATACCAGTAAAAGCATGGCAACTTTTTAATATTATTATTTTCACACTAACTAAGCAGAGTGACATAGTGAACGGTCCTGAGGAATGCCAAGAATCTTTTCGGTCTATTAAGGCAGAAACATGTTGACCTGATCCTAATAGGGAAAATCCATATCCCTATTCTCACTGAGCTTATTTTAATCTCTCCACTGGGGACACTAATAAAAGATTAATCTTGTCCACCAGGAGATAGTTTTAACTCATATTTAATTATAATTTTTACACTCTGCCCCTCACTCTGCCCTACATTGGATGATATAAAACACCTCACGCGCCTCTCCTACGGGGGAGTTGTAGCCCACACTGGGTACCGTGCGGTCCCAGTGCGCAAGAGGGAATCCAATGATGAAGCATGTCACCTTAGGGTGTGTGAGGGTTCTCGTCTTAACACCTGTGTGCATCTGTCCCTCCCTCCCTCCCTTTGAGTTTCTGGTGAGTAGTTTTGGTACACCATCTGGTTAACTTTTGTGAGTTTAGACTGCAGGTTGAGTTGCGTGAGTGCAGAGTGACAGGAGGTACCATGTGAGTACAGGTTAAGTTGCACAAGGGACGAGTGAGAGATGGTCCCATGTCAGTGCAGGTTGAGTTCATCATTACAGAGTGAGAGAAGATCCCATGTGAGTGCAAGGTGGTCTGTGTGACCATGTGAGTGCCTGGTGACCAGTGAGTGTAGGTGAGACAAATGAGTGCAAGGTAAGTGATGTCAGCACAGGGTGAGCGAGATCCCCATTCGAGTTTGAGTGCAAGGTGAGAGGTAAGATTACAAGGTGCCCTGCATAAATGCAGGGAGAGCCACATGTCCTTGTGAAATCTAACAGACCATGATGAGTGGTGTGAGTGCAGGGTTAGTGATGTGTCCATGTAAAATTGAGTGCAGGGCGAGTAGTAATAGAGCAGAGTGAGCAGCAAGAGTGCAGGGTGAACGGCGTGTCCCTGTTAATTACAGCAGATCTGTGTGCCCAGGTGAGTGCAGAATGAGTAGTGTGAGTGCAGAGTTAGGGAAGTGCGCACATACGATTGAGTGCCGGGTAAGCAATAAAAGAGCAGGGTGAGCAGAAAGTGTGCTAGGTGAACAGTGTGCCTATGTTAGTTCCAACCGATCTTTGTGCCTACAGTAGTGCAGAATGAGTTGTGTGAGTGCAGAGTTGGTAATGTGCCCTTAAAAGACTGATTGAAGGGTGAGCGATAAGAGAGCTGGGTGAGCAGCAAGAGTGCAGGGTGAGCGGTGTGTGCCTGTTAGTTCAAGCAGATCTTTGTGCCTACGTGAGTGCAGAATGAGTCAGTGAGTGCAGTGTTAGTGAGGTGCCCATATAAGATTGAGTGCATAGTGAGCAATAAAAGAGCAGGGTGAGCAGAAAGTGTGCAGAGTAAACAACATGTCCCAGTTTAGTTCCGGCATATATTTGCACCCATTTGCGCGCAGAATGGGTAGCACAAGTGCGTGTGTGTCAGTACATGTGATGGGATACGATGTTGCCCATGTGAGTGCTGGGTGATCAGTGGGAGTGAAAGGTGATCTGTATGAGTGACAGGTGAGTGGACTGTCCTTATGAGTGCAGGGTAAATAGTGTAAGCCATGTACCCCTTCGAGTGCATGGTACGTTTGTGTGAAGATTGCCGTGGGCCAGTGCAGAGTGAGCAGTGAGCTTGAAGGGTGATCTCTGTGAGTGAAAGAGAAGGTAGTGCCCATGTGAATGCACGGTGAGCAGTGTGCCCATGTGAGTGCAGGGTTAGAGGAGTGAGTATAGGGTGAGTTTTCCAAATGCAGAGTGCTCGTTTGAGTACAGGGTAAGCAGAGAGTGTGAAGGGAGAATTATGTGAGTGACATGTGAGTGGTTTGAATGCAGGATTATCTATCCCCAGAAAATCTTTGTAACTCAACTAATCACTGACTGTTGACAAGTGGGAGGTTCATTTGTAATTTACTGCATTATTATTACGGTGTTAATCAGGGTTTTAGGGTTGATGAAATAAAGTATTCACTGATCCTGCAATAATCTGTAAGTCTCTTCCATGGGCCTAGTTTCTTTCTTGGTAGTGCATGCGCACACTCTGTCAGGAAAAGACATTAAAAATGAAAGGAATAGGCCTAGCGGCACCGCAGAGTGCAATGAGATAGTGAAAAACACAAACAAAGCCTCCTTAACAGTAAATCGCTTTTTGACGACCTATGTACGTGGACGAGGCTGTGATTTCAGCCCCTGCCCAGCCGAGCCCACAGCGGGTGAAGAACTGTGCGTGTCTCCTAGAAGATGAGTGGCCCGGGCAAAGAGACAAGACGGGGGCGGGGCTAAAGCCGTTCCAGCCCAATGAGCGTTACGCGCCTGCCCCAGACTATGAGGGAGCGAATCACAGCGAAGTTCATTTTCCTTGGCTACCACAGATCTATGGCAACCATTAATATGATAAACTCCAACCTCATCCTCTATGGATTCCAAGTAGAGAGATTCGGCTCCCAGCAGAAAGACACGGATCTGTCTCCAAGCTGGTCACCACTACCAAAGCTTTCTGGCGGACTGTGAGAGTAGAACGGTTTTCTTTGTAGGACGAAAGTACCGCTGCCCTAGGCTGGAGCAGACACTGGGTGTTCCAATCTGGGCGAGGAAAGTTGTAGGTTTGAATGTGAACTGTGATGTCATCCTCTTTAAGTGTCACGTGATGTCACTTTGTTCAGGGGTCAAGTGAGCTGTGATATCCTTTCCCTACCACCTATAATTTTGGTGAAATAGTCTCCTTGTCGAAGTCAAAGTGGATAAGATCATAAACCAGGTTGCTTCACTGCTCAGGTGCTTAACAAAGGCCCCGCGGTGCGGGGGGGGGGGGGGGGGGGTTGAGCTGCAGGGGTCCCCCTCAGGAAAGGACTCAGGCCTGAGAGATCCGGTTTAAGTCCAGAGTGGGGTCCGTCAGGTACCTTGCAGGGGGCCCCCCTCAACTTCCGTTACGCCACTGTCACTGCTGATGTAATGACGTGACATCTCCTCCCATCTAATGATAAAATCAGAGAACGCTCTCTCTCAATATTGAAAACATTATATGACCCGCCGCTGAATATCTGATGATGACATCATACAACATGCCGTCTCGCTGCAGATTACTGAAATAATCTTGAAAAGCGCTCACAATTGTTAATGTCACAAAACCTGCTGTGCCACAGCTGTTGGCGGGGTAGTATGATAAACTGCCCGTGTGGGGTGGTGAGGTACTCTGGCGTCAGAGGCAGCAGTTTGAGGGCCCATTTTCCCTCTTGGCACCCGTGCTTCGCCTAGGGGATTTAGGTTCTTTGAAGGCTCCGTTTTGAGTTTACAGGATTGAGGTGTACTGATAAAACGCAAACAGACATAGATAGGTCGAGGTGCTTTGGAAGAGTTGTTTTAGGCCTAGTGCACTGAGAGGAATTCAGTGACCTTTGTTAGCACGGCCTGGAGGGTTGATGTACATCGAAGGAGCTGCTTGAGGTGTACTGATAAAAAACAAACAGGCATAGATAGGTCGAGGTGCTTTGGAAGAGTTGTTTTAGGCCTAGTGCACTGAGAGGAATTCAGTGACCTTTGTTAGCACGGCCTGGAGGGTTGATGTACATCGAAGGAGCTGATTGAGGTGTACTGATAAAAGACAAACAGGCATAGATAGGTCAAGGTGCTTTGGAAAAGCAGCTTTAGGTCTAGTGCACTAGGAGGAATTCAGTGACCTTTGTTAGCTAGGCTTGGAGTGTTGATGTGTACTGAAGGAGCTGATTGAGGTCTACTAATAAAAGGCAAACAGGCATAGATAGGTCAAGGTGCTTTGGAAGAGCTGCTTTAGGTCTAGTGCACTAGGAGGAATTCAATGACATTTGTTAGCTAGACCTGGAGGGTTGATGTGTACTGAAGGAGCTGATTGAGGTCTACTGATAAAAGGCAAACAGGCATAGATAGGTCAAGGTGCTTTAGAAGACTTGCTTTAGATCTAGTGCACTATGAGGAATTCAGCGACCTTTGTTATCTAGGCCTGGAGGGTTTATGCGTACTGAAGGAGCTGATTGAGGTCTACTGATAAAAGGCAAACAGGCATAGATAGGTCGAGGTGCATTGGAAGAGCTATTTAAGGTCTAGTGCACTAGGAAGAACTCAGCGGCATTTGTTAGCTAGGCCTGGAGGGTTGATGTGTACTGGAGGAGCTGATTGAGGTGTACCGATAAAAGGCAAATAGGCATAGATAGGTCAAGGAGCTTTGGAAGAGCTATTTAAGGTCTAGTGCACTAGGAGGAATTCAGCGACCTTTGTTAGCAAGGCCTGGAGGGTTTATGCGTACTGAAGGAGCTGATTGAGGTCTACTGATAAAAGGCAAACAGGCATAGATAGGTCGAGGTGCATTGGAAGAGCCTAGTGCACTGAGAGGGTTAGCTGGGCTTGGAGGTTTGATGTGCACTGGAGGAGCTGAGTCAGCGAAGTCCAGCAGTGAGTAGCTCTAGAAGAGCTGTACTATGCTTAGTGAACTGAGGTGCATGAAAAGATCTTAGTTCGGGGGGACAGACGTGCACGTGAGGAGCCATACCCTTTCTACCGGATTAAGCTGCTTGCAGTGACCTGCGCAGGGCGCATTGGCAAATCTGCTTTAAGGAGTAGGTGACTGGGATGCATCCAGGGAGCCGGGTAAGGCGCACTGTGCTGAGGCGATTTAAAGATGGCGCCTTATTCCTAGTGGCTTAGGTGGGTTTGAGGAGCTTCTAGTGGCTTGGAGGGCATTCAGTGAGCTGGTGCGTTTGGGGAGCTGTGATACCCCGAAACGGATTATGGTGCTTTGCGGGAGGTGGAGTGGGTGCATGTAGGCGCTCTGCTGTACTGGATGTCCTTTGGCAGAGCAGCCATGGGAATTTTGATAGAGGTGACACGTGGGCGTGTTCTTTAGTGCACGGAGGGACTTTTAGTGGGATGCACTGGGACGTTTTGGTCAGAGTGCTTTAAGAGCGTGGGGAGGTGCATTGAAGGAGCTGTTTGTTGTAATCAGGGTCTGTTACTGAGCTGCGTACAGGCTAATAGGCAGGACGTCTTCGATATTCACTTCTTAGGTGTCATAGGCAGGAGTAACCACCCACCCCCTTTGCGCACACACAAGATATGAAAAATCTCACCATCACAGACACATGTAGAAATGATTGCGCTAGACTCTGCATTTACTAAACGTTTTTACTGTGAAACATCTCAGTGAGTTATGCACCTACTGCTGCTGCATATGTAACACAAGTTCAGAAAAGCCTTCAGAAAAGCCGGGCCATGGTAGGTAGCCTTTCATCGAGGTCGGTACATCGACTACCTGTGAGCTGGAATAAGAGTGGTGCCCATAGCTATCAAAAGCAAGTTCTCAATTATACCGTATTTACAGGCCCTCTGCTACCACCGGTCACATGCACATTTCACTCTTTCCCATTTCTGACCATGAGACTTCCGAAGCTGACTCCCTTGGCAGAGTTTAATCCTTCTGCAAAGGTTGGTTCCTGACTCAGACACAAAATGCCAGGTATGGGCTCTAGTACCACATACCAAACTCCTTATGGGAACGACACTGCTGGGCACAGTACCCCCAAGAACTGGAGACGATACTTGAGGTGAGGCCTTCAGAACAAATGTGATACTGCAGGAGAGCATGTGAGGCCTTCGGACCTGGACATGGTACTCCAGGTGAGACCTTCAGAACTGGACACAATACTCCAGGTGAGCTATTCACAACTTGACACAATATTCCAGGTAAGGCCTTCAGAATTGGACCCGATACTAGGGGTGAGGCCCTAGGAACATATGTGATACTGCAGGAGAGCAGGCAAGGCCTTCAGAACTGGATACAATACCCCAGGTGAGGTATCACATCTTGACACCATACTCCAGGTAAGGTATCAGATTTTGACACCATACTCCAGGTGAGGCCTTCCGAACTGGACACAATACTCCAGGTGAGCTATTCACAACTTGACACAATATTCCAGGTAAGGGCTTCAGAACTGGACACAATACTAGAGGTGAGGCCCAAGGAACAGATATGATACTGCAGGAGAGCAGGCAAGGCCTTCAGAACTGGATACAATACTCCAGGCGAGGTATCACATCTTGACACCATACTCCAGGTGAGGCCTTCAGAACGGGACATGGTACTCCAGGTGAGGCCTTCAGAACTGGATACAATACTCCCGGTGAGGTATCACATCTTCACACCATACTCCAGGTGAAGCCTTCAGAACTGGACATGATGCTCCAGGTGAGGCCTTCAGAACGGGACATGGTAATCCAGGTGAGGCCATCAGAACGGGACATGATACTCTAGGTGAGGTATTCACAGCTTGACTCAATATTCCTGGTAAGGTCTTCAGAACTGGACACTATACTTGCGGTGTGGCCTTCAGAACAGATGTGATACTGCAGGAGAGCAGGTGAGACCTTCAGAACTGGATACAATACTCCAGTAGAGGTATCACAACTTGACATGATACTCCAGGTGAGGCCTTCAGAAACAGGACATGGTACTCTAGGTGAGGCCTTCAGGCCTGGAAATGGTACTCGAGATGAGGCCTTCAGAACTGGGCACATACTCTAAGTGAGGCCTTAAAAACTGGGCTCATACTCCAGGTGAGGCCTTAAGAACTGGGCACATACTCCAGGTGAGGCCTTAAGAACTGGACACATACTCCAGGTGAGGCCTTTAGAACTGGACATGGTACTCCAGGTGAGGCCTTCAGAACTGGACATGGTACTCCAGGTGAGGCCTTCAGAGCTGGACATGGTACTCTAGGTGAGGCCTTCAGGCCTGGAAATGGTACTCGAGATGAGGCCTTCAGAACTGGGCACATACTCCAAGTGAGGCATAAGAACTGGACGTATACTCCAGGTGAGGCCTTCAGAACTGAACATGGTACTCCAGGTGAGACCTTCAGAACTGGATACAATACTCCAGGTGAGGTATAACAACATGACATAATACTCCAGGTGAGACCTTCGGACCTGGACACTCCAGGTGAGGTATCACATCATGACACAATACTCAAGGTGAGCCCTTCGGACCTGGACATGGTACTCCAGATAAGGTCTTCAGAACTGGGCACATACTCCAGGCGAGGCCTTCTGAACTGGATACAATACTCCAGGTGAGGTATCACAACATGACACGATACTCCAGGTGAGGCCTTCGGACCTGGACATGGTACTCCAGATAAGGTCTTCAGAACTGGGCACATACTCCAGGCGAGGCCTTCAGAACTGGATACAATACTCCAGGTGAGGTATCACATGACACGATACTCCAGGTGAGACTTTCAGACCTGGATACAATACTCCAGGTGAAGTATCACAACATGACACGATACTCCAGGTGAGGCCTTCAGACCTGGATACAATACTCCAGGTGAGGTATCACAACATGACACGATACTCCAGGTGAGGCCTTCAGAACTGGATGCAATACTCCAAGTGAGGTATCACAACATGACACGATACTCCAGGTGAGGCCTTCAGACCTGGATACAATACTCCAGGTGAGGTATCACAACACGCCACGATACTCCAGGTGAGGCCTTCAGACCTGGATACGATACTCCAGGTGAGGTATCACAACATGACACGATACTCCAGGTGAGGCCTTCAGACCTGGATGCAATACTCCAGGTGAGGTATCACATCATGACACGATACTCCAGGTGATGCTTTGAGATCTGGACACAATAATACTCCAGCTGCAGTCTTCACACTTGACACAATCACACCGTGAACGCACGTCTTGCATCTACCTCGATAATAGCATTGGTTTATGTGGCATAGAGGCAGCCCTTAGGGGACCACAGCAACTGAGGTTTTTATTATGAGGCCTGTAGATAGCTGACATATCTCTGACCCACCCACCCATTAACCTATGTTAAAAGTGGGCCTTTCAACCCGCAGGTAAGTGAACAGAGCTTCGCAGCAAGAGAATAACAAATTGAGCCATTTTACCAGAAATGTATCGTTCTCAGCTCATTGCCTGCTTCTGAAAAATCCTTTCATATTAAACAACTGGGGAAGGGGGTGTTTCTGCTGTCAATAAAACACAGTGCTCCCAAAAATATAAACATTAACGTTTTGGCCTACATAATAGAATAATGGAGGAAAGGAATGCCTGACACCCCTCCCCCGCTGCGAGGAACGCGCCAGTCAGTCAGAACTCTGACAAGTATTTATAGTCATTTTATAGGCACCATCACCTTGTATTTTTCCTTTACATGGCCGGAGGGGAAAAAACGTTACCAACCAATGAAAATAAGGAGAAAACGAGCTGACCTACCATAAAGGCATCTATAAACTCGATATATTCCATTAGACATCCCAAGGTTTCTTGCGCATTTGGGCTGACGTGCAATAATATAGCATGCGCATCGCCCAATACCGCAGCCCGGATCACCTCCAGCACACGACGTGTGCTGGCGGTTAGGGGCACTGATATCATTAGTCCAGCAGGTGCAGTGGCACCAGGTCTCACGGTTATGAGGGGCACGCTGTCCTATGCCACCTAACAAGGTTCTGGGAGGGGGGCATTTCCCTGGCTTGCCTGAGCCCTATGGCACTCCTGCTACGCCACCGGCGGGCAGCTGCGCTACTGTTGTTTATCGACGGACTGTCCCATTTTTCGTGCTCATGCAGCCGATGCAATAAAATATACCCCATCTGACAACATACATAATTATGGTGACCCCCAAATTGCGGTTCCTTACCTCGCACGGAGGCCAGGGCGCAGAGGACGGCAGCCAGCCGCGGCCACGCCATCGCTTTCAGCACCCCCGTCCCCTCGGAGAGGGGGGCCCGTCCCATGGCAGCCGGAGCAGGTGGAGCGGGAGGATGCGGAATAAAAGATCCCTGTAGAAAAATCGTATGGCAGACCAAAAAAATATAAAATGACGAATAACCGAGAGCGGATGGAAACAAAAGCGTTCTCCTCAGCAGCGGCGGCGTGGTCTATTACTCACCGGTGCCTACAGCCCTCCCCCTCTCTCTCACGGCAGCTGGGGCGACGCCTCTTCCTCGTGCACGCCAGGCAAAATGACATAAATAACGGAATTATAATAACCCCCCAACTGAGGCCGTCATAAAAATATAGAGAAAAAGCCTTTTCTCATAAAAATAAAAAAAATCATACATAGAGAGAGAGAAAGAACGGGCTCGGGGAGAGGGTCTCCGGTGTAACCTTAACTGGGGAGGCGCTGTCACCGGCTCCGCGGTGTCCCTTCGGCACCAGCTTCAACGAGCCCATCTATTGCCGGCAATTTATTAGCGCCAAAAAGCTACCAAAGCAATGTCGACGTCTTAGGTGCTACAGGCAGCGACATTGAGCCCCGAGAAATAAAACACACAGACCGAGACCGCCCCCCACCTTCCCCTGTTTGGGTTGAAGATGCGGAGCTGCGCTACGTCAGTTCCTGGAGCAATATATATATGTGCTGTGCGCGCGCTGGGGGAAGAAGAGATTCTGGGGGCGCTGGGGGCGGAGGACGCGGGGGTCGGGGGCGGGCTGCCTGTAGGTAGATGCAGGCCCTCAGTGGACTTGGATTTGGAGGCGGAAAGAGTAGAGGGTGCGCGCCGGGTTGGCGAGGGCGCTGCGCCAGATCATAGGCTGTGCACTTTGAAGGATGGGACATCCTCCATCTTCTCTATAGATGAATTAAGACCTTCATCCTTTGGGATAGGGCGGAGGGCGGTGCACGTGCTTGCACATGCTTGCACCTAAAACACCTAGACGTTGCCTTTGAGTGAGCACTTAAAGTGCGCACATCCTGGTGAGCTGGAAGTGGAGGAAGAGGCTAGTGAGCTCTGGAGGATTTGTATGTGATGAGTGCAGACCCTGGTCTTCTGTAGGTGGTAGGGGCCTGTGTCCAGGTCGAATAACGTGATGGGATGGGCCTCGTGAGTCTGGGAGCATTGAAGGTTCTTAGATCATTTGGAAGTGATGTGGTCCTTCAGGTTTATTTATGTATTATTGATAGGTTTTAAATATCACTAGCTAGACCCGAAGTTATCACAGCGCTTTACATTCAGTGCTTAATTTGTAAAACATTAAGTGCAAGGGGGCCTCATTATAATGTCGGTTGGAAACTTTCCGACCGACACCGTCTCGGATTCGGGAACCGACCGACTTGCGGTCGGTGGTTCCGCCTGACCAATTACAATGCGACCAAACACTGTTCGGTCGGAGTCCAATTGTTCCCTATGGGAGCCCATGTTCTGCCTGACAACACAGGCTCTTGTGGGGAAATGGTGTGTGCGTAAAACCATGCACCCTGTCCCAGGTACCCAACAGTGCCAGCCACACAGTGTAGGATTTTACAGGAGGCTCCCTTAGGTACCCCCTCGGCCCCCAACCGGAGGCCGCAGGATGAAGGGGGCCCTGCCAGGGGCCCCCAAAGTCACTTTCTGAGAGCCTTTTTGTGTCGGACCGGCTGAATCGGAAAGGCTGTTAGAAATCGACATCATAATCGGTTGTTCGAAACGCTGGTTGTAGAGGTGCACAATGCAGTTCCAACCGCCACGTATACTCCGAGAGCCAGTCGGAACTGATTCGGAATAAGTGAGCGGTTTACTTTCCGACCGCAAACATCATAATCGGTCGGGTGAATTGTAAACCGGCCGAGTCGGTCAGAAGGGTTCCGACACGGTCTAGGAAATTCCGAGTGTCGGGCGGAGGCTTTCTGCCTGACATTGTAATGAGGCCCTTAATGCGAGGCCATTTGAATTAATGCATATGCATACATACAAAGAGGATCGTTAGGCAGTTAAGTTGGTGACATTATGTGCATGAGAACAGCACATAGTAGGTGGCTGAAAATATTCCATTCACTATCGCAAGGGGTCTAGTCAGATTGGGTGTGTGAGCTTTAGGAACACAGCTCAGTTTGTGTAAGTGTGTTGAAGTATTTGTTGAGGAGAAGGTATTTAAGGTCCTGTTTCAAGCAGGAAAAGGAGGGGCTGCAGCGGAGATCTCTAGGGAGTGAGTTCCACATCCTAGGTGCATTTTCAGAAAATGAGTGTGTTTGGGAGCATTTATTTTTCAGTTGGGGAGGTATGAGAAAAGGTGAGTTGGAGCCTCTTGGAGTTCTGGTTCTTCCAGCTTTAGAAAGTTTATCTAGATAGTGGTTGTGGGAGTAGCACACTGAACTACTGAACTTCAGCTAACAAACTAATATTTAATCTGATTCAGTAGATGAGCTGTATATATGGTGGGGATAATAGAAGAGAATGGGAGTGTCTCACTCAGAGGTCAACATGTGATTCATGCAGATCTTGTCCTCTGTAAGCTGCACACTTTGGGTGTCTACAGTAGCAATCACTCTTACAATTTTTGTTTAGTTAACATATTTTTTGTGAAGATTGAAAGAGCAATACCAACAATAAATAACAATTGTTAGGAAATGTATACAGTAACAAGTATTGCAATCTTAAGAAACAAAATTATAATAAAAAATACTATTTGACCATTTTTTATAAAAAAAGAAAGAGGGGATGAAAGGGAAAGAAGAACAAGAAGGGGAGGAAAGGGAGTGGGAAATAGAAAAGAGGTGAGGGAGGGAGAAGAGGAGAGAAAGATTCAATTAAGGTATTGATGAGTTCAGGGAGACAAAGGTAGTGAAAAGTAGCCAGTATAAATCAGATTTAATCTTCTGGTGTAACATCAACGAGGAGACAGTATGAATTCTATGCTCATCACAGATAAAGTTCCACATGACTAGTTTAGAAACATCTTTCCAACACGAAAGTATAACTTAAAAGGCAAGAGCAATAAAAAGATCAAATAACAAAGGTTTAGGAGATAGGTGTTTTAAACTAGGTGCGAAGAAATCTAAGAAAATGTTTTGGACAGTTATTGGTATAGTACATTTGAAAATCTTTAAAAATCTTTAAACTTTTAGAAGAAATAGAGTTCTAAAATGAATGAACATGAGAGCAATAATATAGTAACTGCTTTAAAGAACCATTGCATGTGACCAACACAAGGGAGAAAGTGAAGGTTCAAATTTAGAAATAAGTTCTGGGATAATAACAGCTTTATTATAAATAAATTAAAAAAAGAGGGATTGAGTAATGCGAGCAGCTTTGGAGGTACTGAATATCTTAAGCCAAAGTTTATCCGGAATTGGACAGGGAACGGAATACGGATGGATTTGCTTTTAGTTCTTACAGAAATAGGTGACAACAAAGGGTCGGATTACGAATCTGGCTGTCTTTGACCGCCAGACTCACAGTGGCGCAGTGGTGGGGTCCTGCAGCTGCCCTATTCCAAAGAGTGAAACAGTAAACAGACAGCTTGTTCCTGGGAGAGAGTGAGCAACACGGACCTTCTGTGGCTTGATTACTTCATTCAGAAAACGGGCCAACTTTAACTGCCGGCCTGAACTGAGGCCAGTGACCGGCCGCTTCCCTCCCTGTGGTCTGCATAGCCAGACCTACACGCGCAAAATAATGTGAGCCGCCCTGATACCTGCAAGCTTCTGAAGCCTGACACCACGCCTTAAGTCCTGCTCTGCGCCTATTGCAGGTGTGAACACGACATACCTACGCCACGGCAACCTTTGTGCCCGCGTGCAGAATCTGTTTCCCAGTCCCTGTCCTGAAGAGAACCTTGAATACTTAGGTTCGAAACGCGTCGACAATACCACCCTGTGGCTACAACAAAGGGTGCCGCTAGGATGTAAATCATACCACCACTCTGTATCCTAGCCTTGCAACCCTATTTAACATTACACCACAGGCTTTCGTTGACAGGCAGGCTTGTTTTTGATCTCAACCCCGCCTGTCACTTGGTTTTTTCAATCTCTAGGACTGGTTCCCGTTTGTTCGCTTATGGATTAATCTCTGCACTGTATATAATTGCAATTTATTTGAATTATTATACATTTGTGATTGTCTTTTGGTGTGTCTAACCAATCTTTTGTTTGATTCTTTGTTGTAAATTTGTAAATGTGTGTATTTGTAGATACTGTATATATGAACCTTTTGAATTGACAGTGGTTTTGTTTGTGCTTGTGTTTCCAAAAATTGCTGATAAATGTAAAAAAGAAAAATAAACTTGTTTGGAAAATTAAATCCAGTGGTCACACGGTACAGATTGACTGTGTGTCTGGTGAATTGTTTCACGAATAATCCTGTCCAGCCACCCTGTTCTGTTTTTCCTATTCCAAAGAGGCCATTTGGATTGCCGCTGCTGAGCTGGATGCATCAGGGAACTACCATTCCCTGGTGTTGCAAACCAGGGGTATCCAATATGCAAGGCGGAACTGCTGCAGTCCGTTGAGCAAATTTCGAGTTTCTCCATCGGCAGCCTTTTCAAGGCAGTGAGCTCACGATAAAAAGGCTAGTGGTGGGGAATCAAAGGGGCCCCTACAGGGCCCCCAATCCCCCACAGCCATGGAGATGCATTCAGGGGGACACAAAATGTGCACCCATGTTTGCATGCACCCCAAGTTCCAGCACTGCATGTACTTGACAGTCCATGCCGTCCTGGAACTTCTTTTGCGTTCCCAATCCAGAGCCTATTTTTAGGGTACTACTGTGGGAACGGCAAAGAAAAGACAGCCAGAAACAAGTTGCACTTGTAATCTGAAGGACAGACCATGCACGGTTTTGGCAGTACTGTGCCAGCGCCGCACCACCATAACTATATATATATATATATATATATATATATATATATATATATATATATATATATATATATCCATACACCAAAATAGTTGCCCCCTCGGAAGAGCCGCACACAGGTGAGTTTCTTTCTCGTTTTATTGTGGAAGCTGAAGCAAGGTGGTCACGACATCTCACAAAAGATATTCAAGCCTGACGCGATTTGTGCGTCCTCGCACTTTATCAAAGGCTATTAATCAACAGTGCAAAGCAGTTCGGGCACTTCTCTTTAAACTCCTGACACCCGCCTATGTGGGCGTTGACCGACGAACAGCCTGCTGGTATCGGTAGGGCTCGAAGTGTTACTACAGTGAGTTGGTTTGCATTGTGATCGTTCCAAATATATTAGACACCCCAGTGGGTCTGTGTAATGTCCCACTCTCACCAAGCTGCACGTTATGACTTCTCACACGAACACCTGTCCGAAAACTGCCGACCGCCGGTTGGTGTCAACATCGGTCCGCTGCCATGTGGTGGGGCTTCTTCCACGACTGAGCATTGCCGTTAAATATCCATACACCAAAAGAGTTGCCCCCTCGGAAGAGCCGTACACAGGTGAGTTTCTTTCTCGTTTTATTGTGGAAGCTGAAGCAAGGTGGTCACGACATTTCACAAAAGATATTCAAGCCTGACGCGTTTCGTGCGTCCTCGCACTTAATCAAAGGCTATTAATCAACAGTGCAAAGCAGTTCGGGCACTTGTCTTTAAACTCCTGACACCCGCCTATGTGGGCGTTGACTGACGAACAGCCTGCTGGTATCGGTAGTGCTCGAAGTGTTACTACAGTGAGTTTAATTGCATTGCGATCGTTCCAAATATATTAGACACCCCAGTGGGTCTGTGTAATGTCCCACTCTCACCAAGCTGCACAATATGACTTTTCACACAAACACCTGTCCGAAAACTGCCGACCGCCGGTTGGTGTCAACATCGGTCCGCTGCCATGTGGTGGGGCTTCTTCCACGGCTGAGCATTGCCGTTAAATATCCATACACCAAAAGAGTTGCCCCCTCGGAAGAGCCGTACACAGGTGAGTTTCTTTCTCGTTTTATTGTGGAAGCTGAAGCAAGGTGGTCACGACATCTCACAAAAGATATTCAAGCCTGACGCGTTTCTTGCGTCCTCGCACTTAATCAAAGGCTATTAATCAACAGTGCAAAGCAGTTCGGGCACTTGTCTTTAAACTCCTGACACCCGCCTATGTGGGCGTTGACTGACGAACAGCCTGCTGGTATCGGTAGTGCTCGAAGTGTTACTACAGTGAGTTGGATTGCATTGTGATCGTTCCAAATATATTAGACACCCCAGTGGGTCTGTGTAATGTCCCACTCTCACCAAGCTGCACGATATGACTTTTCACACAAACACCTGTCCGAAAACTGCCGACCGCCGGTTGGCGTCAACATCGGTCCGCTGCCATGCGGTGGGAATTATTCCACGGCTGAGCATTGCCGTTAAATAGCCATACACCAAAAGAGTTGCCCCCTCGGAAGAGCCGCACACAGGTGAGTTTCTTTCTCGTTTTATTGTGGAAGCTGATGCTAGGTGGTCACGACATCTCACAAAAGATATTCAAGCCTGACGCGTTTCGTGCTTCCTCGCACTTTATCAAAGGCTATTAATCAACAGTGCAACGCAGTTCGGGCACTCGTCTTTAAACTCCTGACACCCGCCTATGTGGGGGTTGACTGACGAACAGCCTGCTGGTATCGGTAGTGCTCGAAGTGTTACTACAGTGACTTGGTTTGCATTGCGATCGTTATCGATATATATATTACCTACTGGCCAGTAGGTAGTTATAGTTAGGACCTAGTTTCCATAGGAAGAACATTTTTTGTTTTGCTTAAAGCTTTGGCGTTGTTTGATGAATCTTCATGAAATTTTCCAAACTAATTTTTTGTTCATATCGGCTCTTATGCTTAAAGTTTGGGGGTGATTGGTCAAGGGGGGCCGAGATAAAAGGGGGTCCCAAAACGTGTTTTCTTCATGTTAATTTCCATAGGAAACTTTAGACAAGGCTACAGGTCGAACGGGTGAACGGAATACCCCAAATTTGGCAGGGAGAAGGGTCTTGGTCTAGAAAGCACGCTTTTGTTTATTTGGTGTAAATCAGTTCAGTAGTTTTGGAGAAATATCGAAATTTACAGATATCAATACTTGAGAATTCTGCCATCTGATTGGCTGAGGCGTTACAAGCTAGAGCTTGCTGCTTATTGGTTGCGGGCACTGCGAGCGGTTGCAACTAGGAAGTGTTGGCTGCCATTTTCTGATTCAGTTGAAGCGAGTAGGGGGAAAAAAGGGGGAAATAAGTAGGAAAGGAAGGTAGGAGCACTGTAAGCTCTGTGGGTGAGTTCGAAGCGAAGTAGTCACTCCTATCGGTCTGAAAGTGCGGTGTTGCTCAGAGTGACATGATATGCTGCTACACTCGGGTATGAAACCGAGAGACTAAACTGTGAGCTCATTGCTGTAAAGTGATGTGCTCTGGTCTTTGTATCATACGTGTGCAAGTAGCGTTAGTAGGCCTTTATACCATACAGGAAGTGGGAAGCGAACTACTGACCGCTATCGTGCGTTTATACTATATCCGAAGCGGGAAGCGAAGTACTCACGCCTACCGGTGTGAAGACTTGGGGATCAAACCGAGGTGATTGCTGTAAAGGGATGGGGTCTGGGCGCTTTAGTATACATGTGCAAGTAGTGTTAGTAGGCATTTATACCATACAGGGAGTGAGAAGCGACTACTGACCGCTACAGTGTGTTTATACCATACCGGAAGCAAAGTACTCACGCCTACTGGTGTGAAGACTAAGGGATCAAACCGAGCTGATTGCTGTAAAGTGATGGGCTCTGGGCGCTATAGGATACTAGCCGCTGTAGTATAACTGTGTAAGTAGTGTTAGTATGCATTTATAGTATACAGGGAGTGGGTAGCGAACTACTTTCTCCTACTGGTCTGAAGACTCGGGGAATAAACCATGAGCCTAAATCGGGAGCTCATTGCTGTAAAGTGATGTGCTCTGGGCGCTGTAGTATACCTGTGGAAGTAGTGTTAGTTTGCGTTTATATAATACAGGGAGTGGGAAGCGAACTACTACTCACCCCTACCGGTCTCAAGACTCCTGGATGAAACCATGACATCATTGCTGTAAAGTCATGTGCTCTGTGTAGTATTCCAATGTAAGTCATAGTAGAATGTTAGTATGTAATTGTACTAGAATGTAAGTATGTAATGTTAGAATGTAGGGCTGTCATGAGGGGAACCTTGGGGAGTTTGTACTCGGTGCTGGAGAAGACGGTTGCCTTGCTGTCTGCTCCTGTTGGTGGGTGTTTAAGGTTTCTTGTATTCCTGCAATAAATCTAATTATCGGATCCACTGCTGTCTGCCTCTTCACTACATACATTTGGCGACGTGCAGGAGAAGGTAAAAAGAAGGCAGCTGTTTCTACTCATCCCAGGGTTTATTGGATCATTGAACTATGTCATCCAACCTCTGGTAGGATTTATATTTTTCGATTTTGCGCTTCCCCTGCTTCTTCACTACACTCTGGTTGCTGTACTACACATGTGTAAGTAGTGTTAGTATGCGTTTATACTAACCAATGCATCATGGTCCTAGGGAGCGCGACCTCCCAGGCGCAGCTCATACAATGTCCCGGGGTGTGCATCCGCGGGACAATTATGTTTGCTATTAGAGGGCGGGTGCATGGCTTCCACCCTGTGATAGCAAATCCTTGTTTGACTAGTTGAAGCGAGAGGAGGAAAACCTTGTATCGCTTTAATAGAAAGGATCTGGATGGTAAAAATGGACACAAAAAAGCGGGGTTTCACTCGTTGATTCAAATGAGGCTCCTGGTGGGTAATGTTCCGTGGCCAATCCTATTATAATATTGCGGGGTCTCTGTAGGACTGGGGATCTTAATGTCACATGTAAATTAAGGTAAGGTAAGGTTTCCTGGGGCCGAGAATTACATCGGCGCCTCGCTGCTGGTCGCGCTGGTCGCGCGCTCTTTATTGCACTGAGATATTTTAAATAATCCCGTTTTGGATTTTATTTATTTGTTAATTTTCATTCTTCCCCTGTTCTTAATCTCGCTCTTGCCCCCTACCTTGCACCATAATTCGCTGGAAGAACCACCGCTGTTCGGCGGGTCCGGGTTCCCGGGAGGTTGTGGGTGCCAGTGACATCTTGGTTTGGGAAGCGGAGTGTGAGCGCCATTTTGGAGCGTCCAGGTGATCTGGGACGCGGAGAGGACGCTATTTAGGGCGAGCACCACGAGGGGATAACCTGGTAAGGTTTCCTGGGGCCGAGAATTACATCGGCGCCTCGCTGCTGGTCGCGCTGGTCGCGCGCTCTTTATTGCACTGAGATATTTTAAATAATCCCGTTTTGGATTTTATTTATTTGTTAATTTTCATTCTTCCCCTGTTCTTAATTTCGCTCTTGCCCCCTACCTTGCACCATAAATCGCTGGAAGAACCACCGCTGTTCGGCGGGTCCGGGTTCCCGGGAGGTTGTGGGTGCCAGTGACATCTTGGTTTGGGAAGCGGAGTGTGAGCGCCATTTTGGAGCGTCCAGGTGATCTGGGACGCGGAGAGGACGCTATTTAGGGCGAGCACCACGAGGGGATAACCTGGTAAGGTTTCCTGGGGCCGAGAATTACATCGGCGCCTCGCTGCTGGTCGCGCTGGTCGCGCGCTCTTTATTGCACTGAGATATTTTAAATAATCCCGTTGTGGATTTTATTTATTTGTTAATTTTCATTCTTCCCCTGTTCTTAATCTTGCTCTTGCCCCCTACCTTGCACCATAATTCGCTGGAAGAACCACCGCTGTTCGGCGGGTCCGGGTTCCCGGGAGGTTGTGGGTGCCAGTGACATCTTGGTTTGGGAAGCGGAGTGTGAGCGTCATTTTGGAGCGTCCAGGTGATCTGGGACGCGGAGAGGACGCTATTTAGGGTGAGCACCACGAGGGGATAACCTGGTAAGGTTTCCTGGGGTCGAGAATTACATCGGCGCCTCGCTGCTGGTCGCGCGCTCTTTATTGCACTGAGATATTTTAAATAATCCCGTTTTGGATTTTATTTATTTGGTAATTTTCATTCTTCCCCTGTTCTTAATCTCGCTTTTGCCCCCTACCTTGCACCATAATTCGCTGGAAGAACCACCGCTGTTCGGCGGGTCCGGGTTCCCGGGAGGTTGTGGGTGCCAGTGACATCTTGGTTTGGGAAGCGGAGTGTGAGCGCCATTTTGGAGCGTCCAGCTGATCTGGGACGCGGAGAGGACGCTATTTAAAGCTCGCCTGTAGCGCGCAGCGGTGACGCGCAGCGGAAGCGCCCTCCCTGCGCCTGAGTCGTGCCAGAGTCCTGCCCGTCTGCGCTCGTCAGCGTCTCGGAGGTGTATGAGGTGGGACTCTGGCTTTCGTTTATCCTTTTATTCAGTATTACAGGGTGCTCTTTTTCTATACTCCCTCAGCGTGGATTCGTGATGATTGTTTATAGTTCTGCTGTGTTGCGGGCGCAGTGTAACCATTCTCCAGTGTGTTATGTGTTTTTTCCGGAGGACGCCTCCTTAGGAAAGGCTGTCCCGCCTGTGGATGGCGTCCTGTTGTATCGCTGATAACGGTGTTGCCACCTCCTACTCAGTACGTCAATGTGCTCTCTTGAACACCAGATCCCTTGTCAGACACTCCACGGATATCTGGAATCTTCTTGTTGACTCTAACCTATCCTGCCTGTTTTTAACATAGACTTGGTTAGGGGAAGGCTCAGGTCCTGACTTGGCCTGTGCCTTACCTCCGAACTATACTATCTTAAGAAAGGATAGAGTTGGGGGCAGGGGAGGTGGAGTGGCCCTCATAGTGGACAAGGCCCTAGAGTGCACTTCTTTTCCTGTGGAGAATATCACAGGTTGTGAAGCCTTATGCTTTAAACTGGGCCTTTCCCCATCTCAGACGTGCACTGGGATCCTCGTTTATAGACCGCCCGGGCCTATTTGCTCGTTCTTTGATGATCTGCAGGCTGCACTCTCCATACCTTGTATGCGATCAGCGCACTGTATTTTGTTAGGGGATCTGAATCTACATATGGACATGATAGCGGACCCCGACGCGTCTAAACTGCGGGATATTATCGCATTACTCGGGCTTGTTCCCTATATCGACAGACCCACCCATAATAAAGGCCACACACTTGACTTAATTTTTTCTTCGAGGCAGATTGTCATGTCCCCGCCTCTTCCAGTATTATGGTCGGATCATTTTATAATAAATTTTGGTATCCCTTATGGGACCAGGACCGGCCAGAGAGCACAGAAGGACGCGACCCGGCAATCAAGATCTTTTCACCTAGTGACGGCGGAAATGTTGTCGGATGCCCTCTGTCGGTATCCTTGCACGCTCACAGGTGATCTAGATTCTGACCTTGATCTGGTTCAGAAGTGGCTGAAAACAAGATTTGAGGAGTTAGCACCAGCTAAGCCAGCCAAATCAGTTCTCAGCCATGTGTCCGCCCCTTGGTTCACTCCTTCACTACGGAAAATGCGCCAAGAATGTAAAAAGGCTGAAAGATTGTGGCGGCGTAATTATGAGTTAGAGGAGAAAATAAAATATCGTGATGCTATTAAACTTTACCATAAACATATTTCTGAAGGCAAAAAAAATTATCTTGAGCGTAGAATAGATGACGCGGATAACATGAGCAGGGAACTTTTTAGAATAGTAAAGGAGTTTGTTTCCCCAGCGGCATGTTCTCCCACTCATTCTTATACAGAAGAGTGGATTAGGCAGCTTGCTGACTTTTTTGTACTCAAAATTAAGGCTATTCAGGAGTCCTTCCTTACAGTGGATGCTGATGCGCTGGCATTTAAACTGAGTTCTGTACCGTTATTAGGAGAAGAGACAGGGCCCATTCTATCGGTCTTTCCACCGATGTCCTGTGCCACATCTCACGATTTGCTGTCCCGGCTTCAGTCTGGCTCACCTCTGGACTCATGTCCAGCAAAATGTTTGGGTAGAGTGGCTTCGGCAGTTAACATCTTGCTGAACCCCCTGCTTAATCTCTCCCTGAGTTCGGGAGTGGTGCCACGGGCATGGAAACACGCATTGATTCTGCCGTTACTCAAAAAACCTTTATTAGATCCCCTGTTGCAGGCTAACTATAGACCGATCTCCCTGCTTCCTGCTCTGGCTAAGGTGGCTGAGAAACATGTACAGCTCTCGATTACCAACTTTATCGAGAGCAATAACATTCTTCATGATTCTCAATCTGGTTTCCGTGCTAATTATAGCACGGAGACAGCCCTCCTGGAGGTGACCGAAGCTATCAGAGAAACCCTCGACCTCGGGGGGAAGGCTATGTTAGTCATGCTTGACCTGTCGGCGGCTTTCGACACCGTCCCACATGACGGTCTCCTTTTTAGACTCTGGGAGATCGGGCTGCGGGGGACGGTGTTGGATTGGTTTCAATCCTTTCTATCAGGTCGTCGACAGGTGATCTGGGCACCTCCGTTCTCCGCTGAAATGCCACCGCTAGAGGTGGGGGTCCCTCAAGGGTCTATTCTGAGCCCCACCCTTTTTAATATCTATATGGCCCCTCTGGCGGAGGTAGCGGAGGCATTTGGTGCCCAGATCATATCTTACGCTGATGACACCCAGCTCCTGTTCACTTGCAGGAAGGGAGAGGTTTTTGACGGCGACAGGATCAAAGGCTGTCTGAGTGCGGTCTTTGCGTGGTTTCAGCGGCACGGCCTGAAATGCAACTCAGATAAGGCTGAGCTGCTTTTCTTTGGTTGTGCCCCTGATCCTTGCTGGAAATCGTGGTGGCCCCAGGACATGTTCCCACCGGAGAAGGCATCGTCCCAAGCTAAGAACCTTGGGGTATTATGTGACGACGACCTCTCTTTTAGACCCCACATCATTGGGTTATCTGGGAAATGTTTCGGCATCTTGAAGATGCTCAGAAAGTTTCTTCCACTGCTCTCTTTGCAGTATAAAAAAATTACGGTCCAGGCGCTTGTAGGGTCACGACTCGACAATGCTAATGCGCTATACTCAGGACTGCCTAAATATCTGTTGGCCAGATTGCAAATAGTGCAGAATTCAGCGGCAAGAGCTATATTTGGCCTGCCACGGAGGGCAAGAGCCTCGGATCTGCTGCATTGGCTGCCCATCACCAAAAGAATTGTCTTTAAGATCCTTACTTTGGCATTTAAGGCCCTTCATTCAGTAGGCCCGAGCTATATTAGGAAGCGCATGGTTTTTTATGTGCCGCGGAGGATGCTGCGGTCAGCTGAGTTGGCTAAAGCAAATGTATCGTCTATTAGACGTGCCCGGATGGGAGGACGGTCCTTCCAGTATTTGGCGGCTTGCCGCTGGAATGAGCTTCCTATCACTCTTCGTAGAGCCAATAGTCTCCTCTCGTTTAGAAAGGAGCTAAAGACTTGGCTCTTTGCTTCATAAATCTTATAACCGCTGCTAGCTGCAGTACTGTGTTTTTTGGTTTTCAGGCCTCTTTGCCAAAGCGCCGGGACACCCTTCGGGGTAGCCGTGCGCTATAGAAGAGTTGGGACATAACATAACATAACATAACAATTAGGCACGGAAGGACACAGAGATGTTTCGCAGCCTAGGGGATCGCCACCTTCCCGGGTATTGTTTACTAATTGTTCGGGGAGCTTCGAGGGCAACTGAAGTCCGGGTATCACCACCTTCCGGGGTTTACTTAAATATGCAGGGTGGGCCTCTGCAGTCTCTGAAGCCTTGGTGGTCCTAGGCAGTGCCTTATTGGTTCGTAATCACATGGGCAGTACTCATGGTGTTATAAAGTGATACACGCATAAAACCCTTGCAGTTGTAGAATTACGCAGGCTTCATTTATGTAATAGTCTGTTGGTTTATATTTGGTAGGTGCACCGCAAAATTACAAATGTTTTCCCTCATAACCTCCTATAAACAGACGATTTTTACAATAAACTACAGACAAGGGTTGTCAGAAAAAGAAAACCTATACACTCACTTATTTATTGGAAAAAAATGACCTTTATTAAAACAACACAAATAAACAGTATAACTTGAAATACATGGGTGGGACTCCTCCGGAAGCAGGGTAGAAAACCTGAAAGACAAAAAAGAATCAAAAGTATGTTTGCCATGTCACATCATTACGCACTGCAATATCGCTTGTTCGCACCTGCGCAACCAGGCTGATGCACCCCACTCCTCCCGCAGCACCTCGCTCTACACGTGACTGTAGGGTAGCGGTGCCCACTGGTTCAGGCCTACAGTATGGTCCAGCAGGTCGTTAAAATGAGACAGAGATACGACTGAATGAGGTCAGAGATCACATCATTACGGACGGCCACATTGCTTGTTCGCACCTACGCACCCAGGCTGATGCACCTAACCCCTCCCGCAGTATGGCCAGAGAGTAGCTTATTAGCTACGGGAACATCGCTTGCCTGCTCCTGTGCACCCGGGATGCTGCACCCCAGCCCCTTCCCCCGCACTGTGCTCAATTGTAGGTGCTGCGGACCAAGGCTTCACTGCTCTCCTGCCACCATCGGTGTGTCCAACGACGTGCCGGTGCAAGCTCCGAGTCTGGGGTACTTTTGTAGGGTGGGAGAGCAGGTCTCTGGTCGGATACGGTGTCTTGATACCACGATGGAAGGCGTCAAAATGCCCAGGGCATCATTACGGGGTGAGCACCCGCTCCGCCCATTTTCGGTCAATTAATTCAGTGTCTGAAAAGGGAGAAATAATTTAATGGTGGAAACGTCTGGAGGGAAATGAAGGTTTATTTCAAGCTTAATAGAAAACACCAGTTGGGTGCATCCTTCGTTTTTGAAGTACAATCTACCAAGTGTTAGTGGTAATCATGGTTCAAAGAGGAGTTGGATTGCACGATAATACACAAGGTTAAAATAATAATATGTTATACCAAGGTTGGGGAGCCGCATCGCGAGCGGAGAAAAGAAGTACGCCAGCACCCTCACGGGACTGCAAGTCCCAGGGAGCCTGTGTACAACCGCCCGCACCTGTGTTTTCCTGCTGGGACGCCATATAGCACCTCGCGGCCCCCACTTCGCGGGAGCCACATCGCGAGCGGAGAAATGAAGCACGCCAGCACCCTCACGGGACTGCAAGTCCCAGGGACCCTGTGTACAACCGCCCGCACTTGTGTATGCCTGCTGGGACGCCATATAGCACCTCGAGGAGCCCGCTTCGGGAAGCCTCATCGCGAGCGGAGAAAAGAAGCACGCCAGCACCTTCACGGGACTGCAAGTCCCAGGGACCCTGTGTACAACTGCCCGCACCTGTGTTTGCCTGCTGGCACGTCATATAGCACCTCGCGGCCCCGCATCGCGGGAGCCGCATTGCAAGCGGAGAAAAGAAGCACACCAGCACCTTCACTGGCTGCAAGTCCCAGGTGCCCTGTGTACAACCGCCCGCACCTGTGTTTGCCTCCTGGGACGCCATATAGAACCTCCCGGACCCCGCTTTGCGGGAGCCACATCGCGAGCGGAGAAAAGAAGCACACCAGCACCTTCACGAGACTGCAAGTCCCAGGGACCCTGTGTACAACCGCCCGCACCTGTGTTTGCCTGCTGGGACGCCATATAGCACCTCGCGGTCCCCGCTTCGCTGGACGCATGCGGGCGCGCGCCGGGCAAAGCTCGGGCCAAGGGTGGGCCCGTCTGTGCCCGTCAGGGCCGTTAAGGGCTGGGCTGGGCCCCCCAACCCCTTTCACCTGGATGAATCTTTTTGGACACTGGACTACCTCTTTACAGAAGTAAGCATACGGAAATGACCTTATCAATTGTGTATTTAAATTGAATAATTACTGTTTAAATATTCGTGATCATGACCAAAAGGAAGATGAAACATGTTGCAGGCACTATAAATGTTGAAGCAAAGTTTGGGGGCCAAACTTCACTACTGTCATACCTCACCGGGGCTATGGGGGCCATCGAGGAGCAAATTAGTACAGTGGAGGAGTCGCTAGCGAAGGAAAGAGGGTATCCAGAAAGGGAGGAGGGAGACTATAGCCCGGATAGCATATTACCCCTTGTTCAGAGAATCATCCTACCCAGGGTCAACAAAATGGTTCGATACAGAATATCTCTGGACACATAACCCAAAGTGACCTCAGCAACGTAGTGGAGGATATTCAACCACTTCCGAAGCGCAGTAAAAACCCTGAAAGGCGGGAGGATAGACCAGTAGAGAAATCTAAAGAACAAGGTCTTGTAAGGGGTAAAAAGAGTTCCCAGGTGAAGAAAAGGATAATACAGGGTAAAGTGTCAGTTCAAGCTCAGTCCTCCCATAACACCATAGTGGCAACATGAAAACCTACCACGCAGGCACAGCTAGTGGCACACTCCTTGGCACTGGAAAAAATAACTAAAAGTATAGATGATTTGCATATGTTTATTGAACCTGCTCTGGGGAAACTAATGGAGAGAGTTGGAAATATGGAGGGGATCCTAATGGGAAAAACTTGTAGAAATAACCAGGAGAGTTCCACACTTGTTCAGGCAAAAAACCTGTTAAGGGGCCCAAATTGTACCACACATCCAGCTACCCCAAACCTACCAGTTAGGGACCTCACTTTAGGATCTCAAATGCAGGGGCAAAATATAGCTAGGAGCGAACAGCACACATATGTCGAGATAACTAGGTTGGTGGGGGAGAACAACAGACATCCAAGTAGCTTAAGGACAAATACCCTGGACCCCAGTTGCTCTCAGGAGGCTCAAAGGCTCACATCACTGGACTTGCCACCAGAAGCCACACCATATGTGGTGATCTTGGCAAACGCTCTAGCACTTGAGTCTCCTGAATTTGAAACTTGGATAAATCTTCGTAACAAGTCACTACACTGGCTGGGTAGGCAAGGCGTCTCTACGGATGTGTTATTTGACCATTTCAAAATGGCCAGACGGGTTTCTTGGGTGGGCAGGGAAAGCAAAGTGTTGCAGGGTGATTGCATAGTACTAACGTTTAGTGAGCCCAGACTAGTGCATGAAATTCTAAACAGGCTGGGAAACGTTGCCTTTAACAACAACTCAATAAATGTACTGCCATTAGGAGCTTTCTATTCGTCATATGTGGGTATATATAGGCCCAACGAGAAACACTCTGCCCAGGGCCCCCGTGCCAGAAAAACTATGAGGGGCACAACCGGGGGATTCCCAGGAGGTGAGGGTGTTTTACTCTCCAAACACTTTGACCTATTAAGGGGATTGGAAGAAGTAGATTGACCCATTGGACCCACAGGGCGGGAGGAGAACCAAAGATGGAGGAGACAAACTGTGACTGTGGGGAGTAATGAAGTGATTTAGGGACTAGATTACTATACCAAAAGTAAGAGGACCCCATTTATGGGCAAAGATATAAGTAGGATGGGGGCTGTTAGTTGTATAGACATGGAAAAGTTGTCAAATGGAGACGGCCAACTGGATTCTACGTTAACTGAGATCTGTAGAGCCAATGAGGGAGAAGAGATTGCTTCAAAATCTAGTAAATACGGTAAAATACTAACATGGAATATCGCAGGGTTACACATTAAAGTAAAAGACCCTCAATGGATAACATACATAAAGGACTGCGATATTATTTGCCTCCAGGAGACATGGGTCATTGAGGCACAGCATATAATCGGCTTCAAAACATTCAACACCGCTGCACATGTTAGTACATATGGTCGTATTTAAAGAGGTCTATTTTTTCAATGTGGCAGGGATCTCACATGTGAGAATTAGAGATGGCAGTTATTACTATCAGATCCTGACCATGAACCTAGGTAGGCAGAAGGACACTGTTCTGATAAATTTATATAACAACATCCCCAAACTCCGGATAGTGAAGGTCCTATCTAATCTAGCCTCTTCCTTAAAAAACCTTCAAGGAACAGCGAAGGGAGACCTGTTTATCATCTGGGTGGGTGATTTTAATTGCACTTTGTGTTAATTTAGCAATCAAGGTATTTGTGTCTGGGGAAGGAAAATGAAAATACACCCACACATTTCTCACATACACCTTTAGGAGAATTGTTGAACGATGTAGCCTTCCAATTCGACCTTGGCTATGCGAATGAACTGAGTTCACCTCCTACCCCTTTCCAACCAACTTTTAATGGAAGGGGATGTAACTCTATCATCGACTTTGTCTTAATATCTAGTAGATATTCCCGTAACATTCTCTCCTGTAAGACACTTGATAGTTCAATGAGTGACCACTATCCTATATGTCTAGTCCTTTTGCTAACAGGTTCAGAGAAAAAACTCGCTAGGAACACACAGTATGCCTCTGATATTCGGCTTGCCAGTACTAATGGCTACACGTTAATGTGGGAAAAAGTCGACCCTGAGGCATTCCTGGTAAGCTTGGTTACCAATTCTATAAAGGAAATAGAGGCATGCCTTTCACAGGACAGGGAGAACAAAGATGTTTTCAATGCTTTTCTTAGGATCTCAGATGAGGCTAGAAAATTGTAAACAAGGGAAAAACGAAATGGTTGCCAATCCTCTCAGGGATGGTTTGGCAATGATTGTACAAAGGCCCACACTATCCTAAAGAAGGCATTGAATAATGTACTGAGATGTAGGGACGAAGTCAGGCAGGCAAGATCCTTGTATCAGTTGGCATTAAGAAAACGTAGGACTACATTAAAAAGGGAAGCGTGGGATGCCCTACATGAGGCATGTGTACGCAAAGATAATACTGGCTTTTGGTGGGCGGTTAATGCCCCATTTCTGAATGATAGAGATATAAATACTATTGATATGGCCATTAGCGGCGAAAAAATGGGTGAACTTTTTCGCCAAGCTTTATATGGATGAGTTGAGTAGTGTTAACACGTCAGAGACAGTTGTGATTAGTATAGCTGAAAAGGCTGTCCCAGATTCTTTTCCTCTAGAGATTATTATCACCATGGAGGTAGTTACCAGGGCATTTAATGATAGTGCTTCAAGGAAAGCCCCTGGGCCGGATGGCATACCGGTGGATGTTTATAAAGCCAACCCCGGGTTATGGGCTCCCCTTTTAACCAACGTTCTTATGTGCTGTACTGGCTATGGGTTAATTCCTACTTGGACAGATGCGATCGTGATACCATTATTTAAGAAAGGGGATAGAAATGAACCAAGTTGATATCGTCCGATATCATTATTAGATGCCTATATGAAAATAGCGGGTAGGGTTATTTTAAATAAGCTTGAGTCATGTGCTGAGGAGACTGGTGTATTATCAACGTTTCAATATGGCTTTCGAGCCGGCGTAGGCACTATTGAACAGGGACTTAACCTGTCTTTGATCATTGATAAATAAACCAAAGCCAAGAAGGGCAAACTTTTTCTTACTTTTGTAGATTTAAGTTCCGCTTTTGATTGTATTAAACATCTCATGCTGTGGGATACCCTCAAAGACCTAGAACTAGATCCATCCCTGATAACATTTATAATGGAATTATATAGGGGGGCAGAAGCAAGAGTACGGTATGGGAAACAGGGAGAATGCTCAGCCAGATTTCCCATAAAAAGGGGGGTGAGGCAGGGGTACATCCTCGCCCCCCTGCTTTTCTCACTCCATATCAACAACCTAGGACATTTTCTGGCTGAAAAACAGCATGACTACCCAATTATTAGGGATTCCCCAGTCCCTATTCTATTGTACGCAGATGATGCAGTCATAATGTCGCAGACCCAGGTGGGTTTGCAAAGGTCTGTTGCAAATTTTGTTGCCTTTATGTCAGAGCGAGATTTAAAGGTGAACATCACTAAGACCTTTACTATGAGCTGAAAGACAAAATCTAGAAAGACTTGTGATATTTGTATGGAAAATAAGATAGTTGCTAGCACGGATACATTTTCCTACCTGGGCATAACCTTTGATAGGAAGGGCTTGTGGAAAGCGGCTATGAATAGCAGAAGCCTGATCTTCTCGAGAGCCATAGGTGCTGTAATTAATTTTTTCGAAAAAATTAGGCGGAAGACCTGTTCCGGAGTTAATGGCAATCTATAAGGCTAAATGTATTTCCACGGGGGCATATGGGGCTGGTATATGGGGCATAGAATCCACGGACCAAATTCAACATCACAAAAACACCTTACTGCGCTACTTGTTGGCAGTCCCTTGTTCGACCTCAACCTGTTGTTGCCATAGGGAACTTGGTATGGCTTATATTTCTGACATTATAAAGATCACTCTCTTGCTTTCATCGCACAAGATATGGGTGTCGTTAGAGACGGGCTTCAACAGGGACGTAATCAGGGATTGCCTTAAACTGGATGGGGTGGCCAATCTGCCTTGGATTAACTATATAAAAAACCTGCCATGTGAGATTGGACACCCAGACTATTTAAATCATCCTAGTAGTCTGGAAAATGTCCCTAGAAAATCCCTTAAGACACATTGTATGAATTATTTGGAAAACAAGCAGTGGCTCATCGAGAAAGAAAAAAAATCGGTCATGGCAAACCAGCCGATGTCTACTTGTTTAGGCTTACAACCCTATTTAATATTGGTAGAGAGCAGTTTTACAGCATGCTCTTGGCCCGTTTTTGCTACGGCTCTTTCTACAGAATGGTTACATTTCCTGATATTAATGACTGGTCGACACTTCATCCGTTATGCCCATGTGATGACACTTCCAGATTAACTTCGATACACTGCACTTTATTTTGTTCATATTATGTTATATAGTGAAGAAAGGGGGGACCCCCTCTAGGATTACTTTCTGGTCAGGGAGTAGAGGGTAAAAGAGATATCAAGACAACTGAAAACGCTCCCTTATGACCTATAAGTACTTTTATCTTCGGAAATGACACTCAAACACAGGGCATACACCAACAATGTCTACACAGAAAGTGAATTATTTCTCATTTTATTTCATTTTTCAGTAAAAAAAGTCTTTTTTTCATTTTTATCATAATTCTCAAATATATCACTTATAAAAATATGTACATTCTGCAAAGAAGCTTTGGAAAATATATTTTTTACCACAACGAATCTATGCATATATATCTTTAGTTATACAAATTCATATAAACCAAGGTCAATTAAATGTGCACATAACAGGTAAAGAGCCACACACGCACAACACATACATACTTCCTAAACATCCATCCCATCACAAAAACAACAAAAAAAATATCTCCTATAGCGTTCAATCTGGTGTCCAATACATGACCAAAGTCATGAGATTTAGAAAAAAAATATTATGTTATTCCTAGGAAAAAGTTTCTGTTGCCCATTCTAAAAAGTTGGAATTTAAAGCAATGCAAAATAGCTTTTTTTAACTACAAATGCTGGAAAATGAATATACTATCCTGGCTGTGTCCGCCTTCTTAAAAAAAGCTCATTATAAGGTTTCGTAACACCATGTGATACTATTGTAAAGATTTGGTGTTTTTGTCTTTTTATAAAAACATAGTTTTTTTAAAATAATGTATTGTTGCTTGTTCACATGAATTGGTTTCTCTGTACTTTACGATAGCTTTGAAGCTGGAAAAATGTATTCTTTTTTAATTGTTTTTATCATTGTGCTTTTATGATTTTATGATTTTTTGATTTAAAAATCGAATAAAGCTAATTTGAATGAATGAATGAATATACCAAGGTTCACATACAAAGGAACAGAGCGCATGCTAGAAGCATAATGTACGCTTGTAATGCAGTGGCGCAAGCCTGTGTGCATGTACACTTAGTAATGAGCTCACTACAGTGCCCTAAAAGCCAACGCCACATGTCTGTAGGGCAGCGCTGCCTGTGGCTCAGGCCTACAGTACGCTCCAGCAGGTCTTTAAAATGAGACAGACATGTGACTGAATGAGGTCAGAAAACACCTAACCCATTCCGCAGTATGGTCAGAGATTAGATTATTAGCTACGGGAACATTGCTTGCCTGCACCTGTGCACCCAGGCTGCTGCACCACAGCCCCTTCCCCCGTACTGTGCTCAATTGTAGGTGCTGTGGACCGAGGCTTCACTGCTCACCTGCCACCATCGGTGTGTCCAACGACGTGCCGGTGCAAGCTCCGAGTCCGGGGTACTTTTGTAGGGTGGAAGAGCCGGTCTCTGGTCAGGGACGGTGTCTTGATACCACAATGGAAGGCGTCAAAATGCCCAGGGCATCATTACGGGGTGAGCACCCCCTCAGCCCATTTTCAGTCAATTATTTCAGTGTCTGAAAAGGGAGAAATAATTAAATGGTGGAAACGTCTGGAGGTAAATGAAGGTTTATTTCATGCTTAATACAAAACACCAGTTGAGTGCATCCTTCGTTTTTGAAGTACAATCTACCAAGTGTTAGTGGTAATCGTGGTTCAAAGAGGAGTTGGAGTGCACAATAATACACAAGGTTAAATAATAATATTTTATACCAATGTTCATGTACAAAGGAACAGAGCGCGTGCTAGAAGCATAATGTGCGCGTCTAATGCAGTGTTGCAAGCATGTGTCCATGTACACTTAGTAATGAGCTCACTACAGTGCCCTAAAAGCCAAAGCCACATGTCCGTAGGGCAGCGCTGCCCGCTGGTTCAGGCCTACAGTACGATCCAGCAGGTCTTTAAAATGAGACAGACATGTGACTGAATGAGGTCAGAGATCACATCCTTACGCACAGCAACATCGCTTTTTCGCACCTGCGCACCCAGGCTGATGCAGCGCACCCCTACCGCAGCACTGTGCTTAACACATGTCTGTAGGGCAGCACTGCCCGCTGGCTCAGGCCTACAGTACGGTCCAGCTGGTCTTTAAAATGAGACAATGAGACAGAGATGTGACTGAATGAGGTCAGAGATCACATCATTACGCAGGGCAACTTCGCTTGTTCGCACCTGCGCCCTCATGCTGATGTAGCCCACCCCTCCCGCAGCACCGTGCTGAATTGGAGCCCCTGTGCACACAGGCCCCACTGCTCACCTGCTGTCATTGTTGTGTGTGCAAACACTACGGGCAGCAGTGTTCACAATTCAGTTGCAGTGTTGATTGCAGGATGGTGTACACCTCATGGATCCCTTTGGAAACACGACGGCAGTAGGGTTCACAATTTAGAACCAGTGTTGATTGCCAGGATGATGTACACCTCACGGATCCCTTTTTTTACTGCGCATTGTGATATGCGAGGTAGATGCAGGCATATCACCTGAGGCAGAGTGGAACAAGCGGGACATGTGGCGTTGTCATTATCCTAGTTATACGTACGCAAAGTGGGCTGGGCTTGCATACGGCAGGGCAGCATAGAGGTGTGAATAATTGCTCTGGGGATCTGGGCATTGTTAAGTTCCTGCCTGGCCAGGAAGTGTACTTATGTGTGTTTCTTTTGCAGTTTTGACGTCGCAGAATGTGCAATTTACATTAATGTAACATGTATCGGGAGGGCGGCAACTATCGCTAATGAGATGCTGTTCGAAAAGATTGAATGGCGAACATCACATGTCGTTGTCAAGGTTGTGGATATGCGCAGACATGCATGTCAATGGTGTGCGGTATTATTGAAAGTGTTGCTATCCCGAAGCGTACACATGTGAATGTGCTCGGATGGAGGGAGGATCAGCAGTGAGGCTACGACATACACAGTAATAACGCTCATTACAGTCAAGCAATGTATGTCAAACGTGAATCTGAAAGTCTCACATATAACACACTACTATATTGGTAAAGCCTGGTAACAGAGCGTACAGCAATACAAATCTACACATTACTGTTTACTGTTTGTCACATGTGATCTAGGATGTGCACTCTGCCTGTCGCTGATGATACTTCTTAGAGCCACCAATACCCAGGCCGAAAGGCAGCACAATAATGTGCACACACACGCACACACACCAAGGGCATTGTATAACACGCATTTGTTTTTTTGCTGTAACGTTTGAGATGCATGGCGGCCATCGCACGTGGAAGGCTATTGTACCTGCCATGAATATTGATCAAGATGATCATTGCATGTTGTGTGTAGTATAAGATATGTGTATACGGCAAAAAACTTTTCAAAAAAGCTGTTTAAGGTGAAGAGGTGTCTCTCATCAAACTCTGTAGAGAGAATGACTAAAATGGGTGGGGTCGTCCAACTGTTACAATGGGAAATGTTAAGAAGCAATCAAATGCTTTTTTTAAGGTCCATGGCAATTGCGCACCGAGCGTGAACGGAGGCCACATCCGACACGATTTTGAGAAAATATATTTATCATAATATAAGTTTATTACAGTTAGAAATATATAAATGTTTGATATATTTTAGATTATCGCTTGCTGTCATATACTGTTTAAAGTTATTTAGATATACTTTTGAGACAAAAAAAAGAGGGAATGGCGTACCCGGCGCGACACCATACGTCTGTAACGCAACACAGGGCCTGGTGGTGTGCACTCGCCGCATATGCACCGCGCAGCGGCGCGACCCCATACGTACATGATGTAACGCGTGGCTTGGTACTGCCTACCCGTCGGATACCAAAGTCTCACTGATGTCAACAAGTGATGCCACTGACCATGTCATGAGTGATGTAATATGTGATGTCATCACCAGTGCATTGTGGGCGCGCGAGTTATAGTTAGCTCAACTAACGATAACAGGCGAATTTCTCTGGTTTTATATGAGTCAAATGTTCAACCAACTATAACGTCCCTGAAACCTATGGTTTTTTTGTGAAAATATATATATTTATTTTCTTGTTTCTTTTAACAAGGTGAAAGGCAAATCGGCGCGTTTCGGTCTACATAGACCTTGATCACGATACTAACTACGATGTATAAAACAGCCAATTAAATACATTGTAGCTGAAATTAGATCATGTCCTGTTTACCACAAACATCGCAAAGCATTTTGGGGGATGTAGTTATCCTTTACAACACGTGATTTTTTTCCCGTTTTTGGTCATTGCCAAATAATACAAAATAATATTGAAAGTAACCAAATTACCTAAATTAAATTAAATAATGTGAGGGTGTGCAAAAAGTGAAATAGACACCGATTACTTTGTTTGTCTTGAGCCTTAACACTATTTTATATTTCCATTCATTTATAATATTAATCAATATGACTTTTGACAACACTTTAACCCCCCGGTGGGCTTTTTTTGGTGTATGTGTCATGTAGTTTTTCTTTCTAATTTTCATACCCATTTGGGAGGATCAGTTTTAATGTCTATTGTGTGAAAAAAACGAATTCATGATTTCTTCTCTTAAAATTATATACAGGTAAAGGGAAGCAAATTTCAAAGTTTATAGATGTATGTACAGTTCTTCACTTTGGTTCAATCCATATGGAGTAAATGTTCTCAAATTGAGAATTTGTCGTGATTCCTTTTTGATGTAATTTTCTCTCCCGGTTTCCACCACGATCACTTCGCGCTACTGTCTCCAATGTATGGAGCTGCGGCATTTTCTAATCACTACCGTGATGTAATTCCATGTGTTTTGCTACTGCGTTTCCTAGATCTTAATGAATTGTAGCACAGACGTGTTCCAGAATCTGTTTTTGGATTTCACAGATTGTGCTCCCTTTATATTTTAGGGGGCACGGACATTCAATCACATAGATCACAAATTGACTTTTGCATGTAATCAACTCTTTGGTTTGCCACATTCTGTTATTTGCCATTTGTATTACTGTTGTTGGTTTTGCTATTTGACAGACTTTGCAATTATGGCATTTCATAAATCATTTGGTTTTTATCACTGATTTGATTTGTTGGTCTTTTTCCGAAAATGACTGTGGATTACTCGATCCTTCAAATTTCTTGCTCCCCGGAATGTTACACTTGGGTGTTTGCCCATGATTCTACCCGCAGTGGAATCCAATTGAAGTATCTTCCAGTTTTTTCTCAGTATTTCCTTGATCTCCTTTGATTCTCTTGAATAGTCCATACTTAGTCTAATTACTTCAGAGTCTTTGGTCTCCTTTGCTGGTCTTGCTTTTAGAATTTCTTCTCTCGTTTGTTGGTTTGATTTTATCCAACATTTATTTATTATACCTTTGTTGTAACCTCTCTGTTTGAATCTCCTTGATGTTACTGTACTCTGCTTATTCCATTCATCTTTCTCCGAGCAGATTCGTTGGATTCTTAAGAATTCACTAATAATAATGGTGATAACCTGCACTCCTAAAGTATGCACTTTGTATTCAATATTTATAAGTACTTAGTATTTAAACTTTTTGATGGTGCGATCCTCAGAACCTGACTAACCCCTGTCAGGTATCAAATTACAACAGTTAGCCATCAGAAACTGCTTGCATATGGGGATGCACTTTTCACATGCCCTTACGGTGCACATAATTCGTACAAAATTCAACTGTAACCATAATAATCAAAATGATCACTTATAATCTTAATTACTCAATCCCAATAATATTCTTTATACAGATGCATAGTTGCAAATTCACACCATGGTCTCCATATAAATCAAACACTTTGCATTGTAAACACAAAACTTTTTGTTGAAAATTCGAATGACTATTGTCATTTTTCTCATTTTATTCTTGTGATCATTAGCTTCTTTGCTCGAAAGAAAAGTTTTTACAATTCCCAATGCATTTCGGTGCAACACCTTTGTCAGGGGAATACTGCAATTGAAACAATGCAATCTTTAAGAAACAAAACTCTCTTCTATGTTCAGATACATTTATGAAATATAACATATAATCCAAGGCTCTCAGGACACTGCCAACGGTCCCATCAGTGATTGAGAATAATAAATAAGGTAAATAAAAGTACAAGTGCTATTGCACATAGAAATGAATGCACATGTTTGTTCTTATCATTGCCCACTGTGATTACACACTGTGTACATGGTCGCATCACCCTGTGACATAAAGGTGTGTTAATATCAACCAGTGCGAATGTGGCATTACCTACTCAACAAAATATATAAAGGAAGTATATCCGGTAAACAAATCGTGAACCCGCGACCGTGTTGACAAAAAACGCTCACCTTCGCGTAAGTCAAAAATGCTTTGATGTTCAACCGGAGTCTAAAAAATGATGAATGAAAACTAAGTTGCGTACTTATTTGCATGCATGCGTGTATTGTCAAAAATAAGAGACTGCTGGGTTATCTATACTTACAGCGTGCATGGACTATCTATCCGTATTCCCACCAGAGTTGTCAGTATTAATGCCCGCAATCTGATAAAAGTAATCAAATATAAAATGCTTATTGTAAATCTAAATGAAACAACCCTAAGTGCAAAAATCACTTGCCAGGATTGTATGGTTAAACCCCTCGTTTAACAAACATACCTCTCGAACATTTGTTTCAAGCAAAGAAGCTAATGATCACAAGAATAAAACGAGAAGAAATGACGATAGTCATTTGAATTTTCAACAAAATATTTTGTGTTTACAATTCAAAGTGTTTGATTTATATGGAGACAATGGTGTGAATTTGCAACTATGCATCTATATAAGGAATATTATTGGGATTGAGTAATTGAGATTGTAAGTGATCAATTTGATTATTTTGATTATTTTGGTTACATTCGAATTTTGTACAAATTTTGTGCACCGTAAGGGCATGTGAAAAGTGCATCCCCATATGCAAGCAGTTTCTGGTTGCAATCTGCTGTTATTCTCAAGAATTCGCCATATGATATATTTTGGATGAGTCATGGTTGGTGAAAGCTTTCCTCATGAAGTGTGGCATGTGTTGCTGTCAATTTACGGTGCAGAGTTGTCTGTATTTGATTATGTTTTATATAGATTTCTGTATCCAGGAAAGTCACTCTCTCTTTACTGATGACATGAGTAAATTTGAATTTAGCTGGAGTCGAATTCCAAATTTTAAAATATTCCTGGAACTCTATCTCTGTTCCGTCCTAGATGATTAAAAGGTCATCGATAAATCGAAGCCACATCACTGACTTATTTACAAAATCATAATTTTGCGGGTGCCAAGCAATTTGTTGTTCCCACCATCTCATCACTAAACCTGCGTAATTGGGGCTAAAAGAAAACCCCAGCACGGTACCTTTGTTCTGCCTGTAAATTTCTTCCCCAAATAAAAAGATGTTTTCAGTTAAGCATATTGTGATCATTTCCAGTAACATTTTAGTATGTTCGGTATAATGTATGTTCCTTTCTTTTAAGAAGAATTCATAAGCTCTAAGGCCTATGTTGTTCTCTATATTTGTATACAAAGATACTACGTCCATCGTGATGATTCTATATGATTCCTGCCCTGTTGTTCCCTGTAGGTGTCGCAGTAGGTCACTCATATCTTTGATATATGAGTTTAGCTTGAGACAAGTGGCATTAAGAAATGGAAACTGGAACCCAATGGAACCCAACGTCTTGGTGTCCTGTACCTTGCTTGTCCCACCGCATCCATGGTGGGCAAGGATTGGTCCAGTTGAAGGCGGAGAGCCAAAACATGTAGACCGTCCATGCTCTGCACAATGGTGTATTAATAAAAGTACTTTTTTGGTGGTTACCTGTGGATATCTGCTCCTTGGTGCTGTGGGACTCTCGCCTTGTGCAGGTGTGGAGCTTGCTAAGAATATATATATATATATATACATATATATATATATATATATATATATATATATATATATATATATATATATATATATATACATATATATATATATGTGTGTTTGTGATATATATATATATATATATATATATATATATATATATATATATATATATATATATATATATATATATATATATATATATATTCACTGAAAAAACCATAGGTTATAGACCATATATAGTTAGGAATTAGCATTTACAAAACCTTGAAAATTCACTGAAAAAACCATAGGTTGTAGACCATATATAGTTAGGAATTAGCATTTAAAAAACCTTATTTTACTCACACAAAACCATTGAAATTCCATATATAGTTAGTTGTACTAACTATATATCGCGCACCCGCAATCCACTGCTGATGATGTCACATATTACATCATTCATGACATGGTCAGTGACATCACTGATGACATCACTGATGACATCTCAAATGACATCACTGATGACATCACTGATGACAACATCCAGTGACTGTATGTTTCTGTAAAGTTAAAATATGTCTTATATATTGAAGAATGAGTGGATGTATAAGTGTCTGGATGATGTATTTAGTAGGTGCATGACTGACTGTATAAGTGAGTGATTAAATGTGTCTCACTGAGTGCATGGGTTAGTGACTAAACTGTTTTAAATTGTGCACCATTGTGTCTGTTGTTTTGTAATCTGATGCATGTGTTGATCATTAGCTATATGACTAACTATATGGGTTATTGATTAGTTGGCCAAGTATTTGTATGGGAGACTGAGTGTGTGTGTGGGTGGCTGGGAGGTGTATGACTCTGTGCATAGATGTGTGAGCAGTTGATTCACTAGATGTATGGGTTCAAAAGTGCATGTGGAAACAGCTGTATGGGCGGTTTACTGTGTGCATGAGTGTATTGGTGAGTGAATGGATATCTCAGTGCTACATGTCAAAGTAAGTACATATGTAAAACACAGTACATGTGGTAGTTGACATATATAAATAACTGTGCATAAGAGCCAGTGAATGTGTGAGTGGCTGTATGGATTATTGTGAACTTGTATCAGGGATTGTATAACAGAGTAAATATGTGTTATTATATGTTTCAATAAGTAAGGTGTGTTTAACTATATAGTTTTCGGAAATGGAGGTGTGATTGATTCTTTGCAAGACTGATTAGGTGTGTGAGTAACTCCATGGATGAGTGACAGTCTGTGAGTGTCTGTTTACACTGAGTGTATCTACGTTTTTATTAGAGTCTGAAGAGGTTCATCGTATCATCACATGAATGATGTCATGAGTAATGTGAAATGAGATGTCATCAGTGATGTCATCAGTGATGTCATTTGAGATGTCATCAGTGATGTCATCAGTGATGTCACTGACCATGTCATGAATGATGTAATATGTGACATCATCAGCAGTGGATTGCGGGTGCGCGATATATAGTTAGTACAACTAACTATATATGGAATTTCAATGGTTTTGTGTGAGTAAAATAAGGTTTTTTAAATGCTAATTCCTAACTATATATGGTCTACAACCTATGGTTTTTTCAGTGAATTTTCAAGGTTTTGTAAATGCTAATTCCTAACTATATATGGTCTATAACCTATGGTTTTTTCAGTGAATTTCATAGGTTTTTTAATAGCAAATCTTTATAAAAATAATACATTTTAAATCTAATTTTATATTTTATTTTTTTTAAATATTATTTTTAGTGTGCTCCCGGGGCGCGGACAGGTGAACGCACGGGTAAGCGCAATCTTGCGGCGCGCCCCGGGGCGCGTACTAATGCGCGTCCCGGAAGCGCTATTGCCGAGAACGAAAACAACATCGTGACGTATCGCGTAGCCGCCACGCCTTGCGTCATAAGACACGTATCGCGTAGCCGCGAGATGCGTCTTATGACGCACCGCGTAAGCGCACCCGGAAGCGCATACGATCGCGCAACGTAAGCGCCCCGATGCGCTTACGATACACGCCCGGGACGCGCCCCGGGGCGCGTAGCGTAAGCGCGTCAAACCATGTGACTTTAAAATAACACTTTTCATTGGTTCAGAACTTTTTTTTTTCCAAATTGTGTGAAACCCACCCATTTCTCTCACTATTGCTTTGTACTTGGAGAGAGCAAGAGCTGTTGTGTCTACTCTATCTCCTACTTTTCTGATCTCCAGCAATGGCTGCAAGAGAGTCATCCAGCAGTGATTCAGAGGGATTTTTAGATGAGGACCCTCCTCAGCAAAAGAAAAAAACCCATTTCATCTGGAAATTTTACGAAATCCCAGAAGGACAGAAAAAAGTCAACGCTCCCAAAGTAACATGCAAAATATGTGGGAGTAGTTTATCCAGAGGCAATCCTCTGAAAAAATATAGTTTTGGGAATGCTAATTTGATCCGGCATGTGAAAAGAAGACACCCTAACAACTTTGCCAGGGAGAGTGTCAGAGAGCTGGCACGGAATGTACCCACAGATGGCGGCAGCACCTCCACTGGTGGAGCAACACCTTCGGGACCACCCCGTGGAAGAATGGTTCCTAACATTCAGCCGGTGTTTGCGGGCATCAAATTTTTGTGCAAAGAGTGTGACGAACTGCTCTGCTATGGGGAGCAGAGTGTTGAACTGATTGCCCTAAAGAAACAGCAACACCGCTGCTCTTCCAGTCCCTAAATTTTCAAATTTTTTTGCTCCTGTTGAGCAGTTTTGGAATCCTTGTTTTTGTTTTTCCCTTGAAAAAAATCCAAAAAAAATATAAAATTGTTTTAAAAAGTCTAAAAAAATATAAAACAACAAAAACAAAAAAAAATATATAAAACAACAAAATCAAAAAAAAAGTTCTTTTCAGAACTACCTCCAATTTTTAAAAAGAAGCTTTATTTTTTTAAAAGTCTGTCATTTTTAATCTCCATGGTACGCTCCCCCGTACGCTCCCCGGTGCGCGTACCGGGCGCTCACCCCCGCGAAAATCGAATTTTTTTTTATTTTTTTTTTCACCCGCGGGAGCCTTTTATGGCCCCCACATGAAACCTAGGGGGTCAGGGGGTGTGTACCCTGCCCCCTCTTGCTCATTTCCCCCTTTGATTTTTGCCACCTCTTGTGTCTCAATCCTACCGAGACACAAGATGGCGGCCGCTGCGGACTGTTTCGAATGTTTACAGACACCCGAGAACCAATCAGCTTGCCGTGCGCAAGTCGCGTGGCGCGCCTGAAGCGCTCCCCGGTACGCGTACCGGGGAGCGCTCCAGGCGCGGCTCTAGATATATATCTTTTTTTGAACGTTAATTTCTCAAAATCCACTGTAGCACATATATTGAGACCTACAAAAGGCACATCGGGCTACCAGTCCCTACAATTTTGCCAAGTTTCGTGCAAATCCATTCAGCCGTTCGGGCTAAAAGTGAGGCCAACCGCCCTATGGAAAACTCAATGTTAAAAACACGTTTTGGGACCCCCCTTTTTTCTTGGCCCCCCCTGGACGAACACCACCCAAATTTTCAGGGGCTGCTCAGAAACAAAATGTTCCATTTTCCAGAAAATTTCATCCAATTCCGTCCACAAACGCCAAAGTTATTAGACATAGAAATTTCAAAAATCCCATAGGGAAAAAATCCTAACTATATATACCTACTGGCGACCGCCAGTAGGTAATATATATATATATATATACACACGCAGCTTTGGGAATAGAGACATCAGGGATCAAATCAAAATGTGTCAGAGGAATGGGTGCAACTGGGGAAGGAGGAAGTTGGTGAATGAGAAAATAGAATGGAGAGCAGAGTAAAATAATTCAAATTCCTTTAAAAATGCGTTAGGTAAGTGAAACTGTATTTGTAATTGAAGCAAAGGTATAAGAGAATTGTCATTTTCAAATTGGTGAACAAACATAATACCCTTTTCTTCACAGAGCTTGTAGTAGTAAAAAGATTTATGATTCAATTTATTATACCACATTGAGGAGTATAAAAACACTGGCAAAAATGAAGAGTAGTATAAATTAATATATGAAATAAATGGTGTGAATATTGTTAATGGGATTTTTGGAAATAAAAATACAAATAGACATATGAATGATGTCTTTGAATGAGAAACCATTCATTAAGGATTGTTCGAATGTGATCCATCATGGTTCAGGCAAATCGTGAAAGTCATTAATTAGGGCAAAAAATTGCCGAATTAAAAAGGCAGAGTGGTAAAGCTTAAAATCAGGTAAGCCTACACCACCTTCAATTTTTGGATGCTTAAGTTTAAAAAAGGGCAATACTGGGATGTTTATTATTCCATAGGAATTTTGTACAAATGGAATCAATTTATGCAAAGTAGTATTTTGGGATCCTGAAAGTTAGCATAGAGATTGTATAGAGAAAATGTGGCACAATCATCATTTTAATGGCATCAAGTCTTCCCCACCATGATGAATGCAAAGGAGACCAATTTGAAATTATTGTTTGGAATATGGATTTTAATGTCATAAAATTGTGGCTAAGTGTATGAGATATGTTACCTCTTTAACAACATTCCCTTACCCCTCTCCAACATTTTCTTTCTAACACTGCACTCCCACCTTATTAGATTGGTCTGGGGAGGCAGGCAGCCCCGGGTGCGCTGGCAAATACTGACCCTTAAGTATGAAAGAGGAGGGTTTGCGGTGCCCTACTTTCAGCTGTACTACTTAGTGGCCCAATGCAGCTATGCCTTTGCTTGGTTCCACCCAGACGCTAGGATCCCATATCTCCGTCCCGAGGCAGATTTTGTACTGCCTGGAAAGCTATCCACGGTATTACCCAGGGGTGTACCTAGAGACCCCAACGACATACAGATGGTCTCTACCACCAGCTGGGCGTGGGGAAAACTGAAATGGTTAACTGGCACGTCCGCGCTCTACTCATCAGCACTACCCCTTCCCAATGCCCTTTGGCTACCAATCACGGGGGAGAGACAGGTGCAGCGCACCTTGGCCAAATTTGCCATCACTAAAACAGGGGACCTGTTCCCTGGTGGGCATGTTTTCTTTGTAGTGGACAAGTAGCTCTACCGTGACACCACCTTCATGGATTTCTTCATTCTGGGGCAAATCCGTTCAGCGTAACGGGCCTTTTTGCCCGGTTTGCCGATTGAACCGAATTCGTTTGCACCACTGTCCACGGTCCTCGAGAGCCCGGGAGGCAGACATCTCACATCTAAACTATAAAAGGCATGCTCGGATATCATCCCAGTCAATGACGACAGGATTCGCGAAGACTGGGAAGACGACCTAGGACACCCCATCACAGAAGACCAATGGGTTAAATGATGCACAGTAGCGAAGGAAGTCTCCCTAAATAGCTGGCATAAGCTGCTACATTTTAAATTTCTGCGTCGAACATACATCACTCCGGCCAGATCCTATAAGCTTGATCCTTCCAGACCACACAATTGTTGTAAATGCAACGCTCCATACGCGAACTTTGCCCACTCTCATGGATATGTTCAAAATTACAGCCATATTGGGAGGCCGTGCACAAGACACTAGGTGATATGACTGAACTGACCCTCATTCCCACTCCCGAGATCGCATTATTAGGCTATGTGGTAAACTTCCCCAAAACATTCAGGGATTTGCTGCTCTTAGTTTGCTACTGTCCAAAAGGAAAATCGCATTACACTGGGGCCGCAAAACAGTTCCCACATTACAAGGTTGGCTAAACAGCCTACCATTCTGTAATACCAGTAGTGAAATATATTCCACCATGCTACCTCGATCCTCCCGTCCCAAAGACATATGGGGGCCAATTAGGGCTTATACAGAGGCTGGTTGAATCCCAACTTGAACAGGGCATTGTTCCGACTGGGGTGGGATAGCCGCCTTACGCATCACAATTACATGTCTACAAATGCCTGCAGGCAAACTTCTGCAGTGGGTTTTCTTGTTTGTATGAGGATGTTTGAATTTGTTCTCTTGGCGGGAGGGCTGGGTTGTGGGCTGATAGAGGCGACCACTGAATATTGCAACCTGGACTCCTGGACTAACCTTTGCTTCTATTACATTTTGTTTCTTGACACTATGGCTTTAATATGGTTTGCATCCTTGTGTTATCCAGTTAATACAACAATGGCAGTGAGCACTTATGTTTGTATCGCAGTAATGTGCTGAAATGGTAAATAAAGTTAAAAAAAAAAGTTTATGAGATCTGTTAGAGGCGAACCAGACAGCAATGTATTTCATTTTTGAGGGATACCTTGTAAAATTGGTATTAGTGAACAAATATTAACAAGAAGAGTTCAAAGGTAACATTTCAGTTTTGGAAATAATATTTTTTTATTCAGAAATACTAGAGTATAATGTGATCTCATGGTGGAAAAGGGGTCGGACACATATATTAGCACATGAACTGCTTAGGCAGATAACTTAATTTCAAGGGAATTGTGTTTGACTCCTGAGATGAGTGTATTGCAATGTGTTTGTTCAAAAAATGGTTCTAGGCAAAGAACAAACAATGTAGGGGAAAGGGGGCAACCTTGTTAGTACCTCTATGTGAAGTAAAGTAAGGAGAAAAACAACCATTGACAAAAATACTAACAAGGGGATCAAAATATAGTAATTTTAGAAATAAGATACATTTTGGGGTAAAACCAAACCAATGAAGAGTAGTGAGCGTAATTTGCCAATTAATGCATTCAAAAGCCTTTTCAGCATCTAGGGATCGGGCCGTAAAAGGTATAGTACTCTTTCTAGCCAAAGAATGTTAGAGAACATCCAGGCATTGTCTGAAGCAAGTCTGCCCTTAATAAAACCTGATTGATCAGATTTGAAAGTAAGTGGTGGAACAGCTTGATGGTGGGTGGCAAGGATCTTGGCATACATTTAGCAATCATACTTGATCAAGGAAATAGGTCGAGAATTCTTGCAAAGGGTGGGGTCTTTTTCAGATTTGGGGATAACAACAATCAAGGAGTCCAAAAGAGCCACTAGCTTTTGAACTAAAAAAAAATGAGTTAAAAAGTTCTAATAATTTGGGGGCAAAAAATGCAGAAAAGGGGAAATGAGTTCCATGGAGACTCCAACAGGACCAGGTGCCTTAGGTCTCTTAAGGAATTTTATTGCATTCAGAATCTCTAGAAGTGTAATTGCTTTTGTTTCCTCAAGTAAATGTGAAACAGAGGGAGGTTTAGGGAGACCATTAAAAATTGTTGTATATTAGGGTCAGTTGGGATAGCATCTTCTGTATAAAGTGTTTTATAATAGAATTGGAAGGTGCTGGAAATGTCAGAGTCAGAAATTGATTCATCAAGAATGAGAAATATATTCGTACAATCTGTCTTTATTTTTAAACAGTTAGCAAGTATTTTGCCAGCTTTATGTTGACCACCATGGAATATAGATTTAACCTTAAGCAAGATGTTACATGCATCAAAAGTAGCAAGTTTGTTGAGAGTAGATTTGCCTTTGCTCAAGCAATGTAGTAAGGTAAGATTTGGAAGTAAAGTAAATATGTTCAAGTGTTTTAATTTGTCGAAGTAACGTTAGATATAGAGAATGTAAAATTTTCTTCTTTTTGGCAGAATAAGCTATAGTGAAAGCATGTAATGAGGCTTTGAAAACCTTCCAATTATTATAAATTGAGGTATTGCTAGATTGGTTGAATCAAAACATGCTCAAATAAAAGTATTCACCTTAGTTATAAAATGTATATCAGATAATAGGGAATTATTAAAACCCCATCTGCCGGTTTTGGAGTCAGCATGATATAAATTCAAGGACGTAGTTATTGGTGCATGTTCAGAGATGAAAATAGAACCAATATCAGATGATTGTATAGAAGGGGGCTAAGGGTTTAGTAACTAAAAAATAGCTAATTCTAGGCATTGTGCAGTGTACATTAGAAAAAAAGTGAATTCAATCTTAGATGGATTACTTGTTTTCCAAACAGCAAACAATGGTGTAGACATAATGGCCGATTGGAATACGTTATAAAATGTATCTGGGTTAAGTTTGCATTTAAACTTCCTATCTGAGAAGGATCTAGCAATTGTTTAAAGTTACATGTCACATTAATATTAGGAGTACCAATAGTGACAAGTTTTACTTTAATATTGCAGCAGAAATCTGGATAAGGTTTAACAGGGCCATAAATATTGAACAAGGAAACAGGTTTATTGTGAATTATGGCATCACTCAAAACCCATCGACTATTATCGCATTCAGAGGACAAGACTTGGATTTGCAATGCTTTATGACTAGCAACACTACTCTTACGATTAATAGCATGAGGGAAAAAAAACTGATACTTGGTCCTTTTAAACCAACAAAGAAGACATTGGCACAGAAGCTCAAATGAGTTATACTACGTCACACAGAAGCCTTAGCAACTGAATGAGTCAGTCTGAGGAGTACAGAAAACAGAGGCCTTATATATGCTGAGGGTTAAATACTCAGCATAAGACCAAGGGGCAGTCCTGGCTCATGTAAGCATGCAAAAAAGACCAAGGTGGGCATACAAGATCTGCTTGCTCAGCAAAGTGGGAGGAGAGTTACTTCTCCATGCAGCAGCAAAAATAGCCTGACAGTTATACTAGAGAAGCTGGTGCATTCTACTAGCTAGGTCCTTCTGGGCATGTGCGAAGGTGGAAGATGCTAAACATAATTTGACTCTAGGCAGACTTCAAGAGCAGTTAACACTGAGGAAGAACAGAGCACATGGCGAGCACATGGCAAACAAAATGGCTGCCAGAAATACAAAATGGCTTTCAGCTCATACTAACAAATCCGTCCAATATTTAACAGATGGTCCTTTTAGCGTGAGCTAAAGACATTCCTATGATCCAGTAGGAACATAGAAAATATTGGCACATTAATTTTTCATAAATTTATCAATATCCTAATTCATTGGTAGGTGGGCATTTTCCATTCTAAACATTTCATTAAGCGGGTATATGTAAGCTATAAGCAAGAATACAAAGAGAATGGCGCATTGGGTCAGAATTAACCTACAGATAGTAGGAGAGAGTTATGACCACTATTACAAACAGAATTATAATTTTTCCTAGTCCTAAGCAACAGCAAATCCTAAAATCATCATCTAGTAAACATTTTTAGGGCTCCTATGCATTTCAGTGACTATTCATTTTAAATTTCAGAATAGATAACAGCACATATCTAATAAAAACATTTTCCAATTGACTGTTACATTTTTCTTTGATGAGGGCTAGAACATCAATCATATCTGGGACCAGGAGGACCACACAGGGCCATAGGAATTAGAACAAAGAGCTGCAAAGGGCTGCTCCTCCTCAAATATGGGACGACTAAAGGGGTACATTATTGACAAGAAAATGGGAAAAAAAAGCCCTCGGGGAAATTGAAGCTGCTGCACAACCAAACCAGAAGGGAGTCTTCTCCCTGAGTCCGTTTAAGCATCACAGACAGGCTCTTGTTGTTTCCACGGTGGAGCTGCACCACTCGCAACTCAAAAATCCCAGTTTAAAGGAAAAAGTCTCTTCTTTCAGGATAGGGCAGTCACCCACCAGGCAAATGCTCTTAGCGATCCTGTCTAGTGTCTCAGGCAGTGCACCAGTTTTCTTCACTTCAATCTAACAGGCACCAGAGACACAGCACCTGTACCCTAATCTCAAGTCCTTCCCTAACTCCTGTATTGCTCTGCTGGCGCACTGCTCATTCGTTGGGGCCACATATTACATCCAGTGTACCCAGGTATCTCTTAACCAACAAATAAAGAAGCAAACTTGTATTCACTTTGGGACCAGAATTCAAAGCACTAATGCTAGGATCTCTAATGCAACCCTTGTTTCAAAAGGGGTCACCTCAAGCAAAGCCTCCTCGCCGTTCTGGTCGGTCTGTGACTCTCAGCTGGGCATCAACCACAATTTCTCCTTTCTGATTTGTGACTCCGTCTTTTGCCCAAGACAGTGGCAGGGGTATACACTTGATCACAAGCCTTCCGCCTTCAATGAGGTCCTAGTTGCCAGCAATGCCTGTGCTGGTTATCTTCACTTTGGCTTCAAGCTGGAGTGGTGCTGACGCTGACTCGCCAGGTTGAATCTGATGTCCGGGCCCCTCTGGTAGTGGTTTGTACAGCAGCAAATATCTATTGGTGGACAGAACAAAAGGTCTTTAGACAAGGAACAGAAACAGTCTATCAACAGAGAGGATAGTTTCAAAATTTCCTAGTCTTGGGACGCCCCATATATTAATTTACTAAACTCAGAGAAAAACAACACAGACATACTCTAAATCCTCACATTGGTGTATTCCTGTGTACTAATCTGAAAACCCTCAAAAAAGGAAATGTTCTACACTTTTGCTCATTAACTTTACATTACTTGTACAGGACTGCACACACTTCTAAAATGATTCTTCTTATTTATTTATTTATTTTAGTGTCTTATAGAGCGCAAACTTGACCCGTGAGGGTATCAAAATGCTTTACAGGGTATACAAGGTCTACAAACCAACATAAAATGCAAAGAAATACTAACACATCTTACCCTTACTCTTACATGTAAATGATTACAATCATAGTCAGCTTCAGTGCTCAGAAGTGAGATAGGTGTGACAGATTTGTGGTCTATACCTACATTGTACGCTTAGGACCATGCTCTCATGTTATAGGAGCAGCAGGAACATCTAAAACTGCTAATTTACCTGGGTTTCTTATCTATAAAACAACATTTTCTTCAAAACATTTTTGCTAAGGATCACATGGGCATCTTCCCTGCATTCTACTTTTCATGATCCAAACTATGCAACATCAGCTCTAATAACGACTGTCAGTTTATTTACACAAACTAGCTAATAAAAAATAGCAATGCCCTTGCAAAACTACAATAATGGTGTTATCACCTAAGACTTGTAGAACAAAACTACCCACATCTAATTCCCCTTAAAGATCAAAATAAGGGAACAATAATCTAGACTACTGATCCTGTCATAATTTCATCAAACAGGAAGGGCAGTAATAAAACCTATATATTTATTCATTTTATTAATGCTAACAATGTTTAAAACAGTATTACTGAATAGCCAATTAAATGTCTCATTACTATTTCACAGACAGTTTAGACAGGCTAAAAAAAAATTGAGAAAAGGAGAGAGCAACATACATATTACCTAGCTTTAATTTGTAGAGGAGATAGCCTCCTTCCCCCATTTTGACAGTAGGAAACCTGAAATAGTTTGCACTTCTGTCACCACTATCAACCCCTATTTGTAGCAACTAGGCATAAACAAAATTATAGGAGGTACATAGCACTTTTGAGAGAGCTAGAAAACACATGAATACCCAAACCCCAATCCTTTTATCAAATGTATAAATAAAACATGAGGGCGAATGAATTCAAACTAAATCCCATTGGCACAGCCCTAGTAAGCATTAGTGCTGTATAAATATGGCAAAGCTTACATATGCAATTGTATCGTGGTATATTCATATGAGTGCAGAAAAACTTGCTTTGCCAACAACAAAATGTCAACGCAGACCTTCTCTGAGAGCCCTGCCATGCTTCTAAATATAGACCTGACTTATTCTGTCTTATTCTGTATTCTGTATTCTGTATTCAAGGGTGTCCATGCGGCTGTCCCAATTTGCCTAGAGACAGAAAGCTGGAAAGCACTTACCCCCCTGTTTTCAGTTAAAAGAAAAACTTCTGCTGGTTTTATACATATTTTCAATTATAAGCAGGGTGCAGTATAGCTTTGCAGCAATATAAAGGTCAGCTATTTGTTTTATACCTAAATGTATGCATTTACTGAAGCCTAAGGCACTTTAAAAGCTACTCTAAATGAAAAAAAAGCTGTTTAAATAGTGCTTTTTACCCAATTTCGACTTTGGTATTTGGGGCACTTAAAAATAAATATCCTATAATTTCTTTGCATAATATTCATTATCAGAATGTTCATTACATAGGAGTTAGAAATTGAAAATAATCATATATACCTTCATAAAAATGAGGTTTTTTACGCCTACGCAGAGTGAAATTCCATATGCAAATATGCTCATTATGCGGTACAACACAACTTAAATTTAATTTTAATGCTAGGAGGTCACAGTATGAGTATTAAGCTTTATAAATAATAAAAAACTAATTTAAAAGCACTTATTTTTAAAATAGTTCTTAATAATTAATAATAAAAAATTAATTAAACCAATAATTTTCGATAATTCCACATAGGAAATGCAAGCTGCATCCCTTGCATATCATATTTAGACGCATTCATTCATAAGCCTAAGCACCGAAGCCTATCTTGAAACATGAAACATTTTTGCGCCACAGTTTTTTTTTTTAAAAGGACAATTATTTAACATCAGAACCAAGAATGTGCTTATAAAAACGGCTTTAAGAAAGGAAATCCTTAATTTAGATGTTCGCCTGTTATCCAAAAATAATGAACCTGATTTTTGTAACCTCTTTTTAAAACAGCAGTCTGACATGCAGGATTTTACCCGTGTTTAACTGACAAAATCCTGGCTGAGTGAACATTCCTGTCTCTCCGTGGCCTACAAAAACAACAGGTGCTTGCTTAGCGGCAGTAAAAACACAGCTCTGGAAAGCTTTTCTTAGTGTTGAAATGGAAGCACGTTGACTGTCTATATAAAACTGAGGCCTTTCAATGCGTGTTCTATAATATGCGTTTTAATTCAGCAAAAATGTACTTCAGATGAAGTGTTTGCCTGTTAATATCTAATACAAATGCTGTAAGTTTATTTATTGCAAAACACACAATTTCGTTTTTGAGACCTTTTTTTATTCCTATTGAATGTGAATTCTAATTTGATCTTTTAAGCATTAGCAGTTTGTACATGTGCATAGTTGCTTACTCTATAATTTAAATAGTAACATATAATTTATTTAGCATATCATATGGTTCATTTCTGGATTTTTATTTAATTTTTATTTAATATTAATTAAATTACATTTTGCATAAAAGACTGAAGACAACAAGAAAAACCACAAACACACCGATTGAGCTCATTTTAGATATATACAGAAGGGGTCAAACACTCAGGACACATGATAAAGCACTCTTAATAGCCATTATTTCATAAATAGCGCAATCGCTATTTACTTACAGAAGTTGCAATGTAAAACCACAAACCACATAGACATTTAAACACACATTTAACCAACAGATCAACACTTAAGACAGAAACAAAGGACAGACCACAGACTATACTTAAACCAACCCATTTGTAAATACTGGTTGTAAGTCATATTTAGAAGAAACGCTTCTCAATAGTATTCCAAAAGACTGCAAAAAAAACAGCCCAACAGACTTTCTTATTTCTAAGAAGCCAAAATACTCTCAATTCACTAGCTTCGGCTGGCAGAACACCAAAAAAATCGCTCTGTAGATCTCCATTCATAACATTGTGCAGAAAAAGGATCCATATTTTAATTCCCTGGGGATACAGAAACACCAAGAAAGAAATATGTTTTTATTCCTAAACCTATCTAGCTATTCCCTCAAGGGAGCCGGCTAATTTAATTCACATCTCACTATGGTACCTCCAAAAAGCAACACATTCGTCGATGTGTGCTTGAAACATGCATGCCAACAATATTGCAAAATATGCTAATATTATAATCAAAGTAGTGCTTAAGGTACTCTTCGGATGTTGCACCGTTCAAACAAGTCAGACAGAGAAAAATCTCCTCATTACCTGCCTACATAAATTGCAATTTACATATCTATCCCATACTAATCCAAAGTTGGCCAGCACACATCTAAGCCACAGTAAGTGTTACTAAACTACCTTACCAATCCAAGGCATCAAAACCAACAGTAAGAGCCGCGGAACGACTCTTACCAAACAAATGGTTGTCCAAATTCTAACTGCCAAGTTCTGAATGACCTAACGGTCTTTTTTTTTTTTTTTAAATACTCGAGCCAAAAATGTTCTCAGTCAGGGTGACATCATGTGGAGGATCAAAATCAGAAAGACCAGAAATATACCGGGCTGCAGAGACAGAGAATCCCCAGAATCTCCGTGCACAGAGTACCTCCTTAGTAGAATCCTGTCCTGTCCTCTTCAGTAGATTTTTGTCTCCTGACAAGATCACTCCCTCAGATAGCCACTTCTCTGATGAGGTCCACATTGGAGCGCCATTTGAAGAACATTGAAACCTGAAACTGGGGTCCCCCTGATACTTGGTACTTTTAAACCAACAAAGAAGAAATTGGCACAGAAGCTGAAATATAAAAGAGCATTTTTATTAACCTCAAATGAGTGAGACTATGTCACACAGAAGCCTTAGCAACTGAATGAGGCAGTCTGAGGAGTACAGAAAACAGAGGCCTTATATATCCTGAGGGTTACATACTCAGCATAAGACCAAGGGGCAGTCCTGGCTCATGTAAGCATGCAAAAATGACTAAGATGGGCATACAAGATCTGCTTGCTCAACAAAGTGGGAGGAGAGTTACTTCTCCATGCAGCATCAAAAATGGCCTGCCAGTTATACTAGAGAGCAGGTGCATTCTACTAGCTAGGCCCTTCTGGGCATGTGTGAAGGTGGAAGATGCTAAATATAATTTGTCTCTAGGCAGACTTCAAGAGTAGTTAACACTGAGGGAGGACAGAGCACATGGAAAACAAAATGGCTGCGAGAAATACAAAATGGCTTTCAGCTCATGCTAACAAATCCGTCCACTATTTAACACCACATCATTACAGTGAGTTTCTTGCAAAAAGGCAATTTGGGAGTCAAGCTTAGACAAATGAGAAACTACCTTTTGACAGAGCCATATTAAATGACATGTAAGCATTCAAAAAGTAGAAGGAGATAGAGGAAAAGTACATTAGGGAGAAAGATGATATAGAAAAGTAGAACAATAGACAGATCAAGGATAATAATCCAGATCTGAAAGAAAACGAATAGAAAAATAACATCAGACATGTCGACACCATATGAAGAACAGCAGCAAAAAGAAGATAAATGTAGATATGAAGAAGAAAGACACGTATTCAAGAAAGTTCAGGAGAGAAAAAGAAGACGTGCAATCCAACAATATTTAAAGATTTCTGAACATTCAGTTAGTCAGTCAAAAATCTTTTTTTCGGCAAACAAACATTAAAGAACAGGTAAAAAAGCAGTTCAAATGCAAAAAACATTGGATAAATACATAGTAAACACGATCAATAAAAAAGTCGGCTAAGATATCTTAAAAAGGGGAAAGAAAAGGAAAGAGAATAAAAGCATTTCATGGTGCAATATTTACATATCACCGATCAAGTGGAGATATTCTATAGTCTACACTTTATACATCCATAAAAAGGTGTGCAAATGTAGACAAAGTGCCCAGTTAACCCCACATTCATAAAGTGCAATATTAACAAGAAAAAAGGGGGGCATCAATGGCAGCACAATGCCTTATGAACAATAAAATTAACAATATACTGGCTCAGCCTCTGTGTCGCCGGAGTTGGTTGATGCTGAACTAAATTTATGCCTAATTCACTACCTAGAGTATAGATACCTAGAGACAGCAAAATCCTATAAGCTCCCAGATGCTGCCTGGTTCCTAAATTGTGACAAACAAGAACTAACCATTTAGCCCTGGCCTTGTACGCTGGACAGATGGAAAGGATATGTGCCACTGATTCAGGCAACGTTCCACACAGGATGTGCAAGCCCGCTCTGCTGTTCTTGTGGGGTGGGCCATACTGTCAGTAAATGAGTGCAGTGGCTGGGTCCAGATTCTAAATTATATAAATAGATACCTAGCCGATGACGGTTGAATCTCATTGAGATTCTGCTCTGCTTTATATTAATCCTTCCTCAGGTGGAAGATACTGAGAGAAGAAGTTCCCCGGTTCTCTGCCAGCATTGCCAGCACCGACAGCATGAGACAGAACAGGGCAGGACTACAGACCCCAGGCTCCAACGGGGACCGGCCGCGCTCGGCACACGTCACTCTACTACGCCAGGAGGCACCTTCAGCAACTCTATACTCCTGCTGCGCGGGACTCTGCCAGCATTGCCAGCACGAGCCAGGACAGGGCAGGACTACAGCCCCCAGGTTCCAATGGGGACCGGCCGCGCTCGACCCACGTCACTCTCCCACGCCAGGAGGCACATTAGGCAGCGCTATACTCCCGCAGCATGGGACTCTGCCAGCATCGCCAGCACCAACAGCACGAGCCAGGACAGGGCAGGAATACAGCCCCCAGACTCCAACAGGGACTGGCCGCGTTCAGCCCACGTCACTCTCCCGCGTCAGAGGCGCCCTAAACAGCGCTGTACTTCCGCTGCACGGGACAAGCACGGGCAGAGCCCGGAGGCGGCTTGGCTGGGCCAGCCCCCTAACAACTATTCTCTGGGAGGTACGCTTCTGAGCTTTCATCTGTTATTGCTATTTTACCATATATTGTGACTGGGCTTTCACTCTAAGTTGTTTGGGCTGTTCGGCTACTTGTGTACCAAAGTGTTTGGGACCGTAGGATCAGGGGAGCTAGGGGCAAGATTAGGAACACTACTTGTACTACTTATATTGGTTCTTCAACAAGTCCTGCACTTGTGTGCTGTATAACTGCACCTCAGCCAAAGCCAAATTTTCATAATGGGGAAGGGGAAGGCAGTTGAGGGGTCCTCTGTTGCCACAAAAACTAAGAAAACTAAAAGGATGGTAAAATCTACTGGAGGGAACTGTGTGATTGACCAAATTGACAACGTAATCGTTGAATGCAAAGAGCTGTTACTTTCAGATGCACCAGTACCGCGAGAGCCCGTAATTACTCCGCACCCTACTCCAGTAGGTACATCAATTGTTCAGCCGCACAAACCTAGCATGTTTGGAAAGACAGCCGCACAAGCTATGATCTCGACTAATACCCAGGGGGAGCCCCTTAGTCTGGCTGCGCCAGACGTATCTCCTTCATGTGCTATAACTGACATTGTCCATTGTAGCAATCGTTTTTTACCATTGTCTAATTTAGGTGATGATGTTAGTGTCCTCAATCCCCCTCCTAGTCTCCCTGAGGAGACGCTGTTGCCAGGATCACTAGCTCATACAAGCACGGAGTGCACCGTCTGATTAATAAATTGAAAACCGAAGTGTGAGAACTGAAAAGTGCGATACTTAGAGAGACCTCTACATTATGTAAACTCAAATGCTCGAACAATAGTGCTAAATCAATTATCCAGTACAGCCAGTCCACCCAGACCATTCAGACTATCCAGACCAAACTACCAGAAGCGCAGCAGTTTTACCACCCACAGGGGCCCCATTACCCATTTGAGACAGCTAGCAGAAACAGTGGACCCGATGCCCCCAACCACTTTTCCAGCGTCCCCTTTACCCCCGGCGAAATACAAGAGTGAATTCTTTCCAGCAATGGAATAATAATACTCCGACTAACCCTAGGTAATCCAATTCTGGGCAGCTGCAGTGATCGAGCTCAACACAGATTTTTAACCCTCAATACGATTTAATTAGTAGAGAGCGGAATTATAGTCCCGCCCCTTGCCCTAGAAATAGGCCTACTAGCAAAAAAAATCAAGTTGTTATGATCAAGGTACCAAAATTACAGTCTTATATTAAATATGAACCTGAAGACTCCTTGATCAATAAAGTTATTCATTGGATTAGGCACACTAAAGGTTGTCGCTCAGTTATCAGAGACAACATTGGCTGCGCTGAAAGAATCTCTCGTCAGAACTATGTTTTTGATGAGATAGGCCTTACACTAAAAGATGCTAGGATGATAGATGACCTAGTGGCCTTAGATATTAGGACAAATCCCCCAAGCAGCTCATCTATCAGAATTAAGCATTGCAGGCCTGAAGCAGATGCACGCAGTGCCTTAAATTAAGGCAGGGGTCAGTTTCCAAACTGCAAGAGGTAGATTGACTCAGGAATATCACCAGCTTCTCCTGCCATAGCCCAATAGTGTTTTTGCCAAATAATAGTAGTTTATCTATAGCAATGCCAGATAAGATCACTTAATTACAATATTCTAGTATCTACACAAGGGGTGAGACCAACCTTAAAGTTCCAGCTTGTGATAAAGTAGGGAATCACAAAGGCTATTTGTATCTACACCTAGATCATCTAGCTAATGATAATGAGCCAATTCCTAACCCCCTGGGCGATAGCCATATCGCTAAACTAATTACTAGTAATCTACAACTGGCTGCAAAGGGTGAAACATTGCCTAATAATATCAATAGTATAGCAAAGATCATGCCCCTATTGCAACCTTATCCAACTATACGATTGTTCAATTCGATCAGTGACAACGTTTTACCACGTAGTGTAGTCATCCATGGGTGTTTACCCATACGTAATAATGAGGTAAAAAATAGATTAACATTAAAATCTTGGAAACTGGCGGGGATCCATTCTAAATTTCAAGATCCAGAATAGTACTCTTACATAGCTAAAAACAACATTTGTGTCTTTCAAGAGACCTGGGCTGTAGATCGGGTGCACATAAACGGCTATACTACATACAGTGTGGGAGCTAATCCCCCTAAAACAATGGGCAGGGCTAGCGGTGGGCAGATAATCCTTGTAAAAAGCACTATAGCCTGCAAGTAAAAGCAAATACTAACAAATTCCCAAGATATCCTGGGGATTCAGCTTGTCTTCGCGACCAGTCTAAATCCGACCTTGTTTAATGTTTACGCTAGGTCAGAATTATACAGCAGTGAATCTCCTGTACTTTCATTGCTAGATGATTTGGTGGGAGTCCATCAGCTGAACTCCATAATCATAGTTGCAGAGGACTTTAATGCTTCTTTCGAACCCTCTTTGTTATTAAGTACTTTACCTGAGGAAGAGGATGAGGTGTGGGGCATTCCCAACTTGGTAGCTGGAGACCACGGCCAACGTATATCTTCAGTCTCCCTGCAGATTACTTCTTTAATCACAGAAAGGAGCCTGAGGGCTTGCAATGGGAGAACTGTATCCGATTTAGGTAGGCAGGCTACTTTTAAAAGGTGTGCCAGCACCAGTGTTATTGATTATATTTTTGTCGATGTAAGAATCTGGTCTTTAGTAGAGGGTATGACTATTGACCGGAGGACTGACAGCGACCATAATCCTTTGTTATTAAAAATGATGGGCACTGACTTGGATAGGAACCCGTCAAGTTATATTTCTAGAATTGAAGAGCCCCCTGTAACCAACAATCATAAAAGAGTCACTTGGCCCAAAGACCTAGCAGACCAGGACTTATATACCAGTACCTATGAGCTTTTTGTACATTTTGCGACTAACTTGTGAAGTAGTCTGGGCAGTGCACAATCCTTTGAAATAATTCATATAACGTCGGTGCACAGAGAATTTTCTGAAGCTCTTCAAACTATTTTCAGCAAAATTAGCTCTGGTAGAAGGCCTATTGGTGCAGGGGAAAGCAAATGGTTTAACAACGAATGCAAGAAAGCCAAGGGGGTTCTGCAATCAGCAGTCAAAGAGCATAGCAGAGTTAGGTAGCCCTGGCTCGCAACAGTTATAAAGCTGCGCTAAGTAAAGCCAAGCGAGACTTCGCAGACAAAAACTAGCAAGTTTTGGTATTAGCTGCAAAATGTAACAACAGTTGCCTTTTTTGGCATATTGTCTCAAAGGGTAGTTTTGAGAATGTTTCCACCCTTAGTTACCACATCCAGCCGGAGGCTTGGGTGGACCATTTTTCAAAATCAGACACTAAGGCTCAGGGCTCGGGCAGCTTAAATATCCCTAGGGTTGATCATAATTTTGCTAATACTGTCCCTGTGGCGACTGCGATTGATACAGCATTGGTTTTTAGCCTAGAAGATACCTTGTCAGCGATTAACAGACCAAAGGCAGGTAAAGCCTCAGGCCCGGACCTGATACCGGGTGTTCTGTACAATTCAGACTGAAAAAAGGGGAGAGATTTCCCTGTAAAACCCAGAAAGGACCGGGAAATAAATCAACAAAAGGAGATTTCCTTTCTGAGTATTATAACTTTATAATTGGCTAAAACATTAATTTAGGCTTCAATACAACAGCAATTACCCCAAATAGTCTAGTTCAAACAACACTAACAACTGTATGTATCAAAATATAGTTTTTATTTTGATATTGTCAAAGCAAAGAAAATACAATCATAAAATTTGCTAAACACATTAAAATCCTAATGATATCATCATAGTTACACAGAATCATAAAAATCCTTTTATGTACAATACATTTTGGACAACACATTCAGTTCTTAAAAAACCATAATTTTCAAATGTACAGAAAAAACCAATTAATAATTCATATACAGTAAAAAAATTGTCGACGCGTTTCGGTGATGTTTTCTTTAGAACACCTTCTTCAGGACTTTCTAAAGGATCTTCTTAATCTAAAAATAGATACATAACAGTTTGTTAGATATTGGACTATCGGGGAGTTGTACCACATCACTATTGACGGGATCCTACTTTATCTTACATTCAGGAGTGGTCCTTTTATACATTGCCACATCAGGGTACTGGAGTATTGTAATTGATGATTATGTTATCCCTCGCGTTGCGTCAGGGAATCTGTGCATAAGAAATACAAGTTTTGTTTAAGACTTGAGTATATGCTAATAGCACCTAAGTGCAGTATAGCAATCAGTTAATACGGGTAATAACTAGTTCACCTACTTGTCATTACATCAGTAAGTCGGCTAGTACAAGCAGCTTATCCCGTTCATGTTTGTGATCCCTGTATCTCTCTAGATTGATACTCGGGTAACTCTAGACTCTGTACTCCGTGGATCCGTTTGCCTGGCGTATGCACCACCTTTTGTATTTTGGATGCTCTCGCCAACAGTCTAGATAAATAACATGTATAGTATTTACTATCTAGAATATTTATATAGCTTGTTCATTCTATACATGATTCTCAATGGAATAACCTCCTAACCTCACTTCTTTCATTAAATGCGTAGATACATACAAGCTAGAAAATCTCTCCAGGATGTGCTAGAAAGACTCTACATTTTGATATTAGAGGTTTCAAACATGACAGAAACCGTCTGTGCTCCAAGTAAAAAGTAAAGTGTGTTTGGCTCTAACACTAAACTGTTATACTGGCACTATTTAGGTAGTACAATACCATTCCACACCGGGTATTGCCCTTCATTTAATGCTAGATGGATGGCTATAGATTTCCGCCCCTCTTCTCCACTTCATATTAACCTAGCCCCTAGGGCTTAGCAGCTATCTAGGCGGTATCATATTTCAGTCTGGGTTTCCTTACCACTACGACTACACCGGCAGTTAGAGCCTCGCGCCCCTGCCCACCGCACCCTCGTGCTGTAGCCCCTTAGTTTAACTAGCTCAAAAGGGATCTCGACCAAATAATCATAGTGACGGTCCCTCTTACCTCCTCTCCAACGTCCAGTCGTCTTGGCCCTTCCGTGTGGTGTACGAGCCTGTACCTAAACCGCGCGTTTATATACACCCCCGCGCCCGGTGTTTCAAGAATGATTGAAAACACCTGAGGCTCAGTTGTTCCGGTTTTGGCGGCCATGATGGTAGTTTTTTTACCGGGCCATCGAGTCGTCCACATTCGAAGATGGACACAACAATAAGCGACACTCCTGTCCTCTTCAAAATGTTATTAGAGCCGCACACAGCGATTTTTGTAGAAAAATCACGCTGGTGTGTGCACACTATTTCTAATGCGCATTGTTATAAACATTTTAGCGGTGTCTACAGAGTATTCACTATTGCTATGTTCTTCTAATTTAATAAAAGAATCACGCTGGTGTACAAAACGTTCTTGCTAATGCACATTATTCAAGGCCTTTTAGCGTTATCTAAAAAGTATTCAGTGTTTTATGTTCGTCTACTGAGCACAATGTTGTCGGCCATTTTAGTAGTTTTTAATAAGAATTACGTCTCGCGACACCGACAACCCATTGTAACAAGGTGGTCCTTGTTACTATGTTCTTCTAATTTCATAAAAGGATCACGCTGGTGTACAAAACGCTCTTGCTAATGCACATTATTATAGGCCTTTTAGCGTTATCTAAAGAGTATTCAGTGTTTTCTGTTCGTCTACTGAGCACAATGTTGTCGGCCATTTTAGTAGTTTTTAATAAAAATTGTGTCTCGAGACACCGACAGCCCATTGTAACAAGGTGGTCCTTACATATACATAGCATATTATCATATGTAGATATTACAGTTATACATACATTCTGTTTTCTGAACATAATGCTCCACAATTAACAATACATAGGCTATAGCCTGCTGACAATTGGAGATGTCATATTGGCTTATTGACACATCACGTTCACATATATCCCCTGTTAGGCTCTGCACGTGTTCGCTCTGCATTAGGGGGTAGTGCTTAATCAGCTGGTCACAAAAGGTCCCACCTCTCCCCAGATGATGTAATATTCCAAAGGCCCATTATTTTAAAGCCAGCAGGGTTTAGCACGCAGAGTGAAAACGCTCATCCCCTTTACAATCCAGATTCATATTCCACTTCATTGGTGTATACAGTTGACTATTTTCTTAACCTTACTGATCTACTTCACTAGTCTTTCCCATTCCTCTCTATTATTTAACCCTTCTGTATATGATTTAAATTTCGACATGAAGAACTGCTCTCTTTGTTTGCGTCTTTTGTCAGTATTGCCTCCCCTCACTGATATTTTAATTTTTTCCAATATGAACCAACGTAGTTCATCTTCTTTGTGATTCATAGTGGTCCAGTGTTCAACAAGGGGGGCGTTCTTCTTTTTATTTTTTAAAAGCTGATCTATGTTCAGATAGGCGCAAGCGCATTTCTCTGCCTGTCTCACCAATATAGCATTTCTAGCAAGGGCACATAAGGAGATATACAACATTGGATGTCCTACAATTAACATGTTCATTCATCCAATGCGTTATACCCCTTAGGTCAATTTTATCTGATTTTGTTATGGTTTTGCAGTGGGAACAAGTTCCACACGGCAAATTACCACGAATTGGTGCATTGTGGTCAATACTTAGCTGTTGGCTCTTTTTAGGTTCTCTATACGTTTGTACTAAACAGTTGCGGATAGTTCTGTTCCTTCTATATGCAAAGGTAGGCTTTGGTAGAATCGTCTGGCCCTTTTTATTTAAAATCGACCAATTCTTGGTGATTAGATTCCTCAATTTTACACTCATGTTATTATAGTCTGAGACCATCACTATGCCATCCTTAGGCTGTAATGATGTTTCTTTTGGTTCAAACAGGGAATCTCTGTTACGGTACTTTGCCCTCTTGTAACTTTCCCTAATAAGTCTTTTGGGATAACCCCTCTCCACAAGTTTCTTTTTTAGAATTTCAGCATGTTTTTCAAACATGGACCTGTCCGTACAATTACGTCTGATTCTAATGAACTGGCTATATGGTATACCATCCTTTTGGCATTTTGGATGGTAGCTGGTATGGTGGAGCAATGTATTTCTATCAGAGGGTTTAACGTATAGTTCCACCCCTAGTTTCCCTTCCTGCGCCTTTATTTTGATGTCCAAGAAGTCAACTGCCACTTGACTCTTGTTTGCAGTAAATCTCAGGTTTGCATCTCCACAGTTCAGCCAGTCCAAAAGAAAGCATTAAGGTCTAACTCACTTCCGTCCCAAATAAAAAACACATCATCTATAAATCTAGACCAGTGTGTGATGTTTTCAAAAAAAGGACTAACCTCGTTGTAAATATGTGTTTCTTCAAACTTTCCGACATATAAACATGCGAGGCTCGGAGCACATGTAGCTCCCATGCTGGTCCCCTTTATTTGACAAAAGAGGTCCTTATTAAAAAGAAATATGTTATTCAGTAGGATTATCTCTATGCAATCGACAATAAAGGTGTTTAATTCGTCCAGTTCTTCCTCTCCCCTACTCAGGATATTCCTCATCATTGTGATAGTATCTGCTTGGGGTATGTTAGTATATAAGGACTCAATGTCCAAACATACTAACCACTGTGCCTCATCATTAAAATCAATGCCTTCAATTTTCGAGATCATGTCAGTTGTATCTTTTATGTAAGATGGTAGCATTTCCACAAGTGGACGGATAAAATGATCCACATATTTACTGAGTGGTTCGGTACTGGAATCAATACCAGACACTATCGGACGCATTGGGGGATCCTTCATGTCCTTGTGGACCTTTGGGAGTCCATAAAGTGCTGGTATTTTTGGGTGCTCATTCACTAGGAACTTAAACTCTTCCTCACAAATTATAGAGTCCTCTCTAGCTAGATTGACTCAATCTCTTATCTTCTTTTTAACATTATTCCATTCTGTCAAACTAGAACCCCTATAGTGTGATTTGTTATTCAAGAGGGAATACATCTTAGAGTTGTAGTCTTTAGTGTTGAGAATCACTATACTCCCTCCCTTATCTCCAGGTTTAATTATTATCTGGTCAGAATCAGAGAGGTTTTTTAAAGCTTCTCTTTCTTTTTTGGAGAAATTACTCTCGGTCCATGTTTTTTCCGACAGCAACTTCTCCATACCTATAGACACTACTTTCTCAAAGGTGTCTATCTCCTGGCCGACCATGGTAATGTTAGGGGTCCATGTCGATGGGGGTTTTAAACCTGATTTGTGGTTGCGGGGAGCTGCTTCCCTATCCTCAAAGAATCTTTTCAATCTAACCTTACGGAAAAAATCGCGTACATCTCTTTCCAATGAGAACCTGCAACCAGAGGTGCTGGGTGCAAAGCCTAAGCCCTTTTCCAAAACCTCTATTTCAGTCCTTGTTAATATTTTATCTGAGAGGTTTATGATTGGTGCTTTTTGTACCTGATTGTTTAATCCCAGTCCTTCTGACTGCGTGTCCTCATATAGGGTCTCCTCATGATTCCTTCCTTCTGTCTGAAGCCCTGACGGCCCCTCCCCCGCGTTCTGAAACCACGCGTCTGTCTTCTCTGTTGGCCTAAAAAAGCCTGATAATCATGGTAACCATCCATGTTTTCCTCTCTTGTGTCCTGACGCTTGGGATTATCAGGGACTTTCTCAGCTTCAGAATCACTCGTATTATATGAGGTATCCGAAAAAGTTACATTTTTCTTGTAGAACTTATTCTTATTATATTTGTATGGACGATTGTTGTATTCAGGGGGAGCTGGTTGATCATAATAATCTTTACGGAGGTATGGGTATACCACCTCCAGCTGGAAGTTTGCTATATCCTTCCTCAATTTATTGCTTTTTTTATTTATCATATACTCCTGATATCCCATAATGTCTTCTTTTATCTCCGCTAGTTTTTTTATAGCGTCCTCCAAAGCAGTAGATTCATTCAGATCTTTTTCAAGTTTTTCTATTTCCTCACGTTCTATTATTAGTAATCCCTGAGCTGTATCTATGATGAGAAGCATCCAATCGCGGCTGCATCTGTTTGCGATTAATGTCCAATTATCTTTAAACTTCTCATCCTTTACAAACAATCCTGGTTCATTTGTTATTTGTAAACCTTTTGGAATTACCCCTTTTTTGCAGTACTGAATAATAAATTCTGCGTGGAGCTCTGTTCGAATCAACTTTTTCTTTAGATTCCATAATTTGTTCCACCTATCGTCCTCACTTTTAGATAGGGTTACTGCATTAATGCTTTTTGAAGATCCACCCAATAGTTTTACACATTGATCTTCAGAGAACCCAAAGGTTCGTAATGTATCCATAATGTTAATCAACCACTCTCTGGCTCCAGGAGCCGAGTTACAACTGAAAAAAGGGGAGAGATTTCCCTGTAAAACCCAGAAAGGACCGGGAAATAAATCAACAAAAGGAGATTTCCTTTCTGAGTATTATAACTTTATAATTGGCTAAAACATTCATTTAGGCTTCAATACAACAGCAATTACCCCAAATAGTCTAGTTCAAACAACACTAACAACTGTATGTATCAAAATATAGTTTTTATTTTGATATTGTCAAAGCAAAGAAAATACAATCATAAAATTTGCTAAACACATTAAAATCCTAATGATATCATCATAGTTACACAGAATCATAAAAATCCTTTTATGTACAATACATTTTGGACAACACATTCAGTTCTTAAAAAACCATAATTTTCAAATGTACAGAAAAAACCAATTAATAATTCATATACAGTAAAAAATTTGTCGACGCGTTTCGGTGATGTTTTCTTTAGAACACCTTCTTCAGGACTTTCTAAAGGATCTTCTTAATCTAAAAATAGATACATAACAGTTTGTTAGATATTGGACTATCGGGGAGTTGTACCACATCACTATTGACGGGATCCTCCTTTATCTTACATTCAGGAGTGGTCCTTTTATACATTGCCACATCAGGGTACTGGAGTATTGTAATTGATGATTATGTTATCCCTCGCGTTGCGTCAGGGAATCTGTGCATAAGAAATACAAGTTTTGTTTAAGACTTGAGTATATGCTAATAGCACCTAAGTGCAGTATAGCAATCAGTTAATACGGGTAATAACTAGTTCACCTACTTGTCATTACATCAGTAAGTCGGCTAGTACAAGCAGCTTATCCCGTTCACGTTTGTGATCCTTGTATCTCTCTAGATTGATACTCGGGTAACTCTAGACTCTGTACTCCGTGGATCCGTTTGCCTGGCGTATGCACCACCTTTTGTATTTTGGATGCTCTCGCCAACAGTCTAGATAAATAACATGTATAGTATTTACTATCTAGAATATTTATATAGCTTGTTCATTCTATACATGATTCTCAATGGAATAACCTCCTAACCTCACTTGTTTCATTAAATGCGTAGATACATACAAGATAGAAAATCTCTCCAGGATGTGCTAGAAAGACTCTACATTTTGATATTAGAGGTTTCAAACATGACAGAAACCGTCTGTGCTCCAAGTAAAAAGTAAAGTGTGTTTGGCTCTAACACTAAACTGTTATACTGGCACTATTTAGGTAGTACAATACCATTCCACACCGGGTATTGCCCTTCATTTAATGCTAGATGGATGGCTATAGATTTCCGCCCCTCTTCTCCACTTCATATTAACCTAGCCCCTAGGGCTTAGCAGCTATCTAGGCGGTATCATATTTCAGTCTGGGTTTCCTTACCACTACGACTACACCGGCAGTTAGAGCCTCGCGCCCCTGCCCACCGCACCCTCGTGCTGTAGCCCCTTAGTTTAACTAGCTCAAAAGGGATCTCGACCAAATAATCATAGTGACGGTCCCTCTTACCTCCTCTCCAACGTCCAGTCGTCTTGGCCCTTCCGTGTGGTGTACGAGCCTGTACCTAAACCGCGCGTTTATATACACCCCCGCGCCCGGTGTTTCAAGAATGATTGAAAACACCTGAGGCTCAGTTGTTCCGGTTTTGGCGGCCATGATGGTAGTTTTTTTACCGGGCCATCGAGTCGTCCACATTCGAAGATGGACACAACAATAAGCGACACTCCTGTCCTCTTCAAAATGTTATTAGAGCCGCACACAGCGATCTTTGTAGAAAAATCACGCTGGTGTGTGCACACTATTTCTAATGCGCATTGTTATAAACATTTTAGCGGTGTCTACAGAGTATTCACTATTGCTATGTTCTTCTAATTTAATAAAAGAATCACGCTGGTGTACAAAACGTTCTTGCTAATGCACATTATTCAAGGCCTTTTAGCGTTATCTAAAAAGTATTCAGTGTTTTATGTTCGTCTACTGAGCACAATGTTGTCGGCCATTTTAGTAGTTTTTAATAAGAATTACGTCTCGCGACACCGACAACCCATTGTAACAAGGTGGTCCTTGTTACTATGTTCTTCTAATTTCATAAAAGGATCACGCTGGTGTACAAAACGCTCTTGCTAATGCACATTATTATAGGCCTTTTAGCGTTATCTAAAGAGTATTCAGTGTTTTCTGTTCGTCTACTGAGCACAATGTTGTCGGCCATTTTAGTAGTTTTTAATAAAAATTGTGTCTCGAGACACCGACAGCCCATTGTAACAAGGTGGTCCTTACATATACATAGCATATACATAGCATATTATCATATGTAGATATTACAGTTATACATACATTCTGTTTTCTGAACATAATGCTCCACAATTAACAATACATAGGCTATAGCCTGCTGACAATTGGAGATGTCATATTGGCTTATTGACACATCACGTTCACATATATCCCCTGTTAGGCTCTGCACGTGTTCGACAGGTCCATGTTTGAAAAACATGCTGAAATTCTAAAAAAGAAACTTGTGGAGAGGGGTTATCCCAAAAGACTTATTAGGGAAAGTTACAAGAGGGCAAAGTACCGTAACAGAGATTCCCTGTTTGAACCAAAAGAAACATCATTACAGCCTAAGGATGGCATAGTGATGGTCTCAGACTATAATAACATGAGTGTAAAATTGAGGAATCTAATCACCAAGAATTGGTCGATTTTAAATAAAAAGGGCCAGACGATTCTACCAAAGCCTACCTTTGCATATAGAAGGAACAGAACTATCCGCAACTGTTTAGTACAAACGTATAGAGAACCTAAAAAGAGCCAACAGCTAAGTATTGACCACAATGCACCAATTCGTGGTAATTTGCCGTGTGGAACTTGTTCCCACTGCAAAACCATAATAAAATCAGATAAAATTGACCTAAGGGGTATAACGCATTGGATGAATGAACATGTTAATTGTAGGACATCCAATGTTGTATATCTCCTTATGTGCCCTTGCCAGAAATGCTATATTGGTGAGACAGGCAGAGAAATGCGCTTGCGCCTATCTGAACATAGATCAGCTTTAAAAAATAAAAAGAAGAACGCCCCCCTTGTTGAACACTGGACCACTATGAATCACAAAGAAGATGAACTACGTTGGTTCATATTGGAAAAAATTAAAATATCAGTGAGGGGAGGCAATACTGACAAAAGACGCAAACAAAGAGAGCAGTTCTTCATGTCGAAATTTAAATCATATACAGAAGGGTTAAATAATAGAGAGGAATGGGAAAGACTAGTGAAGTAGATCAGTAAGGTTAAGAAAATAGTCAACTGTATACACCAATGAAGTGGAATATGAATCTGGATTGTAAAGGGGATGAGCGTTTTCACTCTGCGTGCTAAACCCTGCTGGCTTTAAAATAATGGGCCTTTGGAATATTACATCATCTGGGGAGAGGTGGGACCTTTTGTGACCAGCTGATTAAGCACTACCCCCTAATGCAGAGCGAACACGTGCAGAGCCTAACAGGGGATATATGTGAACGTGATGAGTCAATAAGCCAATATGACATCTCCAATTGTCAGCAGGCTATAGCCTATGTATTGTTAATTGTGGAGCATTATGTTCAGAAAACAGAATGTATGTATAACTGTAATATCTACATATGATAATATGCTATGTATATGTAAGGACCACCTTGTTACAATGGGCTGTCGGTGTCTCGAGACACAATTTTTATTAAAAACTACTAAAATGGCCGACAACATTGTGCTCAGTAGACGAACAGAAAACACTGAATACTCTTTAGATAACGCTAAAAGGCCTATAATAATGTGCATTAGCAAGAGCGTTTTGTACACCAGCGTGATCCTTTTATGAAATTAGAAGAACATAGTAACAAGGACCACCTTGTTACAATGGGTTGTCGGTGTCGCGAGACGTAATTCTTATTAAAAACTACTAAAATGGCCGACAACATTGTGCTCAGTAGACGAACATAAAACACTGAATACTTTTTAGATAACGCTAAAAGGCCTTGAATAATGTGCATTAGCAAGAACGTTTTGTACACCAGCGTGATTCTTTTATTAAATTAGAAGAACATAGCAATAGTGAATACTCTGTAGACACCGCTAAAATGTTTATAACAATGCGCATTAGAAATAGTGTGCACACACCAGCGTGATTTTTCTACAAAGATCGCTGTGTGCGGCTCTAATAACATTTTGAAGAGGACAGGAGTGTCGCTTATTGTTGTGTCCATCTTCGAATGTGGACGACTCGATGGCCCGGTAAAAAAACTACCATCATGGCCGCCAAAACCGGAACAACTGAGCCTCAGGTGTTTTCAATCATTCTTGAAACACCGGGCGCGGGGGTGTATATAAACGCGCGGTTTAGGTACAGGCTCGTATACCACACGGAAGGGCCAAGACGACTGGACGTTGGAGAGGAGGTAAGAGGGACCGTCACTATGATTATTTGGTCGAGATCCCTTTTGAGCTAGTTAAACTAAGGGGCTACAGCACGAGGGTGCGGTGGGCAGGGGCGCGAGGCTCTAACTGCCGGTGTAGTCGTAGTGGTAAGGAAACCCAGACTGAAATATGATACCGCCTAGATAGCTGCTAAGCCCTAGGGGCTAGGTTAATATGAAGTGGAGAAGAGGGGCGGAAATCTATAGCCATCCATCTAGCATTAAATGAAGGGCAATACCCGGTGTGGAATGGTATTGTACTACCTAAATAGTGCCAGTATAGAGGTTTAGTGTTAGAGCCAAACACACTTTACTTTTTACTTGGAGCACAGACGGTTTCTGTCATGTTTGAAACCTCTAATATCAAAATGTAGAGTCTTTCTAGCACATCCTGGAGAGATTTTCTATCTTGTATGTATCTACGCATTTAATGAAAGAAGTGAGGTTAGGAGGTTATTCCATTGAGAATCATGTATAGAATGAACAAGCTATATAAATATTCTAGATAGTAAATACTATACATGTTATTTATCTAGACTATTGGCGAGAGCATCCAAAATACAAAAGGTGGTGCATACGCCAGGCAAACGGATCCACGGAGTACAGAGTCTAGAGTTACCCGAGTATCAATCTAGAGAGATACAAGGATCACAAACGTGAACGGGATAAGCTGCTTGTACTAGCCGACTTACTGATGTAATGACAAGTAGGTGAACTAGTTATTACCCGTATTAACTGATTGCTATACTGCACTTAGGTGCTATTAGCATATACTCAAGTCTTAAACAAAACTTGTATTTCTTATGCACAGATTCCCTGACGCAACGCGAGGGATAACATAATCATCAATTACAATACTCCAGTACCCTGATGTGGCAATGTATAAAAGGACCACTCCTGAATGTAAGATAAAGTAGGATCCCGTCAATAGTGATGTGGTACAACTCCCCGATAGTCCAATATCTAACAAACTGTTATGTATCTATTTTTAGATTAAGAAGATCCTTTAGAAAGTCCTGAAGAAGGTGTTCTAAAGAAAACATCACCGAAACGCGTCGACAAATTTTTTACTGTATATGAATTATTAATTGGTTTTTTCTGTACATTTGAAAATTATGGTTTTTTAAGAACTGAATGTGTTGTCCAAAATGTATTGTACATAAAAGGATTTTTATGATTCTGTGTAACTATGATGATATCATTAGGATTTTAATGTGTTTAGCAAATTTTATGATTGTATTTTCTTTGCTTTGACAATATCAAAATAAAAACTATATTTTGATACATACAGTTGTTAGTGTTGTTTGAACTAGACTATTTGGGGTAATTGCTGTTGTATTGAAGCCTAAATGAATGTTTTAGCCAATTATAAAGTTATAATACTCAGAAAGGAAATCTCCTTTTGTTGATTTATTTCCCGGTCCTTTCTGGGTTTTACAGGGAAATCTCTCCCCTTTTTTCAGTTGTAACTCGGCTCCTGGAGCCAGAGAGTGGTTGATTAACATTATGGATACATTACGAACCTTTGGGTTCTCTGAAGATCAATGTGTAAAACTATTGGGTGGATCTTCAAAAAGCATTAATGCAGTAACCCTATCTAAAAGTGAGGACGATAGGTGGAACAAATTATGGAATCTAAAGAAAAAGTTGATTCGAACAGAGCTCCACGCAGAATTTATTATTCAGTACTGCAAAAAAGGGGTAATTCCAAAAGGTTTACAAATAACAAATGAACCAGGATTGTTTGTAAAGGATGAGAAGTTTAAAGATAATTGGACACTAATCGCAAACAGATGCAGCCGCGATTGGATGCTTCTCATCATAGATACAGCTCAGGGATTACTAATAATAGAACGTGAGGAAATAGAAAAACTTGAAAAAGATCTGAATGAATCTACTGCTTTGGAGGACGCTATAAAAAAACTAGCGGAGATAAAAGAAGACATTATGGGATATCAGGAGTATATGATAAATAAAAAAAGCAATAAATTGAGGAAGGATATAGCAAACTTCCAGCTGGAGGTGGTATACCCATACCTCCGTAAAGATTATTATGATCAACCAGCTCCCCCTGAATACAACAATCGTCCATACAAATATAATAAGAATAAGTTCTACAAGAAAAATGTAACTTTTTCGGATACCTCATATAATACGAGTGATTCTGAAGCTGAGAAAGTCCCTGATAATCCCAAGCGTCAGGACACAAGAGAGGAAAACATGGATGGTTACCATGATTATCAGGCTTTTTTAGGCCAACAGAGAAGACAGACGCGTGGTTTCAGAATGCGGGGGAGGGGCCGTCAGGGCTTCAGACAGAAGGAAGGAATCATGAGGAGACCCTATATGAGGACACGCAGTCAGAAGGACTGGGATTAAACAATCAGGTACAAAAAGCACCAATCATAAACCTCTCAGATAAAATATTAACAAGGACTGAAATAGAGGTTTTGGAAAAGGGCTTAGGCTTTGCACCCAGCACCTCTGGTTGCAGGTTCTCTTTGGAAAGAGATGTACGCGATTTTTTCCGTAAGGTTAGATTGAAAAGATTCTTTGAGGATAGGGAAGCAGCTCCCCGCAACAACAAATCAGGTTTAAAACCCCCATCGACATGGACCCCTAACATTACCATGGTCGGCCAGGAGATAGACACCTTTGAGAAAGTAGTGTCTATAGGTATGGAGAAGTTGCTGTCGGAAAAAACATGGACCGAGAGTAATTTCTCCAAAAAAGAAAGAGAAGCTTTAAAAAACCTCTCTGATTCTGACCAGATAATAATTAAACCTGGAGATAAGGGAGGGAGTATAGTGATTCTCAACACTAAAGACTACAACTCTAAGATGTATTCCCTCTTGAATAACAAATCACACTATAGGGGTTCTAGTTTGACAGAATGGAATAATGTTAAAAAGAAGATAAGAGATCGAGTCAATCTAGCTAGAGAGGACTCTATAATTTGTGAGGAAGAGTTTAAGTTCCTAGTGAATGAGCACCCAAAAATACCAGCACTTTATGGACTCCCAAAGGTCCACAAGGACATGAAGGATCCCCCAATGCGTCCGATAGTGTCTGGTATTGATTCCAGTACCGAACCACTCAGTAAATATGTGGATCATTTTATCCGTCCACTTGTGGAAATGCTACCATCTTACATAAAAGATACAACTGACATGATCTCGAAAATTGAAGGCATTGATTTTAATGATGAGGCACAGTGGTTAGTATGTTTGGACATTGAGTCCTTATATACTAACATACCCCAAGCAGATACTATCACAATGATGAGGAATATCCTAAGTAGGGGAGAGGAAGAACTGGACGAATTAAACACCTTTATTGTCGATTGCATAGAGATAATCCTACTGAATAACATATTTCTTTTTAATAAGGACCTCTTTTGTCAAATAAAGGGGACCAGCATGGGAGCTACATGTGCTCCGAGCCTCGCATGTTTATATGTCGGAAAGTTTGAAGAAACACATATTTACAACGAGGTTAGTCCTTTTTTTGAAAACATCACACACTGGTCTAGATTTATAGATGATGTGTTTTTTATTTGGGACGGAAGTGAGTTAGACCTCAATGCTTTCTTGGACTGGCTGAACTGTGGAGATGCAAACCTGAGATTTACTGCAAACAAGAGTCAAGTGGCAGTTGACTTCTTGGACATCAAAATAAAGGCGCAGGAAGGGAAACTAGGGGTGGAACTATACGTTAAACCCTCTGATAGAAATACATTGCTCCACCATACCAGCTACCATCCAAAATGCCAAAAGGATGGTATACCATATAGCCAGTTCATTAGAATCAGACGTAATTGTACGGACAGGTCCATGTTTGAAAAACATGCTGAAATTCTAAAAAAGAAACTTGTGGAGAGGGGTTATCCCAAAAGACTTATTAGGGAAAGTTACAAGAGGGCAAAGTACCGTAACAGAGATTCCCTGTTTGAACCAAAAGAAACATCATTACAGCCTAAGGATGGCATAGTGATGGTCTCAGACTATAATAACATGAGTGTAAAATTGAGGAATCTAATCACCAAGAATTGGTCGATTTTAAATAAAAAGGGCCAGACGATTCTACCAAAGCCTACCTTTGCATATAGAAGGAACAGAACTATCCGCAACTGTTTAGTACAAACGTATAGAGAACCTAAAAAGAGCCAACAGCTAAGTATTGACCACAATGCACCAATTCGTGGTAATTTGTCGTGTGGAACTTGTTCCCACTGCAAAACCATAATAAAATCAGATGAAATTGACCTAAGGGGTATAACGCATTGGATGAATGAACATGTTAATTGTAGGACATCCAATGTTGTATATCTCCTTATGTGCCCTTGCCAGAAATGCTATATTGGTGAGACAGGCAGAGAAATGCGCTTGCGCCTACCTGAACATAGATCAGCTTTAAAAAATAAAAAGAAGAACGCCCCCCTTGTTGAACACTGGACCACTATGAATCACAAAGAAGATGAACTACGTTGGTTCATATTGGAAAAAATTAAAATATCAGTGAGGGGAGGCAATACTGACAAAAGACGCAAACAAAGAGAGCAGTTCTTCATGTCGAAATTTAAATCATATACAGAAGGGTTAAATAATAGAGAGGAATGGGAAAGACTAGTGAAGTAGATCAGTAAGGTTAAGAAAATAGTCAACTGTATACACCAATGAAGTGGAATATGAATCTGGATTGTAAAGGGGATGAGCGTTTTCACTCTGCGTGCTAAACCCTGCTGGCTTTATAATAATGGGCCTTTGGAATATTACATCATCTGGGGAGAGGTGGGACCTTTTGTGACCAGCTGATTAAGCACTACCCCCTAATGCAGAGCGAACACGTGCAGAGCCTAACAGGGGATATATGTGAACGTGATGTGTCAATAAGCCAATATGACATCTCCAATTGTCAGCAGGCTATAGCCTATGTATTGTTAATTGTGGAGCATTATGTTCAGAAAACAGAATGTATGTATAACTGTAATATCTACATATGATAATATGCTATGTATATGTAAGGACCACCTTGTTACAATGGGCTGTCGGTGTCTCGAGACACAATTTTTATTAAAAACTACTAAAATGGCCGACAACATTGTGCTCAATAGACGAACAGAAAACACTGAATACTCTTTAGATAACGCTAAAAGGCCTATAATAATGTGCATTAGCAAGAGCGTTTTGTACACCAGCGTGATCCTTTTATGAAATTAGAAGAACATAGTAACAAGGACCACCTTGTTACAATGGGTTGTCGGTGTCGCGAGACGTAATTCTTATTAAAAACTACTAAAATGGCCGACAACATTGTGCTCAGTAGACGAACATAAAACACTGAATACTTTTTAGATAACGCTAAAAGGCCTTGAATAATATGCATTAGCAAGAACGTTTTGTACACCAGCGTGATTCTTTTATTAAATTAGAAGAACATAGCAATAGTGAATACTCTGTAGACACCGCTAAAATGTTTATAACAATGCGCATTAGAAATAGTGTGCACACACCAGCGTGATTTTTCTACAAAGATCGCTGTGTGCGGCTCTAATAACATTTTGAAGAGGACAGGAGTGTCGCTTATTGTTGTGTCCATCTTCGAATGTGGACGACTCGATGGCCCGGTAAAAAAACTACCATCATGGCCGCCAAAACCGGAACAACTGAGCCTCAGGTGTTTTCAATCATTCTTGAAACACCGGGCGCGGGGGTGTATATAAACGCGCGGTTTAGGTACAGGCTCGTACACCACACGGAAGGGCCAAGACGACTGGACGTTGGAGAGGAGGTAAGAGGGACCGTCACTATGATTATTTGGTCGAGATCCCTTTTGAGCTAGTTAAACTAAGGGGCTACAGCACGAGGGTGCGGTGGGCAGGGGCGCGAGGCTCTAACTGCCGGTGTAGTCGTAGTGGTAAGGAAACCCAGACTGAAATATGATACCGCCTAGATAGCTGCTAAGCCCTAGGGGCTAGGTTAATATGAAGTGGAGAAGAGGGGCGGAAATCTATAGCCATCCATCTAGCATTAAATGAAGGTCAATACCCGGTGTGGAATGGTATTGTACTACCTAAATAGTGCCAGTATAACAGTTTAGTGTTAGAGCCAAACACACTTTACTTTTTACTTGGAGCACAGACGGTTTCTGTCATGTTTGAAACCTCTAATATCAAAATGTAGAGTCTTTCTAGCACATCCTGGAGAGATTTTCTAGCTTGTATGTATCTACGCATTTAATGAAAGAAGTGAGGTTAGGAGGTTATTCCATTGAGAATCATGTATAGAATGAACAAGCTATATAAATATTCTAGATAGTAAATACTATACATGTTATTTATCTAGACTGTTGGCGAGAGCATCCAAAATACAAAAGGTGGTGCATACGCCAGGCAAACGGATCCACGGAGTACAGAGTCTAGAGTTACCCGAGTATCAATCTAGAGAGATACAAGGATCACAAACGTGAACGGGATAAGCTGCTTGTACTAGCCGACTTACTGATGTAATGACAAGTAGGTGAACTAGTTATTACCCGTATTAACTGATTGCTATACTGCACTTAGGTGCTATTAGCATATACTCAAGTCTTAAACAAAACTTGTATTTCTTATGCACAGATTCCCTGACGCAACGCGAGGGATAACATAATCATCAATTACAATACTCCAGTACCCTGATGTGGCAATGTATAAAAGGACCACTCCTGAATGTAAGATAAAGTAGGATCCCGTCAATAGTGATGTGGTACAACTCCCCGATAGTCCAATATCTAACAAACTGTTATGTATCTATTTTTAGATTAAGAAGATCCTTTAGAAAGTCCTGAAGAAGGTGTTCTAAAGAAAACATCACCGAAACGCGTCGACAAATTTTTTACTGTATATGAATTATTAATTGGTTTTTTCTGTACATTTGAAAATTATGGTTTTTTAAGAACTGAATGTGTTGTCCAAAATGTATTGTACATAAAAGGATTTTTATGATTCTGTGTAACTATGATGATATCATTAGGATTTTAATGTGTTTAGCAAATTTTATGATTGTATTTTCTTTGCTTTGACAATATCAAAATAAAAACTATATTTTGATACATACAGTTGTTAGTGTTGTTTGAACTAGACTATTTGGGGTAATTGCTGTTGTATTGAAGCCTAAATGAATGTTTTAGCCAATTATAAAGTTATAATACTCTGTACAATTCAGAACCCATGATATGGGCCCCGTACATAGATCTTTTGTCTAATTGCATAGCAGCTGGTGGGGAAATTCCTGAAACTTGGAGGTGAGCTGAGATAATCACTATCTATAAAACGGGTGATGCCACTATCCCCTCCAATTACAGACCCATCAGTCTGATTGACAATTTGCAAAATATTTTTTGCCAGACAAGTTCTAGATAAACTTCAAGGTTGGATGGACGATACCACGATATTGTCTCCTTACCAGGTGGGTTTTCATCCAAAAATAAGCACATGCGACCAGGCTTTCAGATTTACCCTATTAATATGGAAACATGTGCTACTAAGAAAACAGAAACTCTATGTAGCATTCGTAGCTCTGAGAGCAGCTTTTGTTCTGGTACCGCATGACTTGTTATGGAAGACAATGCTCAACCTAGGTGCTCCAGCAGATCTGGTAACATTGATAGCCAAACTCCACAAGAATAATTACGCCCAGGTCAGATGGGGGAAAAATTGTAAATTAACCGAGAAGATACCGAGACAGCGAGGAGTGCGCCAGGGGTGTGTTCTTGCCCCCACATTATTCTCTCTGTTCATTATCGATGTGACAAGCAGATTGATGGGCTACAGAAATGATCCCCCTTCCCTGAATGGCAAGAAAGTCCAAATCTTGTTTTTTGCAGATGACTCTTTATTAATATCGACAACACCTATAGGTGTGCAAATTTTACTGGATACATTTTTAGATTTTTGTAGGGACAGGAGCTTGGAACTCAACACTGCTAAAACAAAATATATGGAGTTGGGAAAGTACTGGGAGGTCTACGTGAGATCATGATTGCATGTGAACCCCTTGAGCTGGTAAAATATTTTGATTACCTTGGCATAAGACTGAGTGAGTCACTCAGTTAGGAATACCAGTTAAGCAAGAGTTACCTTGTCCTATGTCATAGATCCAAATCAATATTAAGATTCCACAAACAGTCATACATTCAATCTCTAACCCCAGCACTGGAAGTTTATCGTGCTAAAGTCCAAAGTGGAGCAATGTATGGAGCAGAGATATGGGGCCATATCAGTGTAAATAAACTAGTGATCTGTGAAGACATCTTTGCCAGGTCACTCATTTCGGTACCTATTACCACCCCATTAATTCCCCTATTTTTGAATTTAGGGATAAGGAGAATAGGTGTAAGGGATGCCCTGAAGCCCCTAACTTATTGGTTGCGATTATGGACAACCCCTCAACTCATTGACTACCGTAACTCCTTGCGGGAGGTACTGATGATCAATGGTGCAAAATAACGACTGTGGTTTAAGCATATCGCAGATTGGTGTAAATCGAGGAACATGTTGGATCTATGGGAATGCCCAGATAGGGCCACAAGAGGTGATCTACTGAGATTAAAAGCCAGGTATTGGGTGGTGGTGGAGGAGCATTATGCTATCAAATCAGCTAATGGGCAGCTAACATCAACATTTTTAACTATTAAATCATGTCTGCAATTTGAACCCTTTCTGGATCAAATCTCGCCCCCCTTGCTAAAAGTTTATACGTCAGATTCAGATATGGCAACCTGCTCCTAAAGTTTCCTGGAAAAGAGGCTGTTGGTTTACTAATAGATTCTTGTTCTGCCTGCACTAAAGCCAAAGAAACCGAAGAACATGGGCTTCTCTTTTGCCCTAAATACCAACAGATATGCAGGAGGTGGATAAGACCAATTTGCCTAAACTTAGGAGCAAGGCAATATCAGATTGCATATAGAATCTTCAAAACTGACGTATCAGAGCCAATAGTTTTTGCCGTTAGCCGCTTTTCATTTGCCTTCTGGATAACCCAACAGAAGCTTTTACCTTAGGTTGTATTGCAATATTAACTGTCCACCATTGTGTTATGCTTTGTTTATTTTATTATTATTTATTTATTTATTTTTTAAACATAGTGGAGAAGTGTGGCTCAATGGTTAGAGCAGGCAGACCATGATGCAGAGTTCTGGCCAGGGACCAGGGTTCGATTCCCGCCTCGGCGGGTCTCGGGCTCATAAATTCCTCTGACCGAATATTCTCGCCTCAGTGCCTATTCTGATCATGGGTCCCATGCTGCAACTCTGGGCAATAGCTTGCTTAGTCTCCACAACGGCCCCCACAGCGCGAGGGATGCCTGGTTTCACCATGGGGATGCCCAGGAGTGGACACTTCACAGGGAAGAACCAGAAAGGGTTCCCTTGCGGTATTCGTACAAGCGCCGGGAAACCCATTCAGGGTAGCTGCGCGCTATACAAGTAAAAAAACATTTACATTTATGCTGAACAATGAAATTAATGTACTGTGTATTGCAATAGAGCTCCCTTTTTTTCAATGTCCTTGTATGCAGCGTGGTTACCAGCAGGAAGGCTGTACTAAAGTTGTTTTTTATGTATTTTAGTGTGGGTTTTTATCAACCACTTTTATTGCATATTTTAATCAAGATCCGGAAATTCATTCGTACTTTATATTTTTCAGATTGTAAACAGAAGAATGTATTATTTTGGTATACTTTGATGGTTTGAAACAAATAACTGAATAAAGTTATTTGTTGATGATGATGAAATCCCCCAGCTAAGCATTTCCTCCAACCCTTGATGGTAAGTGTGCAGTTCTGGAGTAACCCAGATCCTTCTCCAGTATAGGATTGGTCTATTACCAGACCCATCAGAGACTAGTCTGAGCCACACATCCAACCTAAGGTAAAGCAGTGGAGTACAAATTGGAAGGCCAAGAATCCGCTTCAAAAATGTGGTCTTTAAGTTACAAGGGCATTTGAATCCTTGTGCCCCCATAACACAACACCATAGAGAGCAGCACCCCAGGCTTGATTTTTATAGACTTGAATTACCGGGGAAATGATGTTTCGACAGCCCCCCCATATAATGTTCTAGTTTGAGTCTACATCCTGAAATGTGCGTAGCCCACTCCAAATGCTAGGGGAGGGTGATCCTGAGATATTCAAGGTTTGCACCCATTCAAGAGGGGTTCCCTTCAGTGTGGGGTTGGCTCTAGTTGTCGGGATGGGATTAAACACCATATATTTCGGTTTTGTCACATTGTTTTCCAAGCCCCTCAGTCTGCAGAAGCTACTGAATTTATCTAAGATGTTCTGTTTCTCCAATAGAGATTTGGACAAGAGAAGTGTATTGTCTGCAAACATTAGGGCAGAAACCTTTATGTTGGCTAATCTTCGGGTATCACTCTCGCATAAATTTAGGTGGGCTATCAATTTGTTGACATAAAGTGTGAAAAGGATTAGGGCAACAACACAGCCACGTCTCACCCCCTATTGCCAAGAAATGACTCAGTCACTTCACCCACTGACCACATCTGACCAGGGCAAAGTTATGCTCATGTAGCCTTACAATCATTCTTAGGAGATAGTTAAGGATCCCCATGATGGCTAACACTTGCCACAACGTGAAGCTGGGGACCAGATCAAAAGCAGATCATAGGTCTACAAACACCATGTATAGTCATCCATCCTCAAGGGCCACAGTTTTCCAGAATAGCAACTGGTGAATAAACACCAGATTAATGGTGGAGGTGGAGTCTTGAAAGCCAGCTTGTAATAGGATGAGTATGTCATTAGCCTCCATCCAGTTCTGTGGTCTATCTAGCATGATTCTATTGAACGACCTATAATGGGTTGGTAAGAGAGGGGAGTTTTTTCTATTAGTCAGTATAATTTAGGCCCCCGCTCACGATGGGGTAATGTGTAACCCACTCATGACAGAGTTAAAGTATAACATAAAGTATGGGCCCCAAACATCAATCTCAGCAAGGAACAGGTCACCCAGGGTTTTATCTATCCCTGGCACTTTGTTGGGAATTTTCTCCTTGATTGCTGAACACACTTCCTGGTTTGTAATAGTTGGGTATTCTACACTTTCATTTATATCACCAGACCCTATCATGCAGGAATCCATCTCTATTGTTGTGAAGGCACAATCTCATTCCAACAGGGAATACAAACCAGAGAAGTGTGCTACCCAATCGGTAGCAGCAATTCTGTTCTCAATGGGGCAATAGCCTTCCTTGCTTCCTGTAGCTACTAGGTTCCAAAAGGAGCGATGGTTATCCTCTTTTGCAGTGGCTAATAGACCTTCCCACCTCCCTTGATCCCATTCCTTTTTATCTTCAATGATAGTTTTTTTGTAGGCCACCCTTCGAACTGGTATCATCCTTTTGTCTTGTTGCTTTATAAAAGCATTTAATGCATTCTTTACATTTCTACAAAATTGATTAATCCAAGAAGGGGATTTACGAACAGTACTGTCAATAAATGGGATTAATTAGTTTGGAGAAACGTTTTTAATTTAACAGGATCACCAAAAAATCTTGTGGTGCCTTCATGGGTAATTTTGCATATGCAGGGATGAAGGATGCCATATCATATCTTCCGCTGTTTCATTTGAGGTCTTGAATCAAAGAAATCCTCCCGTGTGTTATTTGTTGCAGTAGCAATGTCTTGAGAAATAAAAATATTGTGTCCAGACCAAACAAGATGACGTTTTTCCTTGGCAGCTTTCAAGACGCCTAGAAGGTTAGTAAATTCAAGAAATAGCATAATAATTCCCCTAGGTTTGGAAGATTGAGCTTGAGGATGACCTAGACGATGTGCTCACTGGATGCTGAGAGGACGAGCAGAGGGAAGTCCACGAAGATCATGAGGAAATTGTTTCAGAAAGTCAAGTAATTTAGGGCCCTCGAGTAGACCATATAGGCAAAGGTTACAGTGTCAATTTCTATTTTCAAGATCATCGGTATATATTTTGAGTTTTAAAATTACCTGATCAAAAAAAGAAATTTTAGTATTCACATCCTGGAGTTGCTTCCATTCAACCATTTTATTTTCCATAATAATCCAGAGGTCCTCAATTTGTTGAAGATTTTCATTGGTGGTGCACATAAACGTTTTAAGCCCCATACCTCAGCAAGGATGGTGTCTAAGACTGAATGAGAGGACATAATAGGCAACTGAGGGTCATTTTTCAACCACTTAGGTTTTGTGCTGGAAGAGGTGGGTGTAGCAGATGCAAGAAGGTTGTTGCCATCTTAGCGCAGCGTGCAGTACGATGAGGAATATTTGTTATGTCTTGTTCTGCCCATATAAGGAGTAGTGTTGTAAAGAGTGCAGTTTGGAGGCAGGCAATAAGTGAGAGAAATCTTTGAAACCAGGCAGTAGTGTTATACAGTTACAATTGTGTAGTTGAGTCAGGAAAATAAGAAATTAGAAGGTATCAGAGTTCCAATTAACACAAAAAGACAGTGAAATAGTCAAAAATGAATCCTAATAGCATCCATATCATCGACAAAGAGTGTTGGGGAGAAAGGAAAACCCCTAGAAGAGGGACGGAGGGAAGTGTATCTGTTCATATGTTATATAAAGGATTGCAAATAATATAAAAAGAGCAAGTACAGAAATCATTGTCAGGAAATGCAGTGCTGTTTCCATAAAGCAACGCTGCAGCTCCAGGCAGGAAAGACTCAAGGTGCAGAAAAGGGAGCTTAGAGATGAATATCAGAGGCAGGCGAAATAAGGCTAGTAAGCATACCTTAAAGTAATTGTTATCGTATTTATATAGTGCTTACTACCCCTGACCAGGCGTCAAAGTGCTTTATGGGGAGTAGCATGCTACTCTGGAACTCAAAGAGGATTAGGGGTCAAGTACATGGAAGGCATACATGTATAAGAAAAGTAATATATCAAGATTTTAAGTTGTATTTAATAAACTCAGACTTTCAAGTGTTGCTGTACTTTAAGTACTTATTGTAACCAAACTTTTGGTGATATCATAAGAAATGCCAAAAATATGAGGATAAATGTCAATGAGGAAGGCGCTGCACAAAATAACAGACGCTCGTGCGTTTACCCGGTATCACCACCTTATCTCGGGGTCTCATTAATGTTGCCGAAAAATAGGTTGCAGAAAGACCTCCACAGTCAGGAATAGCAGCAAAACATCAGCGGAATTTCAAAGGAAGGATTATGCCACATTATTTCGGTTTTAAGCAGTAAAATGCTTTGCGATGCAATGGAGCTCAAGAAAGTGCCGCCATTTTGATCGGCGTGTAGGCCACGCCTAGATCACTTTAACAATGAAGACACTGCATTGCCCTGCTGATTGTGTACTAGTAGTGGGACAGCCTAGATTATTTGCTGCTTATGTGAAGGTATACCTCCACCAACACCATTTTTATTATGCTATGCTTATGAGTTACTTGGAACTTACATAGGAGCATGGTTCATTTGTTTCGGTATCCAAGGGCTCCCTAATCAAATGATTAAGGGTCTTGGATTACTTGTAACTTACATAGGAACCTGGTTCATTTGTTTCTGTATCCAAGTACTCCCTAATCAAATGATTAAGGATCTTGGATTTTTCTATCATTCCATTTTTTTAGGAAAAGTACATTGCACTAGAGTGATCGACCATCGTATGCTCTTCTACAGTAGTTAACCCTCCCATGGTCCAACCTCCTGGGAGCGAGCATAAAGCATATCCCTCTTTAATTATTCATACATTCATTTACTTTGCTCAATGTTTAAGGGTTTTCAGTGACTCTGGGAAGCATTGTAGCGCGTGTTCAGCAATAACCGAAGCGAAAGAAGCAATACATAATATTTTCCTATTTTGCTGTTGTGGGAAGTGTAGAAAATTCTGGTGTTGACGAAGTGCAGAGCATTCGTTCTTGGAGGAAATACATATTTTCACACCGAACAGACACATAAATAAGCCTGACAGCGAAAATGGCAGAGTGCAGTGGTTTAATTAAGAACAGCAGGGCTATTACACCCCTCCCCCACCGGGCTCATAAATCTTTTTAAATAAGACTCAATTGTTTTTATCGAGCGCAGACAAATTGGAAGAGGGCATTTACATTTCTCTGCCAACTCCATTTACATGTTTTTTACACCGTGAGCATTCCTTAATGAATACTGCAAGTGTGTCATAAATGTAAAAAAATAAATAACATCAAAGGTTATTCATAATCATAATTATTATTAATAATGGGCTTAGGTGTGGATAAAAATCCACTGCTATTCCAGCCTTGTATTCTTTAGTATATTTTATCCGCAATTTTTTCTCCTGTTCGTTTTCGCTTGGTGGTCTCTTTTCCCGAACCCCACAAAGGTGCCAGTTTTGGAACTTTTTTAAGGTAGAGTTATAGACGTTACACACTGGGGGCCTGATGCACAAATATTTTTTTCTGCCGAAAATACATGTGGGTGTTCCAAGGCATATCAGGGACACTGAAATTTTGCGGCAGGAGAGGGCCATATTATGCGTCAGGATTGAGTAAATTACGGAACAAGAAAATAAAAACTATGCAGTAGAATCATTTTGTGATAGTATTACTAATTTTTTTTATCATTTTTTAAACTTCTTAACACTTGTCTGGGCATTAGTTGCACCCATTTAGTACCAGTTTAACTCCCAAGTATAGCAATAAGCTACAGAAAGGTGATCAGTCAAAGTTTGCAAAGTGCCTTCAACTATGCTGCAACATGTCTCACTGACTTTTTAGTAACTTTTGAACCGTTTGAGCTAGAAACAATTTTTCTGGTTAAAATCTGCAGATTATGCAGCAGATTAAGGTAAATGCGGCAAATCTATAATTATGCGAAAATCATTGCAGCCGCACAATCACATAATTCCAGTGGCCCTGGGCATAGTCCGTCTTGTATGGTTGTGAAGCCCTACAAACATATACGTTTGCGAGCATTTACAAACTCTAATCCAACTCCTTCCCACTTTGGAAATTGTCAGAAATGTACTCCTTTCCCGGAGGGTAAGGGAAATGGATCACCCTTGTAGGAAGGTGGATATCTGACTATATGGTTACCCCAACTTTTTGCCTAGTGTTTAGCTGGTTTTCAACTTAGTTGGCCTGGGATCCTGCTATTCAGGGCCCCAGGCTATCTGCTCTCTGTAAAATGGACTCCATGTACTTTTGGGTACATATCTAATTGGGTATTGGGTCACCTTGTGAGCCCCTGTATAGTGTACCATAGGTACCCAGGGCATAGGTGCATCCAAGGCCTACCAGGGGCTGCAGCATGAATTATGCCACCCCTGGCTGGCCATCCAAACTGACAACACAGGCTGATCACTCAGCTTGGGCAAGGGTGTGTAATCACCCTTTGCTTAGATATAGTATTCCTATATCTACCCTTATATATAGACACATATATACCTATAAGTCACTCCTATGGCAGGACTTAACAATCCTGAGGGCCGAGTGCTTGGTTTTATGTGAGATGGTGCTCTAGCATGAGCTGAGCCTGTCTGCAGTTTTCGGAACCATGTCCTTATAGCTGTTCTATGATATAGCCATACCATATACTCTTAAGTGCATTATAATCCTCGCGGTTAATGCTAACTTTGGTTTGGCTTTATCAAAACATGTAGTGTAAGGTGTCAAACACTTTGGAACACTATCCCCCCCGCCAGTTCTGGAGGCGAGGGTAGCATTCCACCTTTCTAGAGGGAGAAAAGATGTAGTTACTGCTTTACCTGGTTAAAGTTAAACAGAGCCTCAGCATCACAAAATGGATGCTGCTGCCACAGAAACGAGTCTGACCTCCTGCCGCTGGACGAAACTCCAGCAGGGAAGGCCTGGACAATAGGTTTCCTGCCTTGGGAGGTGCTAGCACCTCCCCAGACAGGCTTTTAGTGTATTGGGGGAGAGAGGGCTGCAAAATGAGACACTGTCTGGGGCACACAAGGTGCTCCATGCATAGCCCTGTTCAAACCAGTTGCTGGGGCACTCCAGCCCCAGCTCTGGTGCAAAACTGGACAAAGGGAAAGGGGTGTAACTACACCCTTCCCAGGTTCCACCCATAGGAGGGACCTAGCAGGTAATCCAGCCCCTTAGTTTAGTATAAAGTTAGGAGCTGTGCCTAGAGACTAGATTTATCCTGGAAAGAAACTCTGAAATGAAACTCTTGGACCTTCGACTTTCCATATCGACTGGAAGACTGAAGACATCTCCCTTGTGGTCAAGGAGTGGCCACCTTGTGCAAACAGGCACCAACAGTAACTTGCCAGTTTGCTTTGTCGATGCTCCAGCCGGAACCCGAAGACTTAGCGATGCAGGAACTAGACTTCCAAACTTCTCTGACTCTGACCCACATCCACAGCAAAGCTGAGACCCGTGGTGGACACGAGAGACGTGGGGCCGGACATCCTGGACTACCTACTTTTTGCTACCTGTGCAGCTCCTGAGGTACCCTTGAAGCTGTTCATTGGGGTTTGAGAAGCCCCAGACCCGAGCAGCATTTGCATTGAAGCTCAGCCCTCCACACTCCATGAGTGCCGCGTGGGGCCTGCGCCTGCATTTCAGCTCAACGCGTCTTTGTGGTTGCTAGCCCATTGGCTAGTAAGCCCTCTGAAGACATCCTTGTAAAACTACACTGATTGCCTGGTTGCTCCGGGCTTTTTCCAGCTTCCCTGCAAAGGAGAAGCTCCCCAGACCATGCTGGTCTGAATTGAAGCCAATCTTCCTATCCTGCGTGGATTGCACTTGCCAAGGTTTGTTGGGTCCAATACAGATACCGACACCGCCAACAGCTAGATCTGTCATGGGAAAGCTTGACTCCAGCTTCTGGTTTTCGTCGATGCCTCCTGGTCCTCGTGGCTGCAGAGACACGCTTCACCTCTTCACCTGATTGCATCTCGACATCGCCTGGTTCCTTCCTGGTCACTGGCTAGTGACCCAGACTCTGTCCCCTCTGCTTTCAGGTTCTTCTCGACGCCGATCCACTCTTGGATCCACCCGGACACTTTTCTCCTGGTTACCTACAGCACTTTCTTGCAGCTCTCCATAGGAACCAGCGACGAAACCCGACACAAAAGAACACCTATGCACCCGGCTACCCTGGGTGAGGTAACTCGAGTACTCCGGTGCTCCCGTGGGTATTAACTATCCAAGTGTCCTAGTTTAACAGGGTTTTCCCGTAGTCCATCCGGAAGTGTCCAAAATCTACTACTTTGTAACTTTTACGTTCCCATTGAAACTCTATGGTAATTCGTGTGTGTGTTTAGACACTGCACGCGTTTCCCATGGGCCTCCTACTTCCACACCCTTGGTTGTTCAGTGTAGCCCCAGTGATTTCCTAGGCCCTAGGCCTACTCACCTTTCCTGAAGTGGTCCTTATACCACTTATTTAGTATATGGTTCGTGAGGCCCCTAGGGCAGAATTGTATTTGTGCAACTTATAGTTTGCTTATTGAGTAATTTGTGCTGTATCTCGAACTCTGACCTCATAAAGAGTGCAGAGGGGTTGTGTTAGTGATAAATACATATATATTTGATATATACCTTGTGTGGTGTCCTTTCATTTGGTATTCAAGGGATTATATATGGTAAAACAGCTGGTTTCACATGCTCTCTGAAGTTTTAGCCTAAGACTGCTTTGTCCATGCTACCACTAGGATAGCTGGTCTATAATGTTGACTTTACAACCATCACCATAAGGGTTGTTTGGACTGGTGCAAGGTGCCCACTAGAATAGTGGACATCATATACCAGGCCTACTTCTCACATTGGTGGCAGCGGTGGGATAACAGCTTGCTGATTGTTTTACCATACAATCTTAGGATATCATTTGAAATATCACATTAAGGTACCTAGAGGTACATATAAATCAAGTCTTAAATACTTAAGTTCTACTGAACTTAGTTGTTGTAGAGCAAAGGGCCTAGCACCCCCTGACTACAACTCCTAGAGAGGTTTAGTAGATAACACTTAGTGTAGGTAGGTGCACACATCACACCTCACTAAAAAGATGTCAGTGAGAGGAGAACCTAGTGGATCCCTCCCAGCAGAAGTTGACCTTCCCAATGCACCTTCTAAATATGACACATTTACCTTCCATGAGTTGAGACACTTATGTACAACTAGAAATTTGAAGCAAGGTTCAAACCCTACTCTTAAGCATCTTATAGAGATACTAGAGGAGTATGATGTAGCTAAAGCAGCTAACCTAGTCAAAACAAGTAGTACAGGGGAGGGTGATCCATCAGCAGATTTCCCTGATGAGAATCTAGGGGATGATTATGATGATGAGGATGATGACACTGATCAGGTCCAAGTTTTAGAACTTAACCAGATCAATCTAAGCTTACATGGGGCTGGAGAGGGCATAGCCCCATTCAGATCTCCAAGCAGGCTTAACTCTGGGTCCAGAAGGAGGAGATCCCTGTCCAGGGAATCTCACCATTCCAATAACTTACTAGGGTCTGATGCCTCTGCTCTGGGGAGAATGACTTCCCCTCAGAGGAGAGAGCACCAGGCCAGAATGAAGGAAGTGAACCTGAGGATTGAGAGTCAAGAACTTGCCCTGGCCAAAGAGAAACTGGCTCTTGCAAGAGAGCAAAAGTTAAGTGGGTTAGAACCCACTGATGGCAGCAATACACATAGAAGTAGGGAAGGGGCATATGACCATAGAAACCTAAGTAACATTGTCCCTCCCTACAAGAGTGAGGATGACATCCACAAGTGGATAACTGCTTTGGAGAGGGCCTGTAAAGTGCAACAGGTACCCCAGAGTCAGTGGGCAGCTATAATATGGCTCTCCTTTTCAGATAAAGGCAGAGATAAGCTCCTTACAGTTTGTGATAAGGATGTTGATAACTACAAAATCCTGGAGAGTGCTCTGATAGATGGGTTTGGTTTATCCACTGAGCAGTATAGGTTGCTGTTCAGGGATACCCAGAAGACACAGACTCAGGACTGGACTGATTTTGTAGATTGTTCTACTAAGGCTCTGGAGGGCTGGTTATTGGGAAGCAAAGTACATGACTATACAGGATTGTATAATTTGATTATGAGGGAGCAGATCCTTGGTAATTGTCAAAACCAGCTTCTACACCAGCACCTGGTGGACTCTGATCTGACCTCTCCCCAAGAATTGGGTAATAAGGCAGACAAATGGGTCAGAACCAGGATTAGGCCTAAAAATCAGGGTGGTGACCAGAAGAAAGATTCTACCAAGCCTCAAGAGAAAGGTGGGGATAAATCTAAGGACAAATCCACTACAGGGCCCCAAAAATCCTCTGAGGGGGGTGGGTCCCAAAATCCTTCCTCTAACGTTAAGAAACCTTATTGCCATGTATGTAAGCAACCTGGCCATTGGAAAACTGACATCAGTTGCCCAATAGCCAACAATAAGTAAAATAGTCCTCCAAGTAACACTCCAAAACCTCCTGATACTATTAGCAGTAATCCCCCAGGTGGTGGGAGTACCCCCAAAACTGTGGCTGGGTATACTTGGGGAACTCAGGTGGACTCTGGCCTAACCAGGTCCCCTAATACAGAAACTCTAGTCGTGAGAATGGCATGGGGTTTGCCAACTTCACTGCTTGTCCCAACACTTTGGGCAAGTACAGACAGGAGCCCCTCATCAAGTGAGTGTATTCCAGTGCTAGGTTGCTGCTGCAGCCTTACACTCTAACCAACAGCACAACAGGAATAAGGGTATGTGGTCTGATGGCTAGAAGTCCCGGCAATGAAACTGTTAGGCGTCAGTTAGAGTGTACGGCTGCTGCACAGGAATACGCTGGCCATTGACTGTCAGAGCGCCTAATGCATTTCGGCCAAGTTTGGTTCATGTGTACAGTGCACAATTGATACTTCTTTTGCTGTTATATGTAGCACACACTTTGCACAAGGGCATTAAAGCGCTTGAAATGAGAAGTGCAACTTCTACATGAAAGCATTCTTTATTTTGTTTTTATTTCAAGGGGAGGTGAAATGCCAGTGTCCGCTATACATCCTGTGATTCTGGGCAAATCACTTAATCACCCAGTGGATGAAAAAAAAATAGGCATCCATGTAAAACTTCTGCTTCTCAGGTAAAAAGCTTTACTACCCTCTGGCCAAATTTGAACTATATAAAACTGCAAAGAATACCAACTATGCCCAGCACATATGAGCCGAACTTGGCCGAAAGATAATAGGGTGCTTTGCATTGAATAAGAAAATGCCAATATTGTCTTCCTTGAAACAATGCCCCCCAGACATGCCCCTACCAAACCCCTCCCAGAGGCAAGTCCTCTCTCCCCCTCTTGCCCAACTGACTGCGTCCCTTTTACCTTTGAATTACACCAGTGACAACATGATTTGGTGCCTTTAAAGGTCGCAGTTTATTCAAATATAATATGGTTGTACATTTGCAACTTTATTGGTCATTCAAAACGTCCATGTTAGTGTATACTTTCATTGTCTTTGTACATTTCTTGTCGTTATGTGCCCTTAGACAGCACCATTCTGCGGGGGCCCTTTTGGCGGGCCTCTGTGTCTGCGGTTCCAGGCTTCAACTTGCTACCGAATTCAGTGGATGTCCGTCAGGACCTGCCCAGGCTGCAAGTGCCGTTCCGTTTGCCCTGGACCTTTCGCTGGCCCCTCGCGTGCTCCTCAGGGGCCCTGCCGCGTGGCATCCCAAGGACCGCGTGCAAGCCTTTCCTCTACTCTGCCTGTGGCTGTGTCTTTGTTATTTCACTCCCTCAGTACCCCTGCCGTGAGGCATCCCAAGGGCCCTGTGGGGGTGTCCCATCTATTCTGTCTATGGCTGTGTGCCGTCATTCGCTCCCTCAGTGCCCCTGCCGTGAGGCATCCCAAGATCACTGTGGGAGTGTCCCATCTATTCTGTCTATGACTGTGTGCCGTCATGCGCTCCCTCAGTGCCCCTGCCGTGAGGCATCCCAAGCACACTGTGTGTACCTTCAATCTATCTCTACTAAGTTTCTCTCTTTTTTCTATCTTTCTTGGGCTTCTTCCGCCTCACCTCTACTTTGCGGCTGTGATGCCCGCGTCCTTTGGTGTGGGTGGGATTCTTTCTTCTTCCAAGCATGGATGGGGGGGTTGTGTGTTCCTTCCGGGCCTTGCACCCTTATTTACCCCACTCCTGCTTGCCAACTCGCCCCCTAATTGGGGGGGGGGGGGTCATTGGCTACCTTGGGGCGACCCCCTTTTCGCAGGCTTCCGCGTCGGGGGGATCGTCTCCCGCCTCTGGGTGGCATTTGCCTCGGGCCCCTATCGGGTCCGGCTGCGCCTTCCCCGGCCCGGGATTCAACCCCTCCCAGGGGCGAGTCCTCCCTCCCCTATTGCCCAACTGACTGCGTCCCTTTTACCATTGAATTACACCAGTGACAACATGATTTGGTGCCTTAAAAGGTCGCAGTTTATTCAAACATAATATGGTTGTACATTTGAAACTTTATTGGTTATTAAAAATGTCCATGTTATTGTATACTTTCATTGTCTTTGTACATTTCTTGTCGTTATGTGCCCTTAGACAGCACAGTTCTGCGGGGCCCCTTTTGGCGGGCCTCTGTGGCTGCGGTTCCAGGCTTCAACTTGCTTCCGAATTCAGTGGGAGTCCATCAGGACCTGCCCGGGCTGCAATCGCCGTTCCGCTTGCCCTGAACCCTTTGCTGGCCCCTCGCTTGCTCCTCAGGGGCCCTGCCGTGTGGCATCCCAAGGACCCTGTGTGAGCTTTTCCTCTACGCTACCTGTGGCTGTGTCCTTGTATTTCAGTCCATCAGTACCCCTGCCGTGAGGCATCCCAAGGGCCCTGTGGGAGCGTTCCATCTGTTCTGTCTATGGCTGTGTGCCGTCATTCGCTCCCTCAGTGCCCCTGCCATGAGGCATCCCAAGGGCAATATGTGAGCCTTCCATCTACCCCTTGTAATTTTCTCTCTTTTTTGGGTTTCTTCCACCATGCTACCTATGGTTTTACGATCGGAGGGCGCTCTCCCTGCTCTCCCTACCCCTCTTTCCTTACGAGAAACCCATTTGCTCTAAGATCCCTCCTATGTTTAGCAGAAACATGTCCATCCCCACCCCTGTCAGGTTTACCCCATCACCCAAATGATAACCCTGGGATCTCAAGTTGATGAACCTATGTCTCATAAAAACCCCAGCCATTGGCCTTGCATATTTTTTCCATGGTGATATTCAGTTTGAGTCTTGACTTCTCCACTGCGCCCAGATTCTCGGCCCCCCTCCATGCTTTGCGTACTATTATCTCCGAAAAGATAACCTCGGCCGGGTGGACTAGTCTAGCTATGGCTGTGAGGCGTGCCTGCATTTTTTCCAGGAGGCCCCTCCTCCCCACTACTGCCAGGTCATTTCCCCCCCCCGGTGGATAACTACTGCATCCGGTTTGCCACCTTGTCCAAGTATTTCCTGCACTGCGGGGAGAAGTTGGTCTCATTTCATTCCTGGTTGCTCTAGCCAGATTACTTCCGTGTCCCATAGCCATATTCCACCAAATTCACGCCTGACTGCTGCCCACCTTTGGGCTTGCGTTACGTATGAGTGCTCCACAATCCAGACCTTCTTGCATTGATCCGTCAAATGATAACGATTACTCAATCTCCTTGTACCAAAAAACGGTTAATAAATAAAATGCAATCGCAAATTTAATTGATTAATTAAAACAATGTGTAATAATGTATTGTAGTCTTTCCAACGATTCACTGCAGAACAAAGTACATATATTGTGATTATCCCTCCAAAATGATTTAGGGTAGATGTACTGCATCAGCCAGTGATTTAGATAATCCTTGACCTACTCTTCAGTCTGTTCCTTAAAAGAAACATACATTGGTAAAGTGAACAACTCTCACTTTACTTAACCCCTTAACTGCTGAAGCTTTTTTACCCCCACGTGTGGACATGCACGTTGATTCATCTAAATATCAGGGGTAGGGAAAATGACATCACTTACCCTTTTTCCTAGTGTCATCATATAATTGTTGACACTTAATGTTACCAGGAAGGGTTGTACGTGATCCTGATGACATCACAATAATTGATACTGTTGACGTTAATAGCCCCAATGCGCACAATTATAGAATAACACAACAGGTAATAACACAGATCAATGTCTAATTTATATACCACCTATTTTATTATGATGCTCATTTGATAGAAACATTACAGATTTCGCTTTTTTTACTGTATAAAAATATACAAGTTTGTTCAAAGAGGCAACACTGGGATTTTACATTATTTAAATGACAAACAGTCATTTATTATCTATCTATGCAAATAACATAGGTGTCTTTTTATTCAAATACATGTTTTTAAGGTAATGAAACTTGGCAATATGTTGTTTAAACCAAGTTTCATTTTTTAAATGTTCATTAAAGTGCCCATTGCACTGCTGAATGTCTTTGTTTAAATTATTTAAAAGTTTAATGTCCTAAGAAGCAACAGGAGGTAAACCATGCTCATCGGGGGTCCCAAGGGGAGCCCAGGAGTCATGACATCCATGAGTGTGGAGCCCTTTTTAGGTCTCGTCCTATTGATCGCGCAAACGATAATTGGATGAGACTATTAAGGGCAAAACAAGCTCTGAAACCACCAGGCGGATTACGTTGAGTGCATGTGCTCGTGGACGCGCTTACCATTTGCTCCCCCAGCCGCCTGCCTCCGAGAGCTTCACTTCAAAGGCATGCGCTCCCCCGCCCCCTGCTTCACACTTTTCACGGCCGCCAGGCCGTGTCTCGCATTTCTCCTCCCCCCTACCCACAGCAATCGGTGGTCCAATGTTTTAAAATACGGCACTCTTCGCGTTTTTGCAGTCAGAAAATATGGTACTCACGGGTTGTTGCAATCAGCGGTGCAACGTTGCTCACATCTCGCAAAACAGCGGCACTGCGTTCTGCTTTACTATAGCTCTCCATAGCGCATGTTGTTTATACGACCTCAGAGTTTTCTTTTATACTTGCCATTAGCATATACATTTTGAAGCAGCAGGGCGTTCTATTTGTTTTGTTGGTGTGTGGCTTTTAGGTAGCGTCTATACTGTGGTATCCCGCTTGCAGCTCCAGTGGATTCTACATTAATCAATATAACCGTGCTTTCTTTGTCAAAGCCATATCCGTCTTCCATTTTCGAGCCGGGCTGTTTACAAACTCCTCTTCCTTTCTGAAAACACTGCTTACAAGTGTTTTGCCGAAGTTTTCCCTACTTTGCTTTCATAGTGTGATCTCCTCTGTAGGAGGAAATGCTCCTCAATCAGCGGCGCAACATTGCTCACAAACATGTTTTGTAACTTTATCTCGCAGAAACAGCGGCGCTGCATTCTTCTCTATACTATAGCTCTCCATAGCACATGTCGTTTATACAACCTCAGCGTTTTATTTTATACCCACCATCCTACGCAACTTCAGTGTTTTCTTTTATACCTGGCGTTAACATATACATTTCGAAACTGCAGCGCGTTTTATTTGTTTTCTTACTGTGTGGCTTTTAGGTAGTGGCTATGCTGTGGCAACCCGCTTACAGCTACCACTAGGGTGTACAAAGCCCTCATAGCTGTGCGTGTGCTGGATCAGCCGGTGTAGTGAGATCTTGCGCAAAGGGGTATGCTGGCTGGTTGTTTTTTGTTTTGTTTTGTTTTGCAGTTATTATATAGCACGACCTCCCCCAAAAGTAGTGGCAAGCTTTACAGGAGAACTAGTTACATTGCACAAGAACACATTAACTAATTTGCCCAGTATCGCAGGATAGTGAGCTAACGTCCTGACTTGTTGTGCCTTTCTGCCCTCTGTTAGACTCGTTTTTTGTGCCTTTCTGCCCCCTGTTAGACTCGTTTTTTGTGCCCTTCTGCCCTCTGTTACACTCGTTTTTCCCTTGTTTGTCTGCCCTTCTGCCCTCTGTTACACTCGTTTTTTGTGCCTTTCTGCCCTCTGCATCACCACATCATCACTCAGCGCTACCCCAGCATCACTCAGCACCACCACATTATCACTCAGTACCACCACATTATCACTCAGCACCACCACATTATCACTCAGCACCACCCAGTGCCACTCCAGCATCACTCAGCGCCACCACAACATCACTCAGCCCCACCCCAGCATCACTCAGCACCACCCCAGCATCACTCAGCGCCACCCCAGCATCACTCAGCGCCACCACAGCATCACTCAGCACCACCACAGCATCACTCAGCGCCACCCCAGCATCACTCAGCACCACCACAGCACCACTCAGCACCACCACAGCACCACTCAGCATCACCACAGCATCACTCAGCGCTACCCCAGCATCACTCAGCACCACCACATTATCACTCAGCACCGCCACATTATCACTCAGCACCACCACAGCACCACTCAGCACCACCACAGCACCACTCAGCCCCACCACAGCATCACTCAGCGCCACCCCAGCATCACTCAGCACCACCACAGCACCACTCAGCGCTACCCCAGCATCACTCAGCACCACCACATTATCACTCAGCACCACCACATTATCACTCAGCACCACCACAGCACCACTCAGCACCACCACAGCACCACTCAGCACCACCACAGCACATCTCAGCACCACCACAGCACCACTCAGCACCACCACATTATCACTCAGCACCACCACAGCACCACTCAGCACCACCACAGCACCACTCAGCACCACCACAGCATCACTCAGCACCACCACAGCACCACTCAGCAGCACAACAGCACCACTCAGTACCACCACATTATCACTTAGCACCACCACATTATCACTCAGCACCACCACAGCACCACTCAGCACCACCACAGCACCACTCAGCACCAACACAGCACAACTCAGCACCACCACAGCACCACTCAGCACCACCACATTATCACTCAGCACCACCACAGCACCACTCAGCACCACCACAGCACCACTCAGCACCACCACAGCATCACTCAGCGCAACCCCAGGTTATAGGTGTCACATTAGCGAAAGTTATAACTATTGGCATTGTAAATGACAAAGCTATAAATTTAGCTATTTTCAAAACCAACACATAAATAAAAAAATTGTCATCTACAAGACCAATAGCTCAAACTTTCCTAATGCGAGACCTATTGCATTGCAAATGCTTGTTGATTATTGAGGTGCTTAGTGCTTACTTCTTTATAACTTATTTCCACAACATGTATCCACCCCAAATTTGCCTTCTTTTTTTCCCCATATCCTGGGGATTATAAGGTAGCCAGGGTTTGAGGATTTCACAGGAGGACTCCGAGAAAATAGCCAAAATATAGCTACACTCTGGACTATTAAGACAAATGGGTGAAAAGGTGCTCTTCAAGAAAGCAGTTTTGTCTTCTAAAAATGGCATCAGCAAAAGGTTTTCTTCTTTCCAGCTTTCTGCAAAACAAAATAAAGTGGTACCATAGTTTTAGCATCTTTGTAAGATGTATTTCATTTTTCCTCATTTTTGAAGTTTCAATCTATTCGAGTTTGTGGAGAAAACAGGTGTGAGACCCATGGGTGATCTTGGAAAGTTATATATTCCTGAAAGCTAGACAAACGTCTGAATTTATTAAAGGGGCGATTTGTGTAGATCCCTGAATGAAAAAATTTAATTGGTGATGATGTTACTTTCCATCTGCAATTTTTGGTCAAAGACTGATTTACGAAAGCAATATACTGTTACATCCGCCAGACCCTTCTGGTTACAGGTATATATAGGTATTCCCCAAAACACACAATACCTAAAGCCAACAATTAAAATGCCATAAAAATGATTATTTATTGTGTACCAACAAATGGTCATGAAGGAAACCTGAAATGCGACCAAGATACTGAGTTAAGGAACAGTGGTTATTTGCACACCACTGCACAATAAATCATGTGATTTATAGGGAATTTTGCAAAATATGTTCTTTGCCATATACTGGCTTACATTTGAGAGCCGAAAATGCAGAAAAGTCCAATTGGTGAAAGCAAATGTACTACTTTTTGCTGCTACCACAAGTCTCCTGATAAAAAGAGTACCACACTTGTGTGGCTGGTCCTAGCACCCACAACACAAAACATTCCAAAATGAGACTTTTTCATGACAAAGATCTGAGAGGGAAGTGGCGCCTATAGTCTCACCTGCATCAAGGTCGGCCGCCTGTTTTAGAACCTACTAGTTCCTTTCTCTGGGTCAAAGCACACCTGGGAGGCACACAGCCTTCCGGGTGGGAAGCTGATGATGAAGCATGCCACCAACTAGGTTGGTGGGTGAGGGTTCTTCTAAAATTCCAAATGGTTTTCCTGTCAAGGAGACTTATATGTAGGGAGAGGTGTGGCGCCGCGGCCAGGGTGACTGACGCTGGAATCTGGGGATCACGGTTCGATCGCCGGCGGCAGATTAGCCCAGCACCATGTTAATCCTGGGCAATAGCTTGCTTAATCTTCCTGACGGCCCCCAGCACCTGGAGACCCTTACGGGTGATTGTTTGTGCTTTACAAATGTGGATTATTGTTATTATTATATGCAAAAAAAGCAAACAAAATTTGTAATGCAATAATCTAATTTGAACCCTGAATTTTTATTTTATTTTTTTAGAGCTTAGCTTTATGGTTGTTCTCTTTGTTTAGATATCTATACCCAGGGGAGACAAACGAGTCCTATCATTTTCCTCCTCTTTTTCATTTGTTTTTTGATAATGATATAAAGACACGCCTACTAGATGTCCTGGAACATAGATCGCACCTATATGTAGAACTAAAGTAGGAGAGATTTGTATTTAAAGAGAAAAAAGCTGTTTCACATAATCACTAAAGCTAAACTTACACACTTTAATTGCCATAGTAAGAGTTTCGTCCAACCAGCCGCTACTAAACAGGTTACAAAAACACTACTTTTGCAATCACATAGAAAGCTGAATGTAGCAAAAGAAAGGGGTGCTTTTACCAAGGACATACTTTTGCATGATCTTCTTCCAACAAACTCATTATTTGATGGAGATGCCACAATCAAACCAATTAAGCACAAACTCATACAAGAGCTCGAAAAAAACTTTTACGTGAAGAATTTCAATTTGAAAAGATGTCCTCATTGAAAACTGCTGTTGTTGTGGACTTGATATCACAATTTCGAATGGTCAAGATTTCATCCATGCATAACTTCAGAGAGGTTGCTCAGACTGTTCTACAGAGTTCAAAGTTAGTGTGCACCTTGCAAGAACTGCACATTGTCTTTGACAGTTATCTTTAACTATCTGTCAAAGAATGTTAGAGAATCAGATGAATGTCTACATGTGGAACAACTGACATTGCCTGAATCCCAAATTCGACACCTATACCTATGGAACTTGATACATTCTGGTCAAAATCGACCAAGATGAACTTAGAGATGTTAGCTCACCAAAATATTGCTGATGCTTCAGTGAACACTGATTTCCAATTATTGCAAGTGAAATGATTGTCAATGAGGAGTTGGTGCCTGCAGAGATATATTCAAAAGGTAAGAGCTATATTGTTCAAGAACTTAACAGCAAATTGGAGGAAGCTGACCTTCATGTTGTGCCACATGTTGAGTGGGGTGTTCGAAATGGTTCCAATTGAGTCATTGGACTTTCATATGACACCGATGTTATTATTGTGCTACTTACATTTGTTGCACTTTTTGTAAGTCAAGGCTTGTCAGAGTTTTGGATAAGTTATGGAATAGGTGAGAAAATACACTTAATCCCACTCATATGCTGTACAAGCAACTTGACCCAAAGATGCCCAGTGTTTTTATCAAGGCACATATTCCTACGGGTGATGACACTATGAGCAAAATTGGAACAAAGCTTGGAGCTTTAACTACTGAACCTGCGAAGTTTCCATAAGGATTTGCTGAGAAAGATGAAGAATGTGACTTTAAAGACATAGAAAAATACCTTGTGCATGTGTGGAAAATGAGTTCTGTCACACATTTAACAATTTTCGGTACAGCGAGTTCAAGTGATCAGTTCCGCTAAATGAACTTCTACCAATGTCATATTTTGTCTGTGGACACATTAAAAGAGTGTTGTACTTGATCAGAAAAAGCATAAATGTTTTGGATCATGCATATATAGAGATAGATCCATTGTGAATTTGGTTGGGACGATATTGATGGGATGCTAACCCCTATGAAATTTCTAAAGTCTTACCCACAAAAGTTACACATACATGTACTTGCAAAACCTGTGCTACAAAAATATGTGCCTGTCAATATGCTCTTCTCAAATATTCAATATTCTGCAAATGTACCACAAGAAATTGCCTCAACAAATAAATATTGTGAACTACTAAAATGTGTCTAAAACAGGAGTGTTAAACTTTTTTTTCAGATTCAAATCATAAACATAGTTTGGTGTATATATAAAAGGAATAATAACCATTATAATTTGTTTAACTTCTATATATGTCTCTACTTCCTCCAGTATTATTATTTTTATAGATTTATAGAGCTCGCAGCTGCCCAACATGGTCTCCAGCCTCTGAGCAGGACAACAGACAAACCACTGTCTGCAAAACATAAAGCCCAGGATATAGAATTACGCTTGGCTGTAAAGGAAAGTCTTGAGATTCTTACGAAAGGTCGCTACGAGTGGCACATCCTAAGTTCCATTGGAAGAGAGTCCCACAGTTTAGGGCCCAAGTATGAAAACAAACAACCTCTCATACAAGCAAGACAAAACCTGGGCACAGAAAACAGTGAAAGGCTAGCTGATCTCAGCTGTTGGGTGGGTGAATAAGGTTTTAACAGGCTTTGTATGTAAGAGGGCACCAAACCATGTTTGGCACGGAACACGTAGCATAAAGCGCTTGCTCACCTTGAGACAATGGAGTTTATGAAGCGAAGGTGAAATTGAGGCAGCAGCAGCTGACAGGCACGCCTGAGCTGCGGAAGCCCGTTTTATATCCTTTCCAGCCGCCAGGAGAAAAACTGTTTGAAGAAATCTGATCACTTGCAGTGGTATCTCTGTCCGAACACAGAGTACAGTGCCTCCCTACCTAACAGATGTGGATGTGAGAAGTCTAAACAATTCTTGAACTTCATCCTGATCTCCTCTATCGCTTGACCGGGCGGCTTGGATCCTGTTGTTCTATCCGATGTGAATCCAGAGGTTTCGCGAAGAAATATACGGGACCCTGACGTTCGAGGTTCCCGATTACCCGTATCTCTCAGGAATGATTTGACTCCGCCCCTTGGTGCCGACCTTAGTCGAATTGCCACGCATTTGGAAATAAGAAGTTAATTTAGTGCTGTGAGTGCTGGTATACCGCCTATCACATATAGCTCATTGTTTGCAGTATCGTCATGTCCCCCCTCCTTCTTTCTGATCGCCCTGATGAAGGTGTGGCCTTAAAAATCTGGCATTGCACCGAAACGCGCGTTGGCGTGTTATAACCTGTCTGGATATATATATGTTTTGCCATATGATCTTCCACGCTGTTTGTGGGAGTACCATCTGGACAGAGGAATTGGGTTACATCTGATCGTGGAAGATTGATGGACCTGGATGAATAAGGAGTGCTTGATGTATGTATGTCTGATCACTGAATGTGTATGCTTGTCGGATGTTTTGATGTCGAGAACTGTCTGGAGTGTGTGTGGGATATGTATTTAATAAAATAAAATGTGATGTTCGTTTTGATCTTAAATTAATGTTGTATTGTTTTGAAATAACTTACTGAAATCTACAGAGAAAAATGAAAAAAACTATGAACTTAAGATAAATAAAATGATTTTTGATATTTTTATAAAACTGTGGTCCAGTCTCTGGTGTCAGTGAGCTCTCATATGCATGGTTTAGAATAAGGACTCTGATTGAGCCTATATATTAAACTAATAGGGCAGCCTCGTTTTGTGCTTTGAAAATTTGTTGTTTCCCCTGCTGGTCTGCCCTATATCTATTACTCAGGGGGCCCCTTTTGCTATATTGAGTCATCAGAATAAGAAGCCTGGGAAGATGTATCAAACTGACCAACATTTAAAGTAACAGGGAAAGTACAGTTACCTTGAAGGGAAGTATCCAAGTCAAGTTGGCAGTAAATGGACTCGACTTTATTATGGAAAAACGTCACTAGCTCATTACATTGGTGTTGAGAAAGTGAGAACACAAAATAAGATGCAGACTCTGCAACTACAAACACGAATCTCTGTTACACATGATTTGCTGCTGCCCTCTGATGCTCTTGCCCCGACGGATCTTTTTAAAACAAATTTGGCTACGACACGGGGTTCGAACAGTAAAAGAAGCCGTTTCGGTACTTTTCTCCTGCACTCTTCCATCAGACCTGGCCAGGTTTGGTAAATACATGGCCAAGCTTCGAAACAGGTTAACAAAAGACGAAGGGTCAGGCATGATGAAAGTCACTTCAGACCAACAAGCCAACTCGCCCCATTAACCAGATGGAGAAGATATCATTTTAATAACTATAACATTTTAAATCACGCAAGAATCTCACTAATGAGGACACACTGGTATATTCTTGCTGTTTTTATTTACGAATGTACAGACACAAATATTAATACATTTATTGTCTTTTATACATTGTTTTGGAAAGTTTCGTATACTAATGTCTTTTTTTTTAGGATTGTCGTTCTTTTCTCCTTTCTTCTCTGTTTTTTAAGTGGCATGCAAGATGTATTGTAAATGGTTTTAAGTAACTGTGCAATATAAATAAATATTATTACTTAAAAAAAAAGAGAAAGTGAGAGAGGAGGCAAGAAAATGCGAGCTACCAAAAGTTCATTCACGACTTTAAACAAAGTTTTCTGGCAGTGTTGAGAATTCGTGATCCTTTCTGCAAAGAAGGTAGCACAAGCAGATCTACAAAAAACGGGGGTATTTTTTAAATGCTGCCCCATAAACTGACAGCCTCAGGCACGTAGTGTTCCTCCATTGTCTCTCTAAGGCTTTGCAGCGTTTTTTGACTTGTTTAAGGGACTCGGGGAACCAAGGGGCAGGAGGGTGCATTCTGTGTTGTGATTTAACTAACAGTGGAAGAGTTGAGTCAATAGCCTCCGAGAGCCAATGATGCACAGAGATTTGGTCTGGATCAGGTTGGTATGTAAGGATAGCGATTTTGTTTAAGAGACATTTTTTAGGTGCTGCCATATCAAGTTTGGACCATTTTCTAGATTTAGCTGTAAGGTTGGCCGGGTAAGAGGGGCTGGGAGGGATATGATGGTAAAAGGTACTGCAAAGTGATCCGTCCAGCAGAGTTGAATAGGTGGTGCAATAGATAAGGTTGAAAGATTGGAAAAAATGGGGTCCAAAAGGTGCCCTGCTGAGTGAGTAGGTGAGGAATTAAGGAGCCGAAGATTAAGAATATTCAGGTCCACTATGAGTGCTGATGCTGGATTAAAATTGGAGTCGTCAAAATGCAAGTTGAGCTCACCAAGCACTGAAAAATTGTCTATCCGTAAAATATGGGGGCCAGTGAATCAGAAAGAACTGAGCCCCAGTTGTAAGAAGGCCCAGGGGAGTGATAAAAAAGAGCACCTGAGAATGTAAATTTAGGAGAAAAATAAATGGAGAAGATCAAGGATTCACAATTAGGAATCTGAAGGTTCTCAATTGTACATATGTAGATTTTCTTAAAAATAATGGCGATACCACAGCCAATTTTGTGGGGTTTATTTATCCCCAGAAGCGCAGAGTTGTCAGGAAGTTCAGCAATCACATCTGGTAGGGACCCGTCATGAAACCAGGTTTCAGTTAAAAAAGCCACATCTGGGCCAACATCAACAAGAAAGTTACATAAATGGAGCTGATGTGTGGGTAAAGAGAGCCAGTTAATGCTGAAACATCGCAATTCATTGGCTAGAGGAGAGTCAACCCAAGCAAAAGCGAGGGGCCAGGGTGCATCCACTCTGGCCAGGGAGTCAAAAACAGTCCACTGCTGGGAGTTAAGGGTACTATCAAACTGGCAACTAGTACTGTACGAAGGAGATGTAGCAGGATCAAAAACCTGACAGTATGCATTAGGTGTGGGTCTTAAATTAGACAGGGCCAGAAAGGAATAGATTCTGACGGCTTGCTCAAAAGGAGCATAGATTCTGGCCCCTGGCCCCGGCTGGACACGGACGGGCGCAAACGTGCTTGCCTTTGGTGTGCCTTTGGCGCGCGTCTGCTTCGGCATAAGTTTAAATAAGGTGGTTGCGGTAAAGACTAGACCGCACAACACTGAAAATGCAAGCAGAAGGCGGGAAGCGGCCTGAAATGGCAATGCAATGCCCTCCACACAAACGGCACACAACTGCGACAGAATGAGGAAAGAGACATGTCAGACAAAGAAGAGCCGCCATAGAAGTATAGGCAAACCTGAAAAATAGAATGAAAGCAACAAAACTGACAAAGTGCAAGTACAGGGAGGATAAGTAAAATAGAATAAAAGCAGCAATAAAATTAAGAAGCTCGTAGAGAGTAAAAATATGAGCAGAGAAGCAGCATTAAAAATGATGCATTGCCCGGCGTGAAATGCTTACCAGTGTCCTCCAGTAGGATGTGTAAGGGCAGGGTAACCGGCGATGACCCAAGCCTAGGTGTGGGTGTCCTGTCCTCCCTGTAAGTTACCTGACCAGGCCTTATATGCCTGCACAACTGACAACCAGACATCATGGCCAACAGCACGACTGTGAAGCTGCACAGGAGTGGATCTATTTGTGCTGACTCTTCCATGAGCTGACGTCACAGCTGGTGGATCTGTGCCAACAAACAGTAGGGGAAGGTCTTATTTTTACTGGAGCTTCTTCATTCCTCAACTGACACCAGGAAAAGGAGGCAGGGTTACCACTGGAGAAGCTGTTGTCAATTGAGCAGGACCACTCTCACTGCTGGTGTCAGAGATCCTCCTGTTCAACATCCCTAAGTGCCCAATTCTTCAGGTAAACCAACCAAGTGTGCTCAAACATTGATTGCGTGTCTACCACTAAACTGAATGACTATTTTTCATCTTTACTTATTGTAGTCAGAAAGCGCTTCTTGGCAGTGGGACACAATCGAACTGACCTATGGGGTACTAAACCAGGGAGGCTGTGCACACATGCAGTTAGGAGGTTGCACCTGTGTTGTAATTGTGCAGAGTCGTATCCTGTGTGATTATAGTCCTGCAGTGCCCTTATTAGAACCATGTCCGTATTGGATCTTACTGTGTGTCATAAGTTGGTGTGTAATACAAATAACCATCTTTTTCTATAAACTAACCACAGTGATGGGCAGCATGTGGGTCTGTAACTCAACTGTTTGAGTTTTGAGTTACTGCACCACCTACCAACAGTAAGTCCTTGAGAAGCGATTGAAAGCTCGCTATCAGAGGATATATTTGGTGCTCAGCTTTCTATTCCATAGAGGATCAGTCACGGGGACATCACTAGGGAAAGACCCAAATCCCTACAGTTGACTTACAATAACCCCTGCTTTCTCCCTGGCCTCCTACAGGTCCTGACATTTACATACATAACAAGTTATCCTGTTTTCAAGCCATTAAAATATTATGAGGCGGATGATACTTGTAGAGAGCAGAGTGACCTCTCTACTGTCAACCCTGTGGAAGCACCATTGGCTAATTGAACATGTAGGGGCTATTCACCTTTTGTGTACTATATTCTGCAAGGTCCATTTAGCATCATATTTCTTAAACAGAAAGATGCATTTGGCAAGGCATTGCATTTATAGAGCACTTTACACCCCTGATGAGGTACTGATTGCCTTTTGCTTAATCAATAGCAAGCTATTCCATGGATTGTGCTAGGTTGGAAGGTGTAGTCTAAGCAGGGAGTGTTTTGGTGTTGTGTGTGATGACTGGATGTGTGCCTTTATCCTGTCACATGTAGCTGCACTTGAACTTGTGGTGGAGTGACGTGCAGTTTTAGAGAGAACTCTTATGATCCAGTAAGGTCTAATTCAGGATAGGCCTGGGTGACTTTTTATTACACAAGTGTGATCATGCTTAATTGTTATGTTATAGTTATGTAATGTTACAGTATTTCTAAAAAGCGCCTGATTACTCCAAACTGAGTGTCCCCACGCTAGGAAGTATAGGATACCAGAACTACACGAGATGAGGAAGTTTAACATGCTTCAAAATGTCTCAAACACCTATTAGGCCAGTAAGGCATAGTATGCAGGTAGTTTGGGGCTTTAGTGTTCAGAATTCTGTGGCAAAAACAGGGAGCATTAAAAGAAACTCTTTTCTTAATTGGGAGCCAGTGCATTTTCATAAGCGCTGGTCCCAGGGAGGAATATCTGGGGATATTCCAGATTATAGGGTTTCATGCATTTCTCATGCCTTGTGGGGGATGTACGTTGTTACAACGCATGCTTTTACCACGCATGCTTTTACAACAAAGGTTTTTCAACGCAAGTCGTTACAACGACTTGCGTTGAGGGGTGCTGGATAGTGAATAGTTTAATTTACTATTCCAACTCCAGTCCCCGTGGATAGTAGGGAAGGTGTTGGGTAGTAAATTAAACTATTACCTATCCTAGAGCGCCCCCCAGCGCAATTCGTTGTAATGACTTGCGTTGAAAAACCTGCTTTGTAAAGGCACTGCGTGGTAAACGTTGCGTCGTAAAGGATGTTTCCCCTTGTGGGAGCGGTAAAACTGAAATCTCACTATATAAAGGACCAGGGTTTAGGGAAAGCATATAGGTTTTATTTAGATATTCTGCTGGATAATCAATTAAATTGGGGACCTCTAGCAAGAGCGCATATCAATCTTTCAACAGGATAGCTCATGGCATAGACTCCTTTGCTAAGCGCCTAGGGCATAGCCACATCAAATCTATTTTACATCTCTATAACGCAAAGGCCGTTCTGACCGTGATTTTTGGTTCAGAAATCTTGGGATATAAACCCTGTCGCCCAATACAAACTGCTGAAAATAAAAATGTTAGGAGGTTATTACAAATTACCCAGAGTGTCCCAGAGGAAACTATGCACGAAGAGGTTAGCAGATTATATTTCTGATTTCATTCAACACGGCCCAATACTTCTTAGGTTCTCTATTTGCTTTAAGAAGGTACTAGAGTGTAATAGAAAGGTCGTGATCGACTGCATGAATATGGATCTGAGCCTACGTATACCATGGCTAATCTATGTCAAAACACCTCTAGGGGCATTGGGCACACCTCAGTTCTTCAGCACCCCAGAGTTGATCTATAAATCAGACATAGCTTGGGCTAAAGAGATCTTTAGGCTAATTTCAAGAGAGGCAAGATTCCAAGCGGCCCAACATAAAGACAGTTTCAAGCAATTTATGATGGTGAAATCCACAAATAAAATGGAAATGTATTTAACTATGGATATGTCAGCCCAGCACAGAAGACTGTTAACGTACTTTAGATTAAACTTGTTGCTGCAGTTATTATTGATGGGGTGGCATAAACCATCAGATCGTCCTTTTTTGCACATGTGATATGATGACTGCACTAGACACTTTACACGTTGTTTCTATTTGCCCTAACTGGTCAGCCTTAGGACAAAAGTATGTTCGCCCTCTCTTTGTACTCAGGCTCGCGCACTGTTCTTAAAATTCAGACTGGGTATTTTTCAGGTTAGCAATTTTCACACGTTATTGGAAGTCCAACCCAACTAAATCCGAATTTTGCACACTCTGCTGTGGTATGATTGAGGGTGTTGAACATTTGCTTTTATTTTGCCCAACTATACCAGGCCAACGAGGACACAGATAAGGGTCATCTGTATAGCCCTTGGTGTGAGACAGTAAAAAGTTGCATTTAGAATTATCATGACAGACACTAGTCCACTCATAGCCTTTGATTTTAGCCGTTATCTACATTCAGTTTAGCTTTAAAGGAAGAGATTGGGACTACTATTATAATGGTTGAACCAATGTCTCTGAAACTGATTTAGTCACCTAGTGTGCTCATGTAGAAAGTTTTTAATGTATGCAAGCATTTTATTGTTTTGTCAAATTTATGAACTATTGTTATTGTGTCTTTTTCTTTTACTTATTTTTTGCGTGATTTATATTTATATACTTAAATATTTTGCATAAATTGAGGCATCTCATGCGCAATAGTATAGACAAATCACTTAACTATGCACTTTTCTGATATTGTCTTAAACAATTGTTTTATGTACTATTGTCTCATATGCAATCACTGATCTAGGACTGGACTTATGTTTTGATGTCTGTTTTGGTAATGTTTTATGGATATTCCGCCTAAATAAACTTTACCTTGAATGAATGAAACAATTATTAGGATTATTTGCCACCGGTCTCGCACTGTGGTTCCTGCTTGTGAAGTGTTATTTGTTTGTAAGTGGAGGGCAGAGGTAGGATGACCAGATTTTGAAAACCAAAAACCAGGATATTCCACAGACATAGATGTAGAACCACAATATTGCATCCAGTGAAGAGCAAAGAATAAGTTAACTGACAGCAATCACCTTCATAGAGAAGACAAACAACACAGTAGGAGTAATTAAATGCAACTTATATATGTAGTATCATCTGTGTTAACTAAATTGCTTTCTGCTATACATTGTAATCTCATTCTCCCTCCCTCTGTGTTGAGTGAACTCTCTGTTAAAACCAGTGCTTAATTTCTGCTGGTGTTTCCAGCATATATATTTATGTGAGTGAACCAAAAGGTAGTGCTGTATGTCTGTTTTCAAACAACGACAGTCACTAGAGAAAATAACAACTCAATATACTACAAAATATCAAAGTAGCACTTTCAGGCCATTCCTACACCTTGAGTTAACCTGGAATGGTCCAAAGTATCACACTTGTGTAAGAGTGACGATTAGCAAGCAATACTGTCACTGCCATATGCCAGCTGTGGCTGTGGGTTTCCTCAGTTGCAATTAAATACTTTGGGGCCTGCCGTTTACATTTTAACAAATTATGGACTGGTGAAAACCAAGACATGCTAGATTTACTGAAATGTGCCAGGGCAAATGGTGAAAAACCAGGAGGACTGCTTCAGCAAATCCAGGATATCTGGTTACCTGAGGCTTGAGGGGAGGGGCAGATACTCTAACTTCCTTATGGCCTAAAGAGCATATTTATTGTGTCTCAGCTTCAGCGTGTAGAATTTGGCCAGATGACATATATCTAGCTCTGTTGTATGAGTGTGTGACATCTGCATAGCCTCAGATAGTGCTACTGTATGAAGCTTTGGGGCGTCTGACAGTGCAATTTGAGGGATAGCTCAGTGGTCTGAAGCTTGGGCCTGTACAATTGGTGTAATTTGAAGGAAAGTTGCGTTTGCTGCCTGGTGTGACCTCTGCAAAACCTCAAGGATAGCTCTGTTGTCTAATCCTCAACGTTTGTATGATCAAAAGCGACTCTGTGGTGCAAGAAAGTGGGGTCTTAGGAACACGAGTGGTAGCTCTGCTGTCTGCTTAATATGAGAGATTGATAGTTCTGCTCCCTGGTGTGATGTCTGTGGCACCTAAGCAATTGCTCTGCCAGGGTAGAGTTAGAACTAAGACCGGATTAGGGTTTGGTGGACAGGGTACTCTGCCACAAACATGGGGGAGCACCCTGTCCGCCAAATCCTCTGTCCGCCTGCTCTACTATGAGTTGGGCCAGTCTTCAGATGTCCAACGGCGGTGCGGAAGCCTATACGGACAAACTGACCAAGTAGGGGCTGCAGCCTTATTTAGATGATCTGGTGTTCTTTCTTTCTGTTCAGCACCACCAGTGGAAACCTAGCAGTCCCTAAAAGAAAAAAGTTACTAATTACCTCCCGTCCCTCCCTCGCCTTCCTTCATCACAAATGAGGCCCCCGCGGCCCTCTAGACCCAGCCTACAAAACTGTGCCCGCCCCCACCTCCACCTGCTCTTTTTTGTCTCCCAACATGGGTGACTTACCTCTTGTTCTCTCCTTATGACGGTGCTGGGGAGTCTTCAGCTTGGTTGTCTCTGTCGGCGGTGCCCTCTGCAGCATTTTCCCAGCATGCGCGGTCTGGTTGTGGTCGAGGAGCGGAGCACTGGCACAGGAAGCCGCAATGGTGTCCGGCAGTCCTCCTGTGGCTGGGGCTGTGTTTCTGGGTGGAGTCTGTGAGGCTGCCTTTGTGGTGCACTTCATGGAGACCTGGTAGGACCGGGTTGTTGACCTGTTATTTCTTTTTTTTTTTTTTTACTGTTTTTTTCTTCTAATTGGGGGCATTTTTCTGGGCCAATTTTTGTTGGTTGATGACCCGTTCAGTTCACGGCCACATAGTGGGGATACTGAGGTGTTCCTTCACCAGTACTTTGCTGTCATGGGTTGCAAGAGGTTGTTTAAGGAGAAGAATCTGGTGTCCTCTTCATCTTCTTCCTCTTCTAATGGGTCTCCGGTCCGCCTGAAGCGCCCTAGCAGCCAGGGACCATTGGGGGGTGATATGCCTCCCATGTCTAAAGATGAGGTACAGGACATGATTGAGGCGGCTGTGTCCAAGGCTGTATAGCCTTGGCTGGTGCTTTCTGGTCCGTCCCGTCCTCGTCCATTGGAACCTGTGGGCGACTTCTCCCCTTCAGATGGTCGGATGGAGATGGTCCTTCTATCTCCTCTGGTGGAAAGTATGTCTCCAGGGAGGAACGATGGGACATTCTGGCTCATGTTCAGGACAATTTGGGGTTCCCTCCTTTCCAGACTGGTGAGGGCAGCAGGACTCTTTTTCCTCAGTACGCCACGCCCTCCTGTTTGAGCATGCCCTTTCAGGGCACTGTGAAGGATGTGGTGCTGTGGGAATGGCATGAGGTGGACGAGTTGTAGGTCCCTTGCTTCCTCCAGAAGCTTTACTTATTGGAAGGGGACGACCCCTTGCCCCATAATGTGAAATTGGACTCAATCCTGGCCACACTGATTGGCAAAACTGCTATTAAGCCTGAGGATTGAACCCTGACTGATGCGACGGATAAGAAGGTGGACTCGGCCCTTAAGAAGGCATTTGCGGCTGAGAAATTGGCACTGAGAGCTATCCTTTTAGCTGCTTATTCCGCACAGTCCTTGGTGCAGGATTTTGAGATATTGGTGGCGGCTGTTCAGGATGGCTCGAAATGCTCTGACCTTTTGGCTGCAATGGAGATGCAGGCTAAGCAGTTGGCTGACATTTCGTCTGATGTTAATAAATCATTTGCTATGTCGACTGGGGCCTTGGTGATGGCACGTCGTTCCCTTTGGCTCTATAACTGGAAGGCTGATCCTGGGGGAAAGGTGGCTTTGTTAAAGTTGCCATTTGATGGCCAGGCTCTTTTTGGAAATCAATTGTCTGCCATGATCTCAAAGGCTTTCAAAGAGCAGAAACATGCAATGCCCTATAAAGGGGGTTCGGCTCACCTGGTAAGCCTTGGAATAGGGCATCTCAATCTTCCCTGAAGCGTCAGTCTCCTTAGTCTTTCCGGAGATGTTTTCAGCCCCGTTTTTCTCCAAAGCACGCTGCCTCCACTCCTAAGGGCTCCGCCAATAAGAGTCCATGACAACTACTGTCTTCGGTGCAGACCAGCAAGGTCTGAGGGACTCATCCTTTGAAGGGGAGTCAGGCCATGTCTGGAGCAACCAGGGAAGCTCTAGAAACAAAGTAGATTCCTTCGCGAAGGCGCCTCGAGCGGAAATGCTGAAAGCGGGCCCACGGAACACTCGTGGAGTGTAGGCCCACAATCTTCAATGCAAAAGGTGCTCAGGGCTTGGACTACAAGTAGCCGAATGCACAACTTCGGGAAAGCTCGGGAAGTCGATGCACTAGCAAATGTGCAGGATGTCCAGGAGTTCCGGTCCCACGTCTCTCATGATAGCTACAGGTCTCAGCTTCGCTGGGGACTCGTGTCAGCCTCTGAGATGTCTGGAAGTCTGTGTCCTGTGTCGCAGATTCTTCAGGATCCGGCGGGAGCCTAAAAAATGCAGACCGACAAGATGCTTCTTTGGTACCTGTTTGAACAGGAGAGTCACTCCTTGACCCCAAGGGAGATTTCTTCTGTCTTCCAGTCGATATGGAATGATGAAGGTCCAAGATTTCTGTTTGAGAGTTTCGTCCAGGCTAATCTAAAGTCCTAGTGACTGGGTTCCTATACTTATACCAAATTTAGGAGTTGGACTAACTCTAGGGTTCCACCTACGGGAGGGCCTGGGGAGGGGGTGGTTATGATAGAGCGCGCAGGTCACCTGACCAACCAATTTTACCATATACGTATCGGGCCCATAAATTTCAATTTATCTTATACATTAATCAGGCGACCTTACACTCTACTACCAGTATCCCTTGTTCCTTCCTATATATTTCTACTGTACCCGACTTACCAATCCACCGTTATGGGTACCTATGATCACAATGGATCAGGGAGCTAGCTGCAAAAGAAAAGGCAGACAATAAAATACCAACTTATATTCTTCTTTGTACTCTCATAAAGACCACAGACTCCGGAAAGTTTCAAAACCTTTATCTAGATTTCAGATTCAGTTTCAGAAAGCATAAGATTTACAATAATTAAGCAATCGATAACCAAGATTACAAAGAGCACATAAGAAATAAATCAAGCTAACCATTTGTGAGTCTAAAGGAAGGCAAGAACAGGGAACATGATAATTTGAACTTTCAGAAATTTGACTTCAAATGGAATAACTATAAGACGGGAAAATTTAGGAACACACTAGGAAGTCATTATTTGAAATATACCCCTGATATTTGAGTCGGGAGAAGAACTTTAGTTTTATATTACGAGGCTCTGGAAAACTATACAACTATAGGGAAGGTAAAAGTGGAACACGCTATAATTTCAGAAACATCACTTAACCACTTGGCTGCTATGGCTTTTCCCCTCCTGTGCTGAGAAGCTTTGAAGTCCATTGTTCATGACGAGCTCACCTTGTCATGAGCACAGCTCCAGTGTGCCTCATGACGAGCTAAGCTCGTTATGAGCATGGAAGAGGTTAAGTAAAACACATTTATTTTCATAAACAGTTAGGAGAATTGTACTTAAGGAAGGGGAAAAAATAGGAACATGCTAGAAAACAGCAACAATGTATAACCTTTTCATTTAGTAGGGTTTGCGAAAAGCATGGAAAAATCAACGTATGCAAAGGTATGTCTTTATTAAAGCAAAAAGACAGAAAAAATAGAAAGGTGCAGAATAGAGTTTTCAGCACTATATTTACCTAGTATGGTGTGAAGACCAACCCTGGCCACAGGTCAGTTAAGGACGGTAGAAACCCCAAGGAAGGACAGTCATCAGTAGGACAGCACGTGCAGAATGGAAACCCCAGGACAGGACAGGAAACCCAGATTAGGATCAGGACAGGATCACCAAGGTACGACCAGCACCCGCAGTTCGGAAGCAACGCCTGCGCTCCACCCTCTCTGCAGCTACCAGTCAGAACCCCGATTGGGTTTTCAAATTCCCCAGCAAAGTGCTCCGCCAGCACTTAAGGTTTGAAACCTCTAGAGTCTATGAAAAGTTCGGACAGAGTGCTCCGCAGCCCTCTGTTTCAATCACCTATTGAGTGCGATGGGTAAGTGACAGGTCAGCTATTCGGACAAGTCGGACAATTTCTCTAGCTAAACCTAGGCTAGTTATACTGTTTTCGGGTCAGTGTACCACCCCCCAAATGTTGCAAGTGTAAGAATCCCCAATTTCGATTGGTCCCCAAGTAGGATAGGTCAACACACCAATCACATTTCATTTCTACAAGCCCACATTTACATGGTCTGGGACCGCCTATTGAATTTGGGGTTCCCATGACCTAACTTTCTACATTACAATAGCACATCTATGAATTATGATACATTGAAAGCAATTCAGCTTCTTCTGCTGTGCATCTTCCCAGGCACATCTTGGCTGTGACTTCGGGTTGGCACCGCTTTAATGTCACCGGCAGAAGACTGTCATGCGCAGAAAGGCTGCTCAATATGGAATCACGAGTGCTCCTCAGACCCCCAAGAACGCGGTACATGAAAAGTAAGCGAAAACAATTTAGAAATACAGAAAAAAATGAATACTCTGTATACCATGAATAGCTACTCTATACCCCTTACTTTATAATAACTATAGCATTATGGTTAGTGCAAACAAACAATAACACAGAAGCAGCAGCGCAAGCTTCAGCATGTGAGGACACAAAGCGGCCATCTTAATGCTAGTGCGCAAGCGCAAAGATTCCCACCAGAACTGCAAGTACGTCACGTCACGTGAGTGTGACTAACGCATGCGCAGAAGAAAACCCGCCAAGCAGCGGCCATTTTTAGTGACAAGCGTTATTAAGTTTTAGTAGACACATAGGCAAGCATCGCTAGGACACCCCAAATGTCAAAATAAAGGGAAGTTAGTAAGACAAAACATGTTGGGTTATTCTATTACAGTTATTCGAGGTTCATAAGTTCAAGCAAGTCGCGTAACGTGCGAATCCTTGCTCCATCAATCCCATCTTTGATGATATTTACTATCATCACAAAACCAATGGAATCAGATGCCAACTTTCACACATTGCCCAATTCAATCTCTTCCAACATTCTATTCAGCTTTGCTTTAGTTTCTTTGTTAGGGTGAGAATTTTTCACCCTTTTATAAATCTGATTATTCGGTTCCTCTAATTCAAGTTCATCCACGTTCCGTTTCACACCTCTTCTATTCACAGTGTATTTCTTTTGGTGTTTGTTACATTTGCAACAGCCAAATATAAGGAATATGAAAAACCCTATTCCTGCCATTGGCATCAGTACCTTAAACAAAAAACCTTTACCTAAATTGGAAAACCAATGACCTACAGCGGAGAGACCATCAGTAAGTCTCTTCCAGGCACTATCAACCTCCAGTAGTTTGAGTTCCTTTTCCAAATTTGTAATGTTCCTTACATACCTTTTGAGTTCCACACTTTTGTCTGGTATGTAAGTGCAACAATGTTGCGCTTTTAACATTCTACAGACTCCGCCCTCTTTTGCTAATAAGGTGTCAAGAGCAAGTCTATTTTGCAAAGCCATAGATCTGATCGCAACCATTTCGGTATTGATCATCAGAAATCCACTAGCAGTGTCAGTAGATAGCCGATCCACTACTGTTGACAATTTGCAAATTCTGTGTGTGTTCAGAACCACTCCCACTGCAGGTATCAATGCACTAAATATACTACCCACTATTTCCCCTACGCTTTCTCTTTTACTACGTACTAAACCATTAGTGTTTTCACTGCTTCCAGCCATTTCTTTCACATGGTATATTTTCGGGAAGACAATTCCAAAATAGCAGCTTCCATACCAGTGATCCGGCAATTTGAAATAAGCCTTGTTTCCACATATATAATAAATTCCGGGAAACACAGGTTCTGACCCATTTTTGAAACCCCATCCTCCAATTACCTTATAATTGTGTTCACATTGACTGGAACCAATGAAAATGTTATTATAATAACTAGTCTTTTCTCGGTGAAGACAAAGTTTCCCTTTTCTCTCAAAATCCAGCAACAAAGCAGGATTAGCCCCACCATTTGAGGTGCTTCCCATGTTTTCAGCCGATTTAGGAGTTTTCTGCCTTTTATCATTTGCCTTTCGTTGGAAACTTTCTCTTCCTTTCTCTGCCATGTTTAGAAGCATTTTCTCTTGTTCATGTAATGAACAGGTCAAGTTATCTCTATGTGCTTCACCTAAATCTATGGTACCTATAGTCAAAAAGTATTCTCCCATATAACGTGTTACGTCACTTTTGGTATGTACAGGGTTCAAATTTCCATGTTTAGGAAGTTCAGAAAACATCACGTCTGAGTTAGAGTAATAGTACTGTAACGGTCCTCTTTTGTAGAATAAGCTAGCTAAAATACTACAAGAAATTCCATATGTTAGTGGCAAGTGATGGTAGGTCACTCCCTCAGCTACAGAAGTAGGTAGCTTCATGCAAACATAACAGTCTTCTATTTCCATGGATTCTACATAATGCACTAAAAGGTTTGCGAATACATTTAAATGAGTCTTGTTCTTGATTCCGTGATAATGTAGTCCTTCCTCATCTGATGCTTCTAAGTCCAATTTAGTTTGTCTTACGCTAAGTGCTTTCTCATGTCCTTCTACATTTTGTGTTGTCAGTTCTTCAGTGTCTTTTGTCACAGTCTTTGTAGGGTCAATATTAGTATCTTTACTCATCATATAAGGAATAGTCATTGTTAGTCCTATCCATAATATTAATACTAAAGCTACACTACATACACATACTTTACAGCATGTTTTACAACAATTTCGTCTAGGTCTCCCATTCACATTTGAATCAGACATTTTCGCTTAAAAGAAGCTTTCCAACCCCTCTTTGTAACTTTGCACAGGTATCTTACACTGAGCAATTTCAGGTTGGTTCTTCTTCTTCGGCAGACTGGTCAGCCGTCAGTTCTTCGTCACTTTCGTCAGTTATATCAAGATCCTCAAATTCCTCCAACACCAGGTAAGTCCATTCAGGATCCTGATACTTTTCGTTCTGCCTTTTTATTCGATCACTTCTTCGTTTGGAGTTCTCTCCAGTTTGCTCTGTTTTACTGGAACTTTGCTTTCTTTGCTCAAGCTTTTCTTCAACTGTTTTCAGTCTTAGTCTCAGTCTTTTGATGTATCTTGGTTCTTTACTCTTTTTCTTGAATCTTTTAACTGGCACTGTGGTTTGGCTTTCTTCTAATGCTCTTTTATTTTCGTTTGGTTGTGGCACTTCTGTTTCTGTTGTCTTCCTTTCTGTCTGACTAGTTCCAGGTCTTATTTCAGTTTCTTCTGCCTGGTCGCTAAGCTGGCCTTGTTCAGGTGTATACTGGACTTGACTTTTGGGCGTTTCAATTTCTGTATCCTGAACACATTCGTCTACTTCTATCTGATCCTGTTCAAGCACTTCGAACCTAAGATTTCTTCCGCTTGAACTTTCGCCCTAATTTCTGTCTGTCCCTCTTCAATCTCAGGAGTTCTTGGAGGTGTGTCTATCACCTGTTCTGTCCCTATATGATCTTCTTCCTCATCAGATCTGACATGGATTTCAATAATCTGATTGTCTCCTTCTATTCCTGTCTCCTCCTCACTATTCACTCTCTGTCTGCGTATGTCTGGCTTCTGGTTCTTATTGGATCAACAGTCAGGTCGATTACTGGGATCCAATCATCTTGACTGGTGCTCGGTTGTTCATCATCAGCTACTTCAGGACCAACGTCTGGAGACCCCTCAGCTGGACAACCTTCAGCGTCAGTTTCTTCGTCTTCCGTTACCTTCTTGGTATGGCTGGCATGAATCCACTTTGGCACACCGGCACACTTCACCGCTGGTGTGGTCACCAGAATCACTTGTCTTGGTTTTCCCCACTTCGGTGCAAGGCAACTTGAACGGGTGTGTTTCTTGAGTACCACCCAATCACCTGGATTCAATTTATGGACTGGAGTTGCTGGACTGGCGACGGCTTCTTCCCCAATCTGGTGAGAGATAGAACGCACTTGGTCACCCAGTTGCTTGCAGTACTCAAGTACCAAATCATCAGAAATGCTTATCAGTTTGTGTCCTGGTACCCATGCTTGTCTCATTACTCTTCCCATCAGGATCTCATGGGGACTCAGGCCTGTATTTCAGTCTGGAATACTTCGGATTCCCATCAGTACAAGAGGTAAAGCCTCTATCCAGTTCATGCCAGTAGATTCACACATCTTCCCTAATCTCGACTTGATAGTGCCATTCAGTTGTTCCACCACTCCAGAAGCCTCTGGACGATATGCACAGTGCATTTTTTTTGTAATTTTGAATGCTTCACAGATCTGACCAATTATTTCATTCTGAAAATGCCCACCTCTGTCTCATTCAATTGTGACTGGAACCCCGTACCTAGGTATTAGTTCTCGCAGTAACAATTTGGCTACAGTGATGGCATCATTCTTCTTGGCCGGGTAAGCCTCTACCCACTTTGAAAATAGGCAAACAATGACAAGGACATATCTCATTCCTTTACAAAGGGGTAACTGAATGAAGTCAATTTGTAATCTTGTAAAAGGACCTCCTGCTTTCCCAATTTTGCCTATGGCAACTACTGTTTTCTTCCCAGCATTGTATTGCTGACATGTCAAGCACCTCTGGCAGAGTGCCTCTGCTATTTTCCTGAACTTCGAGTTGAACCATGTCTGTTTGAAAACACGAACCATGGCATCCCTACCAATGTGTGCATCTCCATGTATTAACCTGGCCATAAGAGCAAGCAAGCTGTCAGGCAACACAGGCATACCATCAGGGCAAACTACAACACCATCCTCGTTTCTCTGTTGACAACCAAACTTTCTCCATCTTCTCTTTTCATTTGGTCCTGCTGCACCTTGTAACTCTCTCAATTCCTCCCATGTTGGCACATCCTCAAACACCATAAGTTGGCAGCTGTTTCCATGCCCCCCCCAATTTTATATTGACTGACATTTGATGTCTTGCACAATGTTGGGCTAGTTGGTCAGCATATCGATTACCTACTGTCACATCGTCATCGCCAGATTTGTGAGCAGCACACTTGACCACTGCCAATTCTTTTGGTAACTGGATTGCTTCCAGTAATTTCTGTACCACTTTTCCATTTCTGATAGTAGTACCTGAAGAAGTCAGGAACTCTCTTTGCAGCCACAATTGGCCGAAGTCATGCACCACCCCGTAACCATACTGACTGTCAGTGTATACGGTTACTCTTTTATTTTTCCCAATTTTACAGGCTCTTGCCAATGCAATCGATTCGGCTACTTATGCAGACTTTATTCCAAATAGATAGGATGCTTCTATAGCGCGTGATACTGTGACTACATCATAGGCAGCACTTAGGCCTCCATTCTCATGTCTCAGACATGAGCCATCTACAAACAGCTCGTAATCTTCTATAGGCAGGGGTGTTTCTTTGATATCTGGACGTGGTTTGGTACTAAACTCAGTCAGATCAATGCAGTCATACTTGACCTCTCCTTTTACTTCTGCAATCAGTGAGTCTGGTAATAGGGTTGCTGGATTCAATATGTTACACCGAGTAATGATTACATTTGCAGCACCTACAAGAATCCTTTCATATTTAGTCAGCCGACTAGGGGTGAGATACTGGGTTTTAGTTCTGGTCAGTAAAATTACAACTGCATGTGGAACATACACAGTTACAGGATGTCCCATAACGATGGATTCGCTCTGTTCAAGACTCATGCAAGTTGCAGCTACAGGTTTCAGACATCCGGGTAATCCAGCAGCCACTGGATCCAGAGTAGCAGAGAAGTATGCTACTGGACGTTTAGTCAAACCATGTTCTTGTGTTAGGGCTGATAGTGCACAGTTGTCTCGTGTGTCACAAAACAGTGCAAATTCTTTAGAATAATCAGGCATTCCTAAAGCGGGGGCTGTACAGAGACATTCTCGCAATTTAGTAAATGCTGTCAAGCTTTCCTCATCCCATTCCACTGGGTCCTTTGCTCCTTTCTTTGTCATTTTTATCAAAGGTTTTGCTAGGACTGCAAATCCCACAATCCATTGTCTGCAGTATCCTACAAGTCCAAGGAACATTCTGATCTCTTTCTGAGTATTTGGTAATTGCATGTTTCGAATTATTCTGATTCTTTCTGAAGTAACTTTCCTGATACCCTTCTCTATCTGGTGCCCCAGATATTTAACTGAATTGGTACAGAACTGCAGTTTGTCAGGTGATACTTTGTGTCCTCCTTCACCTAGATGGTTCAGTAAGGCAATGGTGTCAGTCACACAGTCTTTCTGACTTTTAGACGCCACAAAGAGGTCGTCTATATATTGTACCAAAACTGATTCTCCAGGTAAAACCAAGGATTCAAGGCACTTTTTCAGAATCTGATTAAATATTGAGGGGCTTTCTGTGTACCCCTGGGGGACGCGATTCCAGACGAACACGTGACTGTCGAATTCAAATGAGAAAAGAAATTTGCTATCTGGATGCAATGGAATCGAAAAGAATGCGTGACATAAGTCAATAACGGTGAACCATTCAGCAATCCATGGAATCTGATATAAAATCACTGCTGGGTTCGGAACAATAGGACAGCAAGGAACAACGATTTTATTTACCTTTCTTAGGTCCTGCACTACTCTGTACTTCCCGCTAGGCTTCTTGATTCCGAATATGGGTGAGTTACATGGACTACTCAACACTTCTTGTATAATGTTTGCCTCTAGCAATCTTTTTATTTCGATGGCAACTCCTGCTTTCACTTCTGCACTCATTTTGTATGGCTTAGTATTTGGGTAAACTGCATCTTCTTTTATGGCTATTTTAATTGGGTCAACATTTGCCATTAATCCTACATCTTTTCCAGTAAAGTCCCATACTTCTGGTTTCACTGTCTGTTGGAGTTCCTCAGGTAAGTCTTGTATTGTCAGTCGTTTAATTTCTGAGTCAGGTCTTATTAGCATTAACTTTTAGATTCCATCTTCGTCTGGGGTTTGTATTTCGACGCCCTTTGGTGTGCAAAAGATAGTACAATTCATTTTGCACAACAAATCACGTCCCAGTAAGTTTACTGGACTGGAATCACAAACTACAAATCTATGCATTTCTTTGAAGTTCCCTATTGTGATCTCCATGGGCTCAGTAACTGGGGTACTAATCAATTGATTAGATACACCCACTACTTGGATTGCTTCTCCCGAGAGGGGTCGGTTTGGAACGTCTGCTGTTCTTACAGTAGAACGAGTAGCACCAGTGTCCAACAGAAAGGTGACATCATTTCCTTCAACCTTTCCTTCAATGTATGGCCCTGACTGGTCTACCGGCAAGAAGGCGCCAAGTACGCACTCCTCGTCCTCCCCCCTCAGGCCCCGTCAGTATTGTTCATCACAGAGGAAGGTATCATTCAACAGAAATTGTGAAGTTGCTATATTTCTATCCTCCTTTCCTCCCCAAATTTCTATGTCTTCACCCTGCGGTGCTTTTCCCTTAAAATTCGGTCTAGGTGCACGAGGCAACTGACTCGATTTTACCTGTTGCTGGGTCTATCTTGGTCTTTCATTCTGCGTCTGTGGATTTAAATCAGTAGTTTGGGGGTTATTATTTTGTACGTATGGACACTCGTCTCTCCAGTGCCCTATCTGTCCGCACCCGTGACGGGGGAACTTCTTTTTGGCTTCCTCTCGACTCATTTTTACTTTGGGCTTCCCTCCACCCCCAGACCTTTGGTTTTGGGTATTACTATTCATTTTACTTAATTGCTTCTCTTGTTGCTCAGCTAATTTTACTTGTGCCCACATGACCTTTTCCTTTAAGGCCTTTCGTTTTTCAGCCATCTCGTCTTCACAGTACTTTGCATACCGTAAAACTTCATCAATCTTTTTAGACTGCCAACAAATTTTATTATCTTTGATCCATTGACAAATTTCAGGTCTTAAACCGTTTACAAACCTGTAAATGAAGTGGGTCATATCCTTCATCTCAATGTTATCTATGCCGCTGTACTTTTTGAACACCTGTAATAGTCTTTCATAATAAGAATGCACAGTTTCGTCTCTATCCTGGGTAATTCTATCTATTCGGGTCCAATCTGTCTCCTTTGCAGGCACTTTTCCCTTCAGATGCAATATTACCTGATTGTATTTTTTCATTACGTCATCAGAAGGAGTCCCTGTGATAGGATCCCTCGGGAATTCTTTACTAGGCCAATCAATAGCCACTTTACATTCTGTCCACAAATCTACCGGAACAACAATATCGAAAAACCCATCTAAATCTTTCCACAGACATTTTTGTACTTTCATAAACCTTTCTACCTGTCTATACCACTCTACGGGCTTTTCTCGTAATTTCGGGAAATCATTAGTAAAGGACACAATATCCTGTCGGGACCATGGAACGTGCACATAGTTTCCATCTGGCACCTCTCGCATAGGATATAACTGTTCTGGCTTGTCAGCTTCTTTTAAAACATACTCAGAAGTCATCTGTTTTGATCTAACCTCTTTCTTTTTCTTTGCCCACCTGGCTTTCCATTTTTCTAATTCTCCCCATTTTTGCAACACGTTCAACAATTCTTTGATCTGTACCTTCTTTCCTGATACGTTCATATTTTCTAGATCTTTGTCTGAGAACTCTGCTCTGTAGGGTTTCTGTAATGACTTTGATTTTCCAATATCTATTCCCATACTAGCCGCAGTGTCTGTTAATTTCTCATGGAACACTCTGGTATTACGGGTAATACTCTTACAGATAAACAGCAGCTCTTCTTCAGAATAAGTATTCAATCTGTCTAACCCCACATTTCCAGCCATCAGTTCTTCCAATTCTATTCTTAGTTTGTAAATATCTAATGGTTTTGACTGGGGATTTTGCTTCTCTAATTCTCGACTCCATCTCTCAATCTCTTCAGGAGTCACTAATGTGACACTTTTAGTACCTGAAGTTGATTCCATTTGAATTTCTCCGGAAGAGAAAGGAGTGTGTCTTTTCTGCGAACCCCTTCCTGGTTCCCTGATCGGCAAATCCATTATAGAAACCTCAGATTCACATTCACTCGTCTGATCATCTACAATTAAGGGCTCTTTTCTCTGCTGTACTACAGTCGGGGTAATGATCGGAGTCTTTGGACTCCCCTGTTTATCCCCATACAAAGGAACAACTGGTCCAATAGTTACTGGGATTGTCAAAGCTTCAGGGCTTGTATTTAGTTGGGAGATTTTCTGAATTAGTTCAGTTCTTTGTTTGGCTAGAGCCTCTCGTTCTTTCTCCTGCAATATCCTTTCCAAGGAGTTGTCATGCAATACTTGTGGAGTCAAAGTTGGGGCATAACTCGGGGCAGTGGGATGCGTCATACTCGGTCCTTCACCATAATTAGGTTTCGGGAACAGGCTTCCTGTGCTTAAGGATCTTGGTTCTTCCTCATAAGGAGGTCTTGGACAGAAGTCTCTCTCACCTGTATATCTTGACTCTTCACTAAAGGGTGGTCTTAAACAAGTATCTCTGGCACCTATGGGTCTCAAACCCTCATTATAAGGAGGTGGGTTCTTCATGAGTATTTCTTCCAAATAATCATCATCTGAATCCCCACTGGTCACTAAATGTTTAGTTTTCTCTGTCCTTTTCTCTCCCATAGGTTCTCCTAGTGGAATCATAGGATACAGTCCTTCTACTATCATGTTCTGTCTCCACTGTTTCATTTTTTTCTCTCTGGTTTCTTGCTTCAATTTTGGATACCATTTGGTTAACCCTTTGTCCATTCGGGGCTTATCTCTCTCAAAAGCCTCTATCTCCCATTCCTCTAATGCTTCGTACTGGGTCAGTCTAGGTCTGGGATTTAAATCATTCATTCAGGTTCTCAAATTAAAAAGAATCCTGCCATTAAATGTACCTTCCAATGGGAAAGCCAAAATTCCATCATCCTTTGTGTATTCCGCCCAATTATCCAACCATACACACGAGTGGTACCCTTTATCAAATATCATGAAAGATGCGGGAGTATTAGGTGGCGGAATGACAACACCTTCTCTAGTTTTGATAGGTTTGTCCTTTTTGAAATAATTCTTCACTTTGTTTACTAAAGTCAATTTTCTCTTATTTCCGTATATAATGCTGGTGTTATGTCCTTTCCACTGATCCTTCTCAAACCCTAAATGTCGTGGATCGGGTCTAGTCTCTGGCCTATACGTATGCCACATACGATTTCCTGCGAGCGACTTTGTTTACAAAATCACTCCCAATCCAAATGCGTCTTTTATTTTCGTGCAACCAATAAACTGCACGATTTCAAATAATCTCAACCAATGGGTCCGCGGCCTTTTTCGCGAGATAGGTTCTCACGCTTCGGCACTCACCCCTCCTTTACAATTCCAGCTCCGTTACACACCCACTGTCTCGTCCAATACCAGCGCGGCACAGAGTGACGTCAGAGCAGCTCCGCAACTGACTCCCTCCCTTACAAGGTAACGGAAACTTAATCTCTCTCTTAAAGTGCAAGTGCTTTAGTTAATTAACAACGAAAACACATTTGCCACTGTACTCGAGTGTCTAGAAAGGAAATATACGTTTTACTGCAAGTAAACCTCTTCTGTCTACTTTTCATATACTACGGATAGATCTCTTCTGCCTACCCTTCACTCAAGCATTAGAGAACCTGCTACTTCTTTTGACTCATCCACTTCTTTTCGGGATATATACTAAGTCTAAAGTTTCACCAGCGAACTCTTTTGCTAACAATCAAGCTTAGAGGAACCTGCTACTCCTTCCGTGTGACCCTTACTAGGTTATATCACAATAGAAGTTTTGCCAGCGAACTCTTTGCTACCATTTATTCAATCATATATTCAGAAAAACCCTAATTAGTGCTTCCAGTTCTGCCTAACCTGCACCAATTTTCCTCGAGCCAATGACCTCACTACGGCGTGGATTCTCCTCACCACCCGCTATTTAATTCCCCGGGGAATCCAGACAAACATATAACAATCACTAACGAGTTTTGTTAAAACATATATCAATATAGCAGCAAGAAAAACAATTTAAAACATTTCATAATTTTCAAAGTAAAAACATTTCACATGATCGATCGATTTAGCAGCAATAAAATGTTCATAGTTTAGCAGCAATATTTTCACAATTAGCAGCAATAACTTTTTAGCAGCATATAACCTACCTACTTATCTCAACTAGTCCCTAACCATTTCCTCTGCTACCAGAAAAATACTGATAGAGCGCGCAGGTCACCTGACCAACCAATTTTACCATATACGTATCGGGCCCATAAATTTCAATTTATCTTATACATTAATCAGGCGACCTTACACTCTACTACCAGTATTCCTTGTTCCTTCCTATATATTTCTACTGTACCCGACTTACCAATCCACTGTTACGGGTACCTATGATCACAATGGATCAGGGAGCTAGCTGCAAAAGAAAAGGCAGACAATAAAATACCAACTTATATTCTTCTTCATACTCTCATAAAGATAACAGACTCTGGAAAGTTTCAAAACCTTTATCTAGATTTCAGATTCAGTTTCAGAAAGCATAAGATTTACAATAATTAAGCAATCGATAACCAAGATTACAAAGAGCACATATCCATATAAGAAATAAATCAAGCTAACCATTTGTGAGTCTAAAGGAAGGCAAGAACAGGGTACATGATAATTTGAACTTTCAGAAATTTGACTTCAAATGGAATAATATAAGACGGGAAAATTTAGGAACACACTAGGAAGTCATTATTGGAAAAATACCCCTGATATTTGAGTCGGGAGAAGAACTTTAGTTTTATATTACGAGGCTCTGGAAAACTATACAACTACAGGGAAGGTAAAAGTGGAACACGCTATAATTTCAGAAACATAACTTAAGTAAAACACATTTATTTTCATAAACAGTAAGGAGAATTGTACTTGAGGAAGGGGAAAAAATAGGAACATGCTAGAAAACAGCAACAATGTATAACCTTTTCATTTAGTAGGGTTTGCGAAAAGCATGGAAAAATCAACGTATGCAAAGGTATGTCTTTATTAAAGCAAAAAGACAGAAAAAATAGAAAGGTGCAGAATAGAGTTTTCAGCACTATATTTACCTAGTATGGTGTGAAGACCAACCCTGGCCACAGGTCAGTTAAGGATGGGAGAAACCCCAAGGAAGGACAGTCATCAGTAGGACAGCAGGTGCAGAATGGACACCCCAGGACAGGACAGGAAACCCAGATTAGGATCAGGACAGGACCACCAAGGTACGACCAGCACCCGCAGTTCGGAAGCAACGCCTGCGCTCCACCCTCTCTGCAGTTACCAGTCAGAACCCCGATTGGGTTTTCGAATTCCCCAGCAAAGTGCTCCGCCAGCACTTAAGGTTTGAAACCTCTAGAGTCTATGAAAAGTTCGGACAGAGTGCTCCGCAGCCCTCTGTATCAATCACCTATTGAGTGCGTTGGGTCAGTGACAGGTCAGCTATTCGGACAAGTCGGACAATTTCTCTAGCTAAACCTAGGCTAGTTATACTGTTTTCGGGTTAGTGTACCACCCCCCAAATGTTGCAAGTGTAAGAATCCCCAATTTCGATTGGTCCCCAAGTAGGATAGGTCAACACACCAATCACATTTCATTTCTACAAGCCCACATTTACATGGTCTGGGACCGCCTATTGAATTTGGAGTTCCCATGACCTAACTTTCTACATTACAATAGCACATCTATGAATTATGATACATTGAAAGCAATTCAGCTTCTTCTGCTAGGCGAAGGTGCATCTTCCCAGGCACATCTTGGCTGTGACTTCGGGTTGGCACCGCTTCAATGTCACCGGCAGAAGACTGTCATGCGCAGATAGGCTGCTCAATATGGAATCACGAGTGCTCCTCAGACCCCCAAGAATGCGGTACATGAAAAGTAAGCAAAAAACAATTTAGAAATACAGAAAAAAATGAATACTCTGTATACCATGAATAGCTACTGTATACCCCTTACTTTATAATAACTATAGCATTATGGTTAGTGCAAACAAACAATAACACAGAAGCAGCAGCGCAAGCTTCAGCATGTGAGGACACAAAGCGGCCATCTTAATGCTAGTGCGCAAGCGCAAAGATTCCCACCAGAACTGCAAGTACGTCACGTGAGTGTGACTAACGCATGCGCAGAAGAAAACCCGCCAAGCAGCGGCCATTTTTAGTGACAAGCGTTATTACGTTTTAGTAGACACATAGGCAAGCATCGCTAGGACACCCCAAATGTCAAAATAAAGGGAAGTTAGTAAGACAAAACATGTTGGGTTATTCTATTACAGTTATTCGAGGTTCATGAGTTCAAGCAAGTCGCGTAACGTGCGAATCCTTGCTCCATCAGTTACACCCCTTCCCCTTTGTCCAGTTTCACGCCAGAGCTGGGGTTGAGTGCCCCAGCAACCGGTTTGAACTGGGAAATGCATGGGACACCTTGTGTGCCCCAGACAGTTCTGAAAAGCATTCACTGAATGCAACCCACCCTGCCACAATACACTAAAGCCTCTCTGGGGAGGTGCTGGCACCTCCCTGGACAGGAAACCTATTGTCCAGACCTCCCCTGCCAGAGTTTCATCCAGCAGCAGGAGGTTAGACTCGTGTCTGTGGCAGCAGGATCCATTTTGTGATGCTGAGGCTCTTTTAAACATTTACCGGGTAAGTAAGTGTGTACATGTCTTCTCCCTCTAGAAGGGGGAACTGCTACCCCCCGCAGCCAGAACTAGTGGGGTGGGGGGTTGGGGGGGGTAGTATTCCAAAGTGTTTGACACCGAACACGACATATTTTGATAAAGCCATTCCAAAGTTATCATTAACCGGGAGGATTATAAGGTATTTAAGAGTATATGGTATGGCTATATCATAGAACAGCTGTAAGGAAGGGATTCTGAAAGCTGCAGAGAGGTTCAGCCCATGCTAGGGCACCCTCTCACACAAAACCAAGCACTCTGCATTCTGGATTGTCAAGGCCTGCCATAGGAGTGACTTATAGGTTAATATGTGTCTATATATATAGGTAGGTATAGGTATACTAGATCTAAGTAAGGGGTGCTTACACCACCTTACCCAGGCTGCAAGTGCAGACCTGTGGTGCCATTTTGGAAAGCTTCCCAGCAGTGGCATAATACACGATTCAGCCCCGGTAGGCCTCTGGGGTACCTATGCCCTTGGTACTAAGGTACCATATACTAGGGACTCACAAGGGTAACCCAGTAACCAATCTGGAGTGTACCTAATGTACAGGTAACCAATTTAGATGAGAACAGCTAGGCTGTGGTCCTGATTAGCAGGGCCACAGCCAGACTAAAGTCGATAAACCAGTGAAACACAGCAAAAAGTAGGGGTAACCATAGGAAGCAGATCCTACTTTCCTACAACACCCCCCCCCCCCCCCAATGCAGGGACATTAAACTAACCTTGACCAGTTGAGTCCTCATGTTCTAAGTAGAAATATCTGGAGAGTCCATCTGCATTGGCATGGTTACTCCCAGTCACCAATACAACAATGACTGGGTCCTATAGGCAATCCCACATATCTCATACGTGTACCACTTATTGCAATTTTTTACAATTATCTCCCCTCAGGGTAGAGAGTATCACGTTTATTTTGCCACTGTAGAATAACTTATATCCCAACTAGACAGTCTGTATGCATGACATTAGTGTGAATCTAATGTGAAAAAAGTGTGAGAAGGCAAGATGACAACTCACGGGCGAACCACCATCGGGATATCTGGTAGGTACTCACCAGATGCACCCTGTTCTCATCATCGGCTGTCATCAAGCCCAGAAATGAATGTGTCCAACAGAGGAATAATAGAAAAAGAAAGTGCAATGAAAAAAGGTGAGGAAATAGAGAAATCTCATAAAGTGTTGCTAAAATGCATAGGTGTGCACGGTTTTAACACTTTATTCTTTACTTTGTGCACCCTATCAATTTAAAAAGCAGGGCTGGCTCTTAACCATAAAAAGCAGGGCTGGCTGTTAAGCATACACTGGTGTGTATGCTTAACAGCCAGCCCTGCTTTTTAAATTGATAGGGTGCACGAAGTAAAGAATAAAGTGTTAAAACCATGCGCACCTATGCATTTTAGCAACACTTTATGAGATTTCTCTATTTCCTCACCTTTTTTCACTGCACTTTCTTTTTCTATTACTCCTCTGTTGGACACATTAATTTCTGGGCTTGATGACAGCCGATGATGAGAACAGGATGCATCTGGTGAGTACCTACCAGATATCCCGATGGTGGTTCGACCCGTGAGGTGTCATCTTGCCTTCTCATACTTTTTTCACATTAGATTCACACTAATGTCATGCATACAGACTGTCTAGTTGGGATATAAGTTATTTTACAGTGGCAAAATAAACGTGATACTCTCTACCCTGAGGGGAGATAATTGTAAAAAATTACAATACGTGGTACACGTATGAGATATGTGGAATTGCCTATAGGACCCAGTCATTGTTGTATTGGTGACTATATGAGTGGAGGGCGACTTGGGGTCTTTTTCCCTCTGTGCTCCTTATTGTGTATATGGTTACTCCCAGGTCTATGTTCCACTGTATAGTTCATCCCCTGTAGGGAAATGGACCACCTGAGCAGTTAGGGATTTTCACCCTTCATCTGTTTTAGCCATAAGAGGGGTTTATGGTCTCTCTGAACTGTGAAGTGAGTGCCACACAAGTATGGCGTCAGCTTCTTCAGAGCTCAAACCACAGCAAAGGCCTCCCTCTCAATAGCTGACCAATGTTTCTCTCTAGGGGTCAGCCTTCTGCTAATAAAAGCTACTAGCTGGTCCTGACCTTCATCATTCAATTATGACAGCACAGCCCCTACCCCCAACTCAGATGCATCTGTTTGGACAATGAATTCTTTGGAGTAGTTAGGACTTTCCAGAATTGGTGCAGTGCACATGGCCTGCTTCAAGTCATCAAATGCCTTTTGACAGCTGACTGTCCACTGAACTTTCTTAGGCATTCTTTTAGAAGTTAAGTCATTCAGGGGTTCCACTATGGAACCATACCCCTTGACAAATCTCCTATAGTATCCAGTTAGGCCCAAGAAAACTCTGACCTGAGTCTGGGTGGTTGGAGCAACCCAGTCCATTATGGTCTGGATTTTGCTCTGCAATGGTTGAACCTGGCCTCCACCTACAAGGTGGCCCAGGTACACAACCTGACTCTGCCCTATCTGGCACTTAGTAGCCTTGATAGTTAGGCCTGCCTTCTGCAGGGCCTCCAAAACATTTTTCAGGTGGATCAGGTGATCTTCCCAGGTGGAGCTAAAGACAGCAATATCATCAAGATAAGCTGCATTATATTTCTCCAGGCCTGTTTAGACTTTATTCACCAACCTTTGAAATGTGGCAGGTGCATTTTTCAGACCAAAGGGCATTACCACAAATTGATAATGTCCACTAGGGGTTAAAAATGCTGTTTTTGGCTTTGCATCATCAGCTAGTCTGATCTGCAGGTAGCCAGCTGTTAGATCAAATGTGCTCAGATATTTGGCAGATGCCAAAATATCTATGAACTCATCTGCTCTTGGAATTGGATGGGAATCAGTCCTAGTGACTGCATTGAGACCTCTGTAGTCTACACAAAACCTAATCTCTATCTTACCACCCTCAGTGTGGGGTTTGGGTACTAGGACTACTGGACTAGCCCAAGGGCTATCTAAAGGTTCAATTACTCCCAGATACAAAATTTTCTGGACTTCTGTCCTGATACAGTCCCTGGCGTGATCAGGTTGCCTGTAAATTGTATGTTAGGCAGGCAGACTGTCCCCAGTGTCCACTTCATGAGTGCACCAGGTAGTCTTACTTGGTGTCAGTGAACGCATATGTCTGAACTGTTGTAGAACTTGTCAGCAATCAGTTTGCTGCTGATTAGTGAGGCTGCCTGCCAAGGCTTCTCCATCAACTGATCCATCATCAGGGTTCTGAGAGAGCAGGTCTGGGAGAGGGTCACTCTCTTCCTTCTGTCCTTCGTCAGTAGCCATGAGCAAGCCCATGTCTGCCCTGTCAACATATAGTTTCAATCTGTTGACATGAAGCACCCTATGGGGGCTCCTGGGAGTTCCAAGGTCTACCAAATAGGTGACCTCTCCCTTCTGTTCAACAATAGTGTGGGGCCCACTCCACTTGTATTGGAGAGCTGCTGGGGCCACAGGCTCCAACACCCACACTTTCTGTCCTGGCTGGTAAACAGCCAGTACAGCCTTTTGGTCATGCCAGGCTTTCTGTAAATCCTGGCTAGCCTCAAGGTTTTTAGTTGCCTTTTTCATGTACTCTGCCATCCTGGAGCGGGGACCAAGGACATAGTCCACAATATCCTGTTTAGGGGGTTTGAGAGGTAACTCCCATCCCTCCTTCACCAGACAAAGTGGTCCTCTAACAGGGTACCCAAACAGAAGTTCAAATGGGCTGTAGCCAACCCCCTTCTGTGGAACCTCCCTGTATGCAAACAAAAGGCAGGGTAGCAGGCTATCCCATCTCCGCCTGAGCTTTTCTGGGAGACCCTTAATCATACCCTTTAAGGTCTTGTTGAACCTTTCAACTAGACCATTGTACTGTGGGTGATAGGGTGTGGTGAACTTGTAGTTCACTCCACACTCCTTCCACATTGCAGTCTTGTACCTAGACATAACGTTTGTACCTCTGTCAGATACTACCTCCTTAGGGAAACCCACTCTTGAGAAAACTCCCAAGAGGACTCTTGCCACAATAGGTGCTGTAGTGGTCTTAGGGGAATTGCCTCTGGGTGCCTAGTGGCATGATCCACTACCACTAGGATAAACCTGTGCCCAGATGCAGTTTGGGGATTTATTGGTCCAACAATGTCAATCCCTACACGTTCAAAGGGAACCCCCACCACAGGTAGTGGTATAAGGGGGGCCTTTGTAGTGCCACCTGCTTTGCCACTGGCTTGGCAGGTTACACAGGAGCAACAAAACTCCTTGGTGTCTTCAGAGATGTGGGGCCAGTGATAGTGAGGGACAATTCTGTCCCAAGTCTTGTTCTGGCCCAGGTGTTCTGCTAAGGGAATATCATGGGCTAGTGTCAAAAGGAAGCCCCTGAATGCCAAAGGTATGACCAACCTCCTGGCTGCACCAGGTGTGGGGTCTCTACTCTCTGAATACAGGAGCCCTTCATCCCAATAGATTCTATGGGTGCTACTAGCATTCCCAGCAGCCTCAGCAGCAGCTTGCTGTCTGAGGGGTTCAAGAGAAGGGCAGGTCAACTGTGCCTGACTCAGATCTGCCATAAAAGGGCCCCTTATCCCTACGAACTCAACCTGATCAGGTTCAAGCTCCTCTGGGACAGTTCCTTCTTCAGGCTCACAATCAGCTTCCTCAGAAGGCTGATCCTCACTCTGAGTCAAGGGGAAAGGCACTGCCTTAACCCTACTGCTCCTTTTCTTGGTAGGCAACAGGTCCATTATTCCAGAATCCAGTGCCTGTTCAGTGTTAGACTTCTGACCTGTGACCTAGTCACTGCAAGTACATGTGCTGAGATTCCTAACATTCCTGCATGGGTCCTATACTCCACTTCAGACCAGGCTGAAGTCTCTAGGTCATTTCCAAGCAAACATTCTACAGGGAGATCGGCACTTATCACAACCTTCTTAAGACCAGCTACCCCTCCCCAGGAGAAATTAACAACTGCCAGACTATGAGTGGTCTTGACATTGCTAGCATTGAACACTTGGTAAGTCTCTCAAAGTATGACTTGTCCACGGTCCACGAAGCCTGGGATCACCATTGTGACACTGGCACCTGTGTCCCTGTAGGCCTCAGCCTTTTTCTCATTAATTAAAGGTGTTTGTCTGTACTTGCCCAGATTACTGGGACTCACAGAGGAGGTCATATCTATGCCTCCATCACAGACCAAAACAGCTTGGGTTGGTACTCTGACTAGGCCAGAGTCCATCCCAGATCCCAGGGTTAACCATACTACACCCTTCTGCTGGGAACCACCACTTGTCGCTATACTAGGGGAACAGGTGCCTGAGGGGCAATGGTGGCTGGAGCTGTCTCCTTTTTGATGCAATCACTAGTCCAGTGACTTTTAACCTTACAAATGTTGCTCAATGGTTTCTTTGGGCCTTCTTTCTTTTTAGATTGGGGACCCCCACCATTAGAAGCTTTTTTGGGTTGTGTGATGACTTCTGGTCTTTACCTTTCCCCCCACCCTTTTGGTCTTGCTTCTTTTGGTCACCACCTTGGTTCTGTACCTTCTGCTTCTCCCTGGTTCTGACCCATTTGTCTGCCTTCTTTCCCAATTCTTGGGGAGAGGCCAGATCAGAGTAAACCAAGTGCTGATGTAACAGCTGGTTCTGACAGTTATTAAGAGTTTGTTCTCTCATGATCAGATTACACAATACTGTATAGTCACACACTTCACTGCCCAGCAACCAGCAGCTCTCCAGAGCCTTAGTAGCACAATCTACAAAGTCAACCCAGTCCTAAGTCTGTGCCTTTTCGGTATCTCTGAACTGCAACCTGTACTGTTCCGTGGTTAGGCCAAACCCATCTATCAGAGCACTCTTCAGAAAATTGTAATTGTCGGCATCCTCCTCTCTTACGGTGAGGAGCTTGTCTCTACCTTTGTCTGCAAAGGAGAGCCACAAGATTGCTGCCCACTGCCCCTGGGGTACCTTCTGTACTTTGCAGGCCCTCTCCAGTGCAGTAATCCATTTGTGGATGTCATCACCTGACTGATAGGGGGGGGGGACAATCGTGTTCAGGTTTCTATGGTCATTAGACCTATCCCTACCACTAGGGATATTGCTGCCACCATGGGGCTCTATCCCCATCTATTGTCTCTCTCTTTCAAGAGCTAGGGTCTCCTTTTCTAAGGCTACTTCTTGACTCCTTATCCTAAGCTTGGCTTCTCTCATCCTAGCCTCATGCTCCCTCTTCTCAAGTGAGGTACCCCTCCTATGAGAAGAGGCAGAAGACCCTATAGATGTACCAGAATGGTTAGATTCCACTGAAGGTGATCTGTTCCTCCTAGGCACACCACCAGGTCTACTTGGGAGGATAAGGGGAGGCAAATAATACTATATAAAGGGGGTCAAGGGGAATATTTACCGACCTAGTATCCCATTCCCCTACTTGACATCACAAACCACAAAAGGGGATACTCGGTCATAAGTGTGTGTTAGCACAGAAACTAAGGAACAAGAGACTATATACTATACATAGCGAGTCATATCTGGCTGAGAAATTCCCATCGGACCACCCTTATTGGCGGAGTATCGTCATATGGGAGTTGGTACATAATCCCAATACCGCCCAAACCATCAAACGACGGTGCGGATATGGATCTGTAAAGAGACTCTAGCCAAGATAATGCTCAAAGAGTGGAAAAGATGAGGTGCAGTGCTCTAGTGAAAGTGAAACTAAAATTGACTACTTAAACAAAAAATATGTTTAATGGAGATTGTCTAAGTGTCAAGATTAAAACCACGCCCTGTAGTGGAAATTAATAACTACAAAGTGGCGCTGTGCAGGACGGTCAACATGTTTCAGCCAGTTGGAAAGATTATCCGGCTTTCTTCAGGACCCAACGATGGAGCAGCTACTGCAAATATACAGAGTGTAGTGAAAAAAATGAAAATTGATACTTTACAAAACAGGAGTCTCTCTGGACCTTGGAGCCCCAATGTATCCTGGAGAACTAACTTTTCTTTTCCCAGCTTTGTGTGGGAGAAGACCTCACCTCACCCGGCAACCTACTCGGGAAGTTGAGGCCCCGCTCTGTCCGTCGGATTGGATGATTGCGAGAGGTACCGACGGACAGAGCGGGGCCTCAACTTCCCGAGTAGGTTGCCGGGTGAGGTGAGGTCTTCTCCCACACAAAGTTGGGAAAAGAAAAGTTAGTTCTCCAGGATACATTGGGGCTCCAAGGTCCAGAGAGACTCCTGTTTTGTAAAGTATCAATTTTCCTTTTTTTCACTACACTTTGTATATTTGCAGTAGCGGCTCCATCGTTGGGTCCTGAAGAAAGCCGGATAATCTTTCCAACTGGCTGAAACATGTTGACCGTCCTGCACAGCGCCACTTTGTAGTTATTAATTTCCACTACAGGGCGTGGTTTTAATCTTGACACTTAGACAATCTCCATTAAACATATTTTTTGTTTAAGTAGCCAATTTTAGTTTCACTTTAACTAGAGCACTGCACCTCATCTTTTCCACTCTTTGAGCATTATCTTGGCTGGAGTCTCTTTACAGATCCATAGCCGCACCGTCGTTTGATGGTTTGGGCGGTATTGGGATTATGTACCAACTCCCATATGACGATACTCCGCCAATAAGGGTGGTCCGATGGGAATTTTTCAGCCAGATATGACTCGCTATGTATAGTATATAGTCTCTTGTTCCTTAGTTTCTGTGCTAACACACACTTATGACCGAGTATCCCCTTTTGTGGTTTAGGATAAGGGGAGGCCCATTCTGGCCTACCTCATCGCCAGGAAGATCTGGATTCCCCAGGTTTAAGTCACTAACATCTACCTGGTCTGCATCATCATCATCAGAGTCCTGGTGAGGTAACTCACCAGTGTTCTCTTCTTCTGATGTCTCCACCCCATTATCTTCCTTGTTAGGATCTAATGCTTTCTTAAAGTAAGCTAGCATTAACACCTCTATAAGGCGTTGAGTATTGGGGTCCAGTCCTGGCTTTAATTTTATCATGGCACACAAAGTCCTTAACTCTCGGAAAGGAAATGTATCATACTTAGATACCTGTCCTTGACTGGCATCTGGAGCAGATCCACTGGGTCCCTCCTTTGAAGACATGACTCTAGTGAGGTGTGGTGTATGTACCTACCTACACTATTTAGTTTCCTACTAAACCTCTCTTGAGTTGTAGAAAGGGTGTGCTAGGCCCTTGAGCCACAACGCTAAGTTCAGTAGAACTTACTGTATTCTAAGCTTGATTTATATGTACCTATGGTACCTTTAGTGATTTTTCAAATTATATTCTCAAGATTATCTGGTAAAACAATGCAAGCTGGAATCCCACACGCTGCAAACCAATGTGAAAAGTTGGCCTGGCATATGATGTCCACTATTCTAGTGGGCACCTTGCACCCGTCCAAACGACCCTTATTGATAGTAGGTTTAAGACAACCTTTATAGAAAGCTGTCCTGGCGGTAGCTGTGGAGAGCAGCCTTCAGGCTTATTCTTGAAGGAATGTAAAGCAGCTTGTTTTACCATTCTATAATCTCTTGAATGATTAAATGAAAGTACACCACACAAGGTATATATATAAAAGATATGTATTTATTCTAAACACAACCCCTCTAGTCTCTTTATGAGGCTAGAGGCCAAAGTACAACACAAGAACTTTAAATAGCACACAGTAAATAGCACAGTATACGTTTTGCCCTAGGGCCTCACAAACCATATACTAAAATAGTGGTATAAGAACCACGTGAGGGATAGAAGTGAGGCCTAGGGCCTGTAGAAAAGCTGGGGCAACCAGGAACCACCCAAGGTAGGGACGCAGGAGATCCACGGGGGACGCGTGTAGTGTCTAAACACAGCCGCGAATCACCTTTGACGTCTATGGAGGAAAAGCAACTTACATTTTTACAGATTAGGGACACTTCGGAGTGAACTACGATGGAATCCCTTTAGACTTAGACACTTTGAGAATCAAGACCCACGGGACCACCGGTGTACTCGTGTTACCTCACCCAGGGAAGCCGGGTGCATAGGTGTCTTTTGGTGTCGGGTTTCGTTGTCGATTCCAATGGAGAGCTGTGAAGAAGTGCTGCAGGCGACCAGAGGAAAAGTGTCCGGGTGGATCTAAGGGTGGATCGGAGATCTGAAGAACCTGAAAGCATAGGGGACATAGTCTGGGTCACTAGCCAGTGAACAGGATAGCAACAGGAAGATGCCAGCCGATGTCGGGTGCTTTAAGGTGAAGTAGGTGAAGCTTGACTCTTCAGCCACGAGGACCAGGAGGCGTCGACGATGACCAGGAGCTGGATTTGAGTGGTCCCACGAAGGATGTCGAGTGCTGCAGCATCGGTATCTGGATTGGACCCAACAAGCCTTGGCAACAGCAACCCACGCAAGATGAAAAGATTGGCTTTGGTGTAGACCAGCAAGGTCTGAGGGACTCACCCTTTGGAGGGGAGTCAGAGCATGTCTGGAGCAACAAGGAAAGCTGAAGAAACAAAGGATTGTTCTTCGTGGGGACCCACTGGCCAACGGAACAGGGATCGCGAAGGAGCTTTGAGCTGCAGTGAAGAAAGTGGACTCACAGGACACTCGTGGAGTGTAGGCCTCTCAGCTTCAGTGCAAAAGGTGCTCGGGGCAAGGGCAACAAATAGCCCAAGGCACAACCTTGGAAAACTTCGGGAATTATGTGCAGTTGCAAAATTGCAGGATGTCCAGGAGTTCCGGTCCCACGTCTCTCGTGACGGCTGCGGGTCTCAGCTTTGTTGGGATTTCGTGTCGGCCTCAGAGAAGTCTGGAAGTCCGTGTCCTGTGTCACAGATTCTTCGGGATCCGGCAGGAGCCTCGAAAATGCACCGGCAAGGTGCTCTTAGGTGCCTGTTTGAACAGGGGGTCACTCCTTGACCCCAAGGGAGATTCCTTCTGTCTTCCAGTTGATATGGAATGTCGAAGGTCCAGGATTTCGTCTTCAGAGTTTTGTCCAGGTTAATCTGAAGTCCTAGGGACTGGGTTCCTATACTTATACTAAGTTTAGGGGTTGGACTAACTCTAGGGTCCCACCTATGGGAGGACCTGGGGAGGGGGTGGTTACGCCCCTTCCCCTTTGTCCAGTTTCGCGCCAGAGGTGGGGCTGAGTGCCCCAGCAACCGGGCTGAACTGGGAAATGCATTGAGCACCTTGTGTGCCCCAGGCAGTGTCTCAAAAGCATTCTCTGAATGCAACCCACCCTGCCCCAATACACTAAAGCCTGTCTGGGAAGGTGCTGGCAACTCCCTGGACAGGAAACCTATTGTCCAGGCCTCCACTGCCGGAGTTTTGTCCAGCAGCAGGAGATCAGACTTGTGTCTGTGGCAGCAGCATCCATTTTGTGATGCTGAGGCTCTTTAAAACCATTACCTGGTATACCAGAGTGTACATGTATTCTCCCTCTAGAAGGGTGGAATGCTACCCCCGCCGCCAGAACTAGCGGGGGAGGGATAGTATTCCAAAGTGTTTGATACCAAACACGACATGTTTTGATAAAGCCAAACCAAAGTTAGCATTAACCGCGAGGATTATAATGCACTTAAGAGTGTATGGTATGGCCCTATCACAGAACAGCTATAAGGAAGGGATTCTGAAAGCTGTAGAGGGGCTCTGCTCATGCTAGGGCACCTTCTCCCACAAAACCGAGCACTCTGCCTTCAGCATTGTCAAGGCCTGCCATAGGAGTGGCTTATAGGTTAATAGGTGTCTGTTTTAATTGGTGGATATAGGTATACTATATCCCAGTAAGGGGTGCTTACACCACCTTGCCCAGGCTGCAAGTGCAGACCTGTGGTGCCATTTTGGAAGGCTTCCCAGGGGTGGCAAAATACGTGCTTCAGCCCCTAAGGTACCATATACTAAGGGCTCACAAGTTAACTCAGTAACCAATCTGGTATGTACCTAATGTACATGGAATTTAGAGAGAGAACAGCTAGTCTGTGGTCCTGATTAGCAGGGCCACAGCCAGACTAAAGTCGAAAAACCAGTGAAACAGCAACAAGTGGGGGTAACCATAGGAAGCAGACCCTACTATCCTACACTTACTGTATTATAAGCTTGTATTATATGTACCTATGGTACCTTTAGTGGATTTTCAAATGATATTCTCAAGATTATCTGGTAAAACAATGCAAGCTGGAATCCCACACACTGCTCACCAATGTGAGAAGTTGGCCTGGCATATGATGTCCAGGGCACCTTGCACCAGTCCAAACAACCCTTATTGATGGTAGGTTTAGACAGCCTTTATAGAATATCCTAGTGGTAGCTGTGGAGAGCAGCCTTCAGGCTAAGTCTTGAAGAAATGTAGAGTAGCTTGTTTTACCAGTCTATAATCTCTTGAATGATCAAATGAAAGAGCACCACACCTGGTATATATATAAAATATATGTATTTATTCTAAACACAACCCCTCTAGTTTCTTTATGAGGCTAGAGGCAAAAGTACAATACAAGAACTTAAATAGCACACAGTAAATTAGCACAGTATACGTTTTGCCCTAGGGGCCTCACAAACTATATACTAAGAAAGTGGTATAAGACCATGTGAGGTATAGAAGTTAGGCCTAGGGCCTGTAGAACTGCTGGGGCAACCAGGAACCACCCAAGGTAGGGACGCAAGAGACCCACGGGGGACGCGTGCAGTGTCTAAACACAGCCGCGTATCACCATTGACTTCTATGGCGAAAGTTAAAGTTACAAAGTTAAAGTTTAAGGACACTTCGGAGTGGACTACGGTAAAACCCTTTCAGTACTGGACACTTCGAGAGTCAAGACCCATGGGAGCACCGAAGTACTTGTGTTACCTCACCCAGGGAAGCTGTGTGCATATGTGTCTTTTCGTGTCGGGTTTCGTCGTCGATTCCAATGGAAAGCTGCAAAGTGCTGCAGGCGTCCAGGAGAAGAGTGTCCGGATGGATCCAAGGGTGGATCGGAGATCTGAAGAACCTGAAAGCAGAGGGGACAGAGTCTGGGTCACTAGCCAGTGACCAGGATGGCGACAAGAAGATGCCAGCCGATGTCGGGTGCTTTAAGGTGAAGTAGGTGAAGCTTGACTCTTCAGCCACAAGGTCCAGGTGGCGTCGGCAACAATCAGGAGCTGGATTCGAGCTGTCCGGCGTCGGATGTCGAGTGCTGCAGCGTCGGTATCTGGATTGGACCCAACAACCATTGGCAACAGCAACCCACGCAAGATGATAAGATTGACTTTGGTGCAGACCAGCAAGGACTGAGGGGCTCACCCTTTGGAGAGGAGTCAGGGCAAGTCTGGGGCAACCAGGGAAGCTCTAGAAACAAAGTAGATTCCTTTGTGGGGACCCAACAGACTAGGGATCGCGAAGGCGCCTCGAGCAGAAATGCTGAAAGCCGGACCACGCAACACTCATGGAGTGTAGGCCCACAATCTTCTATGCAAAAGGTGCTCAGGGCTTGGACTACAAGTAGCCCATTGCACAACTTCGGGAAAGCTCGGGAAGTTGATGCACTAGCAAATGTGCAGGATGTCCAGGAGTTCCGGTCCCACGTCTCTCGTGATAGCTACAGATCTCAGCTTCGCTGGGGACTCGTGTCAGCCTCGGAGATGTGTGGAAGTCCGTATCCTGTGTCACAGATTCTTCGGGATCCGGCGGGAGCCTCGAAAATGCAGACTGGCAAGATGCTTCTTTGGTGCCTGTTTGAACAGGGGAGTCACTCCTTGACCCCAAGGGAGATTTCTTCTGTCTTCCAGTCGATATGGAATGTCGAAGGTCCAAGATTTCTGTTTCAGAGTTTTGTCCAGGGTAATCTAAAGTCCTAGTGACTGGGTTCCTATACTTATACCAAGTTTAGGAGTTGGACTAACTCTAGGGTCCCACCTATGGGAGGAACTGGGAAGGAGATGGTTGCACCCCTTCCCCTTTGTCCAGTTTCACGCCAGAGCTGGGGCTGAGTGCCCCAGCAACCGGTTTGAACTGGGAAATGCATGGGACACCTTGTGTGCCCCATGCAGTGTCTGAAAAGCATTCACTGAATGCAACCCACCCTGCCCCAAAACACTAAAGCCTGTCTGGGGAGGTGCTGGCACCTCCCTGGACAGGAAACCTATTGTCCAGGCCTCACCTGCCGGAGTTTCGTCCAGCAGCAGGAGGTCAGACTTGTGTATGTGGCAGCAGCATCCATTTTGTGAGGCTGAGGCTCTTTTAAACATTTACCGGGTAAGTAAGTGTGTACATGTCTTCTTCTTCTAGAAGGGTGGAATGCTACCCCCGCCGCCAGAACTGGCGGGGGTAGTATTCCAAAGTGTTTGACACCAAACACGACATGTTTTGATAAAGTCATTCCAAAGTTAGCATTAACCACGAGGATTATAATGCACTTAAGAGTATATGGTATGGCTATATCATAGAACAGCTATAAAGAAGGGATTCCGAAAGCTGCAGTGGGGCTCAGCTCATGCTAGGGCACCCTCTCACACAAAACCAAGCACTCTGCCTTCAGGATTGTCAAGGCCTGCCATTGGAGTGACTTATAGGTTAATATGTGTCTATATATATAGGTAAATATAGGTATACTATATCTAAGTAAGGGGTGCTTACACCACCTTAACCAGGCTGCAAGTTCAGACCTGTGGTGCCATTTTGGAAGGCTTCCCAGGGGTGGCATAATACATGCTTCAGCCCCTGGTAGGCCTCTGGGGTACCTATGCCCTTGGTATCTAAGGTACCATATACTAGGGACTCACAAGGGTAACCCAGTAACCAATCTGGAGTGCACCAAATGTACAGGTAACCAATTTTGAGAGAGAACAGCTAGGCTGTGGTCCTGATTAGCAGGGCCACAGCTAGACTAAAGTCGATAAACCAGTGAAACACAGCAAAAAGTGGGGGTAACCATACGAAGCAGATCCTACTCTCCTACAGCCATTACCTCGGCGAGGCGCTTGGGTGAACTGGGGGCTTTGTCCTGTAAGTGTCCCTTCTGCAAGGTCTTTTCGGATCAAGTGGTTTTGGTGCTGGTGCCTTCCTTTGTTCCCAAGGTCAATTTGGCATTTCATCTCAGTCAGGAGGTGATTTTGCTGGAATTTTGTCCGGATCCTTTCTCGGCTGAGGAGTCTCGGTTGCACTGTCTGGATGTGCTTCGGGCTTTGCTGTGGTACCTGCAGGATGTGGAGCATTTCCGGAAGGGGACGCTTTGTTAACTTTGGTCTCGCTAAAAAGGGTGTGAAGCCTTCCAGAGCTATGTTGAGTCATTGGGATTCAGTCCACGGTCTTGCTGGCATACAAGCTTAGAGGGCTGGATCCTCTGGTTGGGGTGCAGGGCCGGTCTACTCGTAGTATGGCTGCTACGGTGACTGAGTTGCAGGGTGCCTCTAGGGTGATTTGGAGGGCTATGACCTGGTCTTCCCCTTCTACGTTTGTCCGGCACTATCGGATTGCTAGCCTGGAACGTTTCTGTAATGTTCTAGGCCACAGGGTCTTGTCCTCTATGAGGGATAGGGATGTTATCTGCTGTGGTTTGGGCATGTTATTAAAATTGCTGTTCTTTATCACTCAGTTGCCCGTCTCTGTTTTCTTATGCTTGCTATGTCTTCATTTGTGACGAAGGAAGGTGAGGGAGGGACAGGAGGTAATGCGTCCATTACTATTGATAATGGCATTACTCCTAGTCCTTCTCCCTCGCCTTCCTTCTAGGACCCTCCCTCCCTCCTGGTGCGTTACATCTGAGTGCTAGCTCGTCTTGTTTACGTACAGGTGGAGGTGGGGCAGGCAGAGTTTTTGTAGGCTGGGGGTGGGTCTAGGAGGAGGCGGGGGCCTCACTTGTGATGAAGGAGGCGAGGGAGTAGGACTAAGAGTAATGCCATTATCCATAGTAATAGACGCATTACTCCACACCCTGGGGAAAAAAACTCCCAGCGTGTCAGGTCATTAGAAATTCGTTTTTAAAAAACAAACTTCCACTTTGGGAGTTTATTTCCAAAAAACCAAAGTTTGGCAATCAGCCACCTGAAACAATGGAGTTGCTCTCCAAACGTTAAGTGCCTTCACATGAGCCAATAGACACACAGATATGCATATGGAGGGCAGCGGGGAACATCCTTTACAATGCGGATTTTACTCCGCAAGGCTTTCACAACGCGTCCGTTACAACGCAAGTCGTAACCACGACTTGCGCTGGAGGGCGCTAGAGGATTAAGAATAGTATATTTACTATTCCAGCACCTTCCCTAGTGTCCACGGGGACTGGTGTTAGAATAGTAAATTATACTATTCTAAATCCGCGCCCCCAACGCAAGTCGTGGTAACGACTTGCGTTGTAAGGGACGCGTTGTTAAAGCATGCGTTGTAATGGTACGCGTCGTAACATCATACATCTGAGGGCAGCTGACTTAATGTACTTCGCCGCCCTAGCGGCCGACCAGCTAATCTTTGAATAAGACCCAAAGTATGTAAAGTAACAAGAGAGATCTGTTCTAGTGGATTCCAGGCTGATATCCACGTGACCTGGGGGATAGCACTGCTCCTGGAAGCTCAGAGCCAGGGCTGCAGGTTTGGGAACCAGGTCCAAGTCTCTGCGTCGGCTCAGCATCCTGTTATTCTGGGCAAATCACTTAATGGCCCTGTGCCCACACAATGTTGTGTAATGTAACTGGTGATATATACAGCGCTCCAATACCTGCAGGTGGAGCTCCCGCGATATAAAACTGCAACAACAAAAACCCAATTTCTGCTGCGCTTTTGCCCTTCTCTTCACGCGCCCCCTCCGTTTCTCAAGTCTTCGCCTCTCCTATGTCGGAGCCATCTCTCCCATTCAACACTCCCTGGCCCCTTCACCCCCCAGCTCTCTCCCATTCCTCCCTCCCAATACTTTCGCGTCCCTCTGCCTTCTTTCCTCCGACCTCTTTCCCTTCCTCCACTTCGACGCTCCCCCTCCGTCTCCCCTTCCCTCGCTCTACCGCACACCCTCCCTCCGCGCCTTCTCTCTCCTCCCCTCTATTCGCATTGCAGGGCTGTGATGGGAAAATCAATATTGCATTACTGGCAGCGAGACAGCAGCAGGGGCGGGGGAGCCGAGAGCGTCCAATGAGCGCGGGGTAGGCCCTAGAAGAGGAGGGGTCCTCTACACAGCCAGTGTGACCTCAATCATGAACTGCAGCCCCAACATGGGCCCGCGCGCGCCTCTTTCGTGGTGTCCAACCGTCTGCAATGCCCCTCCCCCAGCCACTCCAGTATTTGAAAACAGCTCCAGTACATGCCATGGAGCCCGCGCGCCCTCTATTTGCGCATCTGTTCTTCCGGTGTTTAGACTCAAGTGTACAGTGCACCTCAACCCTGTCATCTTCAAATCTTGACAACCCAACCATTCTAGCACTCGACCCACACACAACCCTGTTAATGCACGCCGATCCCGACTCTCAGTGCAGGGAGCCACGCCGTTGTTTTTAAATGTATTGGGCCTCATTCATTTAACAAGTATGCCGTCGCAGGTGGTTGAACCCCCATTTAACCTCAACATGATGAAAGGCGGCGTGGTGGAGGACGAGCTCGCGCTGCGGTTACGCGCAGCTCTCTGCAGCAGGTGCAAATCCCCATAGTCCATCATCTGCAGAGCACAATCTGCATGGGTCACCATTCTTTGATCGTTTGAACAGAGAAATGAAAACATCGGCTTTTCGTTCCTTCTTCAAAAATGTACTCTCACTTACATTCACATGCCGACAAGATAGCGAGTTAACAGACACCACTGACATCTAATGTGATGTGCAGGACAAGAAATGGAATCCATGCCAGGCCAACTCAGTCATCCAACCCTTCCCAGGTAGGTAAAATGAAACACTAAATTGGTTGATTGTATCCTCTTTTATTTACAGTGCTTCAAAATGGCAGAAGTGTTGCACAAAGCGCTACATGGAAACAGAATATTAATAACAGTATTGATCAGTGCCGGATTAAACCCCGTGGAGGCCCCCTGGGCAGTCGCAATCCCGCCCCCTCCACCCCACAAATTATCTCCTCATCAGGCCCGGACTGGCCGTTGTGTGCACCGGGCAATCCCCCGGTCGGCCGCAAGGGTGGGGGCCGGTTTTGGGCCCTGGGGGCTGGTTTTGTTACAGAGCCGTTTTTGCAGCATAGCTGCAAAATCAGCCCTGTAACAAAATCGGCCGATAAGCGGCCCTGGCAAAGCGCTGGCCAAGCACTTTGCCAGGGCCGGTTTTGGTTCCCAGTCCGGCCCTGCTCCTCATACCCAATGCAGCGGATTTGTTTTACAAACTAACAGCTGCCAGAAGATGAGCTTTTAAGAGACAAACTGTTATGTGAATCTGATGCCTCTGGTTTATGTACTTTAAGTTGATAATGGGTACATTGCATTAATATGGTATTTTCTCTATAGAATTTTCAATGTAAAGTTTTCGTTTCATTGAGTTGATTCGTTTTTTCTATCTTTTGGAAACAATATTTAAGAAACCTTAATTGTAATTTTCTTTCAAGATCAATTCAATATTATTTTGACCCGTTGTAGCGGGACCCCTAAAAGGAGTGGGGTCATAGGCCGGGGGCTAGTTTGCCTATTTGTTAACCCGGAACTGGTTTGGATGCCCATTGCAGAGATCTGTTTCCAGTACTAGGCCAAATTTTTCTTTACAGAATGCACCACATCGAACTCTTTTCCGATTCCCAGCAGAAATTGCAAGAAACAAGATGTGTATAAGACATTTTGTAATACTCACACATCACTTGTTTCCCCAATGCTATACACTTGACAAAATATAGAGACGTTTTAATTGATGCAAAGTTGCTTGCATTTTGTTTAATTTGTGTTTTGTAACTAATAACTTCTGCACTTTATGTGGGCAAGGGACTGTGTTTATGTTTTTGTGCTTTAAGGATTAACAGTTATTTAGTTTTATTGGCATTAAAAACCACGTTAATGTGACTCATATTATGGATATGGCTGAAACAATAAACATACTGCACGTGTCTCGTGACCTGCACTTGGAGCTCAGCTTGTATCCCCATCAGAACTCTTCCTGGGGCAGTTCAGTTTACAGTGTCTCATCTATCAACTTCTAAAGTAAAAGAACAGGTGTGTAATTTCGCAAGGTGGCATGGGAAACTACTGACTACAAAAATATTGAACAGCAACAATATTGACTGCACAAGATGATCAATGCAAGAATACACAGGGACGTATAGGTGTACTATTCTAACTTAACAGTATTGCTGTCAATACAGAGACGCCGCTAATTTAAAATAACACCCTCGAGAGTTTTATGGAAAATACTGAATCATGTTTAAAGGGAGTAACTGTCCAGTGCCTGGAGAAGAGCAGGACATGGGATCTTTAGCACAATGTTTCACAAGGAGAATTCAGGCCAGGAAAATCAAGCTTTGTTCTCGCAACTTACACGAGTAGCAAAATGCATCAAGGCAGAGGTGTGCATGTGAAAGAACTGGACGTCAGTTGAGATGGGACATGACGCTGGAAGATGAGTTACAGGGCCGGTTTTAGTGATGGTGGCACCCGGTGCAACAACCACTTTTGGTGCCCCCACGTCCCATGACCGCCTCTTTGGATTCTCTCACTACCACCTTCAAAAGTGTCCCTCATCTCTCACATCATAATATATTGCTAAACACAGCCTTCCCTAAGGTCACAGCACACCCTCCACAGGCCAGCTCCCAGTGCGGCAGCACCAGTCGCACTGACCTGATGGGTTAATCAGCAGGACAGCTTTAATATCCAATGGGAGCTTGGCAGGTAAAAAGAGTTATAAACGGGGAGCTTTGTGCAGGAAAAAGAGGATCACAACTGGGGTGCTGCAGAGATTGGTTCTCGGTTCAGTGAGCAATTGAAGCCAGGCCAGACAGGTCTGAGTTCTTTAACTCAGGTGACCAGACAAATGCATACATTCAAAGAAGTTGATATGCTCAGATTTCAGTACAGTAGCCTTTGTCACTTTATATAAATCGTGTAATAGCACTTCACCCACTAACTTCTAATATTTCCTCAACTCAGGTATATAACTATTTAGGATCAGTGTTGTGTCCATACTATGGGGGCAATCTTCATTACACCACTGCATGGAAAACCAATTTCAGGAATGTATACAGAATCTTTGGTAAGATGCCTAGTTACTGTGTGGGGCCAATATAAGGAACATCTTTTCATTGAGTTAGATCATGACGTAACAAAATAGCAAGATAGTTTGTTATTCAAAGCTAATTTAACAAAATTAATTCCACTACAATTGCAATTTTCTCTTATTTGAGGTAGCCATTACGGTTCACCATGTTCACTTTAAAAGGCAGATGCCTTTTCAAGGTAAAACCTAGGAAAACATGTAGGAAAATAGTGATTTCTCCATCTACTCCTAATACACTACACTTTAAAAGTATTCACTCCCCAGCTATCCAAAACACTTTACCAAAAACGTATAGTGTTCATATAAATGCAGAGAAAAATATGATCTTTAGAAACACTGAAAATTATTTGATGTTTCAGTGAATTAATTCTTGAGTTGTAACACGACCGGACTCCCATCTTGGAAACAGGCTGAAATTTGCAGAATGGCATGAGTTACATGTTCACTATGGGATCTGAGGCGGCTCTGATAATATTAACCCAACTAAAAAGACACTAACACAAAAGTCAAATCGATTTTCCGAAGATTACGTACAAATCTGGCTCTTCATTAAGCCCTTCTTTATTTGAATTAATGGTGCATGATCCACTGCCTCTCATGTAATTTCAAGATACGGTTGGCACTAAACACAAGCAAGGTCTCACGGTCCTTGACTTTAAAATGGAAATCCATTACTGGATGTTGTGTACTGGCATAAGGTTCTTCTTGGGATCGTGTATCTGTGTTGCTACAGTATGTCCTATTACCTGTTTCTGGCAACCATGTAAACGAGAAGTAAGATCATTACAAAGTACATCAAAAAAATCGTAGATAATTTGTTAATAAATATATTGAGTAAGATCCTTATAATTAGTGAAAGTGTGCCAATTTAGTGTGTGTCACGAGTCCGATAATGGACTGCGGACTCTGTTGTCCTTCGATTCTGACAGAGTCGTTTCACCCTTTGTGCAGGAAAGACAAGAGCCCTTTAAGGGAATCTCTCAGGCCGAATCCCAAGGGCGTGGCACACAACGTCATACCCAAGCGGCCTATCAGAGGAGCAGCCGGCGCAAACAAGAGGGACGTCCTTCTTTCAGGAGACGGAAGCTGGCTTCCCCGGAGCAGGAGAGTTCGTGGCAGGGACAGCGAGGAACAGCTGAGGCGGAGTAGCAGTGAGAAGAAGCGGAGCCAAAGAAGAGACCGAATCAAGTACTGCTGCGGCGTGCAGAGACGACAAGCCGGGAGGCCAACGGGACCACGTTTCGCCCAGCCACCCCCCTGGGAGGAGGGTGGCTTACTAAGGTACGGGTGACGCTACAGGGGCTTACGGGACACGGGAGGGGGAAGGACGCTGTATAAAGGGATGTACGTTGTTACATCGCATGCTTTTACCACACATGCTTTTACAATGCTGATTTTTCAACGCAAGTCGTTACAACGACTTGCGTTGGGGGCACTGGATAGTGAATAGTTTAATTTACTATTCCAACTCCAGTCCCCGTGGATAGTAGGGAAGGTGTTGGATAGTAAATTAAACTATTACCTATCCTAGAGCGCCCCCCAGCGCAATTCGTTGTAATGACTTGCGTTGAAAATCCTGCGTTGTAAAGGCACTGCGTGGTAAAAGTTGCGTCGTAAACGATGTTTCCCGTATAAAGGGAGGAGGGAGGTCACGTCGGGGCTCACTCGGTGCCGGTCGAAGGTGACTTCTCCCCTCACTCCCTTTCCATGAGAGAGAAACGCCGGTTTTCCCCTGCAACTCACTCCGGTCTCTATTGTTGTTTTATCCCCATCCACCCACGCCATTTCCATCAACGCTGGGGAGGTGACGTACCGAACATCCAACCCCAAGTCCAGGGGAAGACCTGGTGAAGACAGAATCTTTTCCAAGCAGGAGTTCGGACCCCTGAAAGACCATAGACTTTGACTTTTTTTTTGTGCTTCTTGACAAATTGATTTTTTTTAAATAAAACAAAAATTCCTGAACTTTATCCCTCTCTCTTGCAAACTTTCATTGGTTTGGCCAGCCTCCCTCTGGGAAAGATCCCGGGTTGTGACAGTGTGCTAATTCCCAAACATTCTATTGAAATCTGACTTTATTGAACGCTGAAACTCAAGACTTTAGAGCCTGTTGGATGCTGCTTTTTGTTATTGGTGGTCAACAGTTCTTGTTTTACCTTCTAATCTAGTATGGATTGTATAGCAAAATATCATTTTGCAAACATATCATATGACAGAAATACCATCACCTAAATATCCTTGACAACAATATTATCCCATTAAGCGTATAGTATCTATTATTAACTTAAAAGGGGTGCTATTCCTGTAAACAATATTTAGGACATGATATTTTTATCAGATGATATTATGTTACAATTTTCTTGTACAATACCCTACCTTAATTTATTTTATGTCTATTTCCTAAAAGCTTTGTGCTTAAAAAGCTTTGTCTAGAAGATCATTCATGAGACTACATCTACGCTTAATTTGCATGAATTCTCGACTGGTTCCATTCGGTGGTTGGGAATGTATGAAGAACAGAATATATCTCCGTAGGTCTATTTCACCTTCTGGACTCAAGTTTAACCCGTATGTATAAAATTTGATGCCTAAACTATGTATTTTCTTATTGCTGGTGTGCGTTGTAAATTTAACCTAACTATTATCGTTTAGATGGCTAATGTATTTGTTCTAAAGCTATTCTGGGTCTCTGAAACATAACCAATGGAGTCACCTACAGTATGATAAACAAGTTAACCTGGTTTGTGAGGGAAACAGCAAATATCACAGCCGCCGAACAACACCTTGCTTTTGCGACGCTAGTGGGAGAACAAATTCGTCTGAACCACGCATTCCATTTACAACGCAATGATTACAACAACATGCGTTGGGTGAATCTGCATTGGACTTTAAAGTCCAATGCTTTCCATTCTGTTGTGGGGACTGGAGTTTGAATAGTAAATTATACTATTCCAAAGACCAGAGCCCCCTAAGGCAAGTCATTGTAACAACATGCATTGTAAATGGAATGCGTAGTTCAGACGCATTTGTTCCGCCTGCGTTGTTAAGGAAGGCGTGGGAAAGGAAATCGTGGTTGTGTCATACAACTGGTTTGTGATGGTGTCAGAGTAAAAGACAGTGTTCAGAATGGGTGATGGGCAGAGAAAAGGCCTGGCAAGCTAATCCATTTTGGGAAAAGTGGGAGAAAAGTTCCAGGAATCCATTTCCTGTTGGGCACTCTTATATGCTTTCATTATGGACACTGTAGAGTAGAAATTGGGCATCATTAATCTAATAAAGTTCTTTTACTTGGGTGATATCGGAAATCACTCCAGATGTGAGAACAGCTAGAGCTTTGCTGAGGAGGTAGCTGGGTTGTGTGGCTTGGATAAGAACTGGCTAATGGATGGCAGAATGTTGAGGTTTATGGAGACCCACCATGACTAAATCTTGTCCCGAGGTATAGTACCAGAATATCAAATCCTAAATATTGTGCTAAAAATATATTGTAGGAAAAATATTAACATCAAAAATCTTTTGATGATAAGAATATATAGCGAAGCATACATTTTCTCCATGTATATGTAACTTGACATATATATCTACAAAGCAGGTATGCAGATGTGGAGTTAAGAATAGTACAACTCTAAATCCCTATTCATACTGACCTTCATGGTAGTTTTGTTGTCAGAATTTTTCCTGTGTCATTTTTGCAGCACAATATTTTTTGAGTTGATATTCTGACATACAACCCTTCCTCTTGCTCTTAGGTTTATTCATGGGTGTCATTTAAAAAAGCAGGCTAGTACAGTGCTTTCTTTGTAATAGAATAAATGTGGGGCGCAGTGCTTAATTTGGAAATGTGGTTTCCGGTACTTGGCACAGGCTCTTAATTTTCAACACCAGCACTATGACAGCTGCCACATGGTGTCACTGTCTGTGTAATTTAGAGCTGATAAATAAACTGTTGTTTATTTCTCATTATATATTTTGGGGGCCTCGAACAGCCTAAATTGTCATACTTGTAGCATTGTGATGGTTTGTAGTTGTCTTTGGCAGTGCTGGCAATGGTTGGTGCATGATGTGGTGACCTCACAAGGGCACTGGCACTTATTTTTTTTACAAATTAAATAAACACTGAGTGAGGGACCAAGGTTTTACACTGAAACCTGCAGCTGGTGTTACTGAATGTCCTCATGGCTCTTTTCCCACACTCCCTGGTCCTTCATCTCACTACTGTATATTCTTTTTCAATCCTGATTTCTGCACTTGTTCCTGTTTTTCCGTCTTTATCGTTCTTCTTCTCTCTTCCTTTTGTGATTTTACCTCTTGCTCTGAGTCAAAGTCTTGTGAGGAAAAATGTGCGCGGGCCTCTAAAAAAAACAGTGCCAGTGGGCCCACCTTCAACCACCGGCTCAAATTAAGTTCTGGTGGGTATGGTATGACCATTTGCTGTTCATAAAATATCTATCATCAAGCTGATAGCTAAAAGGGAATCAGAAAAAAATGAGTCACAATTTAAAAAAGCTGGAAGAGGTAACTTAGAATACTTGGCTAAGGATGCCATTTCTAGACAATACCCTACAACACCTAGTATCCTCCCACCGTATTATATTCCTTCCATTTAAAACATTTTCCACCACCTTCCTATTCATGGATGCAGAGTCACAATGTGAGGTGAAAATGAAACAAGCAAACATTTTAAGTTGACTAAAACGAAAAGAACGAAAACAAAAAGGATTATAAAGATATGGTGTGAGGAAACGCTCACTGGCTAAATACAAAAATATACAAAAATGCACAAGTGTGCCAGCAAGGACTATGAGAAAGAAATAGGCAAGAATGGGGAAACTGGGTAAAAGTAAGCACGCAGGAGAAGGGTTAAAGTGGGGAAAGAAGAGAGGGACAGATAATAAGTGGTGCAGAAGTGGACAACTTATGAAGGGGGTAGAAGCAGTGTGAGGGGGAGATTTGTATCTGGAGAGAAGGAGCAAAGGGGTAGACTATGGTAAGAGAAGGTTAGAGGGTCGGAGAGGAGAGGTTGAGGGAAACACGAAAAGACAAACAGAGAGTGAGAGATAGAGAAGTGGCACACGGAAAGGGTGAAAGAAGAATATATGAGAAAAATGCCAAAAAGGAAGAGGAATAGCAGGAACGAGTAAATAGAAAAGAGAGAAAACGCAGAAGGTATTGCAGCGATGCAGAAGAGAAAAGAGGCAGTGAGAGTGAGTGAAGAAAAAGATGAAGTCATTGGGAGAGAAAAAAAGAATGACAGAGAAAGAAAGGGAGCTGGAAAGCAAAAGGGGAAGATGTATGTGAGAAAAAGAGACTGGGTAGTAAAAGAGGAAGAAAGAAGAAATAAATAATGGGTAGAACAAAGGGGGACAATAGAGATCAAGAGAAAAGGCGAATGACAATTCGATAATGAAGAGAAGAGTGGGAAAATAACAAGAGAGGAAATAGGCAGTGAGAAGAGAGAGATGGTAAAAGGGCAAGAGAACAAATGAGCGAGGTGCTAAATACAAATGAAGAAGAACTGAGAGAAAGATGAAAAGGGAGATAGAGAAAAAATCGAGAAAGAAAGGCGATAGGCACTGAGGGAGAGACAAAGGCGAGGTGAGGAGGAATGAGGGGGCGAGCGAGAGAAATAAAGAGAGTGGGATGACGGGTGAGAGGGAACGACGGTAGCGAAAGGAGAAGAGGGGCGCTCCTCGGTGCCAGAGCCGACTGTCCGGGTCAAGCGCCGCCGCCGCCTTCAGCGCTGCAGCAGGGCTCGGCTCGGCTGGGCGGTGTCTCCGCCGAAGACGGATCGCGAGAGGGAAGAGCGAGCGGCCGGGGTGCAAGCGGCGGGCGATGCCTCAGCGACCCCAGTCGGACGGATTAGCAGCGGTTCAGCCAGTGCGCCGGGGGCCGGCCATCTTCCCAGCAGAGACACTAAACGGGAGCAAGCAGCGAGGGCAGGCGACCACCGGCGGAGCCTGACACGGCCGTCTGTCACCTCGCTGTCATTTCTGCCTCATCATCACTCCACCTGTCTCCTCTCAGCCGCCATCGCTAGGACAGGCACCAGCAGCTGCAGACCACCGGCATCATCAGTACAGCACCCCATCTCATCGCCAGCATCACACAACCTGTGGACACTATGGCATCCAAGCCTCTGCAGATGTTGCCCTTGTGGAGTAAAATTAGCCTGGGAGTTTGACCAAACAGCCCAGCCGCTTGCACACTGCTGTAGGCGCCATCAAGCCTCGATAGTGTTGTTCAACAGGGTGTTAAAGCCTTTTGGACAGGGACCCAAGCAGAATCGAAGCTTATTCAAGATTGGTCAGACCTGCATCTAGGTCTCTTTGGAGCTGCCTCAAAAGGTGTTGAGGCTTCTCCATCATTGGCCTGAAAAGAACGGAAGCCTCCACATTTTTTCTCTAAAGAGGCCTGTGATACTGGAGCTAATGACATCAAACCCACTCGAGCCTCAATCAGAACGCGGTGAAAGACTGCGCTAGCCTAAGGTCGCTCAGACGCTCTTTAGACATGACCCACCATATGCAAAAGCTCGGGGACACTGGCCTGCATGGTATCAAAGCACCAGCGATGTTGGCCAAAATAGTTTTTTCCGTTGGACCAAGATACATTGAAGCCTTTTTAGTATCGATCAATTCACCAAAGTCTCCGTAGAGTTGGCCAGTGGGTTGAAATCTTGTTTACCATTGATTCAAAGTGAGTTAACGCTGATGAGTGTTAGTATGAATTTGTAGAAGCTGCTGCAACGTTGGCCCCACTGTGTTCCGGCAGCTGTTGTGTTGCTACAGATACATTGAAGATTGTGGCGTTTCCCCAAACAGGATTGACTTGAAACCAATGTAATATTGTGCTACACGGCGTAGGCCAACGTATTGGCATCAGTGCTAGTCAGTACCCAACATCGGACTGGAAGAAGATGCTGCCTAGCCCGGGGGACTGGAACATAGGGAGCCCACTGGGTCTATTCTTATCACGTGTGCCCTCTGTCCACTTGCCCAGTGAGCCTATCCTGGCAGTCTGTGGGCTTCTTGCTGCTCTCTTTGTTTGGTACTGCTACTGGGTAGGCCGAGAGCGACCACCAGACCGTATATCAGCTAATCGGGAGAGCCAGGAGCAACCAGATGTGGGTGGTGGCTACTTGGCATGCCAGGGAACACCAGGTGTCCGTCATCCTCAACGCTCAAGCAGACTTAACAGCAAGCTGTACCACAACTTGCAGGACTATGCAAAGCGCTACTCATGGTCCGGCATGACCAGGGTACACAAGGGGGTGCGCGACCAAGCCCGCTACTTAAGCGACCACCACAGGGCGATCCAGAAACCAAAGGTCTTCTTTTTGCCTGACCTACCATCAGCGCCATACTGCCAGCGCGACGCCCAACGTCATGATGTAGAGGTCTTGGAGCGAAACTTCCCAGCTGTGGTACGAGACTTTGAGGAAATACAATGGGACTTTGGAAATGGTGGCGTCCTGCCAAAGGGTTGGACAGCCCATCCAGCCTCAACTGGAGGCTGGCATACATTCTACCTCTACCGCAAGGGGCAGTGTGTGGCGAGCAATTGTCGCAGTTGCCCACGGACATACCGTCTTCTGGGCGCACTACGAACCTTTGTGAACAGTAACATCTTCGGCAATGCCTGCTTCTCAGTGCTGCAGCCAGGCACAGTGCTTCCGGGAAACTATGGACCTACCAACGCCAGGGTGAGATGCCACCTAGGTGAGAGCAGGGTGCAAGGCCTGGGGGGGGGGGGAGTGGAGAGGGAAGCGTTAATCAAGGTAGCAGACTATAAAGAGGGCGAGTACTCCCTGCAAGCGTCACTCAGCCATACTCAACTGCCCACATAACCGTCTTCTGTGAGCAGCTTTGACAGTGGGCATCTTCCCATAGTGTGATGATCTTCTCCCCTCATTGGAGGAGTAGAGGACAGAGGCCAGACACTGTAAGGTTTTTCTAGCAGCCTCCCTGTCAGTGTATTCTACCAGGATTTCGAGCTTTTAATATCGTCTTGACAAAAAAATCAGGGCCAAAATATCAACCACCGCAATATTAAGAAGGTTAAGGATATTTGGTAAGGAAAGATTTGAGAACCTTAATGCCACCTATATGTCTCTTGTGATATTTACCTTCAAGGTACAAACATGTGGCATTAGGAATGGCAAATCTATACTTATCTACATATAGTAACCCAACAATAGTGTGTTACTCAATATTTAGGCCACAATATTTTAGCAGCCAACATTTTTCTCCGCAGTATTCTGATATACAACTACTGCAAATGCTGCTGGACAAAATGCAGTTGCAGCAGGTTCATTGGGGCTGAGGGGCCACGCTGCCCACCTTTTGCCCCTCACTAACTGTGTCTGTCGGACTGAACAAAGGTCAGCCTGACCGACACTGTTCATTTTCAGGTCAGGCAGCCAGGAGCCAGACATGTGCTAAATGTGCAGGCTCCTGGCTGCCTGAGCTGAACTGAGGAAGTCACACCTCATTGATGAGGGGTAGCGTCACTGATTGCCTAACACCAGGGCGCTTCAGTTTTAAGCCCTGAAGCGCCTAGGGTCGAGTGTCAATCAGTGGCACTTCATCGCAATCTCACTGATCCCATCCCACTCTGTAATGACATTGGGACTGCCATCTTCCTTATTGGCTGCCCTTAGATCAGCCACCTTAGGTCAGCCAGTGAGGGAAGGCAGCAGTCCTAAGCTTCCTGGGACCTCCGAGGCAGGGCTGCAGGTAATTGTGTGTTTTAAAAAATAAAATAAATGTTGGTACGTGCATGAGTGTATGTATGAATGTTTGGTAATGAGTGTTGTAAATGGATGTGTTTGTGTGGGTGTGTGCGCGTGTGTGAATGCATGGCTGTCAGTGTGTATGCGTGTGTGTGACGTCCACCCCCTCCTACCTAAACTCACCGGCCGCCACGGGAAAAATATACACGCAGTGTGACATACCCCCAGCACCACGAGCTTCCTCTACAAGTGCTAGTCAGTCTGAGCATTTTGCTAGCAGTAGGGCAAGGGGGAAACCAATATCCACCCTTCATGTTCAAACCAGCCATTCTCCCTTCCTCCTCTGTCATCTTTCTCTCTCCTCGCTCTCTGTCCTCTCTCTCACCTGAAACCACCCTCTCACCCCTGTGTCTGTTGTAATTACCCGGGGAAGCTGGAAAAAGTGTCAGAGGCGACACCAGAGGCTCCCTGCCCTAAATCAGCCACCAAAGACTCCAGCCCACTGGGGAAATGCCTGATAAAAAAATGGCAGTCCAGGTCTGGCTAGCAGTAATGTCAGCACCTTTTGACTCCGGTATTGTATTGCATGCATTATATTACTTTATACTGTATCATTTGTATGTGCCTCATACCACTGACAAGGCCCCTAATTGTTTCTGAGTTGGCCAGCAAGAGGTTACTCCATCTGTTTTGCTTGTTTGGTAGTGTTGCTTTGTTGTGTTGCCTATTTAAGAAGTTATGGTGCTGAAAGGGTCGCTCCAAGCTTCCTCCTGGCAGGGCCTTGGTAGTGTTTTAGGACCATCTGCAATGTATTCTCCTCAACAATGTCCTCTTGGTGCTATATGAACTTAACAATGTGCCCCTCATCCAGCAGTGTCATGTTACAGTGGCGTATTACCTTCTCAGTATGAGATTACCACAGCCCTGTCAGTAATATAGAGGTTATATTATTCCAGAAATTCCATGACAAGGTTAGAAACACCCTAAGCGGTGTCCTCCTCAAGCAGTGTCATGTGAATGTGAGGTGTCTCTCAGTGATGTCATTGCGACCGCGGGCAACAGTGCCCTCACTCTGAGCTTTCACCATAGGTGCCCTCCCTGAGCTCCATCAACGGTTCTGTCAGTAAGAGTTTCTTCACAGTGTGACCTTCCTTCAGCAGTGCCTGTTTAAGCTTCCACCAACAGTGCCCCTAGGTAACCTTTTTCGTACACTGCCCCCAGCGTAAGCTTCCACCAAGCGGGCCCTCAGTGAACAACTTTTAAAAATGGCCTCCTTGTGAGTTTACTCTAGGACTGTTAGTGTGCCTTGGAGTGTATTCCAAATCTGGCAGGGTAACTGACAGAACCTTTTACTGATAGCATTATGCAAACTGGCATCCTCGAAATGTGAGCTCAAGCTTGGTTATGTATATTACTGATTACGAGCACTTGTATCTTTTCTATGTTTATTAGGAGAAAGATTTTCAACTCTTATTTTCAGATTTAAGATGTTAGAATATCACAAATGCCTCTGGCAACAAACTTAATTGCACAGTAGTTTGACTGGATGTTGCTTTGGTATTTTATTCATTCTTAAAGTCCTGGGGGCAGATGTATCAAAATACCTTTTTGCGATTCTCAAATAGCGTTTTTTTGAGAATCGCTATTTGAGAATTTCAAAATGGTATGTATCTACAAAATCACAATTTCCTAAAATTGCTTATTTGCGAATAGGAATTTGCGAATTCGCAAATAAGGAATATTTTCCCTTTCATTTCTATGGGCCAGGAAGCCCATAGGAATGAATGTGAAGTTATTCTCAATTTGCGATTCGCAATTTGCGAATTGAGAATAATTTCAAGGGTGCAAGGGTGTCTTAAGGACACCCTGCTGCACCCCTGAAATTTACATGTGTGCGCATATGGCGCAAATACATGCCCTAAACAACTAGTCAGTAGTTATTTGTTGAACCCACTGACCCTTTGCACTAACTATGTTTTTATCTATTGGAAGTGTACGGCTATAGAATAAAAGTGTTTTGCGCATCCACTCTCCAATTTTAAATGAGCACTTTTTCTCACCACTCACAATTCTTTCATGCACTGCTTCCAGTTACCAATACTTGCCATTTAACAACCTTGTGAGCCCACACACTTCACAGCTAGACTCTAGTGAAGTGGTTGCAATGTGGACTCTCCACTCTGTGAAGTGACCCAAATGATGGAAAGGGCGGCATAGGATGGGTAACTGATGGTAACTTTACATACTGTGGAAGTGTCCTGTTGTATACCATATTGATACATAGAATACACACAGGCAGCAAATCAGGAAACACTTAGGCATGCTATACGATTTTTTGTTTAGACCCACAGTTATTCTTTTGTAGTTAGTTATATGTTCTGTTTAGGGGTCTGTAACTATGTTTAGGTCTTTAAAGATTCCCTTGGACCCTCCTTTCAAATCTTCTTGTTTTTTACATGTATGAGTGCCACATGGCACCTTTACAAATGCCAAAAAGTGCATTTGTAAAAGAAATAACAAATTACCACCAACTACAAGTTTGTGGTAATTTGCGATTTCTTAGTGTAAATTTGCAAAACCTGAATGCTTCATACATAGCATTTAAGGAATCGCAATTTGCTATTCCTTAAATGCTGACGCAAAATTAACGAATCGCAAAATTTGCGATTCCTTAAGTTTGCGATGCGATTTCAATGATACATCGCATTTTCTGAATTTTTTGTCGCAAACGCTGCTATTTTGCGAATCGCAGCATTTGGAACAAAAAAAAGTTTGATACATCTGCCCCCTGGTGTTTTTGGAGGTTCTCCGGGCAGGGATGGCCATCTTGGTTACCAATCAGTCAACAATTATCAGAGGAGGACTACCAAACTTGCCAAACCTACTGAGAGTAGAGGAGAGCTACAGTTTCTTTGAATCATATGAGTAATAACATTACCTGGTAATGTTATTTCCCATGCTGAAATGCACACTTTTAATTAACCAGTAGTAATGCTACTTTTAATCTCTGCCAATTTAGGCCATGACTGCAGGGTTCACAGTGCAGGAATGCTGAAATTAGTGCCCAGAATCCATACATGCTGACATTTTAGAAGGGGAAAGTGGGGGATTTAAAAAATATGGACAATGTATTCATCCCATTGATTTCTATTGAAGCTGAGGCAATTTCAGGAGGGAGACACCCAAAATAATGCCATATTTAGAATTAAAAAAATCGAGAGTCTCCTGCTTGAGTCAGGTCTATTGACGTGTGTGAGAAACCCCGATTACAGCTATTACTTTCATCCAAACACCGTACAATTGCAAGATTTTATCCCATAAACTGAGGAATAATGATGACCAGTTAGAAGCACGTGGTCCAAATCCGCATGGGCGTCCATTATTCCATGATTGTTGGGTCCTTGCCAGTCCAGGTTGTGTTAATGTACATGTTTGTGGGAAGGGGGATATCATTGCCTGACCAGTACACAAGCTCTGTGGCTGTGGAAGCTCATTCCTTTCCTAAGTGGAGAAGTGTGGCTCACTGGTTAGAGGAGGCAGACCCGGACGCTGAGATCAGGCCCGGGACCAGGGTTCAATTCCCGACGCGGCAGGGTCTTGAGCCCAAAATGTCCACGGACTCGGTAATTCTCGCTTCGGTGCCTACTCGAATCACAGGTTCACACTCTGCAACTCTGGGCAATAGCTTGCTTAATCTCCACAACGGCCCCCTGCGGCGGGATGCCTGGCTTTCACCTTGGGGATACCCAGTAGGGGCTATCTCACAGGGAAAAACCAGGACGGGTTCCCAATGCAAAGCGCTTTGAGACCTGGCGGTGATATTGCGCTATATAAAAACCCATCCATCCATCCAATGAGAGTGCTAAGTGCAATGTCAGTCATCAATTGCTCCCGGGTAAATGATTCCAGCTCTTGGTATCTGGCAGTGGCGGTGCGTCCATGAGGGCGCTGGGGCATTGCCCTACAAGCCACCGCACCCGCAGCTCCCTCGGTGGTTTTGAACTGACAATGCATGTCAGTCAGCATGGTGCTCGACCGCCCACCCCCTTCGGGTGGGTGGTCCAGCGTAATGTTGACTGACATGCATTGTCAGACCAAGGGGTGGCGCAGAGCACACAGCAGGCAGTAGCACAAGTGCGCATGTTGGGTTTCAGTCGGAAAATGTTTCAGACCAGCCCAGTCATGCGCACTAGTGTTAGCTCTGGCTGGCGGCTGCGCATTAGTAGAGCGAGGGTTGCTCAATGCCACAACCCTCGGTCTCCTAATGGGCGGCGAGTATCCCTGCTAAGCCAATCCTGGTGCTGCTGGAGCAGCGCCAGGATTGGCTGAGAGGGGTTGCCAGTGACACGGCTGTTTCTGTCGAAGAGCGCCAACGCTGGACCCTGGTGGCCCGGCCCAGGAGCAGAGGCGGGGGACCTGGTCAGGTAAGTTTTTATCCCCCGGGCCCTAATACTGCACGACCCCCTACCCCCCCCCCCCACCCCCCACCCCCACGAATATTGCGAGACACGACTGAATGAGTCTACTAACCCCTCATAGGGGTCATGCTGCTCCGAGCTCTTGGCAGTTCTTGCAAAGGAAAACTTCTACATCGGGAATCAATGTATGTAATAACACCCAGGGAAAGGCAACTAGAGGAGCTGTACTAGTAGTTGCTTGGGTCTCTGACGTGTGTGTGAGGCAGCACAGGGTGTTGATCGGATTTGTCGTTTGACTTTGCTCACTGTTTCTTTAATCTCATTTTTGTCGGCACAATCCCACTGCCTTTTCTCTGTGCCTCCTGAACTGCCAGGGGTTACTGCGTTGTCTGTTTTTTAATAAGTGGCAATGGGTGTTTCTTTAGGTGTAATCCCTCAAGTGGTTTTCAGGTGTTTGGGCAGGGCTGGTGCACATTGATCCTGCTGACTACTTCTAATATGGGGTGTGCTGCTGCGGCCATGCCTGTGTTATGTGCAATGGTTGAACTAAATTCTTGTCTCTTGAAAATGTACTAGTGCCTTGAAGTAGAGCTTGCACTGAACTTGCCGCCGTTAGGACGCATGCCAGAGGGAGAAAGCGAGGGAGAGATTTAAATCAGAGACTAGGAGATAATAATAATAATAATAATATCCACATTTGTAAAGCGCACAATCACCCGTTAGGGTCTCTAGGCGCTGGGGGCCGTCGGGAAGATTAAGCAAGCTATTGCCCAGAGTCACATGGTGCTGGGCTAATCTGCAGGAGATAGAGAATCAAAGGGAACAGTCGGCAGGCTGTCTCTCTAGCTCAGGCCGCAGCATTCGTTGCTAGTACGTCATGCATTGATTTGAAAAGAGCTTCCTGGTCGGCTGTTCCCAAACAGATAACTTTCATAATTAGTGAGTTTGGTGACTGTGGAAAATTCGCATTCGTGTTTATTACTGTCCATTATGGCCTTCACAGTCAGTCACGCCAGGCATTCAAGAGTAGTTACTGGTTTGAACACTGGGATGTGCTTACTAAAAACAACATGTATTATTGTTGTTTTTGCATGTATTATTGCATGTTTCTCCTGATTTCGGCGGCATTTTGTCTCTAAACCCAATCGAGGGAAGCACGCCTTCCTTGCCTGAAGACAAGAGGTTGATATCAGTGACAGGAAGTGAACCCTTTACCAAACAGCAGGATCCTTCCTGAGATAGTAAGTCACGAGACACGGAGTGGGGGGGTCCCCCTTGAAGTGTTGGGTCAGAGAGGGGCAGGCACCACAAGATCTGCAAGGTCTGCGTTACACTCCTGTCCATGCAGCTTCACTGCTTAACAATAGTGCTTTGAAAGAGGCTGCGCAGGCAGTGCGCTACAAGGTGTCCAGGGCCCCTTGGCGATGTGCAGGTTTTGCGCCCCTCCTTACCAGACGATGCGCCTTTCTTACTCCCATGGGACAGTCCTTACTCAGTGGGCTGCATTAGCAGCTGAGAATAAGCTCCAGGGCCTCACTGTGGACCCTCCACTTGGTTTGCAGCTGATCCCACATACATCCCACTCACAAGTCAGAATCCGAGGTTAATTAAATACAAGGTACACTAACCTCACAGTGGTTTTTCATGAAGACTTTCAGCTTTAGTTACCAGATGCAGTGCAGAGACAACCCTTTGTGCATGTAAGATGATTGAAAACCTTGCTTGTTGCACACTACAGTAACTGTTGAAAAATTTCAATTCTAACACATGGAGCAATTTTTCATGTTTAAATATTTCAAGTCTGCAAATTCACAACTGCTTTATAAATGCTCTTGCTTTCTCAACTTTTCATTAAAAGGCACTATTTGTGCCCTCTTTTAAAAAATGTTCCTGTGGTGAGAACCCCTTCCGAGCTCTGCTTATGACGGTTGAGCACAACACTTACCCCCAACTTTTACGGCCCATCACTTTCAAAACTCACCAGCCACCACTGGTATCAGAGCATTCATAAATACTCTTTACGTCTCATACTGGTCCACAGTGATGCTGGTCAATTGGTAGAGGGAGCCTGTTGATTCACTCATGTCAGAATTCCACATGACGCCTCCAATGCTTTGCTGTAAAAACACCATGTGATATTTAAAGTTCTGTGTATCATACATCTGTCCATCCTGGGGATACCCTTTCTTTCACTTAGGTCCACTTTCCTGGGAGATTGTTGAGAGCGTCATCTTCTCAATTGCCCCTTCACCTGTCTTTGGTCACAGCCCCTTCCCTTATATGGTTAGCACTGTCAAGAGGAACACTATGGTTCCGGGTAATAAAGATTGCCAGCAGTAAGTAATCTTACCACCTCTTTATTGCCCTTCCTCCCAGTCATTGCCAGATCCTACCAGCACCCTCGCAAGAGAACGGACACAAGTTCTTTCTTAGTTTTTATGATTCCCCATAAAGCCCCTCCCTGCCCTGGTACTTCCTGCTTGCCAGCTTGTTGGTGTCCTGCGCGAGGAGCGTTTACAGTAAGGTGTGGGGTTATTTATGGGTTATTCTCTCACACGTTATTTACAGCTTCTCGCGCTCCCTGTTCATGGTCTGGGCTGGGGCCGCGAGCAGCGCGAGACCGGCTCTGCCGCAGGCTCTGGGCCACGTGCCGGTGGCGGGTCATTTTTATACACGCGTGCTGGTTTAAACTTTAAAGTTCTATTCTGCACAGCTGGGGGACCCGGGACAGTATATTATGCCGTGTAGTGTAGTGCGCGGTGTTTGCTTAATCATGCTACTTTGCAGAAGGCTGTTCAAACCCTTTAACAGCAGTTATTTCATGCTAGAGATCAACAGTTATTGCTTTTGTTTCTTTCTGCGAGTTTTTTTTTAAACATTCTTTTTTAATTACCTTTAAGTCCTTCTCCGAGGGCAGTGCTCAGCAGGTTCTTAAAAGAAAAAGAAACGGCAGAAAGGGGAGGGTTTACATTTATACCCCCTCCCTAATTAGAGTGTTAATTGGTAATATTTGGCCCTGTGTAAAAGTCTCCAGCTGTAGCGGTGGGGACATGAGTTCAGCTACTATTTTGCATGTTACACTGACGCAGGAGTCCATACCGGGCCTACTGAAGGCCAGGAAATGCATTTAGAAAAACCGTCATCAGAATCCTCCTGATGGAGCACAGAGGGAAGAGTTACTTTGAGTTGCTGTCTATTTCCAGCTGGAAGTTTGAACGCCCTATTTAAGGAGGCAAGGAGAGTCCTGCATTAGCTGAGCCTCAGGATAAAGTGCGTTTAAAAGGAGTTGTTTGGCCTCACACTTTTCCCAGGGCCACTGCAATTATGTGATTCTGAGACCACGTCTTTTTTTTTGCATAAATATGGAGTAGCCCCATTTGCCATATAATCTATCATCTGTTATAGATATTGCAGATTTTAACAAAAACAATGTGTTTCTAGCTCAAACGAATTAAAAGTTAATAAAAATGTGGCAATATGTGTTCACGTTCAGTGGACGTCCCTCTGCAATGGCTAACTGGTAATCTTTCAAATGGTTATTTCTGCATTTGGTTGTTAAACTGATACTAATTAAGTGAAACCTTAGCCCAGACATTAAGACCATATGTAAAAATGACAAAATAATGAAGTAATACTGTCAAAAAAATGTGCTGCATTATGCCACATAATTTGCCTTTTCTAGCCGCATAATTTAGTCAACTCTGCTGCATAATATGGTGCTCCCCTGGAGCATAATTCCAGTGGCCCTCACTTTGCCTAAAGAGCTAACACATATTTTGCTCATTGTATGGTATTGTATTTGCATTTATGTAGCGCTTACTACCCCTAACGAGGCATTGAAGCACTTTTTCAGCGTGTAGCACGTTACCCCGACATCCATAAAGGATCAGTGTCGAATTAGTATAGTGAAATTTAAAGTAATTCGAGTTGTGATAGGTTAGTCAGTTATTTGGATTCAGAAGGATAGCGGAAGTATAGAAGAGGGAAAAAAGGTTTGTATTTGTGTGGCGCTTGTTTGCCCTTTTTGGGCGAGTAGCACGTTACTCCGGAACCCATAAAGGATTAGTGTCGAATTAGTATAGTAAAATATTAAAGTAATTTAAGTGGTGGATATTAGTACATTATTTGAAGCGAGAAGGATAGCGGAGGGATAGAAGAGGGAAAAAGATTTGCATTTATATAGCGCTTGTTAACCCTGATGGGGTGTTGAAACACTTTTTTGGCAAGTAGCACGCTACTCCTGAACCCTTAAAGGATTAGTGTTGAATTAGTATAGTGAAATATTAAAGTAATTTGAGTGGTGGATATGTTAGTCAGTTATTTGGATTGAGAAGGGTAGACTGCTTCCCAAGCAATGTTAAAGGATTTTCAGTTACCTTCTGACTGTCTAGAGCAATGACTAGACCCTATAGGGATATTGGAAGAGATGGAACTCTTGGCACAGTTTTTGGCAGATATAGTGTTTGACTCTTTGTGGGCAGCTTCTATAGCATCAGGTGCCGCAGTTGCTGGTAGGCAACTAATGTGGATGAAGTTGTGGAAAGTTAATCGAGCACATAGATCTTTAAACTATCATCCTCCGTGCTGGGAACAAGTCATTTGACTGTCAGTTAGATGGCATTATCAAAAAGTTGGCGGAGGAGAGGATGTCAATTTTTCTTTTCATGCTGCAGAGGTAAGGAAACCTTTCTTTAAAGAGAAGCAAAATCAAGGTGCCAGGAATAAAAAGCATCCCTTCTGAGGCAGGTCCCAAGGTCAGCGAGCTGTGTTTTTCTCCAAAGACCCGATCACACCTTGACCCTCAGCAATTAGGTATATTCTGACTATATGGACGTGCCAGTTAGCACACAGCTAAAGGTGTTTTATCCTCTGTGGTGCTGTGTGGTGACAGACAAGTGGGTTCCGGAAGTCATACAAAATAGTTGTTCTATGGATTTTACAAACCAGTTGCCAGTACCTTGATTCTAAACTCCGCCAGGTCTGGAGGACATCCAAGCAATGTTCTTGGAGGGGGCAAGTCCAGGTTCCTTTCTCGTAGTGGGGGTTTGGTGTCTGTTCTATAAACGTCTTTGTCCCAAAACCCGAAGGAAATTCAGGCCAGTCCTGGACTTGAAATGGTTGAACAAATTTGCGTAGTACACTACATGCAGGATGTTGACTTCGCAATAGGTAATTCTGATTCTTGCAAGGCACACCTTTTTAGTAACCTTGGATTTTCAGGAGAGTGAACAATATCTCAGGTTTGCGATCCTAGGCCATCACTTCCATTTCAGAGCACTCCGGTTTGGACTCTCATTGAGTGTTCGCATATCTACATGTCCAGTGATTTCTTTCTTACAGTTGAAGGGGTGCAGTTGTTTCCTAAATTTAGATGATTTGTTGACTTCCAACTCTTCTTTTTCGAAGGTGATGTACAATGTGAAGATGGTGTGCTCTTATCGCGAGAATCTGGGATTTATTGTGAACTATCAGAAGTCCAGCCATCTTCCAGAACAGCTAAAGAGATTTATTGGTGCTGTAATAGACACTCAGAGGGTGTGCGGTTAGTTGTTCAGGGCTTGAAATCTGCCATGACAGAGGTGGTGCCTTTGTCCTGACACCACTTGAAACTGGTGTTTTATCATCTTCTTGACAATTGGTGCAGAAAAACTTGTGAGCTCGAGGCATTGATCCCAGTCTCATAGGAGATAAGGAATCACTTAATATGGTGGTTAGATCCAAAAATCTTTTTTAAAACGAGGTAATCTTTCAGCTTTGAAGTTCAAAGGTGGTTACTTTAGATGCAAGTGCCTGGGGTGCCACTCTGGATAGATTGGTGGCAAAAGGAAAGTGGTCAGAAGCAGAAAGAATAAACTCCTCAAACTGGAAGGAGCTATGGGCAGTTTGATTTGCCCTTCAGTGGTTTGCGTCTCAGACAGAAGGGGCTGCCGTTTTGGTTAGGACAGACAACCAAGTTGCAAAGGCCTATCTAACTAGATAAGGCAGCACAAGAATCGAAGATTTGGCAAGGCTGTCCTTTCAGATTTTCTCATCAAAACAACATTTTCTGTATTTGAAAGCAACGTATATTCTGGAGGTGGAAAATCTGTTAGCAAATAGGTTGATTCGCACTCTTCCAAAATCAGTCTCTTATCACCTGAAGAGGCAGGCTTTTCGGGGAAAAGTGAAGAGGTTCGGTTGGTCGTTATTAGATCTGTTTGCCTCTCCAAACAATTGCTCTTCTGCCACACTTTTGTTAGAAAATTTGGCATACGGGGGTGTGGGCAGTGGATGCAATGTCATTCCAGTTGCCAGTGGGCCTTCTCTTTACGTTCACTCCAATTTCTCTCCTACCAAGGGTGTTGCAGAAGGTTTAGAGCAAGCAGACGCAAATGATTCTGGTAGCTCCTTTTTGGCACTGAAGGGCCTGGTTTCCACTGTTATGTCAATTGGCACAGGGCCCGTTTTTTGCCTACCATTTCAACTTACTATCCTGCTGTCACCAGTAGAGTGTAAAACCTTGACTCTCACGGGTTGGAGGTTGAACAGCAGGGTTTGCAGGGTTAAGGTTGTTCAAAGGAGGTCACTCTTGTTATTTAAGCATGTATGAAACCATCAACTCTTGAGTTATATACTATGCATTGGAAAAAAATGGTAAATGGTGCAAGGACAAGGGTGCTGATCCAAGCTCTTGTGACCAGTTTCTTATTTCGGATTTTTTGCGTGATGGCTTTGTGCTGGGATTGTCAGCTCAGTGGTCGGCGATTAGAGGCTGTAGCGAGCCAGCTGGTACTGTTAAAATAAATAACACTTTTCCTTTAGTTTTTAATCTCTTGAAGAGTTTTAGGTTAAAAAGACCAGTCGTTCATTGTCCCTCAGTTACATAGGATTTGTCCATAGTGCGTAAGGGGTTACAGGAGAAACCGTTTGGCCCTTGAAGTCTGCAGATATGGCCTGGGTCTCTGCAAAGGTAGTTTTTCTTTTGGCAGTCACTTCTGCAGAGAGGTTGGGGGACCTAGTGGCACGTGTTATCAGTTTTCCATACTTGAAGTTCTTTGTTGAAAGAACCTTTTTGACACCAGTCCCCAAGTTCAACTTAAAGATACAGAAGCAGTTTCATTATTCACAAGAGATTGTGTTGTCAGTGGTACCAGATAATGTAGAAGGGGGCTTGCCTGTGTCCTTGGATGCCAAAAGCGCTTTAGTGGTTTATCTAACAAGAACAAGGGATTTCTTCTTATCTCATACCATGGGGCAGCAAATACGGGTAAAAAGGTAGCCAGTGCGACCTTGAGTAGAAGGGTGAAGCAAGCCATGTCCCAGGCATACGTCTCTGCTGAGTGTAAGGTTCCTGAGGGTCTCCAAGGGCGGGCTCCAAGGGCAGTGTCCCCATCTTTGGCAGAAACTGCAGTGGTGTCTCTGTAAGAAATTGGTCCACTCCCAATAGATGTGTGCCACATTATACATTGAATGTAAATGATGCTGACTCCTTACGTTTCTGCCACAAAAGTCGTCAGGCCTCAGTGAAGTAACCATGTTGTGTTTCTTTTCTGTATGAACTGTGTTCTGTTCATGGCTAATAAAGACTTCTGAAAGCTTACTAGGGGTTTTGGGGGTTATGTGTATTCTGAATAGTTAAGACAGGGCGAAGGAGCAAAGACGAGGAGGTAATGAATCCATTACTTACTGGTAATCAGTTGTGCCCTCAACAACAAGGCTTTGGAACCAATAAATGCAAAAACAACAGTTGATGGACAGAATGCAGACCAATGTCATACATTCACCCCAGTACAGAGATCTGGGCCTAAATCCATCATTTTGTTTCTCACCATGCCATTCCAGTTTGGACTCAGCCATATGCAGATCAGTCTTGACCCTGTGCCTCATGGGAACAATCCAGCCTGAACTGCCAAGCCAGGTCCTCCCTGGACTGGAAACAAGCATCCTAGGACCGGTTTCGGGGTTTCACCCCTCATCAGCCAGGACAGCTTAATTCCAGTGGCATGGGGAGCTTGAGACCCACGTCTGGGCATACCCATCACACTCGGGGAGAAAAATGCTAAAACAACAGTTGATGTACAGAATGCAGAACAATGTCATACATTCACCCCAGTACAGAGATCAGGCCTAAATCCATCGTTTTTTTGCTCACCATGCCTTCCAGTTTGAACCCAGCCATATGGAAATCCCTTGCTCACTTTGCCACTGGATTCAAGCTAGCCTGGCTGATGAAGGGTGTTACCCAGAAACTGGTCCCAGGATACTTGTTTCCGGTTCAGGGAAGACCTGGCTTGGCAGTTCGGACTGGACTGTTTCCATGAGGCACAGGATCAAGACTGGTTTGCATTTAGCTGGGTGTGAACTTAGGTGGCAAAATGAGCTAAAGAATGATGATGGATTCAACCCAGATATGTGACTGGGGGTGTGTCTGAAAAGTTTCAGGGCTTCGTCCATTATCTCCTTGTGTTTGCTATGGAACCAATAAACACACGCTAAACAAATATAATTTGAGAACTAGAGCAAGCCGTAAAAGATCTCTGTGTTATCTGCAGCCTCATGATCAACGATGACTCTGCGTTCTTGCATTCTGACGTGAATACGAGGAGATAATTATACGTGAGTGGTGACATCAAAATACTGTGCTGCCAGAACCAGCAAACCATGGGAAAAGCAGGGCACTGAACAGAGCCCCCTCTGCTGCAGCAGCAATTACGAGAGAAGCATCTTTTGAGCTTTTCTAACCTCTGGTTCAACAGCACTTTCACCTTTACTTGGTGGTGAGGAGCCGTTTATAGTGGCAGGGTTATTCTCTGCACTGCTGGTGTTCACTATAAGCGGTCATGCTGGTTTCTGAAGCTGAACACTCATTCCAACCCGCAGTGACTTTCATTAACCCGCTTAATATGCGGTATTAGCTTAGCGCTGTTCATTCATGCAGTCCTGAGTACATATTTCTTCTCCATTCCTGCAACAAGAGGAATTAGCAGGAAACCAATGCTTTTATGGCGATGCTGATGGTCTGTACGTGACCGTATAGTATTATATAGGATAAAATACTACCTATGGTAAGTTATAAGTATGTTGAATGTCACCTTGAAGTTCTCTGACTTTATAAAGGTACTCTGCCTACAAAGTCATTCCGCTTTGCAGGGGCGGCTCCTCCGTTTGAGCGGAGGAGCGTCTCCCCTCTGGTTAAAATGCCCCAAAATTGAAAAATGGAATGGTAATAAAATTGATTTATTACCATTTTATTTTTCAATATAACTCTGTCCTGACAGGGGGGGGGGGCTGCTGCTGAGTGACCGCAGCAGGAAGAAGGGTGGGCTGCCTCTGCATTTTTCAAAGTAGGCATGCCTTTTGGCCGTCCGTCTTGCTACAGTCAGCCAGACACGCACACTTTGAAATCTCGAACCCAGCTAAAGAGTACATGAAGGGCTCCGGTGTCCTTAGGAGCGGCCTGTGAGGCTGCTCCCTCCAATCCTGGCGCTGCACTCATAGCATGAGAGAAGCACCAGAATTGGTTAAGGCACTTCTCAAGGGCTCGCATTACAGGAGGAAGACATGCAGCAAGGAAGGGGTCGTAGTCGGACGTGTCGTAGGTAAGTGTTTTTTATTTTTAACCACCACCCATTTCCCCACCCCACCACTCCCCATAGATGCCAGCCTTCACTTCCTCTTTCTGGTCACAGAGCTCTTTGGTGACTTGAATGACCCCATAACCTATGGTTAGGGGTATTTTATGCAATATAGCGTAAATATTACTTGCACTGTAAGTACAAGTGTCAGCATTAGCTTAATATCTAGCTCCGCCCGTCTCTCAGCATTTGAAGTTTCTGTTATTGTACCGAGTTTGTTATGTGTTCTCACAGCGCCAAGATTTTCTGCATACGTGCCCTAAATGTGTACAAATAACATTGTATCCTTATAGTTGTTCTTGAGTTGTTGGTTAATATTGTTTGCATTTTCCTGTTGAAGGTGTGAAGGTCCCGGCAGGGTGTGAGCTGGTGGTCGGAGGGGAGCCGCAGTGCTGGTCGGAGGGACATTGCCTCTTGGTGGATGATTCGTTTCTGCACACAACATCCCATAATGGTACAGGAGAAGGGGGCATGCGGGGGCTGCGGAGTATCAGTAAGGAGAGCACGGATTACTGGGAAAACAGCAGGGAAAGCGCAGATTTTCAAAGAGAGTGGGCAGCGGAAGGGGAGGGACCACTGGAGGAAGTAGCAGGAGAGTCACAACTGTGACGTCATAACAGGGGGAGCGTGAAACCCAGCAGATAAACAGTGAGCGCAGCTGCTTCTGTTGGAAACTGTAGGGGCGCAGTATCTTCATTCAATACACGAGAAATTAAGTAGAATTCAATATCCTTTATTGGATAAAAGTTACATGCATCTCATCAGGTAACTGCCAGGTAAGTAATGACACAACAGGATCCATCTAGGAATGTTCTGACATCACATAGAATTCAATGACAAATGAACACTTCTAAACTCTAAAGAAATAATTAAATAAATATTACTTACACGCTACTACACATCTTCCCTTTCACAAAGAAAATAAAAAAAATAAAAATAAATAACTAATAAACTAATAACAAACACATTCATTATATCTTTCCGGTCTTTTTAGAATTCTCCCAAAGGATGTTTGAACAATTGATGAAGGTTCATGTTCATCATGGGAATCATTGCAATCTTCACCAAAAAAAATCTTCATTAGAATTGTTAAGAATCCTATCTTGAACATTCGATCTATCATAACACCAAAATGGAGAACTAAATTGCGAAGATTGAACTGGGTCATTAGTATCAGAATTTCCTAAGGCCAAACGACTCATATACCATGTTTCACCATTGTCCAGCGTGACAGTGTATTGATGAATTTTGGAAATCCTCCTAGGTGAAGAGAACTTACTAAATCCTTTAGACACCTTCCTGGGATTTTTAACACACACCCATTGCCCAATTTGTAAATCAGCAGGGCGAGTGCCGTGTTTATTATCAAAGTACACCTTATTCTTCATTTGGGATTTAGTTAGAGTACTTTTGAATTCATCAAGATTGCAAAAAGGCATACCATTACGTTTCATCCATCCAGGATTAGTTTTAGAAAATGGTATCCTGCAATGCATTAAAGAAAAAGGACTCATGCCCAAAGAAGGATGAGGTGTAACACGGTAAGACCACAAAATTCTTTTTAGTTCATCATCCCAAGATAATCTAGATTTCCTGCAAAGTTGCACAGTATCCTTTATAATTCTATTCAATCTTTCCACAACACCATTACAGGATGGATGATAAAGTGGAGTAAAATTTTGCCTAATACCATTAATAGAAAGAAAATTCAACATTTCATGCGACTTAAACTGTACTCCGTTATCAGTTAAAATTGAGGCAGGAAAACCTTCTTGTAGAAAAATAGATTCCAAAAATGTAATTACAGATTTCGTGTCAATTTTGTCCACTACACTTAATTCAAACCATCGTGAAAACAAATCAACCAACACAAGAATATATCTACTAGAGTTATCAGTCCAGGTAATCGGACCCATTATATCCAAAGCTACTTCTTCCCAAGGTAGGTTTGGGGAATGAACAGTACCTAAAGGTGGATTAAAAGTTTTTTTTGACTTATCAGAAGTTTCACAATTGATACAAGCTCTAACTATTTCCTTAACTGCCCTGTCCATTCCAGGCCACCAATAAGAATCCTTGACTCTAGATTTGGTGCGAGTAATACCCGGATGTCCTTCATGAGACAATTGAATAATGCGTTCCCTTAAGGACGTAGGAGGAATTACTTTATTACCTCTCAAAACAAAATTGTCATTGACAGTGAGTTCATCTCTGATCCCCCAAAACGGTCTTAAACTGTCTGACAAATCTTTCTTGCCTCAAATATTCCAACCATCAATAACTTTAGACTTCACCTCTGCTAATAGTGAATCTGAAGAATCTGCATCTAACCAATGTTCTTTGGAAATGCTATTACTAGAACCTTCGCTAAAAATGATATTGGCTACGGAAAAATCATTCCAAGAACTAGAATCAATTTTGGTCACTGGCAATGAAAGTCTGCTTAAACAATCGACAATGACATTCTTGGCCCCAGGAACATAATGAATGTCAAATAAATAATTCTGAAGGTGCATAGAAAGCCTGGCAATCCTAGCAGTAGCCTTGTTTAGCCCATCAGTTGTCAGTAGTCTGGTAGGTGGTTTATGGTCACTTCTAACACTGAACTTTTTTCCCCATAAAAACTTTCTAAAATGTTCCAAACTCCACACCACTGCCAAAGTCTCTCTCTCAATAACCGAATACTTTTGCTCAGACGGTGTAAGAGACCTTGAAGCGAAAGCAACAATCACTTCCTTTTTTCTAGTGGGTAGAGTGGGATAAAAACCAAGCAGATTTGGGGCATTGCAAATATCTTTCGTTATCCAATCGAACACCTGTTGACACTCATCGGACCATGAGAAAGAAACTTTATTTTTAAGCAAATTTCTCATAGCTTGCGTTTTACTAGAAAAGTTGTTATCGGTAATGTGTTCCGATAAAATAATTAAAACAAGATGGTGGCTCCCTTGGGTCACGCAGCGTGACCTTTATGCGATGATGTAATGCGTTATTGACAGAGTCCTGACGGTTCGCGTGATGTAACCAAGAAGCGTATATCAAGAACGCAAAGCAACCAACACGCAAACAGTCGGAGGAGCGGTAGAATTCAAATGATGCGCAGGTAATTTTGAAAAGATGCACTCCGTTGATACAGTGGATATGTATCCCAAACTGTAAATAAAGTTTAAAAATTAATTACAAATTTAGGAACTTCTGTTGCCAGAATACTGCTCACGAGCTCCGCTGAACCGTTGAGATTGATTTAACGTTATCCGGTTGATGAGGAGGCTTTCGTAATATTATCCGGTTACCAGAAAGATCCGATGTGAAATTCTTTTCTTCAAGGAGTGACAAATGACATGAAGCACAGCATGGCAATGACAAAAGAAATTTTCTTCCCTTATCCTTCTTTTTTTTTTTGAGAAAAAAAATAAATTCTTCTTTCCCAAAAAAATATCAGTTCATAAAGGCAGTCGCATCCCGAATCGTCGCCAAAATATTGTAGTATCTTCATTCAATACAAGAGAAATTAAGTAGAATTCAATATCCTTTATTGGATAAGTTACATGCATCTCATCAGGTAACTGCCAGGTAAGTAATGACACAACAGGATCCATCTAGGAATGTTCTGACATCACATAGAATTCAATGACAAATGAACACTTCTAAACTCTAAAGAAATAATTAAATAAATATTACTTACACGCTACTACACGCAGGAACTGCTACGGGTGTAAGCGAGAAGGGCATGAATGTAAAAATCAGGAAGAGCTGGAACTGCTGAGGGGTGAGGCGGGACAGAGAGGGAAAGTGGAAACTACTGATGGAAAGCAACGGTCAGTGAAGCAAAAACTGCTAAGAAGAGTGGGAGACAGAGGGAACGCAGGGACTGCTGTGGTGAGACCTGGAAAACTGGAAGCGTTGAAGGGGAGAGGGGGCACATGGGAAGTGAGTGTCTAGTGGACCTGCTAAAGAATTAACAGGAAAATAAACCAGGGATTGCTGAGATAGAGAATGAACTTCTGAAGTGAATTGGCATGAGCGGTAACATGAGGGCAACAAGAGGAACTGTAATGGTAAAAAAAACAGGGTTTGGTTTGCAAACAAATAGGCAACAGATGGTCGGCAGAGATTGCAGCAGAGAAGAGGCAGCAGCATGGGTAAAATGAGCCAATGAGGGCAGGTACAACAGAAAAGAAAGGCTGGTGTGTGCACAGTACCTATTGACTCCTCTGTCTTTCCAGGCGTTGCTGAGGACGGGCCGCGGGTGGTGTTCATAGTGGACCTGTGGCATCCTAATGTGGCAGGCCCGGAGCGACAGGCTCTGGATTTCATCTTTGCACCAGGACGGTGAGCAGTTCCACAAGTTGACAACATTAGTCACCGTCACCACCAGGACTATAAACCACCTATCCGGAGCCTGGAGGAGCCGCCAGATCCAAGACACAGACAAAGTTTGGATAACTTGCAGAGTGTTTCTACTCCAGAGGGACACTTCCCCAAGCAGTACTCATATAGTATCTTTTTGGTGCATTGTGAAACCTCACCCTTCTGAAATAAGGGTAGCGTCACTTGGATTTCAACAGACCGCTTGTTCGCATCACTCATTCTGAACAATCCCATCCGTCATTCAGGCCATGAATGCCAATCACATACAGAAATAATAGCACTAATTGGGACCCACGAGTCACTCACTTGGACCAGAAACATCTCTTATTTGGGCTACAGTGGTACTTCCTTCCTCTATGTGGCCATTGCTAAACTTCTTTGGAAAACTGTGAGGGTTTTTTCTGGAAAGTATTTATTGTGTGATAACAACAATGTTCTAAAATAGGTTTTGTCTTGGATGAGTGCATAAAATGGGAAGTTTAAAGTGGAAGGTGAAGTTCCGGAGAAACCTGAAATTTTGTTTGGGGTTCTCTGATAGCACTTCATGAGTACCGCCCAGGCCCATGCTTACTTTGTGCTGGTGATTTCAGGTGCTGGACACCAGCATTCATTCTTGGCAACCGAGAGTTATTTGTATTAATCAGACTTCTACCCAGGGCGTAGGAAATGCAAGGTGGGAGGCAAAAGAGGTAGACAGGGGCAGGGTGACAAAGGAAGAACGCTGGAATGCAATAGAACTTTCAAGTGTAAGCTATGGAGAAAGGAAATGTATGGTGGTGTCAGAAAGACGCTGGAGGGTATTAAGGCTAAGCAGTTTTTATATTCTATTATCCGGGCATACAGCACTGCTGGCAGTCAACTTTGAAAACTTTTGACTCCCCTAGTACTTATTATTTTTTGCACATTGGGGTTTTTGCCGTGGGCATGCTCCCTGGCCTCTCTTTAGCTCAATTTTGTTCCCTAAAGCAATGCTAAAAAACGTTGGACTATCTTTTTTGGTCCTTGCGGAATTTTACCAGCTCACATTGTGTGGCCTAGGACAATGATAGTGGATCCCAGACTCTATTATAGAACCTTTCTATTTAGTTTGTTTACCTTCCAGGTACCATGAAAAATCCTCTGAGCTAAAAAAATATAGAACCCGATTTATATGTTGGCGTTATGTATACTCCATCACAACCACAGAACACAGAACAATGGCAAACCCGCCAAAATTTAAATGAGGTCCATATTCTTAGCATCGTAAAAGCTTGCAGATTGCACCCATTAAAACATACTGTGCGACACATTTCAAAGTGTATATATATATATATATATATATATATATATATATATATATATATATATATATATATATATGTCCTCTAGATTAGTGATATTAAACACTGCTGGTTAATTGTGAGGTCGGAGCAGTGCGCCGGTGGGCGTGCTATACTTCAGAAGCTGTACAGGTCCCACGTATCACGACTTTCAATGCAAGTGAGGCATTATGGAACTCTGTAAATGCACTATGTTATCCATTTTAAAAAAATATATTATGTATTAAAAAAGCATAGGTTTTCAAATCACTGGCGTTTGTGCAATATTAATCAATATTCAAACACATATTAGATTTTTGTGCCTACGCATGTCTGTTTTTTAAAGTATCATTCATTCAACCAATGTGTGAAGCACAGACAACACAACGGTGTTACGTTGTGTGCAGGAGGATTTTTACATTCCTCTGTGAATGTGTATGGGGGAATGTTAGCTTAAGAAAGAGAAAAACACAATTTAATGTGATTTTACGCGGTTCCGGATTCATCAGAGCTTGGGATGCTGAGGCCAGCATACTACAAGGAACACAGTGTGAGAAAGAATATGGCTATTATCCTGCAACGATGTGTAAAAATGTAAATATGCATTATCTTTCTAATATTGCTATTAAAATACGCTAATAGCTAACTGGAAAAAACGGGTTTAAACAAGAGGCAGAAATTGTCCTTATTTATTTCAGTTTTTTTACGTTAGTGCAAGGAATTTGAGAATTTTCTTTCACACCTGTTTGAAAATCAGAAAATTTACATGTGAAGAAAATGACAGATTTTAGATTTCTGCATAAATTCGCCACCCAGTGGTGCGTTATTTTCATGAGAATTATGTAAAGAATGGACCACCCGTTCAAAGCAGTTCCATCTTTGTTTGGTCATGTCAGAGTGAGAACATGCAAATATGTAAATATAAATGTCAGTTTTTGTGTACAGAACGTAGTAAAGGTGTTTACCACACTTAAAAGCACACCTGATATTTTAGTGATTTGAAACCGATGCTTAGAGAGCAGCCCAGGATCACAAACTTTGGGGTCAATTAGGATGGCGGATGGACAAAGTCCGTCCGCCATCCTGTCTGAGGACGGGACCATCCGCCCCAGGGGCGGAGGTCCCGTCCGTGGAATTAGGATGCACCCCCCACAGTGGCGGGTGCATCTCGCATTTTTAACATTGCGGCGGGCGGTGCTGAAAGCAACACCCGCCGCAGTGTTAAAAATGCATGTTGTGCTTTTCTAAGCACAACATGACAGGCACTGCGCGGTGCCTGCCATGTTGTATTTTGAAACGCAGGGGGGTACCATAGGTACCCCCCATGTGCACCCCCCACCCACCCCTTCACTCCCTTGGGGGCCCGCAACGGGCCCCCAAAGCAAGGACCGTATGCCTTTTCGTGGCGGCAATGCATAGCCCCCAGCACACCCTGATAGACACCGCCACCATATTAGAGCTTTTCTGCCGCGGTCGCAAGGCGACCGCGGTGGAAAAGCGGCAGACGGTCTTCCTGTCCGCCACGTTACCCCCCTTTGTAATATGGGGGGGAAATAGGTGGCAGACAGGCAAGGATGGCGGACGGATCGCCATCGCCTGCATGGCGGTGGCGATCCGTCCGCCATCCTAATTGACCCCTTTGTTGTGTGGGGGAGCTAGGATTATAATACCACAAGCATTCTGGGTCCAAAACCAATAACTTTGCCCTTAGACATCTTGTTGGTCCTAAGGGGTCTGCTCTGAAGACTGTGAGAGACATACCGGTCCCTAGGCAGAGTACCTGCCTTTCTACAGACAATACAGTTTGACGAATTTTAGACAGACAACTGGTACAGCTAACCCACACAAGCAACCTGACTTCTAGTGAACGATCTATCATGAAGGCAGCAAGTGGATCTGAAAAGTGCATGAAATAAGGAGCTGTGATAATGGATGTCATTTGAGGTGACAGTATTGTGAAATAAGTTAAATATATGTCTAATGCTCACACTTTAATGGGAATAAATAAATGTAATAAAGGACATATATTTTTTAAATACTCTTGCTTCAGTGATTCTTTTCGAAACGCACCAGCTCCAGTGATACTTTGCGAGGGGGTGTGAGGGCAACTCATCTTCTAATTTCAGGGCAGGGAAATTATGAAATCGTGAGCTTCTACTTGCTTGGGAGTTAATCGAGAAGATGTATTACTGGTTTTCTTCACAATGACACCTCTTTATTGTTTTTGCCACCCATTTCTTTAAATTAGAGACTTTACAGCTATACGATCTAGTTTTTCATATTCTTTTGGCCTTCACTCACCCGCTCTCCCGACTGTTCTTGGAAGTTCTCCACGACCTATAGCACAAATAGGCTTCTTTTACCAACGAACACGCTTGTGCCTAGAACATTGAAGCTTACCGCCCTGTATATGTCTGATACGGTTGGGTCAAGGGTTTTTTGTTCTGTGTAAAAACTCAATAAAAGATTAAAACCATAAACCCGTTACTTACCTCCCCATTCCACACCTTTCATACCTCTGTAGATAGAAGGAGCAGCGCTGAACCCTTCATTTAAATATTTTCAATTTTTGGTCATATCTGTGTAGAGTGGTCTTCCACTCCTGAGGTTTGTGATATGTTTGATGGCTGTTCACAGTGGCCTTGCAACAGGTAGTCTGACCAGCAATAGACTAAGGATGATACTGCTCCTGTTGGACCTGGCCCTTTCTGCAGAGTGACCCCAATGTTATCCTTCCTTTCCTGAGCTTGTTTTGTTGTCTTTAGGACTCAGTGCCCTTTTTCCCTGCTAACCAGTGGTAAAGTGGTTGTGCTGTCTCCTTTAAACATGGTAAAATTGGCACCTACATGATTAATACGTTTTGTATACATGTAAATCCCTAGTAAATGGTACTATATGTACCTAGGGCCTGTACTTTAAATGTTACTATTGGGCAGCAGCACTCATTTTGCCACACAGTAAAGTAGCACGTTAAAACATGTGTCAGGGCTGGCACTGCAGTCTGTAGTGCAGTTTAAACTGCCATTCTGACTTGGGAAAATAAACCTTTCGCCAGGCCTAAGCTGTCATTTTTAATACTTACAAGTCACCCCTGAGGTAAGCCCAAAAGGCTCTTAGGACAGGGTGCATGATATTTAAAAAGTAGGACATGTATGTTTAAGTTTTACATGTCCTTACAGTGAAAACTCCCTAAAGTTGCTTGTCACGGATGTAAGGCCCATCTTTCCTCTAGGCTAACACTTGGGAACCTTTTTTCATTTAATAAGAGCTAACTTCAGATTAGGAGCAGATAGAGAAAGAAGCTGTTTACACTTAAATGTACTCATATTTAAAATCTCCTTTAACAGTAAAGTCAGATTTTAGATTCTAATAATGAAAATACCACTTTCAGAAAGTTGGCATTTTCCTGCCCCAAATTTCTGAGGCTTTCTAGGACTTTCCAACTGTCTGGGCATGTTAATGGTTCTCCCATCAGATCAGGAATTTGGATTGGGCCCAGACAGTGAACAATGGGTCCTGGGTGTAGCTGGCAAAGGGCTTTCCTGGAAAGGATGGCTTGGTTGTAGCTATACCTTGCCCTGGTGTTTATCCAACATTTTTGATGAAGACCTCAACATCTCATTGATTGGTTGACCGGGCTCTGTGCGTCCGAAGATGACTGAGTAGTCCGAATCGGGCATGGAACGTACCATCACACATCTTGCAGACAAGTGATGACCCTGTTGGTGATGTTAAGGCAGTTCTTGACTGTTAGAAATTGGATTTTTGGTCAGCTAGAGCATGTGCCAAAGTCAGGCAGAAACCACCACTCTAGTTAAAATAAGGGAGTTACACTCTTAAAATAACCCCAGCTCACCCCCTTGGTAGCTTGGCACGAGCAGTCAGGCTTATCTTAAAGGCAGTGTGTAAAGCATTTGCACATAACCAACAGTAATACAGTGTAAGCACTACAAAAGGACTCCACATCAGTTTAGAAAAATATCTAATATTTTTAAATATTTAAGACAAGACCAAAAATGATAAAATTCCACAATACAGTACTTAAAAATCTTCAATTATCAAAATATGCTTGAAAAATAGTTCCTTGATGTCAATAGCTCCGTCCAGGCTATCACGGAGTCATAAGCAAACACATCCAAACAGTTATGGCTGACTGAGGCTTCGTGGGCCAGCTACGGTGTCGGGAAGACCCGCAAACAGTATCTTTTAGAAATGCAGGGCACCAACGACTTCTCTTTGAGCTTCCGAAAGCACAACGTTCGCAGGCGTCGGTTCCGGAGGTCGGTGCAGGATTCGTCGGGGGCCTTGAAGTCACACGTGTTGCAGGTCGAACTCCCTTGTGTTGAAGTCAGGAGCGCTGGCGGTGGCTGGCATCGGGTGCTGCGGTGCGAAGTGCAGCGGTGCAGCATGCGGTGCCCTCAGGTCGCGGTGCGAGCAGCGGCTTGGTGGTGGCATCAGATTGCGTCATTGGTGAGACCAGGGTCGTGGTGCAAGGTGAAGGCAGTGCTCGTTGCGGTGCTGGCAGGTCACAGTGCAAGCAGCGTCGTTGTGGCTGAAGCGCTGTCGCTGTCTGACAAACTGGACTCTATGGTACCCCCGTCAGTTGACCATGGCTGCAGTGCGTGATGAGGACGGTGCGTCGTGTAACTTTACGAGCGGTGCCCTCGAACCACAGTGCAAGCATCCGTGTAGATTTCGGTGTGGAGCAGCGTCGTCGGGGATACCAAGGCCTCGTCGTGATGCGAGGCAGTGCGGAGTGCGAGGCACTCAGGTCGCGGTGCGAGCAGCAGCTTGATGGCAGCGTCAGCAGGTGTGGTCGGTGAGACCAGGCTCGCGGTGCGGCGGTGCCCTCTGCGGTGCCTTCAGGACACGCAGTCAGCAGCGGCATCATAGACGGCGTCGGGTTGCCTATTCCTCTGTTGCAGCACACAACACACAGTCCCCAGTGCTGAGGGCAGAAGAGTTTGAAGTCTATGCTGTTCCTGAGACTTCTTGAACAGGGAGCAAGCTCTACCTCAAGCCCTTGGAGAAACTCACAAAAGTAGATTGCAGAAAGTTTAGTCCAGTCCTTTCACTGCCCAAGACAGAAGCAGCCACAGCAAGCCAACACAGCAAAGCACACAGCAAAGTGGTAGTTCCTCCTCAAAGCTTCTCCAGTTCTTCTTCTTGGCAGTCTTCTTGATCCAAAAGAGTTCTAAAAGTCAGGGGTCTTGGCCCCTATATTTATATACCAGAATCCTTTGATATCTTAGGCAGAGAGTGTCTGTGCCCAGCCAAAACCAGTTCTGCCTTCTCTGGTGTGACTTCCTGGCAGGAGGTGGAGACGGCATGGTCAGGAAATGCACCTGTGTGCCTGTGAGTGGTACTGTGACGTGAGAGGAACTTGGCAGCATTACCAGCAACCCCAGATGATTTTTCTTTGTTCTCTAAAACTGCTGCTCTCTACTGATGAAGGGCTCAACCCAGAAACACGTGTTTAGAGATATACAGCAATGTCTGCACCAACTTTGTGGAAAAACTCCAGCTATTTTTTAAGTAAGTTTGAACTGTGTACTGCATTTACCAGGATGCAAAGAGGCGAACTGTGCTGGGACTGTGAGGCAGTGTGCTCCCAACCCCCATTCTGTTTAAAAGGCTCCCTTGAGCCAGCAAGCTGACGAGCTTTGGAGATGCACCTGTGTGCCTGTGAGTGGTACTGTGACCTGAGAGGAACTTGGCAGCATTTCCAGCAACTCCAGATGATTTTTCTTTGCTCTCTAAAACTGCTGCTCTCTACTGATGAAGGGCTCAACCCAGAAACACGTGTCTAGAGATATACAGCAATGACTGCACCAACTTTGGTGAAAAACTCCAGCTATTTTTGAAGTAAGTTTGAACTGTATACTGCATTTACCAGGATGCAAAGGGGCGAACTGTGCTGGGACTGTGAGGCAGTGTGCTCCCAACCCCCATTCTATATAAACAGTTTCCCATTCTGTCCTACGAGGAACAGGTAGCCTTGCAATAGCAAAAAACAAAATTGGCCATACTTCACTATCAGGACATGCCACACACACCAGAGCATGTCCTACCTTTCACATACTCTGCACCCGGCCCACAGGGGAACCTTGGGCCTACCTTAGGGTTGGCTGACATGTAAGAAAAGGGAAGGTGAGGGACTGGCAAGTGTGTGCCGTGGCCAAGTCGACTTGGCAGTTACAAACTGCGGGCAGACTCCACAATGGCGGGCTTGAGTTACCATTTACGGGCCGTTCGTGTGGGTGGCATAATCCCGTGCTGCAGCCCACCAAAGGCATTTGATTCACAGGCCCTGGCACACACAGTGCACTTTACTAGGGACTGACACATAAATCAAACAGGCCAATCATGGAAACACCAATCCATAACGCATTTTACCACAGGAGGACTTGCACTTTACCATTGATTAGCAGTGAGAAAAGTGCGCAGAAACACTAAGCCAGCACAAACTGGGAGGTCAGAAAGCAAAAAACTCAGGGGAAACACGCCAAAAGATGCCAAGTCTAACATTGACTTGTGAAGATCACACTTTCTTTGAGCCTCAGCAGTATGCCTCTGAGGTTTGGCAGCCTTTGTGAATGAGGCTGCTCCATGCTGGATGGTTCATGCAAGGGTTTCCCAGGTGGCGGTACAAAATACAAACACATTTAGAAGGTTTTCAAGGAGGCCTTCTGTGTGAACTTGAACCACTTCTTTTGTCTGTCACAGAGGCTCTTTCCCTGAGTAGGTTCTCTGTAGAAGAGCTGTTTGGGGATGTGCTCATCTGACATTCTGACAACATGAAGAGCCCATACGGTGTTGGCTTTCATCATCAGTGCATGAACTTACAGCAGAGTGACTCTGGAAAGGACTTCAGTATCCAGCACTTTGTCCTGTCATCTAATTCTCAGAAGCTTGCGCAGACAAGAAATGTAGAAGTGATTAAGTTGTTGTAAATGACTCCAGTTGACTTTACATGTCTTGTATGTGTACAGCAGAGTTGGAAGTGCCACTGCTTGGTAGACCTTCAGCGTCTTTTGTAGGCTGATCCCTCGACCTTCCCAAATGCTGGAGAGCAATCTGCCGAAAGCAGAGCTGGCTTTTGCAATTCTGTAGTGTACTTCATCATCAATTGACACTGCTCGGGAAAGAGTACTGCCAAGGTGCATGAAGTGGTTCACTGCCTGTCTCTGTCCGTTTACAGTGATGAATGGTTCTGTATATAGAGAATGTGGAGATGAATGGCACATGACCTCAATCTTGATATTGATGACGAGACCAAAGTTGCTCCATGCAGATGAAAACTTTCCCTAATTACATTTCAAAGGACCTTGCTAACAGCACACACAAAGGAACCTGACACCAGGCCTTCCATGCCTTTTGTCACCCTAGACAGTCTGGAACCGGAATCAGCAAAATGGGAAGCACTGCCAAGAAATAGTTTTGGGGGTAGGTCAGACAATTCCCCCACACAAAGTTTGGACCTGGTATAAAAATAGGACCTCCAGAAACACTCTTCGGAACACTCCTTGATCTATAGAAGATTCAGAAGGACTGCCTTGCTGCTTGAAGAATGGCCTTGCTGTCTGAAGAAGGAAGATTGAACTTTCTTGCTTTGATTTCTGGCTACCCAGAGTGACTCCAGATGTCAGTGTGCTGTAGTCCTGTTTGAGCTACAGGGACAAAGCAAGCTTCCAGAGGCCTCCATGCATTTGTCCGGCTGAACAGCTACAATTGGACCTACCTGATTCCTGTTGATGGCCTCTGCTGAAGCGAGTCTTGGTCCCCAAGAAGTGCCCCCAGGTCTTGGACCCTTGGTTAGCATTAGTGCGAGCTACTTGACAAGAAAAAGATGAAAATCCTGAAGTTTCAGCTCTCCGCAACAGCAAACCGGCCAGTGTGCACTGAAACTCGGCTGCCCATGACAACCGCCAATGTGAAGCTCTGGTGAAACCTGCACTGCGCACAAACAGCGACTGTCTACGACGAATGGCAATGCGAAACCTGTATTTCTCAATACAGCACCTACAGCCCATGGTGACTACTGCCACAAAACTCAACCTGGTCTTTGCGCCGATAGAAACCTCCTCATGGCCTTCTCCAATACAAATGGAACTCTTCACGCCGGACTTGAGAAGGTAACTCTTCAGCAGGTCTAACTTTCTTCCTGCACCGAATCGTGCTCTGTCACTGTCAGCCTGTTATGACTTTTCTCCAGTCTACATACAACGAAATGGGCAACCCAAACTACCCTTGAAGGCTCGGGCACGATGAAATGATAAGGTAATGTTGCCTTCAAGGGATTTATTCGAATATTCAATTTAGATTATTTATATACTTAACTTACAAGGTCAGATAAATGATTTCCTTGAGCAATGATTGATTCCAACAGTAATTAGTACTTCAATATAGTAGTGTATAAAAATCACAGGTGAAAACATTGATTATCATGCAAGTTAAAAATCATAAGTGCAAAAGCATGTAGAAAAAATAGAACAAAGACAGGTGTATATAGAACAAATATTCACTTTTTATCTTGATAAATCAAATCAGGGTACTATTTAAAAAAAAAAAAGAATACAAACAATGTGACAAGAAGGTAATGATATACATTTAAAGCCTTCACTGAAACAATTGTTAACACCTTTCTTCTTGATACAGATTAAAACAAATTTCAGAAGAAAAAGCGTAGGTCGACGTTTCGGTCTCAACTAATCAGTAGTGTGCTCCTTCAATGTTTTATGTCACGCTTGTACCATAGTCGGCTAAAATAACCACTTGTTTGGCTAAAACAGCATAGCTTGGATTAACGGTCTCATAAGGATTTGCATGCAAAACGGAATACTGCCCGTGTATGATGCAGCCGAATACTACTGGAGATCGTACAACTTGACTGCACTAACTCAGCCAAGCAAGTAATCAGCCCCGCTAACCGCGCTACAAGCGTTACGCTACACAGTGAAGGAAAACGCTGTTGCATAGCAAAGGGATTTAATCCTTATGAAACCGTTAATCCAAGCTATGCTGTTTTAGCCAAACAAGTGGTTATTTTCGCCAACTACAGTACAAGCGTGACATAAAACATTGAAGGAGAACGCTGCTGATTAGCAAGATCGAGAATCTTTCGGCTGCAAGCACCTCCTTCGCACTGTGTGTTTCATCTTTTGAATACGACATTTCCTTCACATTTTAGATAGACGAACACGTGTCTTTCGGCCAGACTAAGAATTATGCACGTCGGGTCCCATATCTTAGAAGACATTCAGCTGAGTAACAATATTCTGTTAAAATTCAGGGGTCAACTATAATACTTAACAGTCCTGAAGATGGTCTCGTATATGAAAAAGTAGAGACCGAAACGTCGACCTACGCTTTTTCCTTCTGAAATTTGTTTTAATCTGTATCAAGAAGAAAGGTGTTAACAATTGTTTCAGTGAAGGCTTCAAATTTATATCATTACCTTCTTGTCACATTGTTTGTATTCTTTTAAAAAAAATAGTATCCTGATTTGATTGATCAGATAAAAAGTGAATATTTTTTTATATACCTCCGTGTTTGTTCTATTTTTTCTACATACTTTTGCAGTTATGATTCATAACATGCATGATAATCAATGTTTTCACCTGTGATTTTTATACACTATTATATTGAAGTACTAAATACTGTTGGAATCAATCATTGCTCAAGGAAATCATTTATCTAACCTTGTAATTTAAGTATATAAATAATCTAAATTGAATATTCGAATAAATCCCTGAAAGGCAACATTACCTTATCTTTTCTCCAGTCTAGCGCGACAAAAAAACCTGGAGTGGCGCTTTCTGCTTCTCGGTGCTATTTTCACGTAAACGTTTAAAATTCAATATCTCCTGTTCTACTGATTGGATTTTTGTCATTTTGGTGGCATATTATTTATTAAAGTGTACTCTCTTTCTCTAAATTGGTTTCAGATTTTTTCTGTGTTTTCACTTTATTACTGTTTGTGAGCTGCATAAATACTTTACACATTGTCTCTGCTTTTGTGCCATGCTACAAGAGGGTTAGTCACTTTTTTTACTGTTCCTTACTGCCAGGTCTTACCTGGGGTAAGGAACAGTAAAACAATCACAGTGCTCTACCCGCCAAGGGAGTCTTCTCCCATGGCGGGGAGAGCATTATGATTGTTTTACTGTTCCTTACTGCCAAGGGAGTATTACATTTTTTCTTTTCAAAAAGAAAATCCTTTAGCTTGTTATGTCTCTGTAACTTGAAAAGGTCAGCCTTCTGACCCATGGGGTCCACATGTTTTCCCTGCAGACAAGAGGGAGCAGGCCCAGCCCTTCAGGTCTCCTTGACAGCAGGCCCAGCTCTCTTCTGTTCTTCCTCTGGTCCAGAAATGTCTGAAGTGGGTGCCTGAAGATGCCACATTTATGCCTGGCACAAACTAGTGGGTGGGAATGACTCCTGGGCACACACTAATGGGGTAAAAGTTCCATGGGTCAACTCTATCCACTTAGGGCATTTTCAAGATGGCAAAAGTCTTCAGGCACACTTAACTTGGGCTCTGAGGGCTGAGTATTTGTGTTGAGAGGGATATTACTCACAGGTCCACACAGCATTGCAGCACTTTCTCCAAGAGATGGGGCCCTTTATTTAGCGCTTCTTAAGCATGCCCAGATTTCCTTTATATGACCACACCTCTCCATGACCACACCTCTTTTGTTCAACTATTGAGCTTCAGCTACTAGTTTCATCACTGACATTAAGGACTCACACCAAAAGCCTTCAATTATGTCTTTCTTGAGTGCAGCTTGGGAAGAAATAACCACAGTGGTTGAGGGGCAGGGTCTAAATGCCCCAGAGAGGAAGTTTGTAACCATAAATCAATAAATAGTGGAAAGGCTGATTACATTGTCCCTTAAAGACCTGTCTCTTTGGCAGTCCTTAATAATGATGGCAAGTTGCATCGGGAGGGTGGGGGGGGCTAGTTTACTAACTATTATGGTCGATGCTCACCATTCTAACACAGTAGCATGATTAGATTCCGAATCGCCAGTTTGGAAAAGATAAAAAAACGAGGAACCTACAAGATAAACTCCTGTGAAACTGTCATACAGAGTCCGTGGAGGACCCAAGCACACTGAAGTCAAAATGACTGAACTCATATTCAACCCACTTTACAGTGAATTGGAAATATTGATTAAGAATTCCTTTAATATATTAAACAAAATGTTGACGGCGATCTAACTTGTGCTTTCTGGCTTGATGGGCTCTATTGAGACTGATAATGCTACTTTAAAATCCACAGGGAGGTATTGCTGTTAATAACTTAGTACATTTTAATGATTTAGAAACTTTGGGGTATATTTATGAGGATGTGGTGCAGCGCAGTGCAGCAAGTCCCCTTGCTGCACCACAGGGAAAGGACAGGAATGTACTGTATTTAATGGAATACTGTGCATTCCTGTCCTTTCCCATGCGCAGTGCCCAATGAGCTGCCTAGCACCAACGCAGGCACCCGTGCACCGTGGTGCGAGGGTGCCTGTGTTGCATGCAGGATTGTTTTTGTGGAGGAAGGAGCACCTCCCTGTACGAAAACAATCATGGGAGGCATATTCCACTATGTGTGCAGCAGACAGCAGCACACATAGAAAGAGGAAGAAAAGAGGAGAAATAGAGATGTTTCGCCTCATTACACCTTTCCAGGGAAGGCATGACTATCTTGCGCATTCCCAGGTTTAAAAAAGTTCTGGTAAATCTGAGAAGGCATCAAAAACCATGGGAGTTGCATGGAAACACTCACACAATGCCCATGGATGCCTTCCGAGGGCACAGTAACGCAACGCAATGATGTGTGCTGCATTGCGTTACTCCAGATTTATGAAGCCACTCAAGGCCACACAAAGTGGCTTTGTGTGGCTTCATAACACTTACTTAAGGTTTGTGTTGTGCATGTACCACGTTGCGTGGTGCAAACAAGCCGCAGACCTCCTCGTGAATATACCCCTTTGTTGACAGAGTGACCCCATAGCCACATCAGCCACAGTGGGAGACTACAGCTCCCAGCCTGCCACCGGCCGGAGGAGGGGCCACAACGCTGTGTTCAGCGCAGGAGTGCCATAAATTTACGGGAGGTGTCCCAGACTGCCACCGACCTGATGAGGGGCCGAAAGGGGGGCTTGGGGGGAATAGACGACCGCAGGGAGGTCTCCCCCTCGGGCAGTTTGGGAGGGGGGGAGGGGGGCTTTACCACAACATCGGACATTTTGTTTTGGGCTCCTTTAATTTATAGCCCAAAAGGAGCTCAATGATAAATACGTTGGGCTCCTGCTCTCAGCCACCATTTTAGGTTTGGGGGCTGGGAGCTTTAGATTAGGCAGTTTTTTCAGTTTGAGCTTGAGCGTATTGTGGTCTTTTGAGCTTTATATTGTGCATTCCGTGTGAGAATTGCGGTGTCAGGTGAGGATTATCGCGTTCTGGAGGCCCTCCTGCTCCTGAGTGAAGCGGGCCAGATGGACATGGTGATTGGTGAGGTGGGGGGGCTGGCGTGATCCGCTCAACAGGCCTCTGCGGGCGTTGCCGCCGTGGTGGCCACCTGTAAATTGCCCAAATATCAGAGGACGTCCCCGGTAAGTGAGTGGGGCCGCCCACGTGTTAAAAAGGGCACCCGGCTCTGAGTCTGCATCCTGGGAGGGAGGAAGGGTCAGGGGAATCTGTTGTCCCTGGGAGCGGGGGCAAGAAATCCTCTGTGGGGCCAGGTGCATTGCTGGCAGCCGTTCGCGAGCCTTTAACTGCTCCTGAGGAGGGAGGTAGGGCAGTCTCGGCTCCAGCTGGGAGCGTTAAGCACGGGGGAGGGAGGGGTGGCAAGCGGCGCTCTGCCTCTCTTTCGCTCATCTCTGGAGCAGAGTTAGCGGAGGAAGGCGGGCAGGCGGGGGGCCCGTTTCTCTCATGGGGTCTGGAGCCGGGAAGCATTCACAGCTGGGAGGTGGGAGGGGAGTGTACCGGCATCTCTTCTCGTTTCCAGTCAGGCTCGGGCAAGATTACTTGGAGCAAGTTGGGGGCGGGCCAGTGTATGTAGCACCTGCCCCCAGTGCTGTGGATTCGGCCGGGGCTTTTTTTACTCAGGCCCAGTGTCAGTTTGAAGCCTAGAGCTGGGGGAGAGGGGGGTGTTTCTGGGATGCTGGCAAGCCCATTGCTTTTCTCCCCTCCGTATTCGTTGAGGGGGGAGTCTTTCTCTTTCGGGGGCAGCTCCACTGGGGAGGGCGAGTGAGCGCAGATGGGGGGATGGAGAAGCAAACAGAAGGCTTGCAGCAGCCGTGATTATGGGCCTGGCCGGGCGTCCCCATCCCCAGGATGGGAGGGGGCATAGGCCCTCCAATTTGTGGAAGGGGATATGGTTTTGGGGGCTGGGGATCAGAGGGCAAGAGGCCAGCCGAATTGGACCCAGTGGGGAGAGGCCCGGCTTGGGAGGGCTTGGACATTTTTCCCTCGTGGTCGGAGGGGGTCAGGGGTCGCGGCGAGGGAGAACAGCAGGACCTTCAGTGGTCACATGAGTGTGGGGTAGGCACCCACATGCCAGGTGGGCACAGGGCAGAGGAGATGTTCAGGGGAGGTGCTCAGGCGGGGCCCAGGGATACCCGCATTGTGGGTAGTGGGGTACGGAGATTGGGCACTGCTACGGCAGCGGTGCAGGCAATGTTGGAGTAGGGATGAAGATGTGGGGTATTTCCCCCCTCCGGGAAGGACTGTCGGTTTGGGGCAGATAGGGCAGATAAGGGGCGGCGGGCCTGGGAGTTCTCTCCAGGCTTGCAGGAGGCAAGGGATAGACGTGAGGGCCCTAGCACATCAGTCCAAACTTTTTCTTTACAGGGCGCAGATTGTTGCAGCACAGCTGACTCAGTAAGGCGGCGAACAGTCCCGTTGCACCGAGGTGAAGGGAAGGTGGAGCTTTGCACGGTGCATTCCGTACCAGCGGGGATCCCAGCGCGGCCAGCACAGGAAGGTCTGGAGCGACCTCGCTGGCCCCAACGACAAGCAGAGTAAGATGGTTAGCCAGGCCAGCGAGGACAGATTTTCAGAAAGGTCAATGCATGGGGGAGTACTAGCGTGTACAGTCGGCCCCCCCGCTAGGTGTACATGCTGGGGCCGGAGGACCAATGTAGGGAATTCTTGGTCTGGTAAGGCCCGTGGTGTGGATTTCGCTAATGTGGCGCTCCGGGTGGAGGAGCCTATTGTGCTGGATTATGATGAAGATAGCCCTGAGGAAGGGGAATTGCTGGATAATGAGGGGGGCCTCTCATGTGCCTCCTAGTATTTTGCAGGCAACAGCGGCGACACTGCATCTGTGGTGGAATCCAGGAGAGAGCATGGCCCCTCGGTGAGGGCTCCTCGGATAATGGATCACGCAGAGCCATTGGCGCGGCAGTCGGTGCCCGCTCGGGCACACTCCTTAGAGCACAGCTTTCCAAACTTTTCATGTTGAGGACACACTTTTTGGAGATGCATCATTTTGGGCACAGTAAGGCAGTGTAGCAAGCGAGTGTAGCATAGCGAGCCCGAACCACCTAGGGGGAGTTCGGGGGGGTTCTCACTTACTCTGTCTGTCTCCCTCTCTCTCTCTCCCTCTCTCTCTCCAACTGTCTCCCTCTCTCTGTTTCCCTCCCTCTCTCTCCCTCTGTCTACCTCCCTCTCTCTCCCTCCGTCTCTCTCCCTCTGTCAGGGGTGGGGGGTGCTGGAAGGGAGACTTCATAGAGGTAAATATGTGAGGGATATGGGGATAGGAATGGGAGATGGTGGTGTTGCACAGGGCACTAAAGTGGAGTGTGGGACGAATACAGAGGCAGCAGGAGGGGGCAAAGAGCCGTTGGAGAGTAAAGAGTTAAAAATTAAGTAACTGCCATATATGGGAGTGACAAAGCCTTTGGGTGCTCATCTAGTGCTGGTAAACAAGGAGCGCATTTAAAAAGGAGTGTACATTGAAATGCTGAAACTACTCCACAGGGTAGTGCGGTCTAGGGAGGGTTAAAAAGAGGAAGAATATGAGTTGGCCAAGCGGCTTAAAGTGCCGGTAACCATAGAGAATTGGACGGCTGCATTTTTGATTTACTCCAACGTCTACTGCAAAAAGTTTCCCGAGCGCTGCATGGCCATCTTTAAGTACATGGATGTCATTCGCATGGCACAGATCACGGGAGGGGGATATATTTGGGCCCAATATGACGAGGAGTTCCGGGCCCGTAAGGTTTGGGACCCGAGGCGATGTGGGATGAGTTGGATACTGATTTATGGCAGCATACGATAGGAGCAGCAGCGGGGGGTAAGAATATTTTTACAGCTAGCGGCTTGCCTTTGGTATACCGGCCCTTTCAGGGGAAGACCACCTGGGGAGGGGTGGTATCGGCAGCCACGTCACAAACTGGGATTGGAGCGTGCTGGGAGTTTAATAAAGGCCTATGCACGAGGGAGTACTGCAGAATCCCGCAGGAGTGTTCAAAGTGTGGGAAGCGCCATCCCCTTGTTAACTGCTGGGGTGTCAAACCACAGGGAGGCCAGCAATGGCAACAGTCAGAGGCCAGCACATCCGGCACTGCCCAGCAGTTTCAGGGTGGCAGAGGGGGTAAGGGTCCTCAGGGTACTGGTCCCAAAATCTCCTACGCCAGTTAAGTTAGTAAAGCTGAGTGAGGCCCTGCAGGGGTATGGGGACCTGGGGGCAAAACGGGTGGTTATGGAGGGGTTCCAGAAGGGGTTTCATTTGGGCTACAACGGGCCACGGCAGAAGCGCTGGGCGGATAACTTGAAAGCAGCTGCAGAACACAGGTTGGTGGTGCAGGAAAAATTAGACAGGGAGGTGCGGGAAGGAAGAATGGCAGGCCCCTTTGATGATTGGCCAACAGAGAATTTGATTATCTCGCTGGTTGGGGTGGTGCCCAAAAAGGAGCTGGGGCAATCGAGACTGATTCAGCACCTTTCATGGCCAGAGGGGTCTTCAGTAAATGATTTTATTGATGAGGGGGCGACCTCAGTTTCCTATTCCTCAGTTGACGTGGCCATGTCACTAATTGTGACCGCGGGCGCGACTGCAGAGATGGCAATATGAGACATAAAGTCAGCATTTCTGTTGCTTCCAGTCCATCCAGATGATTGGGATCTTCTGGGTATCCATTTTGAAGGTAAATGGTATGTGGACAAAGCATTACCGATGGGTTTCTCCATGTCTTGTGCTTTATGTGAATGTTTCAGCACTTTCTTGCAGTGGTACTTTACGCAGCACACAGGGCACACGTTGGTTGCACACTACTTGAACAATTTCTTTTTCGTCGGTTCCCTGGGCTCCACAGAATGCCAGGTAGCTCTGGACACTTTCCCATGAGTTAATGGAGGAACTGGGAGTGCCGCTGGTGCCCGAAAAGACAATGGGACCCTGCACGGCTCTATCTTTTTTGGGACAGAATGTTGTCAAAGCAGAAAGTAACAGTGAAGGACATTCAGGTATTGCTGGGTCATCTTAACTTTGTCTGCAGGGTGGTCAGGTCGGGGAGGATTTTTTGCAAATGACTGGGGCGGCCACTGGCAGGACAGCACCTGCCCCACCACCATGTCCGCCTGTTGGCTGGGGTGAAGGAGGACTTACGTGTATAGTCAGTTTTTCTACACTCGTTCAACGGAGTGCCTTTGGCCAGGGAGGAGGATGTCCAGTGGGACATACACATTTTTTCTGATGCGGCCGGCAGTGGCGGTTTTGGCCTATATTGGCAGGGCTGGTGGTGTGCTGAAAAATGGCGCCCACAATGGAAGGATGGGGGAAGAGCATTGCATTTCTGGAACTTTTCCCGCTCCTGGTGGCACTGACGTTGTGGGGTGAGGAGCTGGAGCATAAGAGGGTCTTGTTTCGAGTGGACAACATGGCAGTGGTTGAGATCATCAATAGGCAGTCCGCAAGGGATGAGCAGATTTTGAAGTTGCTGCGAGTTTTCGTGCTAGGTTGCCTCAATCATGGCATTGAGTTTAGGGCCTTGCACATACCTGGTGTGGACAATGACATAGCTGATGCTTTGTCACGTTCACAGTGGGGGAGATTCCATGGGCTGACCTAGGAGGCGGTCAGGACACCGACCCCAAAGCTGGAGTATCTTTGGTATGTAGACAACGTAGGGTGCTACAGTTGGTGGTAGGTACTTTGTCAGCATCCACTTGGGCGGCGTACGAGCTGGCCTGGAGGGATTTTCTCGCATCAGGAGCCTGTAGGCGGGAGGAGGTCTGGCGTCCGGCAGAGGATGTGATTCAGTTTATCCTCGACCTGATTGAGAGAGGCCTTTCCAGAGTGACCATCGCCAGGAAGTTGGCGGGCATTGCTTTTGTGGGGAAACTCTTGTGGGGTTACAACCCTTCCGCAGGGGAAGTGGGGAGAAGGATGCTTGAGGGCTAGGCTAGGGAGCGGGGTGGGGTGAGTATGGCCCGCAGCCCCCTTTCTTGGCAGACGCTGGCGCAGATGCTGGAGGTGTTACCCACAGTCTGCCGGGGTGATTTTGACGCTTGTTTGTTCTTCAAGTTGATGGTGTGGATGTGTTTTGGGGCATTTAGAGTCTCCGAGCTCCCAGGCAACAAGGCCAAAAAGGGCATGCGCTGGCGAGATGTGCGGGTTGAGGGGAGAGTGATACATATCTGGCTGGCTAATTCCAAAACGGACCAGAGAAGTCAAGGGAAGGGGTTTGGTTGGAAGCAGCCTTTCCGGTATCTACGTGCCCGGTGCATTAGGCCTGCTGTTGGGGGATTGTGACAGGAACCTCTGGGGACGATTTGGTTTTCCGGCATAATAATGGGACCTGGGTGACAGACTATCAGTTGGGCATGGCGTTGCACAGTATTGGGTTGGATGGGGCATGGTATGGTATGCATTCTTTCAGGATTGGGGGGGATACAGAGGCAAACAATAGGGGGTGGTCCCGTGAGGACATAATGCGGCTGGGGCACTGGTCATCAGACTGTTTTCGGCGTTACGTGAGGAGAAATGCGGAGGAGGCGCATGCGTCATCCTCCGTGTCATGAGTCTCATTCTCTTTTCTCTCATTGCAGGTTCGGTGGCCAGGCCCCACCCAAGGAATTGACCATATGGATAGTGGGGCATTCGTTCATCAAACGGTCTCAAGTCCAAGCATCTCAGAGTTATTTTGGGGCACTGTTGGGGTTCAATGAGAGATTTTTCAGAATCGGTTGGAAGGGTAAAGGAGGGATGCATTGAAGGGAGTTGATACCTAGCCTGAATAAGTGGTTGGTAAGGGGCCAGTGCCCGGATGTTTTGCTGATTCACCTTGGTGAGAACGACTTTTGCAGGGTGAAGGGGGTGGTTTTGTTGAGGACAATGAAGAGGGACTTGGCTTCATTAAAGGAGAGTTGGTCCGGGTGCGACGTTTTGTGGACGGAGTTGGTTACGCATAGGGTTTGGAGGGGTGCTGTGAATCCCAGGGCCATTGACAAAGCATGTAGGAAGGTGAACACTGAGATTTCTAGATTTTGTCGCAGCTTAGATTTTGGAACGGTGAGGCACAAAGAGATTCGTTTTGAAGCAGTGGAATTCTTCAGGGATGACGGGGTACATTTATCTAGGCTTGGTATGCACCTTTATTTACTGGAGATCAGGGAAGTGTTATCAAGAAGCCTGAATGTCCAAATGCATCCTGCTTAGTTGGTGAACAGTTTGCTTAATTGGGGGGCAGAAAGGGGGGGTAGTTTCCTCCTCCCCCGGCTTTCTGGGTGGCGGGGATTAGTGGAAGTTTGCCAGGGTTGGTAGAGATTTGTTGATCATTGTTGGAGTTTTGGTTATCGACAGGGAGGGGTAGGTAGAACAATTTTTAGTTCAGTTACAGGTGGGGTGATTGACAGTTGTAAAGAAGCAGGCAGGGGGGTTGTTTAACGGATTAGTGGAATTGATAGGGTTATACGTTGATGCATTGTTTTTGCATTGTTTGTAATGTTGTAATGTATGGGTGGGGCGGGTTCAAGGAAATGTTAGGGGAGGGGGTGTGGTCCAGGGTTAGGTAAGCGGTTTGATTAGTGAGGATTAGTTTTGTAAGGCTGTTGCCAAGGATTTATAATGCTATGTGCACCTGTTTCAATAAAGCGGCCTTTTGCACACAATTTTTTGGTTTGTAGTCTGCTCCTCCCCTCGCCCCTTCCATCCCAAGTGGCGCATGGGGGGTAGACGACTACAGGGAGGTCCCCCCTCAGGCAGTTTGGGAGGGGCGGAGGGGGGGTGGGCTTTACCACAACATCGGACATTTTGTTTTGGGCTCCTTTAAATTATAGCCCAAAAGGAGCCCAATGGTAAATACGTTGGGCTCCTGCTCCCAGCGGCCATTTTAGGTTTGGTGACCTCGTGGCTCGGAGCTTTAAATTAGGCAGTTTTTTCCCTCCCATTTGTACTGTATTTTGTGTACCCTTTTTCCCATTTTTAGTTTATAGGTGGCTTTATTGGGACGGGTGAGAAGGGATTGTTTGGCTATGTACTGTCGCTTGGAACAGGTGCTGTGCGGGGGTTAGTGGAAGTTTGCCAGGGTTGGCAGAGGTTTGTTGATCATTGTTGGAGTTTGGGTTATCGACAGGGAGGGGTAGATAGAACAATTTTTAGTTCAGTTACAGGTGGGGTGATTGACAGTTGTAAAGAAGCAGGCAGGGTGGTTGTTTAAGGGATTACTGGAATGTATAGGGTTATACGTTGATGCATTGTTTTGTATTGTTTGTAATGTTGTAATGTATGGGTGGGGGCGGGTTCAAGGAAATGTTAGGGGCGGGGTGGGGTCCGGGGTTAGGTAAGCCATTTGATTAGTAAGGATTAGTTTTGTAAGGCTGTTGCCAAGGATTTATAATGTTATGTGCACCTGTTTCAATAAAGCAGCCTTTTACACACAATTTTTTGGTTTTTGGTCGGCTCCCCCAACACCCCCCCCCCCGCCCCTCCCTCCCAATAATGTGTCCGGCGCAGAAGCGCCATAAAAATGCTAGGCGCACGGGGACCTGTAGCCACATCAGCTACAGTGGGAGACTATGGCCCCTAGCCTGCCAACGGCTTAAAGAAGTACCGCAACGCTGTGTCCAGTGCAGGTACACCATAAATTCATGGGAGGTGTCCAGCAGAGAGAAACTTACACAGGCCATGCCCGGGCCCGACCTGCGCCCATCGGAGACAGGAGGTGGCGAGGCAGGGCTCCCCCCCAGCTGTGGTTTTTAACTCCCGGTACTAGTCCTATACTAATACGCCACCCCTTTTTCTTTGGCACTAACTGTTACTGGCTCGATTGTGTTGAAAAGAAGGAACTAAATACTCCATTGCAGAGAGGCTTTGAACAAAAGAGGAGGCAAATATTCTCTGTGTTATTTTGTGGGGTCACTTAGGCTTCCTCGGGCTAATATAAATTGCGAACTTTTGGTCCCAGTTCAGCCCAGTATACCCCACGTGCATTTTTGTACCTGTAGAATTTGTTGAGCAATGGGCAAATGGAAAGTTCAGGACAAAGCCCAGGGCACATCTCTCTCCAAAGAAAAGCCCAGAGGTGCTATTTGCTCCTATGTGATGGATAAGATTGAGCCCCTATTTACATAATGCCACGAAATTGAGCATACAGCGGCTATACCTTCCCCGCAATCTGTTAGCTGCAATAACCCTGTTACCCCTCCATTAGCTCCATTGGAATTCTCCCCGCCCCTCCCCCGCCAAGAATGCCGCTGAACGAGATGTAGGAACCCAGAACCTGAAGCCTTAGTGAGCTGTAGTGAGTACTTGGACATTCCTGTAAAAGTACAGGTAGTCCAAGTTGAATGCCGCAATAGATACGGGGCGCTCTTAGAGGAGGCTAATGGAGTGGCAGGCGAGTACATATTGGTTTTAATGATAAGAGCGATGAAGGCTCCTCCCTATTGCAGAGCCTACATGTCACTATTGAGTCCCTTAGGGATGAGTTTGCATCTTTAAGAAAGGTGGTTGCTGATCTAGAGGGGAGGCTGAACAGTGGAAAGGCTAAATCACCTGGGAAAACCAAAAGTACTTGCTAGTGCCCACGAGGCCCCTCCCCTCACTCACCCTGGGTTATCAAGGTGGCATGATTATGATATAGTGGTACAAAAGGGGGTGGTGATGGACGGAGCATCTGAACCAATCAAACACTCACACCCAGTCAACAGATCTGGGTTTAATTCATCACCGCCCTGTAGCCCCCTCTGCCACTCCAGTTCAGACATGGCCATATGCAAATCAGTCTGACCCTGTGCCTCATGGGAACAGTTTAGCCCGAACTGCCAAGCCATGCCTTCCCTAGACCGGAAACAAGCTTCCTAGGACCGGTTTCTGGCATTACAGCCGTCTTCAGCCAGGCTTGCTTGAATCCAGTGGCAAAGTGAGCAAGCGACTCACATCTGAGCATACCCTGCCAACTTATGGCAAACAAAGCTGTACAAAAGGGGGTGGTGATGGACGGAGCATCTGAACCAATCAAACACTCACACCCAGTCAACAGATCTGGGTTTAATCCATCACCGTTCTTTAGCCCACTCTGCCACCCCAGTTCAGACATGGCCATATGCAAATCAGTCTGACCCTGTGCCTCATGGGAACAGTTTAGCCCGAACTGCCAAGCCATGCCTTCCCTAGACCGGAAACAAGCTTCCTAGGACCGGTTTCTGGCATTACAGCCGTCTTCAGCCAGGCTTGCTTGAATCCAGTGGCAAAGTGAGCAAGGGACTCACGTCTGAGCATACCCTGCCAACTTATGGCAAACAAAGCTGTTCAAAAGGGGGTGGTGATGGACGGAGCATCTGAACCAATCAAACACTCACACCCAGTCAACAGATCTGGGTTTAATCCATCACCGTTCTTTAGCCCACTCTGCCACCCCAGTTCTACATGGCCATATGCAAATCAGTCTGACCCTGTGCCTCATGGGAACAGTCCAGCCCGAACTGCCAAGCCATGCCTTCCCTGGACCGGAAACAAGCTTCCTAGGACTGGTTTCTGGCATTACAGCCGTCTTCAGCCAGGCTTGCTTGAATCCAGTGGCAAAGTGAGCAAGGGGCTCACGTCTGAGCATACCCTGCCAACTTATGGCGAACAAAGCGGTACAAAAGGGGGTGGTGATGGACGGAGCATCTGAACCAATCAAACACTCACACCCAGTCAACAGATCTGGGTTTAATCCATCACCGTTCTTTAGCCCACTCTGCCACCCCAGTTCAGACATGGCCATATCCAAATCAGTCTGACCCTGTGCCTCATGGGAACAGTCCAGCCCGAACTGCCAAGCCATGCCTTCCTTGGACCGGAAACAAGCTTCCTAGGACTGGTTTCTGGCATTACAGCCGTCTTCAGCCAGGCTTGCTTGAATCCAGTGACAAAGTGAGCAAGGGACTCACGTCTGAGCATACCCTGCCAACTTATGGCGAACAAAGCGTTAAAAAAAGGGGTGGTGATGGAGGGAGCATCTGAACCAATCAAACACTCACACCCAGTCAACAGATCTGGGTTTAATCCATCACCGTTCTTTAGCCCACTCTGCCACCCCAGTTCAGACATGGACATATGCAAATCAGTCTGACCCTGTGCCTCATGGGAATAGTCCAGCCCGAACTGCCAACCCATGCCTGCCCTGGACCGGAAACAAGCTTCCTAGGACCGTTTTCTGGCATTAGAGCCGTCTTCAGCTAGGCTTGCTTGAATCCAGTGGCAAAGTGAGCAAGGGACTCACGTCTGAGCATACCCTGCCAATTTATGGCAAACAAAGCGGTACAAAAGGGGGTGGTGATGGACGGAGCATCTGAGCCAATCAAACACTCACACCCAGTCAACAGATCTGGGTTTAATCCATCACCGTTCTTTAGCCCACTCTGCCACCCCAGTTCAGACATGGCCATATGGACTGTTCCTATGAGGCACAGGGTCAGACTGATTTGCATATGGCCATGTCTGAACTGGGGTGGCAGAGTGAGCTAAAGAATGGTGATGGATTCTACCCAGATCAGTTGACTGGGGGTGAGTGTTTGATTTGCTGAAAAGCTCCGTCCATCATCTCCTTTTGTATCGCCATGATTATGATATAGCCACTGCCATTCCCCACCTGCCTCACTGTGCTCTCCCTCAATGCTATAGCTGTGCTCTTCCCAACCACTCAGATGTCGCTTTAGCTATAATGGCTATAGTGACAAGCCAGTAGCATACCAAGGAATATCCCATGTTAGGGTGGTGGGTAGGGAGCCTGAAAGAGGAGAGCAGGTACTAGATAAAGGGTGCTCCTCTATGTCAAGCCTTGTTCGATCATTTGAAAGAGTAGTGGCTAAGGACAGCTTTTACACCTGAACTCTTGCCCAGAAAGTAGAAGCAGTAATCTATCTTGTGGAGGTACCTAAGGTGTCCAGTGACAGACGTGAGGACCCAGACTCGCTCAAGAATAAGGTAACCTATTGGTTCAGGGAAACACAGCACTGTTACTCCATTATAAGAGAAGACATTAAGCAAGCCGAAAGACTTACACTACCAGGGAAGCCAAAAAGATGTAATAAAAGTTTGTTTCTTTAATAGAGCCTTAGTAGATGGACTGATGGCAATCGACTCTCGTGCCATCCCACTCGCTAATACCGCTATTGCCAATAAATATAGACTCTCTATGGCTAAAGGTCCTGGGTCCAATGGGTCTGTCCCAAAGAGAGAGGATTAAGCGAACCAATGTGGAGAGGGGAGACCGGTATAGCTACAAGAAGGAGGAATTGCCGTCCCTAGATGGTAATGAAATGACCCCCAGTACTATTTTGGCAAAACCTCAACTAAGGTATTCCTCCTCGCCTGGGTCCCTTGCTGACTTTGATGTTGCGCTGGCCCCAACCATTGAAGGTTTAAAGTGGGAGGGTGAAGGTAACGCTATTTATAATGACGAAAGGGGTTAACCCCTGAGTATAGTATACCTCCTCTGCTGTACCCCACTGACAGCTAAGAATTCTGGTATGGAATGTCGTGGAGATCGCCACATTGTTAGTTGACCCAGAGTGCGGCAATTTTGTGGATTCCCATGACGTGATCTTATTCCAGGGAAATTGGAGTCTGCATATTCCCCACAGGTGTGGGTACTCATCTTATGGCATTAATGCAACAAGTAAAGATATGGGGAGACCCTCAGGAGGCTTAGTAATCTCGGTAAAAACAGCACTTAGATCCAAAGTCAAACCAGTCCATGTTGAATCCCAGGACATTCTAGCAATTGATCTTGCACTATACACTGGACTAAAAATGAGAATTTATAATGTAAACAATAGAGCAACCTTAGGCTCTGACGAAACCAAAAAAATTTGTATTTTAGATTATGTGCTGTCCGAATGTACTGGAAATGCCCCTCTATTGGTAGCTGAGGATCTCAATTTTACATTTGAACCTTTTGCCCTTGCCCCTTTAGACTTGACCGAGGAGTGGGACAGTTTTTGGCCAATCCCGCAGTTAGATCTCCCACCGGTTATATGGTCCAAGAGAGGAGGCCAGGTCCTGGCCCTTACATTGCAGCACGCTTTGAGGGCCACAAAAGGCAGGACGAAATGTGATCCGAATGGTGAATTGACCTTTAACAGACCTGGCTAGCAGAATTGACTATTGCCTGGTTGACCTCAGCCCATGGCCCATAGTATCTGATATAATAGTGGCCAAAAGATCCGATAGCGACCATAATACCCTGATCCTTTCCCTAACAAATCAGGGAGAAACTGATCTTGGTAGAGCTGTCCATTACCAGTAATTTGAGAACAATCAGATGGGATTGGGTGGAGGAAAACATGGGGGCTTTGGAAGTAGTTAAATTCAAAACCCTTGCAGAGGTTGGAGAGCGGTCCAAACTCCCTAAAGTAGAAATAATAGAGAGGTTGAGCAATCAGCATGAGATACTCTACAGCCAGATCAGGGAAACACTGGGCTAACCTAAAAAAGGGTAGAATCAAAATGGGGGAAAAAGAAGGGAAAAGGTGGGCCCCCGTGGCAGACTTGTATAATGTATTTATTTATTTATTTTGTATACTTATAGAGCGCGATCCTGTCACCCAAAGGGCATCCTGGCGCTTGAACTTCGGTCAGCAACACTCTTCACAGCTCAAACATTTCTTGGAAAGAGATGCGTTTTTAACGCTTTCCTAAACGGAAGGTAATCCCTATGGCTTCTCAGAGAGAATGGCAGGGAGTTCCAAAGTTTGGCCGCTGCAACACTAAATGAGCGGCCGCCCATCCTGACTCTCTGAAACCTCGGGACCACCAGCAGCTGTGCCGAAGAAGAGCGAAGAGGCCGCGAGGCGGAGTACCAGGCAAACATGTTCTGTAATAACACTGGACCCTGTCGATGTACCGCCTTAAACACCAGACACGCCGCTTTATACAGTACACGCAAGTGCACTGGAAGCCAATGAAGATCTCTTAAAGCTAGAGTAGAGGAGCTGAAATTAGGGCGAGAGAGAGCCAGCTTGGCAGCCATATTCTGCACCCGTTGTAACTTCCCCAGCAGATTTTTTGGAGCCTCCAGAAGTAGCGCATTACAATAGTCTAAACGACTTAGTATAGTCCCACGAACTACTTCTGGCCTGGCCTGAGTGGGGAGAAGGGGTAGAACTTTGCGCAGCATGCGTAGCAGCATCATGCACGTAGAGATGGTCTTGTTGACGTGCATATCAAGCTGTAAATTTGGGCCGAAGATCACCCCCAAGTTACGAGCTGACTCCGCCGCCGACAATGGCTCGGGAAAAGTCACAGGCCAAAAGTTCTCTGGAAGTACTCGCGGAATCCGGTCCATGGAGCAGTGAAGCACCTCCGTCTTAGTGCTGTTAAATTGGAGGGAATTAGCCCGCAGCCAGTCCGCTGTAACGGCCATACAACGATGGAAGGTCTCCAGTGAGACCGCGTTATTTCCTTCCAAAGAGAAAACCAGATGGGTGTCATCAGCGTAATTAAAAGTCGAGACACCAAAAGATTTTATAAGCTGGACCAGAGGGCGGAGGTATAGATTAAAAAGTATAGGGCTAATGGCCGAGCCCTGAGGGACCCCCTGCCCTACTTTCCGAGGTTCCGATCGAAATGGAGGTAGCGAGACCAACTGCTGCCGATTGCTAAGATAGGATACCAGCCAGTCTCTTGCTCCCTCTGTGACCCCGCACTCCTCAAGCCTCCTGATAAGGGTCCGATGGCAAACCGTGTCGAACGCGGCCGACATGTCGAGCAGCACTAAAAAGGCTGCCCGACCACTGTCGACACGCGAACGAAGATTGTACAGTACGGTTACCAGTGCGGATTCCGTCTCGTGCCCAGGACGGAAGCCAAACTGTGACTCATCGAACCATCCGATTTCCTCCAGGAATCCCGAGAGAGAGCGGGTCACCCATTTTTCCAAGATCTTAATAGGAAAAGGGAGCAAGGAAATTGGTCTATAGTTGGAAAGACAGGCGGGATCCAACGTTGGTTTCTTGAGCAGAGGAGACACTACTGCTAACTTCCAGCACTCGGGAACAGTAGCCAGATCCAAGGTTTGGAGGCAGATGGAATATAGAGGCTGAAAGAGTTCCGCCTGAAATGCCTTCCAGAATTTAGGAGGCAATGGATCGAGCGGAGAGCCCGATGACACCGTATGTGCCATACTGCAGAATTCCTCAAAGGAAGGACTAGGAACAAATCTTAGTTGGGGTCGACTGGAGAAGTTATCCGGAGCTACCAAACTAAGGACTGAGTCACTCGGTTGGGGTCGACTGGATAGACCGTCCGGAGCTCCCAGACCGGGGCCAGAGACAACCGGCCGGGGTCGACTGGACGGGCTAACCGGGGCTCCCAAGCCGAGATTGCCCAAGCTAAGAGACCAATCACTCGGCTGAGGTCGACTGGGTGACCCGTCCGGAACTCCCAGACCGGGGCCGGAGACAACCGGCCGGGGTCGACTGGACGGGCTAGCCGGAGCTCCCAAGCCGAGATTGCCCAAGCTAAGAGACCAATCACTCGGCTGAGGTCGACTGGGTGACCCGTCCGGAGCTCCCAGACCGGGGCCAGAGACAACCAGCCGGGGTCGACTGGACGGGCTAACCGGAGCTCCCAGACCGAAAACAGGAGGCAAAGAGTTCTTTAGACCATCTAGAATCTTAGCGGTCTTTTCCTCAAAGGCGCCAGCCAGGGAGTCACACAGGGCCTGTGACGCAACAACCGTGTTGGCCACGCATACAGGATGAGACAGGTCCCTGACGATTTTAAACAGGGCCTGAGACTTGTTAGGCGCCTGGTTCAAAGTGGATTCCAGAAAAGCCGCTTTAGCCAGCTTTATCTGTGCCTTGTAGCCCTGCAGTGCCAGTCTGAACGAGGCCCTTGCTGGAGTCGAGTAGTGCTTCCTCCATGCCCTCTCAGTGCATTTACAGCTTGATTTCAGTTGGCGCAATTCCTCCATATACCAGGGACACGCCTGGTTCAGTCTACCTCGAGACTTACGAAGGGGCGCGACCTTGTCTAGCGTGTGAGTAATAGATCGGCACAGAGTTAGATAACCTTCCTCCACCGAATTACTCAGGCAGAAGTTCTCAGATAATAGAGAGAGCGACGAGGTTGAGTTTAGTAGCCGGGACCAGGGTCTACCCATTTTAGCCTGTCCGACACCAGCCTCCCCCGAAAGATGAACTCCTATCTGGAGGGAGAAAGCAACCAGTGAGTGGTCGGTCCAATATTGACATAAAATGTCATTGACCGCTACTGATTGTACGTCAGCAAAGACCAGGTCCAAGACATGGCCCCCCCTATGGGTCGCTGATCGAACCAGTTGCTGCAGCTGAATATCTCCAAGAGCTTGGCAGAGCGTCGTAAGCGCACCGTCCAACGGACCACCCTGCCATAGATTGAAGTCCCCTAGGACCAGCAGCTTGGAATGGGTATTAGACAGGTCGTATATCAGGTCGATGAAATCTGATAGGGAAGAAGCAGAGCCCGGCGGGCGATAACACAACACGCCTGTAAGCAGTGTTCTCTAAGGATCTTTTATAGAGAATCCCATCAACTCAAAGCCCGAGACCTCCCTGATTTTAAATTGGAAGAGCCCTAACGTTTCTCTATAAATAACACCTATTCCACCGCCTCTGTTCTTCAGCCGAGGAGTATGAATGATTTTAAAGCCTGGGGGGCAGGCCAAGCCCAATTCAACCAGGCAGTCCTCACGAGTCCAGGTTTCAGTTAAAAACAAAACCTCCAGCCCCGAGGACTCAATAAGAAAAGCGATCTCTGTATGGTGCTTACAAAGCGACCGAACATTAAGCAGACCGCATGACAGAGAGCGAGGCAAGGATAAGACAGTGGCATTCTGAGTCGAGGATGCCTGGCTCGGTCTCAGATCCAGCAGGGCAGCCCGAGAGTATACTAAGCGGGGAGAGTGCGGAAGGCCAGAGGTAGCGGCCCTATGCGCGCCCGTTGCGCGAACGGGCGCAAATGGGCTTACCTCTGGCGCACCTCCGGCGCGCCTATGGCGCGCCCGCTGCGCGTGACCGCTGCGCGCTTGGTCCACCATTCCTTTATGGTATTGGACCGAGCGGAAGTCCGCCTCCTGCGTCCCTTGACCTTCTCAAGATGGCGCCCGAAGTGCTCCCAAACTTCACCCCCACCCAAGATGGCGGTCGGACCCGGTAATCTGTCTATCTCCCGCCAAATACGGGTGTAAACCAAATTAAGGTGCAAGTAAGCCTGTCCAGATTCCCCGGCCTACGGAGCCGACACCAGGTAAACAGCGCGATATTAACGAGATCTAACAGCTCTAAGCGCGAGGACCAGCAGCGCGAGTAGAATTAAAAATGAGCACAGTTAAAAATATTGCAACAGTATAACCAGTACTGTAGAAAAGCACAGGGTGAGCTCCTACATACAGTGAAATCCAAGATCCGTCCTTATATGATGGCATGTAGGGCTAGATACAGACAGGCACTAGAGTATGCCAAGCAACAATGGGAATGTTCCTTATTGTTCTTTTTACATAGCCCACTGGTAGCCAAAGATAATAGGACCTTTAGGAGAAAAGCGACCCACTGCCTGAATTGACCCAAGTCTGCTCTGGAGTTTACAGTCCAGCCAGAAGAGTGGGTATCCCATTTTGGTAGTCTATATGCTCTAGGAAACATGGCGGAAGATGAGTGCGTAGGCATGAGAGAGAAAGCCCCATCTGGCACTGTTGAAGCTCTAGAAATTTCTCTCGAATAAACCCAAGTAGCCATTAGCTCCTGTTTCCCAACCAGAGCCCCGGGCCCGATCGAATCCTTAATGATCTATATAGAGAGGATTTAAAAGTCTGAGCTCCATATATTAATATGTTAACCAATGCTATCCTCTCAGGTATGAAAATCCCTTCTTCTTGGAATTTGGCTGAGATCACACCAAATTTATAAAAAAGGAGATAGGGCAAACCCGGCCAGCTATAGACCCATCAGTCTAATTGACTCTTTCCAAAAATGTCCTGCAAGCACCTACTGGCCCCCATCCAGGATTGGATCCTAGAGTAAAATATTCTGTCTGTCTTCCATGTGGGCTTTTGTGCCAATATTAGCACTGTGGATCAGGTATTCCACTTTCTCTACCTTAATTGGAGAGAGATCGCCATCAAAGGGGGGAAGCTATATGTAGCTTTTGTGGAGCTGTGTACCACCTTTGATTTGGTCCCTGGAGGCAAACTCTGGAGGGTGGTGGCAGAGTTTGGACTCCCTCAGAATTTGCTTGATATTTTAAATTGTCAATAAATGTTATTTGTAAATAAAGCCCAAGTTAGGTGGAAGAGGATAGCCAATTCACTGAGCCCTTTACGATAAATTGTGGAGTTAGTGAGGGATGCGTTCTAGCTCCCACCCTATTCTCACTTTTTATCAATGGTGTAGTAGGCTTCCTCGATAGGGCCGGGTGCGAGACCCCAAAAGTCGGGGAGAGAAGAGTACCCACACTCCTCTTTGCTGATGATACGCTACTAATATCAAAGTACCCACAAGGTCTTCAACAGCTACTAAATTAATTGAAACTTTTCCGCGATGAGCTTGGCCTGGAACTCAATGGCAAAAACAAAATATATTATATTTTCTAAGGAGATGTTGAAGCCCTCTAAGAGACATATGCATGTAGGGGACTGCGCAATAGAATTAATCTCTATTTTGTACTATTTGGGGATCTGTATAATATTATACGTATGTTGGGCACCCCATATAGAGAAAACACAGCTGTCCCTAATCCAGCAGACCGCCCACATAAGTAAGATCCATAAAAATATGGTTTCTAGGAAAGTGGCCCCAGCCTTAGAACTATACAACATCAAAGTCTTAGGAGCAGATTTATATGGAGCAAAACTGTGGGGTAGTGGGAACACTGAATGTCTTACTATTATAGAAGATCTTTTAATAAGATCCCTTTTTAATCTACCAGCCAGTACCACCCTGATTCCAATTTACCTGGATCTGGCCCAAAGAAAACTGGCTCACAAGCTGGAATACAAGCATTTAATGTGCCGGCATTGCCAATGGACAATTGAGGAGCTTGCCCCATACCGAGTTGCGATATCACAATCCCCTGGTTTAGTACTCTGAGAGCTCTGTTGAGGAAATTAGGGATGGAGGTCTTTTGGTCAAGTCCTGTGTTCAATTCTGAAGAGCAGGGTCAAAACCCTCTATGGGGGGTCCACCCTGGTGAAAGATGTGACAAATTTGGTGGGCACTCTGACCCAGTAGTTTATGGACTTTAAACCTCTTCCGTTGTTTGAGGAAACTATCGATGAAATTGTCCCACCCTTCACACATAAATTATCCCTCCAATTTAGATACAAGTCCCTTCCTACTAAATTGTTCAGTAATAAGTGGCACACTAATGAACCCTCTCATGATAAATGTCCAGCTTGTAGAGGAAGCCTGAATCCCTAGTCCATCTGTTATTCATTTGCCCCTATTATAAGACCTTGAGGGGAAAGTGGATAATTCCTTTGAGTAGGCTTATCGGCCCTGGCCCCTACCTTGATGTGCTGAGAATCCTCTTTATATACACTCATAGAGTAATAGTCTTAGGCTTGGCTAAATGTTTGTTAGCTCTACGGATCACACTGTCAAAATGTATTGTATAATCATTTTTATTGTATTTTTACCTGTATATATGGAAGAGATGTATTCTTTTTATGTCTCTTATGTTTTTATGCATTTTTAACTTGTTTCTTTTCCTAAGTACTTTTTAGATCCTTGTGATCGAAAATATAGTTATGATGATGACGAAAACGGGTTGTTCCACCATAACCACTCAATTAGTACCAATAGAGAGTGATAGTAGATCAGGAAAGTAGGCCTTGACTCAGCCCCCAATAGCATTTCTGAAACAAATGTATCTGGGCATGTAGCTGCCTCCACAATTGTTAGTATCCCTTTTACACATTTTCAAATCAATTATGGCAAGCCTAAAGAATGTTGCACAACCAGTATGAGGTACCCTCCCATGATAACACTGTTCACCGTTTATGACCTCCCAATTCTTACCAGGCCACTCTATGGTACACCATTTGTTGCCATTCTGGTTAATGTCCCTGTGCTGAAAAGCGATATAACAGAAAATTTAACTCAATCAAAAAACAAAGTCGTTCACTGGCATGATAGGTGTATTGGGGTACGTTGTTTTTTTATTTTGACACATAAACAGTGGCGGCTCCTCAGCTAAGGCAGAGCAGCGTTGCCCCACTGCTTTTTTAGCAGTGTAAGGAAAAATAAAATGAGAATAACTCAATGTCTGCTGACAGAGCAGGGGAGGGGAGGAGTGGTTTTCACTCCCTAAGTGCGCAGGAATGTTTGGCCGGCCGTCTCGGGCTGGCCAAACAGTCATGCACACTTAGCATGTTCTCCACCCAAGCTGCATTACAGCCTGGGTGGAGAACATGACCAGGTCCCCAGTCCCCATCTGGGTGCCAAAACAGGAAGTTCAGACCAATCACAATGAGGCATTGGAGCCCTGTAATTGGCTCAAGGGAGCCTGGATGCTTCCTGAGTGTTTCCTGTTCCGTCCGGAGGGAGGAGTGGCGAGACGCGACACATTTAAATTAAATATTTTATTTACCCTCTTCGCCCCCAGTGTGACTAGCGTAGACGTCCACCCCTAACAGTCCATGAAGCAAATAGCCTTTATACATTAGGTTAATGTGCTTGATGATTTTCTATAAGAGAGATAGGTCCTCTCTATATACTTTTCTTGGTACCCTGCACTGTTAGTCTATTGGTGAGGATATACTTTGACTCGGCCCTGATGAATGCCCGAGACCACTTCTCAATTAAAGGGGCAGGAACATGTTGGCAAATTTAGTCATTAGCACGTAATGGTCATAGTAACAAAATACATCCTCTGACAACACCTTACGTTTTCTAAATAAGCCTAGGATACCACTTTAATAAAGGATACTTTTGTGGATTATCCAAAGGCTTTTTTACTCTTTGAACTGCATCCAAATCTTATTCAGAAAAAATAAGTAATTTCTAAGAACCCCCTCAGGTAAGCCCCACCCAGAGGTGGAGTCCGCCCTGGTACTACTACCCTACCAGGGTGGGGTGAGATGGCAAAGGATGAATCATGTACCATTACGCGAGTGAGCATACCTCGTCCCCTTCTTGGAATTGCCATGTTTTACCTGGAGGGAGTGTAGCTGTAGGTGGTAATATTGATAACAACTATTCTTGTACTAGGAAAATTATTCCATACCTCAGAAAAGGGTGTCATGCCAATGTTTGTGCTTTATTGTTTCTTTGAGGCAGGTGGTGTCTCTCTCTCTCTCTCTATCTCTCTCTCTCGCGCTCTTTCTCTGTCTCTCTCTTTCTCTCTCTTTCTCTCTCTCTCTCTCTCTCTCTCTCTCTATTTCTCTTTCTCACTCTCTTTCTCTTTTTCTCACTCTTTTTCTCACTCTCTTTTTCTCTCACTCTCTTTTTCCTTCACTCTTTTTCTCTCACTCTCTTTTTCTCTCACTCTCTGTGTTATATGTATTGAGCAGATGGTTCCCTCAAGCAGGCCTTTGAGTTAAAGAGAGCGGTCGGGCAAGGGTGCATCTTGGCACCTTTCCTTTTCACACTTTATATTAACCATCAGGAGACCACATTATTGTTGGAGAGACACATGCCTCACACGTGAGGATCCAACCCGTGCTGGCATTACTGTATGCTGATGATGCAGTCCTACTTGCAAGAACTGCCCAAGGTCAGCAACATCTTCTGGAGTCCTTTGTAACATTCATGAATTCCATAAACTTGAGTACAAGCTATAGTAAATCTCATGTTATGTCGGCCGAGACTAGATTTATAAAATCACAATCTTTTAGAGTTCAAGGTTGGGACATTAGCAGGGTGAATACATTTCCCTACCTGGTGGTGATTTTTGACAGCTAGAGCTCCTGGACCCCTTTAATATCAGCTAAAAGACATCTTATTGCAAGGACTATTTCTTCAGTTTGTGATTTTGCATCCAGATTAGGTAAAAAGTCAATAAAAGCAATGTTAAAACAATCATGGAAAATATGTGTCTGTTGCAGCCCATGAAAGCAATATATTGGGATATGTTGATACTGCTTCACTACAAACTGTGAAAAATCAGTTTATAGGACGTTTCTTGTCCTTGCCCCAGAGTGTGCAACTCATGTACTCCTTGGAAAACTAGGTCACGGTTATATTACAGATGTGCGTGCTATCTCTCCATCCTCTGGTAAAATGGGTTTCAGTCTGGTCTAGGAGGGAAAGCAAAAAAAATTGGTTATATATAAGGTTAGTCTACATAGGGCTTCCAGCTTTCCCTGGTTGAAATATATTAAGATCTTCTTTACAGCATTAGGGAGACCAGAACCTTTTGAGAATCCCAAGATTGTCACTAAAACAAATCTGGGCTGAACTAAAAATATTTTTTTGTTCTACCAACAAGTCATTAGAGAAACACTGGGTTTGTATAAACCCTCTGTACATTAGTCATTCAAGATACAAGTGATTCATTACTTACTTGGGGTTCCCAGAGGTTGGAACTAGGTTAATACTTTACCCCCTTACGGCTGTGACTCAGCTTCTCAATAGGATATAATGCATTTTATTATGTTTTGTTGGTATTATGAGCAAATACGCAAGGATTTTATAATGCCGCTGATTAAACTGGAAACCTTTTACTCAGGCTCGACATGCCTTGATGTTTTCAAAGGCTATCTGATGACTACACTTGCTTTTATCTTGCATGTTTGAAGTGGAGCTGTTAAGAAACGTTTGTTTGACTTTTAATTGTTCTATTGTACACAAGGATGTGATATTTTATGGTTTTTCTTGTAGAAACTGCAATAAAAATCTTATGATGGTGTGGTAGGTGAACCATGGTAATCCTAGCATTCTCACACATCAAACACTAAAATCCAGTTTATGGCAGCCATTGTACTCACACTATAACTCACACTATTACTGGAGATAGATGTCTAGAGGAGCAAAACAGGGGTTGTCAGTAAACAAACAGCGACACACAAGAATTGCCTTGGCATCCTGTTACCTTCTTTTCAAGTATGCACCAGTGTTATGTGTAAAGCCCAGCACACCTGGTGAGCAGAATTTGATATTCCAGCAGGATTTCACACTGTAGAGTCAAAAACGATGCCCACAGCACCTTCCTTTTATATTCTGTGAGGTTAAATCCGTAAAAATCTGTATTTGTAAAGCACAAACTACTCACCCATATGGGTCTCAAGGTGCTGGGGGCCGTCATGGAAATTAAGTGAGCTATTGCCCAGAGTCACATGGTGCTAGGCTGAGCTGGAGCCGGGGATCGAACCTTGAACCCTGTGCTTTAAAGTCAGCTGCCCTGGCCGCTGCACCACACCTCTCCACTCATCTGGGTCCTCTCTTCCCATTCAAACCAGTCTATTGTTTGCTCCTGGAAGATATTTCACACCTTTTTCACATCTATTCAAATGCTAATTGCTAATTGTTAATTGCTGAAGTTAGAGGGCAAATGTAAATTTGCCTCCAGGAACTTCAGGTAGGAAAATGGTCACTTCCTAAAGGCTACTTTCGAATTGGATATTTCATAACTGTTAAAGATAGTTGTTTACTTATTTTTCTAGATAGTTCCATTCCTGAAAAACTGTATGAGGATTTTAATCCGTACTCTGCTTTTCTATACGGGACAGCTAGGCATGCTACTTGAAACTTTGGTATTTGGTGCTAGTCACTTTCGGGACATATTTAAATGACATTTTTACATGTTTTACTTTTTTACAATATCATGCACTTTGCCTTATGGGATACAAGGCCTACATAGGGGTGACATTTATCTTTGAAGGGTTAATTTTGACAGGTTGAATTGCAGTTTTTTACATGCCCACGTTTGTCTTAATGAATTTTCTTTACATTGTAACTTTTTAAAGGGATCTTCAGTAGCTGAAATTTTGTACTTTGCATGGCTAATCATGAGTTACATGAAACACATAATTAGACATGTGTAACAATGATGGTGATAGTATTTGCGGCACTACCGAAGGAAGTCAGGACTCTTACTTAACATTGCATTTTTATATAAAGTGTAACTTGACAGGTTTATTTATAGTGTTAAAATGACCAGAAAGGCCACATCATGAACTCTTTCATGTGCAAATAGTCGAAAGCAGGGAGCATCTCTTTTATTACTGTCACTAATCACTACTTGTTGTATTACTGCACTGATTTATTTTCCATTGGCTCCTATGTGAATTTGTGTGTAGTTTGTGTGCCTAGAAAAGGATAATTTAAAGCCATAAATTGCTCTTTTTCAGGGAAAGGTCAGTTGATGAAAGGAATGGAGTCTGTAATGCGGTCAGTTAATTTTTTATCATTGATGTTATACTACAAATAAGCTCAATGCAAATTTGGGATCAATACATGAGCAGTAGAATTGGTTAATTAATATTGTTATTAATATTTACTATAGCTCTTAGATTGTTCAACAAAATCAACAAAAATATTTCAAAAGCTTATTTAAAAAGTAGGAAGAGTGTAAAAAAAACAACTTTGAAATTCTTATATAAGTTAACACCGCCGCCAAGTACCATGCATCAGGTGTTAGACAAACACATTTCATTGTAGTGCTCCGCATCACTGGACTACAAAGCATTGTTGCGCATAGTTTATTTTATTTATTTATTTATAAAGTTTTATATAGCGCGAACAAGATCCCGAAGGATATCAGATTACTTTACAATATGATGGGAGGAATAACATAAATGCAATATCAACATCCGAGCATCTGTTAAAAGACGACTATTTATTACTGCCATAGGCAAAACGCCTCAGCTGTCAGGCCGTTAGCACTACTATGCTGACTAAGATGGAGTGACTGGAGTTGCTGGCAGTGTGCCATGCATGTACACTTCTACCGGCAGGCTTGGGGGCTGGCTGAGCTCGTAGCTGCTAACTCTCCTGCTGCTACAATTTATCAACAATACTGAACAGAAGGATAAGACACCCCCTCCCAGCATGGCATTACATTCTTATGGATTTCGAGGCAGTTTCCAATGGCTACTGCCGAGACAGACATCAGCCGGCTCAAGTTCAGTGACACAGTCAGACATAGGCGCTGTGCAGGATGTCACGTCACATCCTGCTGCAGTTATGCTTGTGGGAAGCTGGCGTGCACCGGTAAATCATGGCAGCGCTGCTGGCACCACCGCCCAGCTCTAAAAATAAAATGACGCAATGATGACCCCGGTTCTACTGCCTAACCCAACCCCACAGGGCTGTGAACCCAGTGTGCAGCAGCATCTCACATGCTGTCTGTCTTAGCCCTGAGTGTCTGATGCTTGCCCGGGTGCCGTGGAGCAAGGTCGAGGGTCAGGGAGTGAGTCTTTGCAGCAGCCAGGAGTCTGAGGAGGCGGACTGCCGCCCGTAAACCAGAATGTCTTGCCTCGCAAGAAAGTATCACTGTGAGACAGTGTCAGCCGAGAGTGTTAATCTACTAATAGGCCAGTGGTTCCCAAACTTTTTTGACCTGTGGCTCCCTTGACCTAATCGCCAGTTGGCCGTGGCTCCCCATCATTTTTTTACCAGTGGGCGGGTGGGGGCATGTAAGCCCGATCTCGGGAGTATTTCCTGTTGTCTTCCTTAAAGTAATTGGGATGCAATGATGGCTGGAATGCTTGAATTATTAATCTCATCCACTGGCAATCACTTTGGCTGCTTCCCAATCCATCGTTTTTTTCCCCAACAGAGTGCCTGGTCTCAAACCCTTATTTATGCGAGCTGCTGCTTTCAGTAGCTTTTGGTACTGAGACCCACTCTGAGAAAATGGAACATTGAGTATGGTCTGCCGTAATCAGTATCACCAGCATTATTTTTACACTAAAAAGGAGGGCTCCTTATGAGTGGCTTCACCGACCCAGAGTGACGCATGCAGGTGCAGCACTATGCGGCTCAGTACCTGCGCAAAGGCTTTGCGCAGGACCATGCGGAGAAAGCTATGTGCCTGGCTTCAGAACTCATTTACCGCTAGCAAGAGAGGAGCTGGAGTGAACCAGGGCAGGCAGCTACATGGAAGTGCAAAAATAATCTGTAACTGAAAGTGAGTGTTTGACAATGTTCAGCATTCCGTCTATAATCACTTTTTGTGTCACATTCAAATATTGTGAGTACCTTCTTTATACTAACTTGCCGTATTATACATGGATTTAGTTGTACAGGTAAGACCCCTGGCCTTCATTTTATATTGGTAATTCTAGAGAGGAGCTTTCCTGGCTGGCTTACATTTCATCATAGCATTGTGAGATAAATAATATTGACCAGGTGTATAGTTGAAAAACTTCATCTGGTCCTTTCAGTGTTTTATCATTCTGCTGCAGAATCCACATTATTATCATGACAAGATGACGACTGAAGACATGTCTTCCATCCTCACTCAACTCTGACTGAAGAGTGTGTCAAATTTAAGGTTCTTTAAGGTTATTTATGTCTCACAGAAGGCTCAAAAGCTCATGGCCTAGACCTGTTCATGTCTTAATCAACCTTAAATGCCAACAAAGGACCTAAAATCTTCAATCCCCAGAGCTTTACAATTTGGCCATTTTATGTACAACAGAGGGCTTACCTTCCTGCACCTTGAATCTGGACATTTTTGCATCTGGGTGTTCTGAGACATCATAAAAATTGGTTCCCATAAACAGCTAAACAATTGGAGGTGTGTAGTATAATAGATAGAGCATAGCTATGCCTCTATTAGCTTATTGTTTAGATCAGTCAATGTGAAGAAGCATGCCTGCAGTTGTACAAACTACAAATACAATCCAAGTAAAATGGCTCACCAAGACGAAGGATCTCACAGACATGTGCAGGATATGTGTAGGTATAGTTTATTAGTCCACAAGTCTTGGGTCATGTTCAGGATGTCATTGCAGGGAGCAGACTGTATAGTGAACCCGGGTGCTTTGTTTCCAGTTTAGATCAATGCTTAACAATCAAAGGGCTTGCCCTTACTGCTTTGCTATGCATTCTGTCCATCAGCCATCTATGTGCAGTGATGATTGCAGGCTGATACAAGTCATGCAACCCACGAGTGTCTTTCAGTGTGTATGGGCTCTAACATGCTCATACTTATCAATGAAATGTAATACATTTTTACCCCATGTCAGGGGTTTGAATTTCATTACGTGATCTATCTCTCATGGATTTCATAAACAGTGGATAACACGATTTGTAATGCAGGCATTGTATATTTCTTTTCCAAGCCTGCATTTCGTCTTTTCCTACTGCAGCCATGAACTTGATTCGCGGTGCTGTAATGGAACAGTTGTGCCAAGTGAAGATCCCTTCACATCCCTCTGTGAAAGAGGGATGCCCTGGATTCTTTGTCATCAATACCTCCTAGAATGTTTGCAGTGAATGACTTCTATATTTTTTTAGTGATGCGCTAAATTCAGCGCTGGCCCCTCTACATTTGAAATGCACACTGATGGTTTCATTTATTAGTTTGGGTCTTTGTCAGGTCCAAGGTAGAGTCTGCGAAACCTGTGAATTTGTCAGCATCCCACTCTGTTTAGGTCTGTCACGACAGGAGGGTAGCTAGAGTTCTTTCCTTTGCACTCTTTTTATAACACGGATTTACAATAAAAGTGGTCTAATCTGTGTCTTCGGGAGGGAGTTTGCATGACAACACCACTAGGTGGTGCAAACTACTGTCTTTTCACTTTCAGCCCGGCACATGTATAATTCATTACGAGCTGTCACTAGAATTGCAGCACATTTTAACAAAAGCATGTGACATTCCTGCTTCTATTGCATAGCTTGTCAGATTGCCGGATTCGTTATCTTTATTTGCACATTAAACTGCGTCCAAGTCGTGCCCGCCGAATGACGGACGGCTGAGGGCTGTTGGTAGCAATTTCCCACATTGTGCATGCGGCGCCCCTGGCACCTCATTACGGCGCACCGGGGTGCCGTGGCGCACAATTTGGGAACCACTGTAATAGGCTTTTAGTAGCTGCAGCACACGTCCAGCTGCCTGCTGTTACAGTTACTGTCTAGCTAAGGTTCTGCCCCTGGCTTGAGGCTGCCAACAGACTGTGACCTTAAGTATGTGCCTTCAGCCTGAGGTAGCGTTGCCCAAATTCAATGCCATGGGGGTTGTGCTAGTGTCTGCCATGGCCATTGTGGAGTGAGTGCACCGCCATGACAAAGTGTGGGTAGTGTCCCAGGTCAAACAGGATTACTTTAGAAGCCATCCCAGCGTCATTGGATGATCATCAAACTACTATAGAAGTCATTTCCACGTCATCAGACATAATCAAGCTCTTGAAGTCATCAGCAAAGTTTAGAAACTTGAGCCTGATGATTTCAGGATGACTAGAAAATGACCATTTGTTACTTCACAAGATAAGAATCTTCCTGAAGACTGAGGATGATTTGAAACTTAGTTTAGTATTACTTCTTAGACTGAGATTGTTCCTTATGACTTCAAGATGATTTAAAATGAATATCTGATTACTTAAGAGGGATTAACAAAATTGCATTTTCTGTTCTCTCTTTAGGTTGCATTTTTCTCAGGAATGCTGAGCCTTTTGGCTGATTACTGAACAGTGAAAACTATTTAGCTCCTACACGAGTTGTCTGTAACATCCAAATAAGCAAAGAATGTGCTTCAGAAAAATTTGATATTTTTATGTTTTTATTAGATTTAGGTAGACCAGGGAGGAAAATTAAATGTATGACTGCAGGTGTACTTAACAGTAATAAAAATAAATAAATCTTGATTGTTTGGCTGTGTGTATTTCTTGAAATTCCTATTTTCCTTGCTGTGGACTAATTAAAGCAGAAAATGCCTTGCAGCATCATCCACCAGCTGCTGCATTCCTAGACCTGGCATCTTTTGGCGTGTTTCCCCAGTGTTTTGCTTTCTGATCTCCTGTTTTGATGGAATGCTGGACTTCGTTTTTGCTGGTTTAGTGTCTCTGCGCACGTTTTCACTGCTATTCAGTGCTAAAGTACAAGTGTTCCTACTGCAAAATTGTGTTATGATTGATTTTCCATGATTAGCATATTTGATTTACTAGTAACTCCCTAGTAAAGTGCACTGTGGGGCTCATTAGGATGGCGGACGGAGGAGCTACCGCGGCCCTGGAGTACGCGGAAAATGCCTTTTCCGTGTCCGCCTGCCGCGGACACTCCGTCCGCCATATCAGGATAGGAAACAGTGTCAAATTTCCGTCCGCGACGGAAAAGCACGCACCGCCGCCCAACTACACCCGACCACGCGGCGGACGGAACACATCCTGAGACTCCGCCGTACGTACTGACGTCGAAGACCGTCCCCCAAATCAAGATTGCGGAAATTACACATAAAACCGTAGCGGAAAAACAACCTGTCTGAACACGGCGGATTCCCCACAGCGAAGATAAGATACATAGCAGAGATACCCACCACAAGCTGTTCGCCACCATGGACCCAGCGCTACACGCTTTCCCGATGCTCTTCGCGATCCACCACGTCCTAGTCTTGGCCCACCATGGACGCCGACGCAGGTAAGGCACAAACCATTGGCTGCATGGAGGGGAATATCTGCAAGGCTCGTGACGTAGGGAGGGGGAGTGTCATGTTACCGAAACCACTGATGAGAAGCAAATAGAAATACACATTTGTAGTACGCAAGCATGAATGACAACGACAAACCACGAGACTTGATAGACTACCTTTATTGCACATAATAGGGGTATAATCACAGTGTATGCGTGAGCATGGGCAAAGTGGGCACCAGAGCATGAACATCAGAGGCAGCACGTGAGAGGTCAGAATGCAGTATCAGAACAGCTACAGGGCATTGTGGACAACAGAGCAGGTACATCATTGGCAGCACGTGAGAGGGCAGAATGCAGTATCAGAACAGCAACAGGGCATTGTGCCCAACAGAGCAGGTACATCAGAGGCAGTAAACGAGAGGGCAGAATGCAGTATCAGAACAGCAACAGGGCATTGTGCCCAACAGAGCAGGTACATCAGAGGCAGCACGTGAGAGGGGCTAAGTGCATCAACAGTCCATAGCAATGAACATGTCCATCAGAGGCAGCACGTGAGAGGGGCTAAGTGCATCAACAGTCCAAAGCACTGAACATGTCCATCAGAGGCAGCACGTGAGAGGGGCTAAGTGCATCAACAGTCCATAGCACTGAACATGTCCATCAGAGGCAGCACGTGAGAGGGGCTAAGTGCATCAACAGTCCATAGCACTGAACATGTCCATCAGAGGCAGCACGTGAGAGGGGCTAAGAGCATCAACACTCCATAGCACTGAACATGTCCATCAGAGGCAGCACGTGAGAGGGGCTAAGTGCATCAACAGTCCATAGCACTGAACATGTCCATCAGAGGCAGCACGTGAGAGGGCAGAATGCAGTATCAGAACAGCAACAGGGCATTGTGCCCAACAGAGCAGGTACATCAGAGGCAGCACGTCAGAGGGCAGAATGCAGTATCAGAGCATCAACAGGGCAATGTGCCCAACAGAGCAGGTACATCAGAGGCAGTAAACGAGAGGGCAGAATGCCGTATCATAACAGCAACAGGGCATTGTGGACAAAAGAGCAGGTACATCATTGGCAGCACGTGAGAGGGCAGAATGTAGTATCAGAACAGCAACAGGGCATTGTGCCCAACAGAGCAGGTACATCAGAGGCAGCACGTGAGAGGGCAGAATGTAGTATCAGAACAGCAACAGGGCATTGTGCCCAACAGAGCAGGTACATCATTGGCAGCACGTGAGAGGGCAGAATGCAGTATCAGAACAGCAACAGGGCATTGTGCCCAACAGAGCAGGTACATCAGAGGCAGTAAACGAGAGGGCAGAATGCAGTATCAGAGCATCAACAGGGCAATGTGCCCAACAGAGCAGGTCCATCAGAGGCAGCACAAGTACGTGTCCCAACCAACCCGTCCCAGGGACCACAACAGTGCAAGGCTGTTCTCAATGGACAATGGACACACCATGTGAAATAACATGTGAGTGAAGTGATCAGCACCTCACATCACAGAATCAGGTGGACTGCATGAACTACCTGCCTCGGACACACTGCCAGCACAAGAAACAGGAGTGTGAGACACAGCCACAGCCCGAGTGACAGACACATGGGCCACAGACCCAGACACACTGCCAGCACAAGAAACAGGAGTGTGAGACACAGCCACAGCCCGAGTGACAGACACATGGGCCACAGACCCAGACACACTGCCAGCACCAAAAACAGGAGTGTGAGACACAGCCACAGCCCGAGTGACAGACACATGGGCCACAGACTCAGACACACTGCCAGCACCAGCAACAGGAATGTGAGACACAGCCACAGATGTAGTGACTGACACGTGAGCCACTGACCCAGACAGACTGCCAGCACCAGAAACAGGAGTGTGCGACACAGCCACATATCTACTCACTGACACATGAGCCATAGACCCAGATACACTGCCAGGACCTGCAACAGGAGAGGGCACAACTGAGACTGTGCTACTACATGATGCATGACCGCAAACAACAGACCCAGTGGCACTATCTGATACATGAGAGTCAACAGCACCTGCGGCACTAGGACCACTGAAATGATAAGCCACAGGGCTGTATGGGCCAGGAGGCAGGGTGGCCCTGGGAGCTGGGGATAGCTGACCTTGAGTTACATCGGGGTGGGCATGTGTCAATGGTGTGTGTCTGCGTTTCTTAGGGATATGTGAGTGCACCCTGGACAGGACTGGCAAGTGGTGGGGACTCTAAACAAATATCACCCACCATAGGTGGAGCATCTGCAGCCGGGGATCGGGTGTCTGGGGACGTGCTGGAGCATGCTTGTCGTTTGCTGTGTGCCTGCCGCCTGGACTCAGATTCATGTGTAATGGGGGATGCAACAACAGGGGACTCCCTCCTCTGCTTCTGACTGGCCTGGATGGGAGTGGAGGTATGGGGGGACTCCGCCGCGGAGACATCTGTTTGGCGTTCATTCGAAAACATCAGCCGCAGTGCAGCCAGGGGTGATGTATGCCTGTCATTGACTGCGCCATCGTCCATGGTAGGAGCCTTGTCCGTAGGAAGTGCCTTATCCGTAGGTGGAGTGTTGTCTCTGGATTTTGCCTGTGCCTTGGTCGGTGCCCTGTTCCTGCCAGCAGACTTGTCGTCTGTGGTGTACCTGTCTCCAGTAGACACCTGCTCTCTGTGTGTGTCCCTGCCCTTGGGAGATGGACCATCCTCTGTTGTGTGTCTGTCCTTGGGACTCTCCCTGCTCTTAGGTGGTGCCTTTGTCTTTTGACTGTCCCTGTCCCTGTCCTTGGGAGTGGCCCTTTCCTCTGTTGTGGGCCTGCCCTTGGGACTCTCCCTCCTCATAGGAGGTGCCTTTGTCTTTTGACTGTCCATGTCCTTGGGAGTGGCCCTTTCCTCTGTTGTGGGCCTGCCCTTGGGACTCTCCCTGCTCTTAGGAGGTGCCTTTGTCTTTTGACTGTCCATGTCCTTGGGAGTGGCCCTTTCCTCTGTTGTGGGCCTGCCCTTGGGACTCCACCTCCTCATAGGAGGTGCCTTTGTCTTTTGACTGTCCATGTCCTTGGGAGTGGCCCTTTCCTCTGTTGTGGGCCTGCCCTTGGGACTCTCCCTGCTCTTAGGAGGTGCCTTTGTCTTTTGACTGTCCATGTCCTTGGGAGAGGCCCTTTCCTCTGTTGTGGGCCTGCCCTTGGGACTCTCCCTGCTCTTAGGAGGTGCCTTTGTCTTTTGACTGTCCTTGTCCCTGTCCTTGGAAGTGGCCCTTTCCTCTGTTGTGGGCCTGCCCTTGGGACTTTCCCTGCTCTTTAGAGGTGCCTTTGTCTTTTGAGTGGCCTTGTCCAAGGGACTGTCCATGGACTTGTGAGTATCCCTTGCCTTGGGAGTACCTTTTGTGTTGAATGCCTGTGTAGCATGTGAAGGCATGTCCCCCAACAACACTTGTGGATCCTGTGTGTGTACTCCAGTGTATCTGACGTTGTCTTCGTGAACAGATTTTGCTGACCTAGGGGATGGTGTCTGTGGCCTCCGTGCCCTGACGTGCTGTCTGACGCTGCTTCTAGTGCAATAACCTGAATTAGAGTCCTGGTCAGAATATTCACTACCCCCTGAGACATCCAGTGGTGTAGATGGGGAAACAGAAGTAGCACCCTGTCCATGTGACTGTACTATTGCAGACGACACACTGCTTGCCAATGACTGCACTGTCCTGTGTAGACCAGCAAGATCGCCATGCATTCCTTCCATGAATGCCACCACCTGCCCCAACTTCCTATCATGGTCTTGGAAAGCATTTGTCATATTGGTCTGCCCCACACACAGCTGTCGCAGCAGATCAACGGCCTCAGCACACAGTGCATTTTGGCTCACCGTGGCAGGGGCAGCGGGGCCTGCACCGAACGCCACTCTGCTCCCCCTACTCCTGCGTGCACGAACAGTACATGGTGCAGTTGGCGGAAGTGTGGGCCCTGTGTGCTGTGTTCCGACAGAAGGTGTTGATTGCCCACTCCCAGTCTGTGACAACAGTGCTGGCTCACCAAGATTTTCCGAAGATGAGGACGATGGTGTCTCCACATGCGAGTCCTCAGGGACGGTCCTGTCCCCCTCTCCGGCGCTGCCCTCCTCTGTGTCAGTCTGCGTGTGTGCGAAGTCTGACCCGGACTCATTGCCTCGACTAATCTCCTCCGTCTGTGGCTGAGTGTCCTCTGTCATAGCTGAAATGCACATAAAAGAGGTGTAAGTCATGGGCACACTCACGTACAGAAGGACAAGGATGCCCTAATTCCATAGCTCACAAAGTTCTTGTAGCCCCCATCCTGCACACGGCCCACCTCTACCAGTCATCCTCACATTACATAAGCGTTGGTGGCCGTGACACATGTACAGCATGCGGACAGGGCAGGAGCACGTACATCTGCACACATGTCTTGCATGGGGCCACGGACCACTACGGCATGTGCTTCAACACTCAACTACTAAGCAAGTGGCGTGTCAACATGCCGGACCTGGATGTCAAATTACACCCACCCAATGGGACCAACATGGCATCGCAGTGATACATACGCACCACGGAACTCAATACTGTGTCTGTGCACCAATACCTGCATTGCACTCACAAGATTCCTACACAGACAGTATGCTCACCGCTAGTTTGCTGTTGATCGACACTCAGCCGTTCGGACAGGTCAGGATGCGTCACAGCAATGATACGGTGCATGAGAGGGGTCATGGAGCGTCGGGCCAGACGTGGCGTCCTTGGAATCATCCCCAGTGTCACTTCCGCTACATTCTTGCTCAGCCTGGAAATGTCGTCCCAGCGTTTGTGGCAGTGTGTATGTCGTCTGTTGCACACCCCCAATGCCCGTACTTCATGTGCAATGCTCCTCCACACGTCCTTGCGAAGGTGCAGCTTGACCTACCATGATGGGAGACAAAAGGGTGTAAGTCAGTGGACAGTCGGCCTGTCACACAGATAGGGGCAACACGTATCTGTCATTCGCCATGCACAATCCTGAAAATATGTGGAGCCCACACTACACAGCTAAGATTGCAGTAGCCAGGAGTCATTGGCCCCCTCATGCACACCAACATGTCCCACACTGCACTTACCACCTGTCCGGGTGCGCCGGTGAGCCGTCCATAGTTGCGGAGCACACCGTCCACGAGGACATCAAGCTCCGCGGCGGTGAAGGGACGAGACCGGATCTCTTTGCCTCTCGACATGGCAATATCATGGCAAGATCACGGAGTATGGCACTAGAGCAGCAGTCGGTGGTCAGCTCAGCAGCAGGTCGAGGTGATGGTCACAGGCAGCAGTCGGTGGTCAGCTCAGCAGCAGGTCGAGGTGATGGTCACAGGCAGCAGTCGGTGGTCAGCTGAGCAGCAGGTCGAGGTGATGGTCACAGGCAGCAGTCAGTGGTCAGCTCAGCAGCAGGTCGAGGTGAACAGGCAGCACTGGTTCCCAGGGTAGGATGTGTGCTTTTGGACAACACACATATATAGGGCCCTCAGCACGTGTCAGTGGCATACGTCGCCAGCAATTGGTCAGCCCTGGATGCGTGTTCGTAAAAGGGCCAATGACTGGCCCTGGTGTTGCGGAGCACTGCTTCCGCTACTTTCGATTGGGCATATGCGGCCAGCGGCCCTCTTCCCATTGGCTGCATGTGCACGGACCGTCACGGGCACACATCGGCAACCGCACGTGCAAGCTTCAGGCACGAATGCTTCAGTTGCAACAATGTTCTATCACTGGCGCCACCATGGCGGTGCACGTACTCAGCGGGGGAGGTGCAGGCCTATACACCCTTTAGATGTACTCAATGGACATGGCAGTTCATGTCCCCTCTTACAGTCACATTGCATCATCCACCGTACAGCGGCCGGACCGGCCGGGCCTAGGACGGCCGTGCCGGCCATGTCCACAACCGCCGTGCCAGGCCGGGCCTAGGACGGCCGTGCCGGCCATGTCCACAACCGCCGTGCCAGGCCGGGACTAGGACTGACTGTTGTCAGTGTGTGGTTCTGGCGAGGTGACTACAATGGTGGTGGTACACATGCATTCAGTGTATGTGTCTTGGATGTTGTGTCACCATGCATGTAATTACCGTATGCTCAACATTATTGGTGTTGGCATTGGTGCATGATGACATGGTGTGTGTGTATCATTATCGTTAGTGTGCATGCACTTGCATGTGTGTCTGTGATGTGGCTTCTAAACATTAGGGTCAAGACACACGTATTGTCAGTAATGTTCACATCTTACTAAGTTGCGTTGTACGTGTTGACACACTTCCTGTTGCAAGTGGCTGCACATTGTTAAAGGGCCACTCCGTATTGTATTAACTATCAGAGATGTCACACATATGACCATTCTCCTAAACATTTTTGTTCTTGCTAATGTTGGCTTACATGTGATGGAGTTGCACACGTATGCGTCGTTTGTAAGTTGACTCAAGTTGCATCTCTCTCCCACACAGGAGGGCTCCAAATGTGCATCGGCCATACACTGTGCTGGAGGACATGGTTGACGAGGAGGTGATTAGGAAATTCCGGCTGGATCGACGTCGGTTGATGGAGCTTGTTGCCCAATTGTCTCCTCATCTGCAGCCACGAAGGACGTATCCTGGTTCTATTACACCCACAGCAAAGGTTATGGCGGCACTACATTTCTTTGCTACTGGCACCTTTCAGTACACAGTTAGATATGCCGGGGGGATGTCACAGTCCATGTTCAGCACGGTACTTCGGGATGTTTTAAGAGCTATGATGCTGTACAAGAATGACTACATCCATTTCCCACGGCCGGAAGAGTTGCCAGCAGTCAAAGCAGACTTCTATGCACTGGGCCAGATACCACACGTAGTGGGTTCAATTGATGGCACACATATCGCTATCATTCCACCACAGGCACGTGAGCAGGTTTTTAGGAATCGCAAGCACTTCCATTCGCTGAACGTGCAGGTGGTGTGCCTGGCAAACAACATCATCTCCCATGTGTGTGCAAGATTTCCAGGCTCCGCACATGACGCCCACATCATGCGGAGCAGCATTGTCCCCCAACTGATGGCAAATCTGCGACCCGGTCAAGCGTGGCTTGTTGGTGAGTGTGCAGTGGGGACTTTTGTGATCTCTGTGTGGCATGGGGTACCCACCATATCTTGTTGTGATATTTGTGTCTGTCATCCCCCTACATAGGCGACTCGGCGTACCCAAACCGGCCCTGGCTCCTGAGTCCCCTACGTAATCCTACAACAGCGGGTGAAATGCGCTACAATGATGCACATGGAAGGACACGGAGAGTGATTGAACGTACCTTCGGACTGCTAAAGTCTAGGTTTCGGTGCCTGGATAAGACCGGAGGGGCCCTGCCTTACTCACCAGGCAAAGTATGCAGGATCGTGATTGCCTGCTGCATGCTCCACAACCTGGCCGTGCGCAATGACATTGAACTGCTCTTGGACCCTGAAGACGAAGAAGTTCCTCGGCCTCCCATCCCACCCATGTCGACTGATGAGGATAGTGGTGAGGAGGAAGGTGTGGACCAGAGGCGCCAGCTCATTGATCGCTACTTCCCTTGAATGTGAGTAACTACCTCTTGTGCCGGTTGACAATGCCTTATGTATGTTTGCTGGTGTTGTGTGGATGTGGGGTGCATCAGCTGTGTCTTCTGGTTTGTGATGGTTGCATATGTGTGTCTTCATTTCTTTGGACATACATGTCTCCATGATGTGTGTCCTCTCATCCCATGCTTTTTTGATGAGTGTAGTTTGTGGAATGTTGCTGTGCAGTGTGTTGTGATGTGTGAGAATCTGTTTCATGACGTGTGTTTGCTGTCTCTGTTTTCCCTAGGTCACACCCGCAGCGCCATGATTATGTACGACTAGGATCCCTGCACCTGTTTACGTCTGTTTCTGAAGGCAATCATGTGATTAAACATGGAGGCTAAACATCATTGAGTGTGTAAGTGACATTTATTTACAGGTTGTGCATTTGTGCAGGTGATTATTTACAAGTAAGTGGGGGGGGAGGGAGTTGGAGTTGAAGGTAATGGCAGATGAAATGTCCGTGCTGACACCACATTGGGGGGTGTCAGGCGAGTCCAGCAGACCAGTGGCAATGATTGTCAATGTGGGACAGGATACTTTGCAGGGTGAATGTCTGGCACAGGCAGTGACAAAGTCATTGGCGGCCCCTCTTGGAGCGTGTGGATGGCGCTCCAACACTGCTCTCACCCACTTCCAGCCTCGGCCGGCCCCTCCGTCTTTGAGGTGGAACTGAGTCAGCTGGGGGTGCAGGTTGTTCATGGGCCACATCCGTCGCCAGGGGCACAGGTGGTGGTGGCGGTGGCGGTGGAGGTGGAGGTGGAGGTGACGCTGGCATTGGAGGTGGAGGTGACGGTGGCGGTGGCGCAACGACAATTGGTGGAGGGGGGGTGGGGTTGTTCCGGGCAATCCATTCCCTCCACATTGTTGTCTGCTGGCCCATGATGTGCACTATCTGGCCAAGGTACCCCGAAATTTCGCGCAACATGTTCGTGTTGTCCACTGAGTCCTGGTGTGCACGATCTGCATGTTCCTGGGAACGGTCGTATGACGCCTGGCACCTGGCTAGGGCTTGAAGGGACTCTGCCACAGGATGGGGTAGCTGTCCTTCCTCTGTACGGCGGAGTGTGGGTCGCCTGATTGCCTGATGTGCCGTCGCCTCTCTCCTTTGTGGCCCACTCACCCTGCTTGGGTGTGAGGCCGATGGACCTGCGTCGTGCGCTGGGTTAGGCAGGGTGGCACAGGCAGGAGTGGTGGTACTGGTGGTACTGGTGGTACTGGTGGTGGTGGTGGTGGTGGTGGGGATTCTGCAGATCACTGAGGCAGGTGTCGCTGGAGTCACACATGCGACGGTTGTCGGGCCCGGGAGTCCCTGTGAGCCAGATGGCCCTGGCTGTCTGCTTGGCCCCGCACCATCCTCCGCACCGGAGCTACCTGTGTCATCGTCCCCAGAGAGTCCGGTATGTGTGGGAGGCGAGTCTTGCGGCCGGGTGCTGGTTTCCCCAGTCAGTTCACGATCACCTGAGGGACAAGATTGAACTGGTCAGTGATGTGGACATTACATGTTCATATCGATTTGTAAACATTTCTGTGTCCTGTCGCACACACCCCACACACCCTACCCTCCACCACCCACCGCCGCCCTCCCTGTGTACATGGGGGCCTGTTGGGAGTTGTAGTTGTGAGCTCTCACACACCCCACCCACCACCACCACCGCCCTCCCTGTGAACATAGGGGCCTGTTGGGAGTTGTAGTTGTGGGCTCTCACACACCCCACCCACCACCACCACCGCCATCCCCATGAACATGGGGGCCTGTTGGGAGTCGTAGTTGTGAGCTCTCACACACCCCACCCACCACCACCACCGCCCTCCCTGTGAACATGGGGGCCTGTTGGGAGTTGTAGTTGTGAGCTCTCACACACCCCACCCACCACCACCACCGCCCTCCTTGTGTACATGGGGGCCTGTTGGGAGTTGTAGTTGTGAGCTCTCACACACCCCACCCACCACCACCACCGCCATCCCTGTGAACATGGGGGCCTGTTGGGAGTTGTAGTTGTGAGCTCTCACACACCCCACCCACCACCACCACCGCCATCCCCGTGAACATGGGGGCCTGTTGGGAGTTGTAGTTGTGAGCTCTCACACACCCAACCCACCACCACCACCGCCATCCCTGTGAACATGGGGGCCTGTTGGGAGTTGTAGTTGTGAGCTCTCACACACCCCACCCACCACCACCACCGCCCTCCCTGTGAACATGGGGGCCTGTTGGGAGTTGTAGTTGTGAGCTCTCACACACCCCACCCACCACCACCACCGCCCTCCTTGTGTACATGGGGGCCTGTTGGGAGTTGTAGTTGTGAGCTCTCACACACCCCAACCACCACCACCACCGCCATCCCTGTGAACATGGGGGCCTGTTGGGAGTTGTAGTTGTGAGCTCTCACACACCCCACCCACCACCACCACCGCCATCCCCGTGAACATGGGGGCCTGTTGGGAGTTGTAGTTGTGAGCTCTCACACACCCCACCCACCACCACCACCGCCATCCCTGTGAACATGGGGGCCTGTTGGGAGTTGTAGTTGTGAGCTCTCACACACCCCACCCACCACCACCACCGCCCTCCCTGTGAACATGGGGGCATGTTGGTAGCCATGTACATATTGGTGAGTATGTGTCCGACGTGCATGGGTTGGGGCGTAGGAGATGTGTCTTCTCAGTTTAGTGAGCCTGACCATGTCGTACTGATCGTGGTGCTTGGTTTGTACTTACCAGCCTCTTCTCCTTCATCAAGTCCGTCTAGGCTCTCTGGGTGAAGTATCACCAGCACCTTCTCCTCCCAATCGGTGTAGGGTATGGGCTCCGGGGGTGTTCCACCGCCAGTATGATTGGCTCTTGCATAGTTTTTGGCACGGATGCCTTTGACCCTGGTCTTCAGGTCATGCCACCGCCTCTGAATTTCGTGCTTCGTCCTTGGCACGGTCCCTGACACATTCACCCGACTGACGATTCTGTCCCACATGTGATTCTTTTGCGCCACGGAAGTCTGCTGGACTTGGGCCCCGAAGATGTGGGGCTCAACACGGATGATTTCATCTACCATTACCTTCAACTCCGTCTCCGTGAATGTAGTTTTTTTTTTGGGTGCCATGGTGTGTGGTGCTCAGTGTGTGGGTTGAGTGAGTTGGGGGGTGCAGGTGTGTGGTGTGTGATGTGAAGGAATGGTGTGGTGGGTGTTTGTGTGGTGGGTGTGGTAGGGTGGTGGTTGTTTTTTCTTCTATTTGAGTGAGCTGTATATCGATTAGGGCCTCTTGCTAGCAGCAATGCTGTGATGCAAAGGATTGTGGTAGTGGGTGGGGGTCATTTTATAGTCGTGTCTCAATGGTTGATTGGCAGTCAGGTGGTAGGTGGGCGTGTTGACTGGTGTGCATTATTGGGTACTTGGGGGGTGTCATGGTGGCTTGTGGTTGGTGTTGGTGTATCAGGTGGGGGGGGGTTGTCAATTTTCGTGTGTTTGCTAATTACTTGCGGTACACTTTCTGACATTTGTTTGACGTTAGGAATGTTGTGCGTATTGGCCTTCCGCAGTGATGCGCTGTTTATCGTTACATTCTTTCCGCCGCGGACGTGGATGGCTGTGCGCACCGTGGTACAGGCGGATTTATCCTAATTGCGGACACAGAGTTTTCACAGGTATGGCGGTAGATGTGTATTTTTCCGCGGTCATTGCCGTCCGAGGCCGTGGCTGTTCATTAGGCTCCGTCCGCCGCGGACGGAGTTAGATGTGTTCCGTCCACCGCGGACGGTGTTTGTTATGATCCGTCCGCCGCGGTCGGAGTTTCGTGACATGAATATCCTAATCGCAACCGCGCATTCTCCGCAGCGCGGCCGGGAGTAAAAATTCCCCGACCATGGCGGACAGTACCCGTTTCCGTCCGCCATCCTAATCGACCCCTGTGTGTGGCCAGGGCCTTGATATCAAATGCTACTAGTAGGCCTTCAGCACTGGTTGTGCCATCCACACAAGTAGCCTTTCAAAGGTGTCTCAGACCTGCCACTTCAGTGTCTGTGTGTAGTTTTTACTGCCATGTCGACCTGGCAAGTGCACCCTCTTGCCAGGCCCTAACCCTCCCTCCTACTACAGGTAAGGTACCCCTAAGGTGGGCATGGTGCAGTGTATGTGAAAGATAGGACATGTGCCTGTGTGTTTTACATGGCCTGATAGTGAAATACTGCCAATTTCATTTTCACTATTGCAAGGACTAGCTCTCTTATAGGCTAACATGGGAGCTGCCTTTCAACATTTATACAAGTGTAACTTTCCATTGGGAACAGCTAGAGATGTGGAGTTTAGGCTCTCTGAACTCAGAATTTAATAACACACCTTTTAGTGTAGGTGTTTTTTTAATTGTGGTTGAAAATTCCACATTTAGAAAGCGGGTACCTTCTTGTTTAACCATCCTGTGTACCTCTTCCTGTTTGTCTATTCGTCATCTGGTTTTGGAGTGACAGGAGCTGGGGATGTGCATTCACTCTAGACAGACACCAGGGGGAGGTGAGGTGTGTTCTGCCTTTCCTGAGTGACTCATAGACTGGCTGAATAGACCTTTCTGCATTTAGAGTGATGGGAGGAGTTTTCATCACTATGTAGTACCTGAATAGGCTGTGTCTACTCTGCACAATACTGTCTCCACCTCCTGTAGTGAAGATGGACCAGGGAGGACAGAACTGGTTGTTACTGAGCCTGTGATGTATTCCTTTAGGTTCTGTATAGATCCCCCTATTCCTGACCCTATTCTGGTTAACAAATTACCTAGCAGCCATCCCATGATGCAGAAACCGTTATCTGATTAAGCCAGACCACGGCACAGGAGCGCGTTATCTGATTAGGTCATAACGCTTGCCATCTAATTAGGCAAGCAATATTCCTCCAACCCCTGATAAGGCATACGGAGTTCTCAAAACAAATCAAACCTATGACAACCTGGGAAAATCCCTGCGGCCATTGTTTTGATTTCTCAAAGAACTTCAGTAAAAGAATGTGCTAACGACCAGCTCGTATGACATCCTTATTGACGTATCTATGTCCATCCTTACGTCAATCTCGGCACCTTACAGGTATAAATATTACCGACATTGCCTTAAGCAAACACACGCGGTGGTGACGAGATCGGAGCAGCGAGACTTGCCGAAGCCCAGCAGAGAGCGAAGCCCACTGGCGCTGCCCCGCCTTCCTGGCGCGCTGAGAACGAGACGCTGCCTTTCTCCTGCCGAGAAATCCAGCTCCGGCGCTTCCGAGCAGCCCTCGCAGGCAGCTTGGAATATCGAGACCACAGACGAGAGATACCATCCCTCAACCATCCTAGATCTCAGGTACAGAACTGAATAACCCCTTGCAGAGAATTCTTGAGTCAGTCACTTGGCAAAACAAACTTAACTCAAAACTGCTACTTTCTACTCCAGCCCACGTATTAGGCTTAGGTCAGGTACACCGGGGTAGGCGTGGTTAGAAGCACCAGTTGAGTACGATTAGTTAAATGTATATATGTATGTATATATTCTATCCATTTTAAATAGCATATGGCTTAGAAACCATATCAATGCTTTTACAGTATTATTTCATAATTCTGCTTTTATTGTATGCACTTTAGTTAACCATAAGTATTGCAATAATATCGATTCATTTCTCTTGTACGAGAAAAGAGACTGATCAATAAATAACATCTTTTATTGAACACGCCCGTCTCTTCCTTTTCTCTACAATCTGGTGAAACTAAGAATGCACGTACTGACTGAGTAAAATAAGTTGTCTTTTGTTTTCACACGACTCTAGAGATATACTCTTGATTAGGGGAGAGCAAAGTTGTCATGTTCTATGGTTGTCAGAAACTAAATCCCTTCTTGTCTATCCAGGGAGGTTCAACTCCTCCTTGCCTATTCGAGAAAGTTTCTAGTGAACTCTGAGCTAGCTGGCAAACCCAAAACTTTAAGTCTAATATCGACAGTAGAAGACCTAGTTAACGTCTGGTCTAGGTCTATACTACTGGAGGTATTATTCCAATGCGCAGAGCCTATTGGGATAATAGGAACTACACTACATGGCGCCCAACGTGTTTGGAAAGGCGATAAAACTAACGCAAGACTTTAGAGTAACTCAGTCGTGCTCTTTCACTCAGACCCCTTTTTCCCATAATACTCCAAAGACGTCTGGAGTGGGTGAGAGGTAAAATCCGCCAAACCTCGCAGGAGGGAACTCCTATGTATGGTTCTTGGTTCAATCAACGTTGAAGGATACACTGTTCCAAAATATTGTGCATCTAATCTTTGTTTACATAAGGAACCTGATCTGCAAACAAACAGAATAACCTTCCTGACAGTAAAATGTCAGAAAGTGATGATGAAAGAGAGAGAGTTAGATTAGCAGCTGAACTAATAGAAGCTGATAATACTATGCAAGAAGCAGACCCGGATATAAAACTCATCCCGGTCAACATAAGAAGATCTATAACGTTAAAACTTATAGACAATGGACTGACACCAAGAGGTGGTACAGTCATATTCGTAATTGAGGCACACGAATGTCGGCAGACAGAGGTATTCTATTCATGGATAAACTTTCCAGCAGCAAATACTGTAACAAAGGAGTTCCACTATTATAAAATAGAGGAACCTCCTAATGAGTACACTCCTTTCGAGGAAGTGGAAGTACCACTCAAATTCCAAGAGCACCTGCTCTTGTTTAATGGCGCCCTAAAACATAATAATCACATCACCAGGCTCGGTCCACTAGGTAGACCAGGAGCAACGTGGCCGGTCCTAGCCGGATACACACCACATCCAGACATCGAAAGAATGTCTGCAGCAGATGTTTTAGTACAACTAAAACAATTAATTAAAATATATAGACAACTAGTCCAATATGTAATGCGGACTTCAACTATCCAACCAGTAATTAAAATTCCACAGCTGACCCCACATCAGGGGAACACAAATAAAATTACACCACAGAACATACAGTCCTGCCTAGGTAAAGTACCAGCTAAACGGGAACAAATACCATTCTGGTTAGCACAAAAAATCACCCAAATAGAGGCGGTATTTCCAGATACCACCCCGGTAGAAAAACACAGGATTCTGACTATCTGTCTTCCAATGGGAATCGCACCACACGTGGAGGACTGTGACACTTGGGGTACAGTCTTTGCTTCCATTTACACAAAAACACATGGAGTTCCATCCATGTCAGTAATACCAGATGTGCTAAAACAAATTCAAGACGAATACGGTCCAGAACCCGCTTTAACTCTCGGTATGAAATTACTAAAAGACTTCAAGCAGGTCTCGGCAATATTACTAGCCAACATAAAAGGAGAAGCAGCGAATGTGGCGATCTGCCAGAGGTTAAAAGAGACAGATATAGCAGACCAACCAGCTGAAATTGCCAGAATTATAGAAAAATCCTATGAAGAACTAGGTAGAGATAGTTTGGGTGGAATACCAGTGAAGCCCCAACTAGTTGAAAGTCCTGAAAAAATATTTATTAAAAATAATCTAAACAGTCAAAAGAAGAACTGGGATGGAAACAAACAATCCAATCCAAAAGAAAAGAGATTCCAGTCCAGAGGAAGGTCTCCTCGGCGGAGAGAAAGATCTCCGGACCAAGGACCCAAGTCTCCCCAAAGGGAGCCCTCTGTGAAAAGATACAACCTTAGAAATAGGGATAACATAAAGAAACCTGATAGATATCAAGATTTTGATACACGTCCCTCTCAATCTTTTCAGACTTCCTCGCAGAAATCGGAAAGAAGAGGACGATCGGAACCCAGGGAAGGGCACGTCAAGTCCAAAGACAAGGAACCTGCTCATCCAAATAAAAAATTACAGTTTCCAAAGAAGAAGGTAGCCAGTATTAAAGTATTCAACAATGCCGAGAATACTGAGGACACAGCTGAAAAACGGAGAGTGGGCTCAGACAATGCTAGACAGCGCAGCAGAAGTGAGCATAGCACGCAAAGTCCTTATGAATCATCTGGAGACAGTGGACACGAATGAATACATTCAAGTGGAAACTGCAGACACCAGAGTTAGCAAACCTCACAAAATATATGAAATAACTTTACGTATAGAAGGGGATAAGACTAGAAAAATAAGGGGCCTTTTTTGGGATAATCTCTCCAAGGGCTATGACATCCTTCTAGCTGAAAAAGATTGGCCACCAGAGTTTGTCAGGGAGTGCCCACATGGCGAAGAAATAATTATGCCTGCCTTCTCAAATCATATTCCAATTCATAAAAAATATACACTTGCAAGAAAGTGGGCAGTAGCTCAAGCTCTTGCTTTATATAAAAATCATGTGGGATGGGATGAGGAATCTCCTCCACACAAAATCCAGTTAAAATCACAACCTACTGCACAAAGGCAGTATCCAATCAAGCAAGAAGCTAAAAAACAGGTAAAAGAAATTCTAGATCAACTAGAATACCAGGGGGTGATTGAAACTTGCACCTCACAAATGAACAACCCTTTGTTTCCTGTCTCCAAACCAGACAATTCATATCGTCTAGTTTTGGATTACAGACACCTTAACTCATGTTGCAAAACTTTTGCAGTACAAAACTCGCATAGTGCTGCACTAATGAATAACATAGTGCGCAAAAAATATAAAACAACATTAGACATCTCTAATGGATTCTTTTGTCAAAATATAGCACCAGAGAGCAGATACTTATCAGCGTTCTCAATAAATGGCGCTCAAAAAGAATTCTGTCGGTTACCCCAGGGATACAAGAACAGCCCAGGATTATTCTCAGCGAGAGTAACAGAGTTACTACAAACATATGATGACGAAGCATTATCTTATGTCGATGACATATACCTAACAGATGATGACTTGGATACTCAGTTGAAGAGAGTGAACACCATAATACTTGGGTTCGCAGCAGAGGGTTACAAATTCAACTTTAAAAAATCTAGAATTGCCCATCTAACAGTCCTGTTCTTAGGATATGAATTATCAAGTGAAGGCAAAAGCCTGGCTGACAATTTCCTAGAGAAATGTGCCGTACTCCAAGCACCTAGAACACTAAAAAACCTACAGTCAATTCTAGGTTTCCTAAATTTCGGAAGAACATACATTGCAAATTACGCAGAAAGGGTCAAACCCCTTTATGATCTAATAAAACCAGATTTTAAAAAAACCAATTGGACTCAAAAACACACAGAAATTCTGAGATCCTTACAAACAGATATGTTAATTAAAACAAAATTAGAAACACGTGATAACACACGCAACCTTGTGATTCGAGTCATCCCAGGAAGATGCGGATTCACATACCTGACCTCTAACGAGGGAGAAAAGGTACCAATTGCATTCAAATCACACTTGTACACAGAAGCTGAAAAGAAATTCAGCATTAAAGAAAACATTGTTCATGCAGTTCAAACCGCAATAGCTAGAGAAAAAGATAAAGCTGACGGTAGACACATCACAGTCAGAACCGCAGAATCAGCCTTTGAGGCATTAACAACCCCGTGTAATTTACCAACAACAGCATTGAATCCGGAATGGATACAATGGGTGAATTCCATTACAATGGACAAAGTAAAATACTACTTTGATCCAGAACTAGAGGAACTAAAATATCTAGAATATGAAAGAATATTCCCTCTGCCAATCGACATTCTGCCATTACGACAGTACGCTTGTGTAATCTATACAGACGGACATGCTCAACCATCCGTTTGGGGAGAACAAGCATACAACCCCACATGTGAGATTACAAAAGAAGTGTGGCGCGGAGGTATACTAAGACCTCTATTAACAAAAACACACTCAGTAGAAACTAATTCAGAACAACAGACTGAAATAATAGCATTGAAAATGGCGCTAGATAATGCAGATCGCGAATTCCCGACACTCATAGTGTCCGATTCGTATTACTGCGTCAAATCATATAACAGCGACTTACAGAAATGGATTCAAAACAGTTACAAAGATGACACAGGTGCAACAATAAAGCAAAAACTACTTTGGGAACAAATAGTTCTGTTAAAAAAAGAACTACCAAAGACTCACGTGATACACTCACTGAGTCATCAGCGTGATGGCGTTCACGTTGCAGGGAATTCATTGGCTGAGAAAGCCACAGCGGTAGCAACTGAATCGGCTTCCGTAGCTAGAAAAAAGCGTGCAGTAAAATACATTGACGGTGAAACAATGCTGGCGGTGAAAACGTCATCAAAAGGCGACTGCTCAGCGTTACCGATCAGTTACCCACTCAAATATACATACATAATCGATGCGAACTCCGTTCCTTTTGCTCGAATCCCTGGAGTGGGGGATAGAGTGATTCCAAACATGGACAGGAGAGGCTTGTTAATAGCAGACGCACATATGGGCGAGGGTCTCAGACACCTCAAACTAAAAGATTCTCTGGAAGAATTACAATCAGTGTACTGGTGGCCAGGCATGAGCCTGCATCATACCATTTTTGTAAAAAACTGCCCAAACTGTAACAGAAATCGCAGTGGTGAAAGAAACGGTATATTACCTTGGAGTTTCACACCAGAAAGGATCAACAATAAAAAATAAATCCCAATATGAAAAATGCGTCGTATTAACATACAGAGACTAGTTTTCACTTATAATGTAGACCCCAACTTTCGGCTGACGCCAGAACTGTTATATCAAGATTTGCAAGTCTATAATGGCATATACGCTAGAAGCATGCTACGTACTGACCAATATCTTTCCATTTGCCTCTTGGGTATGTGAGGAGTGCTTGGCCAGAATGAGCATTGCATTTGCGGAAATCTTCTCACTTCCTTCCTGAGGGATACGGGATGGTGTAAAGAAAAAACCAAAGGCATAGAGCGATCTATAACAGCAAAGGTATTAGGTTCGGGAGCTGGGTGGGTCAAACATCTAATAAGTGTCCAACGTAGTCTAAACAACTTGCCAAGAAATTCTCTGAAGGGATTCAGTCCGTACGAATTATTGTTTGGGACTAGGATGTTAGTCTTAGATCTTGACAGTCAGACTTCAGTGGTGAAAGAAAAAGCTTTGATATCAAAGATCGTTTGGCTATTTTGCAGGACTTAAACGAAACAAGAAAAGACCTGAGCAACATAAAGTTGAAACAACAGCCAATAACCACTGAAGAAACACCGCCTGTCCCAGCAAGACCTGTCTGGATTCCAAAAATCGGGGATCTAGTCAGAGAAAAGATCGCGGTAAAGAAGGAATTTGGGCCTTCTTACAGAAAAGCAGTTCCTGTCTTGTCCATCAACGGGTCAAGATCAGTTGTACTACCGCCGCTTGCTGGTAAAAAGGAGAACCGAGTTGTATCCATCGACCTGGTAAAACCACAATCATGTGGCCGATAACAAACAGTAGGCCAAGTGGACTCCCGATAAGTAGTAGAACACCGAGGTTTGCTACAAGTACAGAGGTGCTAACTAAAAGGCTAATCACATTCGAAACGCCTACAGAACAACAACAAGGACTATGCAACAATGCAGTGGAACTCACACCTCTGAAAACCCAAATAAAAACGTTTAGTAGAGACACACCAACCTACAATGAAGTAACAAATGAATATGCAAGAAACAGTAATCCTGAAACAATTGGAACAATTGATAGAACAGCATCCGGCTACTTCATAAACTTCAATGATTCCTCTGAAGACCTCAGTGAATCAAAGACACAGCCATCAACAAAAACCTTTAAAGATAAAACTAAGGAGCTTTTGAAACAGCTGAAAGAAACCTATCTGATTTCTCCATGGATTGAATTTTGGGTGTCCTTTGGTGTATTTATCCTCATACTTTGGCTCATCATGGTACTATCTTTGGGACGCTTCATTGAGGGAAAATATGCAAAAATGGACACAGAAAGCCAGAAAATCAACTTGATCCTCAAGCCACACACGTCTTCACACGTCGAGAAAAGAGAACTTTCTTCAGTCAACTTCACAGCCAATCCTATACCGGGTGGGGTAGCATGGGACAATACTGACTATGAAATTTATGGTCCGGTTGAAATCCTCAAATATCCACACCAAATCAAGATCTCGTTGAGTGACTTTGTAAAACCAAACTCATTTGCTGATGATTGGGACTTTGAAAGTATTAATGACATGATGTCTGACCTAGTGATGTCTGCTAAATTTACCAAACATGATTATTTGCAGGGTTCGTCTAATTATGATAGTATGTACTGCTACAACCACTATGGTAACCATTTTCTACATAAATCTGCACAACCTAGAAATGTTTTAAATTATAATCAATGGGAACATTGTGCAACCCCTCCAAAAGGAAGCTCAAGAACCGTTTATGACAAATATTCATATTTTTCAGGGTTCAATACAAGTAAAGCTGAAACATTTTATTTTAAATTGTCAAATAAGACAGGAACAAAAACCATGCTTACAAACACAAAATTGATATATTCGGACTCATTTTTTGAACAGATGAATACATTTGGTTTTGATTATTGGGACAAAAATGTGGAAGTTAAAAGTGTTTGGGGTACAAGAGAATGGCAAGTTCAGGGTATAGAATCATTGTTTAGAGCCTGCATGATCCCAGAACAAATTATATTCTTGAATGACACTATTCAACAAACTACCTGTCTTGGATTAGCCAAAATCAAAGACTTAAATAAACCGTCTATTCCAAAACCAACAATGAACAGCAATAACTCTGCAGATGAAGAGATAGACGTAAACTATGTATTAAACCAAAACAGAACAAATCCTGATTGGAAACAATGGTTAATCTGGCCCACAGATACTAATAACTGTCAAGACAGATTCCTGAACAAAACACAGGGGTTCACATTGACCAGGCCAGACCCTAGATATTCCCAAAGACAACACCCAGGGATAATCACCACCTACAGTGTGGGCAAACTATGCCTTCAATGGCTACAAACTTCCACACTGACAGAAATTAAGCAACACCTAACTTTACTTACTGATGGTGCTGACTTGCGTGATTTCATTATGGGACCGCGCAAACAGCGTAAAAAACGTTTCATAGCAGCCTCTATATATGCAGCTTACAACGAGGCCTGGAAGATAACTCAAATTGAGACAGCAGAAAGTATACGGGAAATTGACCGTATTAATTTGGAAAAATCGCTTTCTGTAGTGGACAATGGGTTAATGACTCTGTCCTCCAGAATTTTTTCATTGGACAGTATTGTGTCTTCAGCAATCGACATAATATCGCAAGACTTACTGTTGTTACAACACGGTCAGTCGCAATTGCGTTCTATTATACAGCTTGGATGGACGTTACAAAATCTGCGTTCAGGCTATGTGCCTTGGCGTTTAATCAACACAACGTCACTATTCAATATCTTTAACCTTACTGATAAACAAATCAGTATGGCACAAAAGGGTGCTGATTATACAATCCTGAGCATTGAGAAACTCGAGAGATTACCATTGACAATGTCAGAACGACCTGTCATTGAATGGATAATACATGGGATAATTAATATTCCGATATCTACTTTCAGGTTTCAATACTGCCAAAAATATATACAGGCTGGCATGTACGAAAAATTGGGAAAAGGGTACATTAAGTCAACATGGAACTTGCCCTATTCACATGTATGTGTCAGTAATAAAGGACAGAAAGTGTTCCTTAGTGGCAATAATTGTGCAATGTCACTAAGCGGTACACTTCTGTGTAATGGAATTAGTTTGCATGGAGCCTGTGAAGGGAACTCAAATAACCTTTCATGTCACCAGCTAGGCACACCTGCAACACAGATAGAACCATTCTTTAAAAGACTCTATAACGGGAGTTACATCCTAATTGTGCATCGCAGATGTTGTAGTCTACTGCCCGGGGTTCCTTATCTCGTAAGTACGACTGCGAAGGTCATGTGCTGTGGACGCTTATTGTTCCCCAGCTCCTTTCCAGACAGGGAGGCAAGTACATGGCCTAACTTGAAAATTACTTCTATTCGAATTGATACTTTAAGCAGAATGAAAACAGTGCTTCTTCAGACGCCGACCAGGCTCACGTCATCAAAAGAAACGTATGATCTCCTAGTCGCAAGGACGACTGCAGAGATTCATTCATTGTTATCAACTAATTCCCCCATACATTTCGCAGAAATCCTGAATGAAATCTTAAATATTTCTGATACCAGTGGAGTCTCAAATGTATTTAAGACATTATTTTCAGGAGCATTAACACCATTCAAAGCCATACTGGGTATTTTTCCAGACCTCGTCCATTCGATTTTTGGAGGAGTTCCCCTCATTTTGGGACTAATTGCAGGAATCCTATTCTTAGTCCTTATATTACGTTATGGCAAACCATGTCACTGACAAAACACCTGCGACAAGGGAAGAAACAATCCGAGCCATTGGATACCGGGACCGGATATCAAAAATCCTGGGACTAAACCGGCTTAGAGACCTGAACATGACTTGGTTTCTTTCATTTCGGCCGATATGGCAAAGATGTGTTTTACCTGTATTAAGGTGCATGCTGTGCGGAGAAGAATGCGTGTTGGACACCTGTCTGACACTACAATCGGATGCGCCAATGGATGCAGAAACATTGTTGGGTCCGGTAACGGCTCATGCATTGTGCTGCCCTCAACGGCTGCCAATCCTGATGACGGCATTCGTGGAAACTTCACCACTACGATTAAGGGGTAGTGAAGATCAAGATGAAAGCAGCATCGATCAGGTACGACCTTCTGTCAGCAATACTACTCAAAACGTCAATGGAGACAATCATGCACATGAATGCATGGTTACATCTTTTTCCGAGTTAGTGGAACTCTCACAGGAAGCTGTTGACAGCTTTTTCAGCAGTCTCAATGATATGATGTTCTCACCAGAGTAGAAATAACGACTCCTAAACAAGCTAGCACACGGCGTTCCCGACACCTTGAATTTGGCCTTCAACTTTAATAATAAAGTAGCAAGATCAACTTTTCCTCCAGTCCACGGACAGCAATTTTTTTAGCAGCCCCAAAATATTTTTATAATTTTTTCGGGACATTTATCATCTGCTTAAAGTAAGAACTATTCTTAGAGAACTAATTTCTGTTTTTAGAAACTTCATAGACATTAGCTGCCCGCTGGTATGTTCATAAATATTTTTTGAACTGTGATGAAGTGGTCTCGAACTTTTCTTCTGTATTAAGAGCCATTTCATGTGTAATTCTCATATTTACTTACTAATAATGTATACATATGCGTGATTAATTTAGCATTATTCTACTGCTTGAGTGCATATAGTACATGTGACTATTTTTTTTTCCCGTATATTACATAATTTCGAAATGCATTATGTGTATTTTGGGGTGGTAAGGTATACACGATACTCTACAGTGTGTTTTACTATGCCTAGATTCGTAAATATGGCCATAGTTAGCGTGGAGTGGGTGTGATGTATTCCTATAGGTTCTGTATAGATCCCCCTATTCCTGACCCTATTCTGGTTAACAAATTAACTAGCAGCCATCCCATGATGCAGAAACCGTTATCTGATTAAGCCAGACCACGGCACAGGAGCGCGTTATCTGATTAGGTCATAACGCTTGCCATCTAATTAGGCAAGCAATATTCCTCCAGCCCCTGATAAGGCATACGGAGTTCTCAAAACAAATCAAACCTATGACAACCTGGGAAAATCCCTGCGGCCATTGTTTTGATTTCTCAAAGAACTTCAGTAAAAGACTGTGCTAACGACCAGCTCGTATGACATCCTTATTGACGTATCTATGTCCATCCTTACGTCAATCTCGGCACCTTACAGGTATAAATATTACCGACATTGCCTTAAGCAAACACACGCGGTGGTGACGAGATCGGAGCAGCGAGACTTGCCGAAGCCCAGCAGAGAGCGAAGCCCACTGGCGCTGCCCCGCCTTCCTGGCGCGCTGAGAACGAGACGCTGCCTTTCTCCTGCCGAGAAATCCAGCTCCGGCGCTTCCGAGCAGCCCTCGCAGGCAGCTTGGAATATCGAGACCACAGACGAGAGATACCATCCCTCAACCATCCTAGATCTCAGGTACAGAACTGAATAACCCCTTGCAGAGAATTCTTGAGTCAGTCACTTGGCAAAACAAACTTAACTCAAAACTGCTACTTTCTACTCCAGCCCACGTATTAGGCTTAGGTCAGGTACACCGGGGTAGGCGTGGTTAGAAGCACCAGTTGAGTACGATTAGTTAAATGTATATATGTATGTATATATTCTATCCATTTTAAATAGCATATGGCTTAGAAACCATATCAATGCTTTTACAGTATTATTTCATAATTCTGCTTTTATTGTATGCACTTTACTTAACCATAAGTATTGCAATAATATCGATTCATTTCTCTTGTACGAGAAAAGAGACTGATCAATAAATAACATCTTTTATTGAACACGCCCGTCTCTTCCTTTTCTCTACAATCTGGTGAAACTAAGAATGCACGTACTGACTGAGTAAAATAAGTTGTCTTTTGTTTTCACACGACTCTAGAGATATACTCTTAATTAGGGGAGAGCAAAGTTGTCATGTTCTATGGTTGTCAGAAACTAAATCCCTTCTTGTCTATCCAGGGAGGTTCAACTCCTCCTTGCCTATTCGAGAAAGTTTCTAGTGAACTCTGAGCTAGCTGGCAAACCCAAAACTTTAAGTCTAATATCGACAGTAGAAGACCTAGTTACCGTCTGGTCTAGGTCTATACTACTGGAGGTATTATTCCAATGCGCAGAGCCTATTGGGATAATAGGAACTACACTACAAGCCGAGAGACGTTCTGCAAAAAAATCTAACAGAAAAGTGGTATAAATATTGGGGCCCTGACCCCAGAATTTTAGAACACGTTTGGATTAAGGATCCTGCCAAGAAGAAGAGCTGGAAGAGCGGCCATGAGGAGTACTGCCCCTTTGCTGTATATTGCTTTGTTGGGTTGGCCTGCAGTTGCTGCTTCTGTCTGGCAGTGAAAGGACTGGACTGAACTTTCTTTGAATCCTGCTGTTAAATGTTTCTCCAAGGGATTGAAGTAGAGCTTGCCTCCTGTTGGAAGTCTCAGGCACACAAAAGACTTCACCATCCTTTTGGTACCTGCATCTGGAACTGCATGTTTCCGCTGCCACAGAGGAAATGATCAACCCGATGCCGTCAATGACGTTGCTGCCTGCCCCATGACCTGTTCGCACCACCTAGAGCACCGCCCCGCTTTTCACCGCAACTCTGGTCTCACTGATTATGCCGCCCCCCGCCGCCACTGAGTTGCTGCTTGCATTGTGACCTGAGGGCACCACACTTCGCACCGCCTCACATCACCACCCTAGTATCCCTGACATCGATGGCGCTGTCTTCACTGTGGCCTGGGGGCACCGCTCATAAGTTACATGATGCACTGCCCCATCCCACACTGCAGCCTTGGCCCACTGATGTCGGTGCCATCGACTCCAGATCGTCTACTGACCACAGCACTTCAGCAATGACACCGCTGCTTGCAGCATGATCTGCCAGAAGCACAACGAGCACCGCCCCGCATTGCAGCCCTAGTCTCAGTGATGCCGCTGGATTCCATCACCCAGCCACTGCCTGCACCGCAACCCGAGGGCACCGCAAGCCTCACCACAGCCCGACGCCTGCTAATGATGGCGCTCCTAACTTCAACCTCATGGAGTTCGATTTGCAACGTGAGTGACTTCAAGGGCCCGAAGACTCCTGCACAGACCTCTGGAACAGACCCCTGCTGACACTGGCTCTTCGGAGCTCATCACAAGGTCCACGGATCCCTGCATTTCCAAGGTATGGTTTGCGGGTCTTCCTGACACCGTAGCTGGCCCGTGACCTCGTGGTCAGCCTGAACTCTTGGATTTCTTTGTTCACAACGCTGTGGTAGTCCCGGATGGAGCTATCGACTTCAAGGAACTGTACTTAAAGTCTTTGTTTGCAATATTCATATCTTGATAACTGTATGTTGGATTTTAATCGTTTTGGTCTTGTTTTACACAGATAAATATTGGCTAGTTTTATGAAACTGGTGTGGTGCCCTTTTATAGTGTTTTCTCTGTATCACTGCGTGTTATGTGCATATGCCTCACACACTGCCTCTGAGATAAGCCTGACTGCTAGTGCCAGGCTACCAATGGGGTGAATAGGGGTTATTTTAGAAGTGTAATCCCCTTACCCTAACTAGAAGGAAGAGTCCCTACTTGGACAAGGTGGATACCTCTGCCAACTAGAGACCTGCATTTCTAACATGCATGAATTGAGATTGCAATAAAAATAATGTTTCTTACTCATAGGGAACCTAAAAACACACCGCAGACTTGGTGCATGCAATACCATGGCAAGAACACTGGAAAAGCTAGCTAGTCAAGCTTCAAATGCTCATTGATGTATGCAGATATTAAACAGGTAATAAAGAGGTACAAATATTTGTACAAAATATTATTGACCTCAACTGAATGTCTGGGGAAGGAGCTTCACACTTACCAACATTTTATAGCTGGAAAGTGGAATATTTGCTTTGCTTACCCACACTAAACCGCTAGTAAGAGCACAATAGTTTGCCTTTGTGTACATAAATGAGCAATAGCACTTTAACAGACTTTCTGTAACTTATATTGTACAACTACTCGGCAACCTACAACTCCCAACAAAAACAGCCTATTATTGATCACATAGGTGAAACATAATGCTTTTACCAATGCTTGTTTTTGTTGGAGTAATCTGCTCTGAAAACAAACAAAAAAATGCTGAGTTCCTAAGTTCCTGTGTATGGCAAAGGTTTACACATTACTGTTCCAGATATATGAATAATGCATAAGCATATTGAAATAGTCATGCTGTATGTTATACAGCCAGAACCCATCCTAAGGTAATACATCCCCATCTTGAAGTCATCATCGATTAGTAGTCCCATTCTAAATATGTTCTGGGATCATCATTGAGTAATACTGCCTCATTCTGAAGTCATCACAAGATCATTCTGTAATAATACAGCCCCATCCTGAAATATTCATAAGGTCATCTTGGAGTAATCCAGACTAATCCTGAAATCATTCTGGGATCATCCTGCAGTGGTAAGGCATCATTGCATATTTCCAATTAAATAATCAGGAACCCATCCTGGAGTGATCCAGCCTAATCCTGAAATCATCATGGTATCATCCTGCAGCAGTACAAGATCATCAAATGTTTTCCACTGACGTAATCAGGAAGCAATCCTGGAGTAGTTTCTCTGATGACTCCAGGAGTCATCTCTTTTGAATTTTCCACCCTAAAGGCATACTTCAGGATAGCTTGGGATGAGTTTCCCAGAAAATTGCAGGAATACCCTGGCTGAAGTCATCGGATGACTTCAGAAAGACTCCAGGATGATCTTCCTTTTTGACTTGGGGTACTAGTGTTGACTGACAGTAGCTCCTCCACGACTACAGTTAGTTGACAATATATTACTTTGCACCTTCACCAGCCAACTGTGAAATTCATAATCCAGCTCTCGATTGTCAACATATGTGATGTCCTCTTCCTCATAAATTTCACTACAGACTGAGACACAGTGAATAAGTAAAGAACATTTTACCTCCCCACCGATTAAGCCAGCAAGCTTACTGTCCTTTTAGGCGGCTCATCTCTGTGCCGCTGGCAATGGAGCTGGGCAGGTGAATGCAGATCATCCTTTGTGTTATTTCTGCCATGCATGCTCACTAAAAATGGTTTTATGGATGTGTAACTTGTGCTTGGTGTTAGCCTCTCCATACTACATCCTGCTCCACCAGATGCCAAGTATCACGGGTCCAACTCAGACTAACGCAACTCTTTGGTTATTCTAGCATTCCACAACTGAATTATTTTGTCACGCAAGTTGCAGAATTTCTCTGTGCTCGGCAGCAGTCGATTTTTGGTGCCACAAGCGGGAAAAGCCATTTGTCTGCACACCGAGAGGACTCTGAAACTCAGCATTTAGCTGCGACCATGGTCTGCAGCCAGAATGGATCATAAGGGTCAAGGAAAGATTAATCGCTGTCGTGGTTAAACCCCAGGACAGTGTGCACTGTGTTACAAGACTGATGGGCGGTGGTCCATACTCTTTGCAGATGCAGGTAACTTTAAATTCAATGGCAATATGCCACCAGTAAGCAGCACTCCCTCAGTGTAAGAATATTTGAACAAAAAATGGCAACAAGAGGGGTAATTTGTGATACTTATCTTTACAAGGAAAAAATGCATTGTTTTAATGGCAATTAAGTTTCACACATAGGGGCCGAATACGATGTCGGTCAGAGGCTTTCCTACTGACACGGTTGGTCATTGCAACACAGTTCCAACCGGCTCTCTGAGTGTTCCAGCCGGTTGGAACGGCACAGTAATCTCCTATGGACGTTCTTTCTGGCGTCAGGATTAAGATGTTGGTTTCCCACAGCCTTTCCGTGCCGGCCTTTGCGACACAGAAAGGATGTCAGAAAGTGACTTTGGGGGCCTCTAGCAGGGCCCCCTTGCCTCCGCAACCTACGGTTGGTGGCCGAGGGGGTACCTAGAGTGCCCCCCTGTAAATCCATGCACTGTGTGGTGGTGCCTGCTGCAGGGTACTGGTTTTTACAAACACACACCCATTTCTTTATGGGAGCCTGTGTTACAGCTGGTTTACAGTCGTAACAAATGCTCCCATATAGAAATGTGAGTATCCTACCAAACCGTGTTCGGTCGCATCATAATCAGGCGGTCAGAACCGTCGACCGGAGGTCGATCAGTCCTGAGACTGAGACGGCACCAGTCGGAGGCAACTCCGACCGAGATCATCCTAAACCCCTCAGCATCTTGCATAAAGTATGGAATGTCACCAATAAGAGCACTTAAATCATGGTAATGTCACACATAAGCAATCTGAAACTGGACACATATAATGCCCTTCCATGTCTGCTGCTTTGCAGCAGTTTTAAGATCGTCTTAGAATTTCTCCTTGCTCAAATGGGTGTAACTTCTGATATTTATGTGTTGCACTCATCTTCATTGTATGATTTTGTACGTGAGAAAGTGTCAATCAGTCGTTGAATGTCACTCACAATTACACTGAAATTATGAAAATGTCACACATAAGCAATCTAAAACTTTGGCAGGTGTGAATTAATCGTAGGATGCAGAAGACAGACATTGGCTAAGCCAGTGTTGTGATATGAATGCCATTCAGTAGCACCTCAGGCTAAGATTCATGCTAAATTCATAGTAAGGGCTCAATTACATGTTTCCACTAGCTCAGTGCACACTCCCCACTGGTACCCTCCAGAAACACACCACCAGTACAATGCAATCATGAGTTGATCCCCACAGAACAGGAGCTATTAATGCATGGTTAAATTGTCCAGGTAAAAGTATGCAAAGAATTCCAAATTCCGAGCAAATTAATGCTCCTTTTTACCCCTGCTATAAGCATATGTTAAATGAGAGCGGGAGACCAGTGCATGATGGGAGGGTAGATAAGGCTCTCAGGAGGCAGGGCTTGCTGAGGGTTGGCAGGGGATAACTTTCCATGCTCCCAGAGTGCAATAGGATCTGGAGGGCACGGGGAGGCTCCATTTCTGCCCGCAGCGTCTGCCCGTTCTGCATGTAAATTACCTAACCAGTAAAACTAGACCCAGTATCTCAGCACTTGTACAGCAAGCTGCAGCAACAGTACGCCTCTTGTGATGGGCTGAGCAATAGCTCACACGACCTACTACTCTGTCAGAATCGTAATAAATACTCAACATTCTGCAAAACAATTTCAAATGTCAGATGTGGGAATCGGAACCAGAGTGGTCTTATGTAATTTGTACAAGAGCCTCTTGTGTCCATTGGTTTGCAGGAGAGGGAGAGCAAAAACCTCTGGTTGCTTTTATTACACATTTGGAGCAGTAATGGGTCTTAGCTTATGGGTGGGTAGGAAACCTGTGAACGCCCTGCTCCAGGTGTATAAGGCCAAGTCCAAGTGTGTTTTAGCAGTCAGTTATGGTACTGATATCTGGGGGTATTGGGACTGTGAACTGTTACAACAGGAAGAATACAAGTTCCTTAGGCGACTGCTGGGTGTTCCACTGGGCACCTCCACATTTGCGTTCCAGTATTAGTTATACATCAGACCTCTCAAACCTGGATCTCTGTCTGGTATAAGAGGGAACCCATATTGAATAGAATGATCATTCAGGACTGCCTTTCCTTGGAAAACCATAAGGCCATCTCATGGTTGACTTATAGAAAGTCTGCTCTCTTAGCCTCGGGTCGTCCCAACCTTTTTACGCAACCAGAGGGATCACGAAAGAAGACTACCAGAGGGTTAAATACAATTTTCTATTGCGGTTATCAGCTAACCGCAAGGACATTGAGTTTCCTAAACCGTCGGTTCGGGATTATTGCCTGTTCCTGACAGCCAGGTCTCAGGACCCTTACTGAACCTGGGAGAACAATATTTATCATCACCATCTTTCACCCAGAATTAGGTTGAATGTGTTTCTCCCAATTATTAGTTTTCCAAGGATGTCTGACGGTACGACGCGGGCTATTACCACGCGTACCGTTACAACGCGTGTTTTACAACGCAAGTCGTTACTACGACTTGCGCTGTAGGGTGCGGATTTAGGAATAGTTTAATTTACAATTCCAACACCAGTCCCCGTGGGTAGAAGGGAAGGTGTTGGAATAGTAAATTAACTATTCCTTGTCCTTGAGCGCCCTCCAGCGCAAGTCGTGGTTACGACTTGCGTTGTAAGAGACGCGTCGTAATGGTAGCGTGGGGTAACATCCGCGTCGTAAAGGATGTTCCCCGTTTTCCAACAGAAAGGGTAGCAGGTGGCTGTTTAGACCCCTGGGGGTGTAATGGTTCCTCAGGGCAGTTGTCACTGTATGTTGTCATGTTTTACAGTTATTGCACTTTGCTAAGGAAAATATATCTGATTCCGGCCCTGAAGTAGGCTAAATTTACTCAAGCGAGACCAGCCTGCTTTTCCTTTCCATGCTGGGGAATGTTCACATATGTGTATCTATGAACTACTTTTTTAAGCAGTGTGGTAAAAATGTGATGCTTGCGGTGTTTTTAAAGAATGCCTTTTGCGTTTATTGGAACTTGTACATATTGGATTATCTGGTACCCGCTAATAGGTTGACTCGTTTTTTATAAATATTTTGTATTGTGAGTCATGTATACATTTTATTGGTTTTACTGTGTTTTTATTATGTTTTATATCTTTTATGGCTATTTATTTAACCGAATAAAGACATTTTCGCTTCTGTTACACATTTATATTTGGCTCTACCTGGTCTATGGCCATCAACTGGATATCTGGGTTGCATCAACACTAAGTATGCTCCTGTGTTCCCCCAACTGCGGCAGACCCAGAGACTTTCAACCACCAAAGTTACATCACAGCTACTGACCACGGGATACTAAATCCTCTTGTTCCCTACACCGTGATGGACGACCTACACCCCTGAGTGAGACTTCTGCTGCAAGATAATATTGTCTAGCATCAACTGTTTTTTCACAGGGGGCTACAGTTGGTCCTGGTATGTCTTACTCTCCATGCCTAAGATTGTCATTGTAATGGAGACTTTCGGCTTGTACTCACTGGAGAAACAGCCAACCACTCCTGATCAAAGCAGCACTGTGCCTGGCATCTGAGGACCACAGTGGACACCTTCTGGAATCACACTGCCTGCACTGGAATTGAAATCCTGCATATGTTGCATCTTGTGCACCGCGCCAGCACGTACCGATGGACCTATGATTCGAGGATTGGTCACTATACCTGCTCCCTCCCTTGGCCCAGCTTGCAGAGAAAAGTAGGCTGGTTCAATAAATAGGTAACCCCACACAAGACCCTCTGAACACACTGTCAGCAGTAACACAGATGGTGTAACACATCTACACCTTGGATTGAATCGCCCGGTGGATGTAGGACGCTTGCCACACCCACTGATACACTGTTCAAATTTTGATACCCCGTCATCTGGGACGCCTATTAGTGACTAATGCTCTTTAAAGACTGGAGAACCTAAACAACTCTACAGGCGCGAGTCTTAATTCAGAAGGGACATCACCCAAACGCCTGTACATGTGCTCAATGTCACTGTTTTTAATTGTCCTGAGGAAGACCCCAAACTGAGGATCCACCCGCCCTTACCCTGGGGGTCGAAACGTCGACAACATCATCAACACATACACGCCCTATTGAAAATTTGCTAAACTTGGCCCCCGTGTATAGTGTGTTTCTAGGGAACAACATTGATCTGTAACAGGACTAGAAATGCTCTGTGAATAAGACAGAATTGTTTACAGGACACAATTCCTTTTCTTTGTCCCTTATTCTTTTCCAAACACACCCTACCCTACTTTAAATTTCCTTTCTTCTCTGACAATCACCGAGCACTAATTGAAGAACTGTACGTAATTTACCATGTATTGTATGAATATGAAATATAATATATGTGAGACTACAGGAAATCATTGCAGAAAGCTGAATTAAATTCAGTCTAAATGATACTTATTTTGAGTGTGTACCTTTATATTTGAGTAATGGAATGTTTAATTGTTTTGTAATCGACCACCCTTTTTTATAACTTTGTACTGACCCAGGTCGATGAGGTAAGGGTTTACCCCATTATTACCTACCACCCACACAAGACCCGGAGAGCGTTTGTGTGAGATAAGGTCAGCAGAGGGAGGAATAAGCCAAGAGAAGAAAGTGTCCGTACCAATGTGAGTACGATAGACCAGGTCTTTCAGTTCGTTTTAATTTACTGGCATGTTGTTGTGCTGCTGGCGGGAGGCACTATCTACGCTGCCTTTGTGGATTTAAAATTCGCTTTTGACCTGGTGTCCCATAACAAACTTTGGAGGGGTATGCCTGCTGAATTATTATCAGTTGTGGATCTCCTGCATGCAGGGAAATATGCCCAAGTCAGTTGGAGTACTCAGGGAAATATTACCAACCAATTCCTATCTAAAGGGGTTCGCCAAGGGTGTGTCTTGGCACCGATACTATTTTCACTGTTCATTAATGGGGTTGTTGACTACTTTTTCACATTCCCAACAGATGCACCTTCCCTTGCTGCCGTAGAAACACCCATACTTATGTTTGCTGATGATACTCTTATCATCGCAAAAACGCAGAGTGGTTTGCAGAGGGCTTTAACGAGATTCGAAGGTTTTTGCAAAGATCGCGGTCTGGTGATAAATGCAGACAAAACCAAGTTTACGGTCCTCCATAAACATCGAACCATTAAGGGGAGGGTGTCTCTCAACGACGAACTCCTGGACCAAACAGATGTTTTTAATTATCTGGGGATTATGCTAGGGAACAAACTTAACTGGAAACCCCAGATAGAAACTATGGCCCTAAAACGTTGTCACCTAGCTGGTGCTCTGCTGAAAGAATAGAAGTCTTCACTAACCCAGCCAATGCATCCATTACTCAAGATCTACAATACCGAAGTTATTGCTTCTGTAACTTATGGTGCTGAGCTCTGGGGATTCGATAACCTAACGCCACTAGTTCTAGCCCAGAACAAATTTGTGAGAAACGTTATTGGCCTACCACAGAGCACTCCACTGAAGACAGTTTTCTACGACCTAGGTTGCAGTAGACTGGATGACATTGCCAAGTTTAGTCCAATAGTGTATTGGTGTAGATTATGGACAACCCCTGAGTTACTGCACTACGCCAATGCTCTAAAAGACGTATGGAATCTGACACCTCATGCAAAATTAAGTAGCTACAAAACGTTAAGAAGACATTGGTTAGTATGGGAATGCGACATTTATGGGATGACCCGGAATGGGCAACAATTTCCTACAAAAAAGATATGAAAGGGCTTTATTAGTCCATGGTGGTAAAGAATAGTATATTAACCTTTAAGTCTACATCGCTGACGGGCAAATATTTAGGGTTTAAGCCCTGTCCCCAATACAAGCACTTTTGGGATGTCATCACCAAACCAAGGAACAGATGTCTTTATTTTGAATTTCAGGTGGGTTCATTACCTGTAAACTCATTTACAAGCAAATGGAACAACCTAAATGACAGTAAGTGCAAACTGTGTATGGATTATGAGGAGACCTACTCGCATATTTTATTTGTCTGCCCAGCCTATCAGGCCCAGCGGAGAAAATGGTAGAAGCCACTAAGTAGACATATGGGTGTAAGGAGTAGTGCCCCTGCAATGAGAATACAGCTGACCAACACAAATGCACTGTGTGTTATAGCTGTTGCTAAATTCTTAAGCTGGATGTGGCTAATTCAGGAAAAAATTACCAAGATCGCCAGCCCATCCGATTTAACGATTAGTAAATGAGGTAAAAAGAAGTGGAAGTGGGCAGACTAGTATTACGCCTCTAGATCTATGTTTTAAATCTTGTTTGGTATTAACTATAGGCGGAGCTTCCACCAAATCCTTTTATATATATGCTGCATCGTACAAACTGGAGAATATTTGTCAAATCCCAATCCCGACTTTCTATGCCTACCTGCAGACGCACACATTTAAGGGCTCCCAATTGTTTAGTTCTAAGAAATTTGCAGTAGATTCGTCCTCTGATTTTAAAGGATTCCTTTAGATTACTTAGCGTGGAATTTTAATGTTTTTAGTACATTTCCCGAAATCTTTATGTTTTTAAACTTCTGATCAATAATTCATTTTAAAATGTTTTTATTATATTCTATTAGGAAATCTGTCTACCTCTTCCCCTCTTAATAGTGGGGTTGTGTGTTTTATTGTTAATTGTTTTTTGTGGTCTTAAGTGATCGAAATAAAGATATTGATTGATATGAGCTCTCAAGTAAAGGAAAAGAATTGAGTTTTGGAAGGATATAACGTTTACATGAAATGCACTCACTGACAAAATATTAAGCCCATTGCTACTCACAAACTGTACTACAGCCAAAAATGGACCCAGAACTTACAACTGTTGTAAATTACTCCAGCTCAGAGCTAGAGTAAGTGCAGCACCACACATGGCCAACCACGGTTTTGTGACGTTACAATGCATGCCGTTACCCTGCATGCCGTTGTAACGCAACACTTTACCCCGAATTGCTGTCGGGGTGCGCTGGAAGTTGGAATAGTTTAATTTACTATTCCAACTCCAGTCTGTGCAACAGTAGGGAAGATGTTGGAGTTAAATCCAACATCTTCTACCCACTGCTACACGCCTTTCGGGGTAATGGCATGTGCTGTACCGCTTGCGGTGTAACAGCTGTTTCCCAGCCAACCACTCATACTGCAGCACCGTTCCATGGAAAATAATGGAGGCGGCTGCTTAAAACCACATAGGATGTAATGTTAAATAAAATTAAATTATATAAAATAGACAAAAATATAAATAAATATAATTTAACGTTAAGAAATCTAAAATATCTAAAAATAAAACGTTTGGTATTTAATTAAAAAATAATTAACAACCTTTTAGAATTTATAAATTCATTTACCATTATTTTTTTACAAATGTATAGTAAAAAAAATCATTTTTTAATTATGACGCCTTTTTAATTAAAAGGTAACTCAAAATTAAGTTAATAGTACTGTGGCATTTTTTTTAATTTTAATATTTTAAATGATTAAACAGTTGTATTTTATGTCCCTACTTTAATTTTTTTCTATGGAAGGGTGTTCCAGTATCAGTGGTTGGCAAAGTGTGGAGCTGTTTCTTTTTGACAGTAGTAACAAACTCATAAATTTGACTCCACGTCCTTTTTTTAGGAGGTGGAAATATGGAAGGCTACACTTTCACATAACTTTACAACCGGATTTTGTGAATAGCCAAAAGTAGTACAGTTACTTAAAAGTGTATGAGTAAACTTACATGTGGAAATGACTCACAAGTGTAAGTTACCTTTGTCAATAGCACTGAATGCCTCCAAAAATGAACTGGACTCAAAGAGCATTTATACCAATGGAGCGCTTACAACCTGATATAGAAATATCCTGGTATTTGGATACAAGAGAAAATTAGGGATATCATGCACCAATAGTCTGCTTAACACATAAGGCAAGATAATAAGGGGGCATAATACACAGAAAAACATTATTACTACCCCCACACCAAAATCTGCATGTCCCAGAGTTCCCAATGTAGAACCTCTTACTTTGCATTTATCATGTGCTTTAGAATGTAAAAACCCTTTCTACTGTTTGTCACTAGGTTACACAATTCAAATACTTTTCCTATTGTACTGAACATTGGGTCTGTTTTAACAATGTATCTATTGGTTATGAGCAATGGAAGCACTTTATATGTGAGTTAACACAACCAACACCCTGTCAAAGCCCTGGGGTCACCTCACAATCGAAAACAAACTGAGCACTTAGTACACCCCTTTATCACATAACCCTCAGCTGTGTAAGGCAGAGCAGTCTTCTGGAAGCCCCCAAAATAGGTAATTCTTAGAAAATCTCTATGGAAAACACATGATCTAAACTGTGAATGGAACAAGGAGATCAACGAGGCCCATGATGGACACAAGCACTTTCAAAAGGCTTTGAAATCTGACCTACTGGAGTCAGAGAGTTGGGACACCATGTAGAGGAACAAGGCAAACATATGCTTTTCCCTGATTACACTATGGTAGTACAGTAGTGCTCCAGCGCGGCTCCAGAAATCATTTCTAATTAATACTCACCATTTCCCTGAAACCTTAAAAGTCACAAACCATGCATCAGTGGGGCCCATAACACTGCGCATTTACCCTGTTCACTTACACTTGGCTTCAAGGCTCTGGTGAATCGCAATGGAGAAATGCTGTAACATTTGGTGGAGCGTCTAAATCTATTTAACTATTCATTATTTACACCTGCAGATTTAAACATTTTACCATGGGTTTATTCAGACTTGAAATATTCAGAAACACCACCATAGTGGCAATGAATCTAGTAGAATGAAAATTAGGTGTAGGAAGAATCAAAGACCAGCTTTTTACTTCTTCATTTATCTAATTTTTATTCAAACCAAAACTTTATCATGTCTGACATTTATGCATTAGTAAATCTTTATTCAGTAAAATCTTAAACTTTATTTCAAATCTATCATTTTATTTAGAGCTCAAGAAAAATCGCTTTATTTTAGAAAACAGTTAAAGATTAGCAAAGAACAGATAGTTCCAAAGTCATTCTCTCCTAACCTCCCTAACTAGCACCCTAATCTTATCCTTCAATCCTTCAAAGCAAACAAGTAAAAAGTCATTAGATTCTTACATCCAGGAATCGGTCAGCAATCGGGCAGTATCTCCAGTAGAAATCGAAAAAGCGACCCCTTCTAGCTAAAACCAGGGGGTTTTATACCCTATTTCCTTAACTTAATCTATCTAAATTGTAACTACTATCACTTATTTGGTCTCCTATTGGACAAAATCGGGGTGGGTGAACATCTCTTCACCATTACAGCATCATTTTCATAACGTGTCAGCGAAAAGAGAAAATGTCTTTGTTGAATCAGTCCGTGGCCTAGGCGCTTCCTTGCATTTGAAACATGCATAAAATCTCCCAGGCTCTAAGCATTACATCGTCCATCCTTGGCACCCATCCTAGGTTCCGGGCCATGGTAGCCTTGAACCTCCTCGAGCACAGGCAGTTCACTCTGACTTGCAGATTTGCGCGCGCCTGAGCAGTTCAGCTCTTGCTCACAGTTTAACCGAGCAGCCATCTTTCGCATAGGCCTCAGAGGCCACTTTTGGAACTATCGTAAAAACAAACACAGATTTGCGTTAATTATTGAATTTAAACCCATTCTGTTTACCTCCCACCTTACTAATGTTTCCCAATTAGTTGTTACCTAGCAGATAAGCCACATAAATGCATTTTATACTTACATTTTCGACTTCTCCACCACACACAAACGTGTAAAATAAGCACATAAAATTGCTTTTGTTTACAATTAAGCTGCACATTAGTCCACAACACGAAAACAATACATATTAGCTGGGTTTATTGCAACATGCAAGCAAAGTTAGTTTTTCCCGTGTGTAATAATAAAAATAACGCGTGCACTTTACTCTATGGTTGGTTAATTTCGCAAAACATGCAATCAGTAAATATTAACGTTATGGGACATTAACTTTGCGAGGGGTACACAAAATTTTGCGTTTGCCACCTCGCTCCATCAATTCCCTCATCTGGTGATTTTATCACCAAATACCCCTCAAAATTTTGGAAAATTTAGCAGAACATGTTTCAATTTCCTTTTGTTAATGTCATCTATACTTTTGTCTCTTTCTCTTTTGAATTTTTGAAAACCTTTTCTTTTATTTCTTCCATTTCTATCTCATTCTTTTCTCTCATTCTTGCCAATCATTCTTCATTCCTTTTCTTCATCAAGTTTCTGAAATCTCTTCTACCTTTGTATATACAACATAACCTTATCATAAGGATTATCATCACTAAGACTGTTATTGGTATTAGTATTTTACCTATAATTGAACTACCTATTTCTTGAAACCAATGCTTAATTGCTGAGAAACTTTTACCCAGTCTTTCAAGGACACCTTCAACCTCCAGTGGTTCAATTTCTTTATGCAAATCTGTAATATTTATAATATAATTTTCAATATTCTGACTTTTTTCTGGAATGTAAGTACAACAATGTTGAACTTTCAAAATTCCACAGACTCCTCCCTCTTTTGCTAAAATTATGTGAAGGGCAGGTCTGTTTTGCATAACCATAGCTCTCATAGCAACCATTTCAGTATCTACCATTAGGAATCCTCCTGCTGTATCTGTCGATAATTTATCAACTATTGTGGACAATTTTCTGATTCTATTTGCATTACACGAAATTCCCACTGCTGGTATCAGTGCTCCAAATACATCTCCTATTATTTCTAACGCACTCTCTCTTCTTTTTCTACTTAAAACTTTACCTATCTCTATCGACATGGAACATTTTAGGAGAGACCAAACCCACATAACATGTCCCATGCCAATAGTCTGGCAATCTATAATAAGCTTTATTCCCACATATGAAATAAATTCCAGGAAAAACAGAATCATTTCCTCCTTTAAATCCCCAACCTCCTATAATTCTATAGGTATCTTCACATTGACTCGCACCCACAAAATAATTGTCATACATTGAATGATCTCTTCTGATACAAAATTTTCCCAACATTGGTGCATCTATATTGATCGCTACATTCACATTTTTATCCTCAATATTCTCATCATCAAATGTATAATATTTAGACTTTGCATGTTTTATCTTTTCTTTTTGTTTATAAGCAATTCTCCTTTCCTCAACCATGTTTAAGAATGCCTTCTCTTCAACTCTCATTTTACATGTCAAATTATTATTAAATGCATACTCGTGTGTTACCTCATCTACTTCTAGAAAATATTCTCCCATTACCTCTGCATACTTTCTCTTATTTAGTGCATTATCAATCTTTAATTTCGCAAATATCTCATCTACATTGGAATAATGATACTCCAATTTCCCAGTCTTGTAAAACAAACTTGCAATTACACTACAAGTTACTCCATATGTAAGAGGAAGGTGGTGATAGGTCACCCCTTCTGACACTGATGCTGGCAACTTTACACAAACATAACAGTCATCGACATTCATTGTTTTGATGTACTCCAGCGATAACTTTGAAAAAGTATTTTTGGTGTAATCACTAATAGACCTATCTTGATGCAGGTCTGGCTTGTACACATAAGTCTCATGCACTTTTTCTTTCTCAATTGGCTTACTTGAACTCACATTCGGTTTTAATTTCATTAAATTAGTTTGGAAAGGAATCACAATAGCTAAAATTATCCATAGTATAGTCATCAACCCCATGAACATAGTAAAACATCTACACCAGTTTTCTTCGACCTTGTGTCAATTTCTATTCTAAATTTTCTATAATTAGATTTTTCTAACAAGTTTATTTCGACCTTATGTCAACTCCGACCTCTTCTATATTTACAAAATCTGTGTCACAGGACTTCGGACTTTTTATTTGAATATCATATACTTTGAGCACCTAACTTTCCATTTCTTAATTGACTTCTTTACTCACTTTTCCCAATTGGCTTTGGGTCATACAATTTTTCTTGACTACTGTTTACTTCAACAATTAGTGGCAGGACAATATATGTCCACTCATGGTGATTTGTACCTCTGATTTGGACGTCTTACTCTTTTAGGCCTTTGAATAGTCTCTATTTTCTTTCCCAATGTTTCTTTCTGGCTAGAGATCTCATTCACTTGGTCTTCTTGCTCTTTTGTTTTGTTCACTATTTTGATCCTCCAGCTCCTTTAGGCCAATTGTCTCCTTTGCAGACTTTCTTAGTCTTTGGCTCTATTGTATTATGCTCTACTCTCCAAGCTCTTTTTCTTGTGCTTTTTCTTAAAGGAGTTTCATCTGTATTGTCATCAGTTTCACTTTCAGTGTCTTCTACTGTATCATTGATTATGATCTTCACAATATCTTTGTCTTCATTAGTTTCAGCTCTCTCTACTGTTACTCTGTTAGGAACACCTTCATAACTGGTACTTGGAATCTCATCCTTGTCGTGAGTTACTTCCTTTTCTCCAGTTTCAGGATTTCCGTTCCTGCTTTCAGAGTCTTCAGTTTGCTTTACAGTTTTCTCTTTTTCAACAACTTTCTCTTCACGTTCTTTTGCGTCTTTACTGGTGTTTGTCTTTACAGATTCTTGACCTTCAAGTTGATCTTCTGAATCTGGTATTTCAACAATCTCCCTTTCACCTTCACCTTCAGACGCAGAACTGGCTTCTGATACTTCCAGATGTCGACGTTCCTGTCGATCTTCAATATCTGGATCCTTCTCTGGTTCACCTTCAGAATCAGAGTCAGTTGTACTTTCACCGTCGTATGGTATTCAGGTTCAGGCACACGGATGGTGTGACTAGCATGAACCCACCTTTTCAGTCCAGCACACTTAACTGCAGTAGTACTGACCAAGATCACTTGACGTGGTCTTTGCCACCTTGGTACCAAACAATTCCTTCTGCGATGAACTTTCACTCGTACCCAGTCACCAGGGACTAGATCATGAGCTGGAATTTTCTCTTTGGTATTTGATTCAGTTCCCACCTGGTGGAGCACCGAAGTTACTACATCAGAGAGATTCTTGCAGTAATCCAGAAAGATGTCATCATTTATGGTTAGCAATTTATTAACTGGTATATAAGCCTGTCTCATCACCCTTCCCATCAAGATTTCGTGAGGACTTAATCCAGTTTTTCTGTCAGGTATGCTTCTTAATGTCATTAACACAAGGGGCAAAGCATCTGGCCACTTCATTCCTGTTGCCAAACACATCTTTGCAATTCTATTTCTAATTGTTCCATTCACCTGTTCAACTACTCTTGAAGCCTCAGGTCTATATGCACAATGTAGCTTCTGGCGAATGTCCAGAGCTTCACAAATCATCTGCATTAACTCATTTTGAAAATGCGGGCCTCTATCGTGACCGGGAACCCGAAATGTGGTATTATCTCACGCAAAAACAGTTTAGCAACAGTTATTCATCATTCCTTCTTGTGGGGAAGGCTTCTACCCATCGAGAGAACAAACAGATTATTACAACAACATATCTGAGTCTGTTGTGATAGGTTTCAGTTTCCCTACCCCGCCCACTTTCTAATTATGCCTATAAGTTAGCAGAGTGTGTCTAACAATTGATATATTCACTGATGCATTTCCTCTTATATTCTAACGTTAGTTGCTCATTTATGTGTGAGACATTATTACAGAGTGTTCTTAGCTTAGCCTGTGTGCCACCATTTTGAAGCATCCCCCTATGCGTGCGAGTTGCACTTGCTCATTCCCCCTCCCGTAGGAATAGGAATATTCCACATGTCAGCAGTTTTGCCTCTCGGGCCACTGTGACTGAAACTACCAGCAAAACTCCTTATCACTCTGTTCTCATGTGCTGGAGATGCTCAAGCCTGGCTCCGTGTCCTTGGGGGCTGATAGGAGAATGTTGCAATCCCAGGTGCAGATGCCTACTGTATGAGACCATTGTTCACCATCTCAGGGGTTCAGTACTTTTTCACAAATGGGCGTGCCTTACTCTGCTTTTTCGCATTATAATGTGTTACTGTAATGACGTGAGTCAGTCCTTCTCGGCGCACTCTTAGGGGTGAGGTCGAACAGGGCCCTCTCATATGGGAGTTTGTGGCCTAATAAATTGTTTTGTTATTCTTCTCCACTGTCCGGCTGGCTTAATATTGGGTAACTATAGGTGAGTGTGGTAAGTCACTCGGGTGGAATTGAGCCACGCTTATCAGATGGCGCCCGAACAGGGACTCCGCGATTAGGACCTTTCTCACCCGTAAGTGGGTAGCAGAAGGCCGGGGACCCTCTGGTCGGCACGGTGGGCCCGGGTACCCAGTTGATGCCGAGCTTGGTTCTCGCAGCGCTGCCCCGCCCTGCTGATCGGAAGAGGTCCCGGTCCATGATCCTACGCCGGAGTCCAGAAGGCGGAACTTTGGAGCTGACCGTGTTGGTCCAGGCAGCCGGGGGTGGAGAACGGTAGAAGTTGGTACCGCGCATAGAAGGTGAGTGGTCCGACTGTTGCTTGGAGGAGCCGGAGTGCTCCGAGGGACCGGTGCGTCTCTGGTGATTGGAGGAGCCAGCGTGCTCCTGGGGCTAGGGTGCTCCGGGGAACTCAGAGTGCAAGTGGCGCTCTGAAAGACTTGGCGGAGATTGGGTGAACGTCGTTTTGTGGTCATCCGACTCGATAATACTGTAGGCGGCGGGTGGCTTGCCACGGGGGGACCTCGGGGCTCACCCGAACACCTAGGGTGGTGGTTCGCGGAGATGAGCACTGAGTCCCACGTGGTGTAGCGCATGCCGATCTGTAGTGTTGCCCGGGAGACGGATGTGTTCCCCAGTCTCGGAATAGCGGGTGTGCGCTGTTCGGTCTGCGGTAGGATCCAGGTTCCCCAGGACTTGGTCGACGGGCCTTGTCCCATTTTGTAACACGTGTTTTGGTACGGATTTGAGGTAGTGTATACTGAAGTTGTGAGTGTGATCTACCGGTAAGTGAGCAAGTGTGCAAGTGTGGTTTTTCTGCTAGTGTGTGATTGTGTGAGAGCAGGATGCCGTGTTTCAGTAAATTACGGTGTTTAGGGTGCTGTGGTGATGTCTCAGACGTTAGATTGGCAGAGAGCCAACCTGCCCCGGTGGAGGGCTCTCCGAATTTCGACATGTACGTTAAGCATGGCTTACCCCCGATTTTGTTTTCTACTTTGTGGCATAAATACACCAAAGATAATGTGGATTTACAGTGGCCTTTGCTTGGCTCTTTCGATGGGGCAAAGTTAGATTATTTACAAGATAGATTGTTTGCTATGCGCAGCTGCCAGAGTATGTTCGATTCTTTGCGGATGTGGCAGAAGGAGGTACGAGAACGGCAAATGAGGGAAGAGAAAGTGACTCAAAAGAGAGCGGCACAGACGATGGGGCAGAAAGCCAGGGAACACACTAAGAAAGAGAATGAGCAGCGAATTGAAAGCGCAGATAGGCGTTTTAGGCTATTGGATAATAAGAGCTATGTAGTAAGAGAAGATGACCAGGATTAGATGGAGGACATTTTGAATACCCGACCCCCTCCCCCATATGCCCCACAGTCTTTGTATCCCGTGTTGGTGGATTCCACCTCCTCGGCGGCGGTTTCAGTTCCCCAAATGGGTGCCCCTCCCTTGTCCGGTGCACCTGTTTCCTTTGTGGCTGAACGAACTTCCCCCTCTGTCACTGCACCCCTGCTCTCTTTCTCCGCGGCAAGCCCAATTGTACCTGCTGTGCTCTCCCCGGTGTTCTCTACTGATTCTGCTATTCCCGCTGCTTCAGCCAGTGCTACCCCTCAGAGCGCGCTGCTGACTCCCACTAGAGGAGCGGGTGGCGGACTGTTCACTCAGGTACGGAAGTTATTTACACGTTCTAATGTTGGGTTGGATGAGAAGACAATGGTTGCTAATCAAGCTTGTCAATGGGCCTGTAATAACATTTATTCGTTAGAAGACATTTGGTCCACCATGAAAGACTATGAGCCTTTGATGCAGCAACATGCTTTGTGGCACATGTCGACGACATTGATAGCGTTGTGGGAACAGGGATATGGTGGGGAGGCGCCGGCGATTCTTCGTGATATCAAGAATAATGCTTATAGGGCTAAGACTGGAATAAAAGAGGTGTTCCGTAGTCTGAGGTACTTATTAGAATACAGAAATGAGTTACCGGCAGCGGGAGAACCCCATTTCCCTGGGATACATCCGATGCGTGAAGTGCACCCTGTGTTTCACCCTGAGGTACCTGAAATAATAGACCCGACAACACAGGTTGTGACCCGAGCTCGTATCGACGCTCATTTCCAGGAACAGTGGGTGTATACGCCCTGGAAAAGGAGCGAGGTATTAGCTTTGAAGGCTCAGTTGCCTGACTCGAGAAAAAATCCAACGGCTTATTACAAGGAATTAACAGAGGCAGCTTCCTCGACGGTCATGACTTTAGCAGATATTTAATTATTTTTCGGATTATTGGTTCCCGTGGATGTGTGGAGACAGGTGAAGGGTTCAGATCATAGAGAGGAGCTGGGTGGTACTTGGGAAGAATTCCAGGATTGGGATAAGGAGCGAAAGCCAGGAGAGAAGCCGAAGGCTGAGATACTAGCGCTGCCAGAGCGTATAATAAAATACATGCACTCACTCATCCCACCTAAGAAGGTAGATTGGGATAAGTTGACGGCCTGCAGACAGAAGAAGGTTGAGGCAGTTTTGGATTTCTTCACCCGTTTTGAGAAAACGTTCATGGATTTTAGTGGGCAGGATATGTCTCAAGATGGTGGGCTGCGCCTTTTTGTTAACAGATTCGTAACGAATCTGTTGCCAGAAATATCAGCCCGATTGCAAGTGTCAGAGAGTACATGGACGACATCCACTCCCTCTGGGATTTGGAGTATGGCCCAGTATTACGAGCATAGAGAAAATGAGAATAAGGACAGACAAGAAAAGAAGGCGAAGGATTTGAAGACGAAAGTATTGTTGCAGCAAGTGGCGAAGGGTCGGGGACGTGGAGCCCCGCCCATGACGGTTGGTCGAGGAGGAAGTAGCTACGGAAGGGGAGAGAAAAGCGAGCGTTTGGGCCAGAACCAGTGTGCCAACTGCAAACAGGAGGGGCAGTGGTGGAAAGACTGTCCACTGCTCCGGTCCACTGCCGGACAGGGCAGGGGACGGGGACGGGGAGACGCGAATAAGGATAATAGGCAGTCTGAAGAAGGCAGGAGACCGGGTGGGAATTATTTTGACGGGGGAAGAGACAGGCAACACTTTCAAAAGGAGGGTGACGATTACAGAGATCGGCAGTACTATAACGATGCATACGCTATGGATGACTTGACCGGATTTTCTTATAACTAGGACAGCGTAGGGCAGAGCAAGGGACCTGTTTCTGTGGATGTTGATCAACGTGAGCCTTATGTAACGGCAGACTTGTCGGGATCCCCTCAGAAATTTTTAGTGGATACAGGTGCTACGAAAAGTTCGGTGGCACATTCCCAGGTCCCAGGGGCAGCTCTGTCTGGCAAGACTAACATTCCCGTGGGATTCTCCGGTACCCCAGTGGTTAGCCCCATCTCTAAGCCTCTTGCACTTACGATTGGCCCTTTCACTGTTGACTCTCCTTTTCTTTTAACATCGAATTGTGGTGAGAATTTACTGGGTTTGGATCTGTTGAAAAGATTGAATGCTACAATTTACTGTTCTCCAGACGGTGTGTACCTCACGTTGGGTCCTTCTGTCGCGCGTGCGCAGCAGTGTTTCTCGAAAGATGAGCTCCTCCCGGTTGAGTTGGAGGGTGTTCCTGGGAGTCTGTGGGCCAGCAGCGATACTGATGTGGGGAAGATGGACATTGACCCAGTGTCCATAAAAGTTAAGGTGGGAGCGAAGTTGCCTCGGATACCCCAGTATAAAATATCTAGGGATGGGGAGAGGGCTCTGTTGCAAATAATACAGGACTTGATTCGGTCTGGGTTAGTCGAGGAAACAGATTCTAACAGTTGTAATAGCCCCATCCTTCAGATCTTTAAGAGGCCCTCATGTGATGCTGGCGAGGGTATACCTGATGTCTATCGTTTTGTGATTGATTTACGCCACATTAACAAGGTGGTTGAGCCTCAGTACCCGGTGGTCTCTGATATTACTACTATTTTGACAATGATACCTCCCTCAGCTAAGTATTTTTCTGTACTGGACCTTAAGAATGCTTTCTTTAGTATCCCTGTGCATCCAGATAGCCGTTAACTCTTTGGATTCTCATTGGCTGGCCGCAGCTTTAGATTTTGTAGAATTCCCCAAGGTTATATGGAAAGTCCCAGTATTTACAGTCAAGCTCTGAAAGCACAGTTGGATGATTTGGAGCTCCCACAGGGGAATGTCTTGTTGCAATATGTGGATGATATTCTCATTGCCTCAGATACGGAGGATGGATGCCGTGAGTCTACTGTTAAATTGTTGCATCATTTGGCCTGTAAGGGACACAAGGTGTCTCTTCCTAAATTCCAATACTGTCGACAGGAGGTTACCTACCTCGGTCATCTCCTATGGGAAGAAGGCTGACGCCGGAGCGCATCAAGGCGATAACTAACATGGCTGTACCTAACACGCAGCGAGAGGTGCGCGCATTTTTGGGCATAACATCGTACTGTCGCCAGTGGATACCTAATTATGCTTTACTAACAAAACCCCTTCTGTATCTGACTACTAAAGAAGTGCGCGAACCCCTACCTTGGACTCCAGCATGTCAGGAAGTGTTTGAGTCATTAAAAACTGCTTTATGTTCTGCACCCGTCCTGGGGACACCCGATTACCGGAAGACCTTTGTACTCTACATGCACGAGGCGGAAGGTTGCGCGCTGTCTGTCCTAACTCAGAGTTTTGGTGGGAAACAGAGACCTTGTGCTTACTTCTCTGCAATGCTTGACAATGTGGCAAGAGCATTGCCGAGCTGTCTAAGGGCTACAGCGGCTGCTGCGGTCTCGATAAGACAATCGGCAGGGCTCGTACTGGGCACACCCCTCACAGTAATGGTACCACATGCCGTGGACATTTTGCTAAACAGGACACAGACGCAGCATTTAACTAGTGCTTGTCTAACGGGTTATGAGATGACATTATTTGCACCACATGTAACGATAAAAAGATGTGCCACCCTGAACCCAGCCACGCTATTACCCCTCCCTTCAGATGAGAAAGACGATGAGGTCCATGATTGCCTGTTTCGGACAGAGGAGGAAACAAAGGGAAGAGTAGATTTGACAGATAAGCCCCTCGATGATCCCGATGGAGAGCTGTATGTTGATGGGTCCTGTTTTAAATTAGCAGATGGTACCACAACAGCAGCATATGCCGTCACGACGTTAAAAACAGTGGTGGAGACTTCTAGAGTCCCGTACTACTCAGCTCAAGCTGCAGAGATATTAGCACTGATGCGTGCGTGTGAATTGAGTGAAGGATTGGATGTGAACATTTACACTGACAGCCAATACGCCTTTCGCGTGGCTCATAGTTATGGGAGACTGTGGGCAGAGAGGGGATTTTTGACATCACATGGACAGAAAATTCAAAATGGCCCATTGATATTACGACTATTGACAGCCCTGACACTTCCCAAATGATTAGCTGTGATCAAGTGTAGTGCGCATAAAACAGTGGTGGATGATGTAGGACGAGGAAATGCGTTTGCAGACCAAACAGCTAAAGAAACTGCTAGGACAAAACTTCCACGAATGTTTGTGGCAGGGCCAGCTAGGTGGGTACCAGATGTTAATATGTTTGCAGACACTGTACAAAGTATGCAGAACATACAAGAGAAAGCGACTGAAGAGGAGTTGAGACGATGGAAGGATGGAGGGGGCGGTTGGACTCGGATGAATGTTGGACGGATGTGTCAGACAAACGACGATGGTTGCTCCCGGACGCATATGTCCTCCCAGTAGTGACGATGGCTCATGGACCAGCCCATATAAGTGCCAAGGGAATATGCAAATTATTAGATCCGGTGTGGAGTAATAAAAATATTTCCAGGGTGGCGACACATTTGGTACAGCAGTGCATGGTTTGTATAAGACATAATCCTGTGAAGGGAACACCTGTCCCTGTAGGTAATTTCGCACCTCCATCCTACCCCTTTGAAGTGATACAGATGGATTACATTGAAATGGAAAGGGTGAATAACCTTAAATACGTCCTTGTGGTGGTATGTTCATTCAGTAGGTGGGTGGAGGCTTTTCCAACAAAAGACTGTACAGCCATAACGACAGCTAAGATGCTGATCAAGGAGTATTTTAGTAGGTATGGTTTACCTAGAGTGATCTGGAGCGATAACGGCACGTCCTTCAATGCTGAACTGATGAAACAGATCTGTAAGGGATTGCAAATCTCTCAAAAATTCCATGCAGCCCAACATCCACAGGCTGCGGGTTTGGTTGAAAGATTTAAGGGTACATTAAAATTAAAAATGGCCAAGATACAGGAGAGTACAGGGCTGCGTTGGCCAGATGCGCTTCCCCTTGCCCTACTTTCCACAAGAGTAACAGTGAATTCTAAGACAGGAGTTTCCTCCCATGAAGTTGTATCTGGCAGGCCCGCAAATGTGTGGAGTGTTCCTAGACCTAAATGTTTCTCAGAGATAGAATATCCTTTGTTGACAGATTACCTTTATGCTTTGACTAAAGATCTTCGTTCTATTCATCAGCAGGTAGCAGACACACTGAAGCCGCTGCCTGAGGGGCCTGGCCACAACATCAACCCAGGGGACTGGGTTGTGGTGAAGAAATACCAGCGGAAGTCCTGTTTGGAGCCTAGATGGTCCGAGCCAAAGTTGGTGCTCCTCACCACCCGCACCGCACTTCGAGTGGAGGGTCGGAAGACGTGGACGCATGCCTCCCATGTGAAGAAAGTCCCCCTTCCACTACCTTATGATGCATGGGTCCGAGGTGGCGTTGCAGATCACGAGACGGAGTGCGTGCCTCGATACCTCCCCTTCTCTGATGCTTTACTGATCGGGGAGGAACACAACGAGAACGCGAGGAAGCCAGCCCTGAGTACAAGTAGCGAGGCTTCTTTTGGTCACAGTGCTCAAACAACGGAAGCCACCTCTTTTGAAAGTGATCCCCCAATTCTGTTTTCAGACCCCGAAGTGCGAGGGAGCACTCGCTATAACTTGCGGCCCAGAAAAGAGAGGCGAAAGAACTGAGCACTGGAAGAAGGGCTGAGATAGGGATTAGAAGTGGACTATATTGAACAGGTTAGTCTAGCGATAGGGATGGACTGCTGAAAGAGCCCTGGTGCACTATTGAGACACTGCTGAACGGGACGCTAGAGTTGTGTGTGGGCCCAGGTTCAGTGGTCCTGAGTTGCTGCAGTTGTGCGACTCCGTCAAGGGATTAGGGTTTGCGAGACTGGAAGCCTGCCTATGAGACTTTAACGGACATAGGGAGAAGGGCCCTTTTGAAGGGTGAAGCACCCCTCTGGCCGGTTTTGGAGTGTCTGGAACATTTTAGGAGTATCCACCTTAGTGCTTGGAACTTTTAGGACATCCCTCGGTTCGTTTAGTAGGTGAAATGTATCCCTTTGGCCGCCCCATCCCCGAGGAGGAACAGCCCTTCGCTGCTCCTCGCAGACCAGAACCAGATTCACCGTGGTCTGCCCTACCACGAAAAGGCAAAATAGTGGTTATTGTGGTGTTCATTATTATTTTCTTGATAATACTTGGAATACTGTTCTTTCTAGATGAAGCTTACCCTGTCCACAAATTGGTTCCTACTCCCTCTCCCTTGCCAGAGCATAATATGATTACTGTTGACTATGGTGAACAATGTATGAGGAAGGGCTACCGTGATAATGTTTTCATAAAAACTTTACATCATGCTCATGCTGTGTATAATGTGACAGATTGCTGGGTGTGTGGGTTGCTCCCTTCTGCTGCATATAAGAAGGACATGTTACTGGCACTTCAATTGACCCCTGTGAATAGCTGTGTGGGCTGGTATACTCTGATTGGGATGGTAAAGTTCTTTCAGCAGCCTGATTCTCTGACTCCCCGGCTCCCTGACACTAGGTCAACACTGACAATGCGAGTACGACCTCTGCCCCCTTCATCCCTTGGACGGTTATTCAATGACGGACGTTTTGACCAAACATTCCTAGAAACTTGCTCGAAGAAGGTAGAACGGTTTGGGATGCCTAACGACACTGACAAAGTGAGGGAAAGCTTCCTACAATTGAACTCTTCCCTATCATACAGACACCCTCCTGCAGCAAACAGTAGTGGCCACTCTTTGGTATCCCTAGCGACGGTGGGACCTTCACCTTACTTTTGTATCCAGGGTAGGGGTCCGATTAAAGTGGGTGATAGCCTTTGCAATGTGACTGCCTCGATTCGCCTGCCCCTCAGTCCTTCAATGGTTACCCCCCCGAATATCTATTTTGTATGTGGAAATAATGGGTATTTGTGGTTGCCTGAGGGTTGGGGTGGAACATGTTACTTGGCGTACTTACTTCCACCTGTTTATGTGGCACCTTCAGATTATCATAAAACTCACCGGAGGTTTGCCATCATGCAAGGACTGTGCAAAAGGAGGGACCTCCAGGTGGAGGACGTCGATCAGACTGACACTTCTGGGCAACAATTCACAGATTTTTCGAAGGGTTTGTTGCCATTCTGGGGTCCTATCTTTAACAGTAGAGCCATTAGGCGTCTGTCGAGGGTGATGGAAAAGGTGGTGACTACGGAGGCTGACATTGCAGCCAATATGTCTCTTGAGATGCAGGCTATGAGATTATTTACGATCCAGAATCGGATGGTGCTTGACGTCATCCTTGCGGATAGGGGTGGAGCTTGCCGCGTCATCGGGACTTCTTGCTGTGTGTATATCCCTGACTCCGCCCGACCGTTAATTTAGCTGTACAGAAACTCCATAGGTTGGCAGCCGAACTCCATCAGGACACCGGTACCTGGTCCTTGCAGAGTTGGTTGTGGGGTATTTTCTCCTTCTGGGGTTGGAAAATACTGATGGGTTTAGTAGGAGTAGTTGGTGTCCTCCTGACATGTTGCCTTTGTGTGTATTGCCTTCCTCCTTGCTGCTCTATGTGTGCCAGTAACATACGAGTTTCTAAACGACGGACAAAACAATTCCCTGTTTCCAACGATCTTGAACTTTATGATCCCCGCTGGCTGATGCTTATTGATGATGATGTTCTTGATTAACATGCTATGCTGGCCCTTAGTCTTGATGTAAAGATTCTCCTTTTGGCTAATAAAGGTATCATTTATGTTAGCCACACTTGCTAAAAGGAGGGTCTGATAGGTTTCAGTTTCCCTACCCCGCCCACTTTCTAATTATGACTATAAGTTAGCAGAGTGTGTCTAACAATTGATATATTCACTGATGCATTTCCTCTTATATTCTAACGTTAGTTGCTCATTTATGTGTGAGACATTATTACAGAGTGTTCTTAGCTTAGCCTGTGTGCCACCATTTTGAAGCATCCCCCTATGCGTGCGAGTTGCACTTGCTCATTCCCCCTCCCGTAGGAATAGGAATATTCCACATGTCAGCAGTTTTGCCTCTCGGGCCACTGTGACTGAAACTACCAGCGAAACTCCTTATCACTCTGTTCTCATGTGCTGGAGATGCTCAAGCCTGGCTCCGTGTCCTTGGGGGCTGATAGGAGAATGTTGCAATCCCAGGTGCAGATGCCTACTGTATGAGACCATTGTTCACCATCTCAGGGGTTCAGTACTTTTCCACAAATGGGCGTGCCTTACTCTGCTTTTTCGCATTATAATGTGTTACTGTAATGACGTGAGTCAGTCCTTCTCGGCGCACTCTTAGGGGTGAGGTCGAACAGGGCCCTCTCATATGGGAGTTTGTGGCCTAATAAATTGTTTTGTTATTCTTCTCCACTGTCCGGCTGGCTTATTATTGGGTAACTATAGGTGAGTGCGGTAAGTCACTCGGGTGGAATTGAGCCACGCTTATCAGTTGTATGGAGGTAATTCAACAAAATCCATCTGAACTCTTGTAAATGGGCCACCCTCCCGTCCTATGGTTCCCAAACTTACAACAGTTTTTCTCTTTGGATTAAATTGCTGGCAGACCAAGCATCTCTGACACAAACTTTCAGAAATCATTCTGAATTTAGGATTATACCAAGTCTGCCTAAAGAGACGAATCATAGCGTCTCTGTCAATATGTGCTTGACCATGGTACATTCGGGCCATATCTGAAATCATGCTATCGTGTATTAATGGTCTTTCATCTTTGTAAACCCAAATTTCATCTTCCTCCCTTTGTCTGCAACCTGATTGTAACCAAATATCTTTTTCTTCTGTTCCTGCCTCTTCCTGCATCTGCTTCACTTCCTGCCAAGTTTCCACTACAGTGGTTAGCATTAAAGGACTTGGAACATGTTCTTCAGTTTTCTCTCGATTGATTGAAATTAGATTTTTGGCTCAATGCTTTGCAATTGCATCAGCATAACTGTTTCCTCTGGTGATATAATCCTCACCTTTCTTTTGTGCAGAACATTTTACCACAGCCAATTTTTCAGGCAGCTGTATCACATCAATCAATGTCTTTACAAACTCTGCATTCCGAATGGGTGTTCCTGCCGAGGTCAAATAGCCTCTTTGGGACCAAAGCTGTCCATAATCCTGAACAACTCCATAACCATATTGACTATCAGTCACTATGGTTACTTTCACCTCTTTTCCGAACTCACATGCTCGTATCAAGGCAATCAACTCCGCTATTTGAGCAGAATGAATTCCTTTCAGACAAGATGCTTCCAGCACTTCTGCCACTGTACAGACAGCATATGCAGCACTTAGAACACCATTCTCTGTTCTCAAGTATGATCCATCCACAAACATTACAAAATCTGATTCGAGCAATGGTTCATCTTTAATGTCTGGACGAGGCTTTGTGCAATACTCCAGAACATCCAAACACTTGTGATCAAGCTCACCTTTCACTTCTGCCTCAACCGCATCAGGTAACAGTGTCGATGGGTTGACATTCACACATCTTGCAATTGTCACATTCTCAGCTCCCAAAATTATTTTCTCATAACGTGACATTCTGCTGTTAGTCATGTACTGAGTCTTTGCTCTTGTGAGGAGAATCTCCACTGAATGAGGTACATAGACTCTCACAGGAAATCCCATCACAATTCCTTCACTTTGCTCCAGACTTACACTAGTTGCTGCTACTGCTTTTAGACAACCTGGCAAAGCCTTTGCAACAGGGTCCAAAACAGCTGAGAAATACGCAATCGGTTTTCTCATTCTTCCATGCCTCTGAATTAATACTGACAGAGCACATCCTTCTCGCTCACTGCAGTACAGTTCAAATTCTTTTTCATATTCAGGCATTCCCAAAGCTGGTGCTTCACACAATTTAGTTTTGAGCTGTTCGAATGCTTCCATCTCTGTTTTGGTCAAAACAATAGGGACTCTGATGTCTGCCTTTGTCAGTATCTGCAATGGTTTTGCAATCAATGAAAATCCACTTATCCACTGTCTGCAGTAACCCTGCATTCCTTGTATCATTTTAATTCTCTCAATTGTGACCTGTCTGATTCCTTTAGCAATCTTGTGACCTAAATACTGTACTTCTTTCTGGCAAAACTGCAATTTTGATGGAGACACTTTATGTCCCTCTTCAGCCAAATGATTCAATAATGCCACTGTATCGGTTACACAAGCATCCTTTGTTTTTGATGCAACCAGAAGATCATCAATATACTGTACTAACACAGATTCTCCAGGCATGCTCAAATTTTCCAATGATGTATTTAGCAGCTGACTAAAAATCGATGGACTCTCAGTGTACCCTTGTGGGATTCTACACCATGCTAGGATACGATTTTGGAAACTAAACGCAAAAATTGGTTGGCTTTCTGGATGCAATGGAACAGTAAAGAACGATTGCATAAATCAATGACTGTGTACCATTCTGCATCATGAGGTATTTGGTACAAAATCACTGCTGGATTCGGGACAATTGGACAACATGGTACTACAATGCTTGACCACATACCACTTTGCTAAGCTCGCGCTGCACTAGCGCTGTGTTTTTATAACTTCCCAGTTCTGTATTTGGGTTTGTATTTTTATTTGCACTTACCCTTGCTTTTAACTGGCTGCTTCTAGCTGCTTCTAGCGTGCGCCCTCTGGCCCCTTACTGCATTTAAAAAAAGCGCACTCTGTGCCTCCAAGCACCACCACTTTGGTGGGTCCGGGTCTGGGGATCTATTTCGGGCGCCATTTTGGTTTGGGGCACTTCATCCGGCGGCGGCCGCCATCTTTGAGCGGACTCGCGCGCGTAGGGTGACGGGAGAGCCTACTTAAGGCGGTTCGTTGCGTGGCGGTGTCCTTGACCACCTACCACTTTGCTAAGCTCGCGCTGCACTAGCGCTGTGTTTTTATAACTTCCCAGTTCTGTATTTGGGTTTGCATTTTTATTTGCACTTACCCTTGCTTTTAACTGGCTGCTTCTAGCTGCTTCTAGCGAGCGCCCTCTGGCCCCTTACTGCATTTAAAAAAAGCGCACTCTGTGCCTCCAAGCACCACCACTTTGGTGGGTCCGGGTCTGGGGATCTATTTCGGGCGCCATTTTGGTTTGGGGCACTTCATCCGGCGGCGGCCGCCATCTTTGAGCGGACTCGCGCGCGTAGGGTGACGGGAGAGCCTACTTAAGGCGGTTTGTTGCGTGGCGGTGTCCTTGACCACCTACCACTTTGCTAAGCTCGCGCTGCACTAGCGCTGTGTTTTTATAACTTCCCAGTTCTGTATTTGGGTTTGCATTTTTATTTGCACTTACCCTTGCTTTTAACTGGCTGCTTCTAGCTGCTTCTAGCGCGCGCCCTCTGGCCCCTTACTGCATTTTAAAAAAGCGGACTCTGTGCCTCCAAGCACCACCACTTTGGTGGGTCCGGGTCTGGGGATCTATTTCGGGCGCCATTTTGGTTTGGGGCACTTCATCCGGCGGCGGCCGCCATCTTTGAGCGGACTCGCGCGCGTAGGGTGACGGGAGAGCCTACTTAAAGTCGCTCCCTCACGCGCAGCGTGACACGCAGGCGGACGCCCTCGCTTAGCCTGAGTCGTGCCGGAGTCCTGCCCGTCTGCGCCCGTCAGCGTTCCGGAGGCGTCGGGGCGGCGGGGGACGCCGGTCCGGCGACACTCTGGCGGCGATGATTTGTTACTCCTCTGCGATGCTGCGGGATATGCGGGGCCACTCTAGCTCCTGCCGCTCCGTTTTTCCGGGGCGATTTAAGGGTAAACGACGTTGCCCGGGTTGTGGCTGGACGCCTTCCTGGACCCGTGCCAATGTCCCTCGTCCAGCAACAGCTGGCGTACAGCATCTCTGCTTGTTGCTGAATAATCCCCTATGTCTGCTACTGACCGAAACCTGGTTGGGAGAGGCTTCCAACCCGGATGTCTTCTCAGCCATTCCTCCGGCGTATAATATCTTCCGGCAGGATAGAGGGAAGGGAAGAGGTGGGGGAGTGGCGGTAGTGGTGAAAAAGAGCGTTTCCTGCTCAGTGCTTCCCCTGAATCCCATTGGGAGCACTGAGTTGCTCGCCTTCACGCTCAGACTGTCCCCGAGCCAGGCTCTGAAGGTGCTGCTGGTTTATAGACCACCAGGCCCTGTGGGTTCCTTCCTGGAAGATCTGCAGACAGCTGTCTCTGAGTTGGTGCTGACCTCACAGCATTGCGTCGTGGCTGGTGATTTCAACTTCCACCTTGACGTAGCGGATGACCCAGATGCGGCCAAATTGTTGGATATTAAATCTCCGCTGGGTCTTATACCGTTTGTGTCAGGGCCAACACATGAGAAGGGGCATACCCTGGATCAGGTGTTTTCGTCTGTCCCTCTTATGGAGGTTGACACCCTGCCGGTGCTCTGGACTGATCACAGGTTGATCAGATTTTCGGTGCTGGAGAGTGCGCGGCTGGATAACAGCACATCTGTCTTGGCTAGACCAGCCTCGAGAGCGTTGTACAGAGTGACACCTGATATGCTGGAACAGGCGCTTCTGGATCACCCTTGCCATCTTTCGGGCGATCTGGAAAGCGACACGGAGGCTTTACAGCTATGGCTCATTGATAGGCTGGATGATCTGGCCCCCAAGGGAGCCCCCCGGTCCACGGCGGCACGGCAATCTGCACCGTGGTTTACAGAGGCGCTTCGTGTGGCTCGCAGCCAATGCAAGGTGGCCGAGAGGGCCTGGCGCCTTCTGTATGATGGGGAGGCTAAACTCGCCTATAAGGCGGTGGTGAAGGCCTACCATCGGGACATCCTGGGAGCTAAGAGGGACTATTTGGCTAGGAGAATCGAGGCTTCTGCGAACTCCTGTAAGGAGATCTTCACTATTGTGAAGGAGTTCACGACCCCTAGCTCCCAATCGCCCCCTTTAGTCTCTTCGGATGCGTGGGCATGTGATCTTGCCGGTTTCTTTACTAATAAGATCAAGGCGATTCAGGCCACCTTTGTGGAAGGACCAGAGGATGGAAGCGGCGTCACCGGGGCGGGCTGCGGACTTCCGCATACACCTGCGGCGGTGCTGTCTGATTTCCCTGCTGTATCCAGCGATGTGTCCAGGCAGCTGTTGGCCAATCTGAAATCTGGCTCGCCACTTGACCCCTGCCCCGCCAAATTCTTGGCTGGGATGGCGGCGGTGGTGAACCCGCTGGTCAATCCCATCCAATGCCTCCTTGAAGGAGGGGAGGGTCCCTAGCTCTTGGAAAAGAGCGATGGTGATCCCCCTCCTAAAGAAACCGGGTCTCGACGCCGAGGTTCTGGCCAATTATAGGCCAATTTCACTTCTTCCGGCCCTCGTGAAGATCACGGAAAAACACGTCCACGGTGTCCTGTCGAGCTTTCTGGAAGCTAACAATCTGCTTCACCCATCTCAATCCGGTTTCCGTCCTAATTTTAGTACGGAAACGGCCTTGCTAGAAGTTACTGAGATCATCAGGGAGACTCTGGATGTCGGCGGGAGGGCCATGGTGGTCATGTTAGACCTATCGGCGGCCTTCGACACCGTCCCCCATAGGGCGCTCCTAGCGAGGCTTTATGACATCGGCCTTAGGGGGACGGCGCTCAGGTGGTTTACATCTTTCCTTGAAGGCCGCCGCCAGACGGTCTGGGTTTCCCAGAGCTCTGCCGAGATGCCACCACTGGGAGTTGGGGTTCCACAGGGCTCTGTGTTGAGCCCCACGTTGTTTAACATCTTTATGTACCCTTTGGGGGCCATGGTGGAAGCATATGGGGCCCAGACCGTCTCCTACGCCGACGACACGCAACTCCTCTTCACATGCGAGAAAGACCAGGAGTTTGATGGAGGGAGAATTCGGGACTGTCTTGCTCTGGTCTTTGACTGGTTCCAACGGAACAGTCTAAGGGCCAACTCAAGCAAGTCCGAGGTTCTATTCTTCGGTTGCGTAGCCGATCCGGAGTGGCAGTATTGGTGGCCGTCTGACATGAGCCCTCCTGCACAGTCTTCCTTGGTAGCAAAAAAATCTGGGTGTCAAGCTAGACAACCAGTTGTCGCTGAGAACTCACATTCTGGGTCTGGCTGGCACCTGCTATGGAATTTTGAAAATGCTCCGCAAATTCCTGCCACTGTTGTCTGAGGAGCACAGGCGGATTACTGTGCAGGCTCTCGTTGGCTCAAGGCTAGACTACACCAATGCCCTTTTTCTTGGCCTCCCTGATTACCTAGTCCAGCGCCTACAGGTGGTACAGAATTCGGCCGCCCGGGCTATTTTTGGCCTGCGTAGACGAGCCAGAGCCTCCGGGCTGTTAGAGGCGTTACACTGGCTGCCCATCTGGAAGCGGATCCATTTCAAATCCCTGACCCTGATGCACAAAGCCCTGTATGGATCTGGGGCCGGATACCTGCGGCGGAGACTCGCCTTCTATCGACCAGTCCGCTCATTGCGTTCAGAATCCCTTTGTAAAGCGGTGGTCCCGCGGGTGAGGAAGGCTCGCGCGGGAGGGCGCTCTTTCAGCTGCAAAGCTCCTCAGCTGTGAAATTCGCTCCCTCTCACGCTTCGCAGCACTGCCAATTTGTTCCAGTTCAGGAAGAGCCTGAAGACCTGGCTTTTTAATCTTTAGGCTGTTTCCACCGTTTTCTGGTTGGATTTTTTCTTATTTTTGCTGTGTTGTGTTATTTTTAACCTGAGTTGCAGGTGGAAAGCGCCGGGACACTCTTTTCGAGTAGCCGTGCGCTATACAAAAGCGTTATAACATAACATAACATAACATAACAATTTTATTAACCTTTCTCAGGTCCTGTACAATTCTAAATGTTCCATTTGGCTTTTTCAATCCCATAATTGGTGAATTACAAGGACTGCTCTCGATTTCTCTTAGAATTCCCTGCACAATCATTTTGTCAATCACTGGAGTAATCCCTTCAATTATTTCCGCAGTCATTTTATACTGGGGTATATTCGGATAATTTGCACCTTCTTTTATGGACACTTTCACAGGATCAACTCCTTTCATCAAACCTATATCTTTTCCAGTGAAATCCCATACACTTTCTTTCACTGCCTCTTTCAGTTCAACAGGAATTTTCTCTTTATCAAAAACAGGAAACAGTTTGTCTTGTTCTGCCTCAATCATGAGCATTGTCAATTTATACAAACTATCTTTGTCTGGAGTCTGCAATTCTATGCCATCTGGTGAACAGCATATGGCACAGTTCATTTTACACAATATATCCCTGCCTAACAAATTAACAGGACTGCTGTCACACACTACAAACCGATGCATATCTTTATACGTCCCAATCTCTATTTCAACTGGTTTTGTCAAAGGAGTATTTATTTGTCTGTTAGCTACACCTAAAACCTAGATTGTCTCACCCGAGAGAGGAAGATTTTGAATTTCCACTGACCTAACAGTAGAACGGGTAGCACCAGTGTCCACTAGGAAAGTTATTTCCACATCATTCACCTTTCCGCTCACAAATGGACCTGACTGATCTACCTCAAGAGTGCCCCCAAGCACACACACTTCTTCCTCCCTCAGGCACCGTCAGAAACTTTCATCCGGCTCACTGCCATTCTCTTCTTGCAATCAATATTGAGGACACGCTTTTACTCTTTGCGGTCTTTTTACCTGCTCACCACTGCTGAATCCTGTCTCTGCACTTATCTCTGCTGATTCCCACTGTATGGCAGTGGCGGTTGCGGCACCTGCCTTTGCTGATTTGCTATCTGCTGTTGCTGCGGTTGCTGCTGATTTACCTCAAACTGCACCTGCGGATTCAATGATGTATGTTCCCCATTAACTCTAGGCGGACATTTACACTCTCGTTTCCAATGCCCTATCTGGCCGCAGTTGAAACATGGCATTTTCTTTTTCAATTCATCAATATTCCCTACCAATTTATGTTTACCTTTATACCCACCTTGATCCCCTGTATTCTTATTCTCCATCTGTGCTACTTGTTGTTCTGCTACTTTTACTTGTGCCCACATGGCTTTCTCTTTCAGCTTCTTTTGTTTTGCATCAATCTCCTCACTACAGTATTTTGTTTGTCTCAGTACCTTATCTACTGAACTCGACTGCCAATCCATCATGCTATGCCTAATCATATCTGAAATTTCTGGTCTTAATCCATATACAAACCTGTATACAAAGTGACTCATCTCTTTCTCATTTAATTCCTCATAACCGCTATACTGTTTAAAGACTAACAACAACCTTTCATAAAATGAATGCACAGTTTCTTTCGGCTCCTGTGTTGTTCTGTCTATCTTTATCCAATCAATTTCTTTTGGAGGTATTTTGTTTTTCAACCATACTATCACTTGCTCGTATTTCCTCATCACGTCTGGTGAGGGAGCTCCCGTTTTCTCATCTCTGGGATACTCCTCCCTTGGCCAATCCACAGATATTTTATATTCTGTCCATAAATCTGTTGGTACCACTATGTCAAATAATCCATCTAAATCAATCCACAGTGCTTTTGACACCTTTACAAATATGTCAACTTGTCGATACCATTCTACTGGTTTCTCTCTCAATCTGGGGAAATCATTTGTAAATGACAATATATCTTGTCTACTCCAGGGCACATGTACATATCCTCCTCCAGGAATCTCTCTCATAGGGAATTCAGTTGTCACTTTTCCCTTTTCTCTAATGGGGAAAGCTAAAGTAGATTTATCACTATTTTTTTCTTTCTTCTTTGCCCACTTGACTCTCCATTTACCTACATTACCCCATTTGCGCAATAACACAATCAAATCTTTTATCTGAGCTTGTCTTCCTGCAGTGTTCATATTTTCAATGTCTCTTTCTGCAAAATCTGCTCGATAAGATTTCTGCAATGACTTTATTTTGGAAAAGTCTATTCCACATTCACTTGCCACTTCTTCTAATTGATCGTACATTGTCTTTGCTCTCCATGTTATACTTTTACATAAAAACATGAGCTCATCATCCTGATAAGTTTTTAATCTGTCTGTCCCAATTGTTCCAAATATTAATTCTTCCATGTCTACTTTTAATTTAGACACATCTAACACTTTTAATTCCTGCTCTTTTAATTTAAATGTTTTTATCCATTCACTTAACTCCTTTTCTGATGGACCCATGGGTGTCTGCGTTAAATCTATTTTATCTGCACTTTTCTCTGGAGTAGCAGTCAGATTCTGCTCCTGTTGGGTATCCGCATGACAAATTTTGATTAAAAGTTAACTCTGGTGGATTTACACTTATATTCTGCCTTATTTCTGATAAATCAGGACAAGTGCTCTCTTTTGCTCTCTGTAAACTTTGTTGTAATGGAATGGTTAGTCTTGGCTCTTTTAAGTTCTGATCTTCAAATATCGGTATCACAGGTCCTATGGTTACTGGTGCTGTTACAGCTTCCATATTTTTAGTAAGATTTTGAATCAATTCATGTGCAGAACGCTCATAATCAGACATGTTTGGCTGATCATTACTTCATCTTTCCGCACTTAGCACAATTCTGTGTGAATCATTACTTTGTACAGGAGTTCCTGTAATCCTAGCTTCTCCTATTGGTGTACTTGGGACATATCTTGTTTCTACTCTTTCAGGAAAATCTCTAAAATTTGATGGTAGTCTTGCCGTTTTATTAACTCTTTCTTCTGCCATCGGGGCGTTTGGGGTAGTCCATAAAGAACTTGGCTGATATGGGGGTGGTCTCCTATTTAATATTTCTTCTAAAACAGCATCCTCTGATTTGCTTTCACCATAGCTTTGATTTCCCAATTCTGTATTCTTTTTCTTTTTTGTACTTTTTCGTCCCTCATATTCTTCAACCAATCTGACGGGATACATGCCTTCGCACATACTTCCATCCCTCCATCTTCGCATTCGAGTCTCATGTGTTTCTCTCCACAAATCTCTACCTCTACCTCTTGGTCTAAGATACTTGCTCAACCTCTCACTTTCCATTTCATGCATCACATCTTCCCATTCCACCAATGCTTCAAACTGAGTCGGTCTAGGTCACGGTTCAAGTTTCATCATTTTGTCTCTCAAATTCCTCAGAATAGCCAAATCAAATGATCCTCCTTCCGGAAAAGCTAACACAACATCATCTTTGGTATAATGTACCCAATTTTCCAACCAAACACACGTATGGTAACCATATTTCGTCAACATATAGGAAGCAGGCATTTTCGGTGAAGGAAGTACCTTTCCCTCTCTCGTAACTACCTCTTTATCTCTTACGAACATGTTTTTCAGCTTTTTAAACCATAAAGATTTCTTCCTGTCATCATCATAATAGTAGTATGACATTTTCGGTAAACTTTCCTGCTTTCAAAAGATCGCGTACTATTCTGTTGTTGATTCCGTAACACCAACCTATCACAGCGCGGTTCGCACTAATGCACCAGTTAGAACACGATACGTCACTATAGTGCTTAACCAATAGCCTTTGCTGCTTTCTGTGATGAACCAATCAACTCCTACTCTGTCTTGGTCACGTGGACCAATCCCAGCGCGACACTTTTGACGTCACCAGTGCTCTGGCTTCTGCAGCGCCAACTGACCCCTCCTTTACAGGGTTTTTTCAAGAAGCCATATTTACAAGATATTTTACAAAATCAGTTAGTAACGTACACAAAACAATTCCACTAATCTGTTTCGCTTATAAAGTGATAGAATTTTCAATCGCACAAGTATTCTGTAAGCGGAGTAGACGACGCTTATCTCCTCAGAATTTTTAGACTTGCCGATAAAGCAACACTACTGGCTTTACCCTTCTATCAGGCAATAACGATCACGCTTCTCTAGGAAAGCACATACAGAGATCTTTTTCACCTCCTTAGAGACAGTCCCAGAGTTTCACTTGAACGCGTATTGCAATATCATTTACACACGTTCATACGGAAAACCCTATTCATATATACATGAACTCTGTGTTACCAGTAGGCAGCGCGTCCACTAACCCACCACAGAATTCCTCTATTGTTAGCAAAAGGGAGACGCCACTCCCTTTACCCTTCAATAAAGCTCGGGTTAAGACCTATTACTCTCCCAGCAGTAAGTTTTAATCGGGAAGCACGGAATGATCCCTATACTTGAAGGCTGAAATTCCATAGACTGTCCTCACTATACATTTATCCTTTTACACCTAAGGTCCCTAAACAGTGATATGCGACGATACCACTGCAGTATTCGGCGATACTGCTTTTTTGAAACAGACTAATTCACTGTGCTACTACCTTGCCACACTTCCTCCACCTGGAGACGGAGGCACTGGCTTCACCCTACTCTATGAAGCCTTTCCAGAACTACATGTAACGTAATACAAACTCAACAGATGTTAGTCATAATTCTGTACATCAAACTCTATATATGTCCTTACCATAACCCTAGCTAATTTCCTTAGTAACCACTACTCTGCAACCAAGTATATCACTGCTACAGCGCGGCTCCAGAAATTATTTCTAATTAATACTCACCATTTCCCTGAAACCTTAAAACTCACAAACCATGCATCAGTGGGGCCCATAACACTGCGCATTTACCCTGTTCACTTACACTTGGCTTCAAGGCTCTGGTGAATCGCAATGGAGAAATGCTGTAACATTTGGTGGAGCGTCTAAACCTATTTAACTATTCATTATTTACACCTGCATTTTACCATGGGTTTATTCAGACTTGAATTATTCAGACACACCACTATAGTGGCAATGAATCTACTAGAATGAAAATTAGGCGTAGGAAGAATCAAAGACCAGCTTTTTACTTCTTCATTTATCTAATTTTTATTCAAAGCAAAACGTTATCATGTCTGACATTTATGTATTAGTAAATCTTTATTCAGTAAAATCTTAACATTTATTTCAAAATGATCATTTTATTTAGAGCTCAAGAAAAATCGCTTTATTTTAGAAAACAGTTAGAGATTAGCAAAGAACAGATAGTTCCAAAGTCATTCTCTCCTAACCTCCCTAACTAGCACCCTCATCTTATCCTTCAATCCTGCAAAGCAAACAAGTAAAAAGTCATTAGATTCTTACATCCAGGAATCGGTCAGCAATCGGGCAGTATTTCCAGTAGAAATCGAAAAAGCGACCCCTTCTAGCTAAAACCAGGGGAGTTTATACCCTATTTCCCTAACTTAATCTATCTAAATTGTAACTACCAACACTTATTTGGTCTCCTATTGGACAAAATCGGGGTGGGTGAACATCTCTTCACCATTTCAGCATCATTTTCACAACGTGTCAGCGAAAAGAGAAAGGGTCTTTGCTTGAATCAGTCCGTGGCCTAGGCGCTTCCTTGCATTTGAAACATGCATAAAATCTCCCAGGCTCTAAGCCTTACATCGTCCATGCTTGGCACCCATCCTAGGTTCCGGGCCATGGTAGCCTTGAACCTCCTCGAGCACAGGCAGTTGACTCTGACTTGCAGATTTTGGCCCGCCTGCGCAGTTCAGCTCTTGCTCACAGTTTAGCCGAGCAGCCATCTTTTGCATAGGCCTCAGAGGCCACTTTTGGAACTATCGTAAAACAAACACAGATTTACGTTAATTATTGAATTTAAAACCCATTCTGTTTACCTCCCACCTTACTAATGTTTCCCAATTAGTTGTTACCTAGCAGGTAAGCCACATAAATGCATTTTATACATACATTTTTGACTTCTCCACCACACAGAAACGCGTAAAATAAGCACATAAAATTGCTTTTGTTTACAATTAAGCTGCACATTAGTCCACAACACGACAACAATACATATTAGCTGGGTTTATTGCAACATGCAAGTAAGTTAGTTTTTCCCATATGTAATAATAAAAATAATGTGTGCACTTTACTCTATGGTTGGTTAATTTCGCAAAACATGCAATCAGTAAATATTAACGTTATGGGACATTAACTTTGCGAGGGGTACACAAAATTTTGCGTTTGCCACCTCGCTCCATCAGTAGCATAGAGCCTCATTTGTAGTGATGAAGCAAAGACCAAAAAAGCAAAGGTAAAATGCATGGTAATTTCTTTCTTCTTGTGTCCTCATTTGTTCAGCAAGAAGGTAAAAGGATCTCGAACAGGAGAAACAACAGCACAATTTACCCACCTCTTCCCACGAGAGGAGAAGAGAAAAAACATGACATTCATCCAAATGGGCTAAAGAGCCTCAAGAAACAACCTTGTTTGATTGGGGAATTCTTAAAAGGCCCTGGAAGATATCCCCTTAAAAAGGTATTGCTTAGATGCATAATCATTGCACATTTTCTTTTCACAAGTCAAAATAAGCTCACATGTTGTTTTACTGAGACCTATACCATTGTTCTCATGCCACCCAAAACCTCATTCTCTTAGATGAGCAACGCTGCGGTCTAGAGTATTCACCCGCGGAGTAGATGTTAGCCAAGCCCATAGAACTGGAGGGTTAGGGAGCAGCCATTTCAAACAGATCTCCGTTCATGCCAACAATATTAGTACAAAAAGTAACAATATTTGCTTCTTATGCAAGTGTAACTGGGACCCCAGAAATCACCAGTGTCAGGCTTACCTTAACTTCCAGTCCCATTACCTCAGTGAGCACCTTACCCACTTCTTGCCAAAAGTCCTGAATCAGTGGGCACAGCCAAAACATGTGAACATCATCTGCCCTTTCCACACTGCACTTAAGGCACTTCTTCACCTATCGACCTCCCAGAATCGACAGACTTTTCGGTGTTCAGTATGCCCTTTGCACTGTAAACAGATGATTTTTCCTAAGGGAGGCGGATTTGGTAGACACTCAAAGAGTAGACATTGATACTTGTCATAAAGTTGTCACGTTCAGCGTCGGCAGGTTCCTCTTCCAGGTCTCTATTAGCAGGGTGAAAACTTCCTCCCCAGCTTGTACTAGTATCCAATACCACTAAGAGACACTTCTTCTTTGGTGTGATCTTCCTTGTAACTTTTCCTGTGATTCACTATTTCCTTTCCCATCTTTACCTAGACCCCATGCCTACCTTGCCAGTTGGTAGTTCTTAAATGTGGACAGATTACCCTCTGTGATTTCCAACATGGACTCCCAAGAGACCAAAGAATTAACCTTTATGATTTGACCCCACTTATTTACGCCCCCTTCAATCAAATGACTTGCCAACTTGTCTTGAAGGCATTAATGAGTTCCCAGAGAGTTCCATATTCATGCAGATTCACTATAGTATGATATTTCTAATGTCGGTCTAACTTGATACTATAGCTTGTAGGCTGCCTCCAATATCTTCAACCTAACCTTTTTGAAATACTTTGGATGTCCAAATTTAAAAAGGAGATATTCAGCCTCCATGGGAAATTTTCCATCATACCTTTAAAGAGCAGGGCATAGGAAGAATTGTCCAAAAGTATGTTATGTTATTTAACTGGAAAGCCTGACAGTATTGATATAGATCTGGACCTGTAATACCCCCATGTTCTTTTTTCCAACGTAGTTTCTTTCACACGATTCTCACCCCTTTAGATGACCATATGAAGCTACTTATATGTCCCTGTAGTTTCTAAAAGCACTCCTGCTTGAATTCTAAAGGTATTGCATTGAAAATAAATGTGAATTTCTGGAGTATTGGCATTATTAAGATATTTGACCTTCCTAATAATGACAGCGAGAGAAATCCCCATGTCTTTAGTAACCTCCTGGTTCCCGTCACTGTTTTATTAACATTTACCTGGGACATTTTACATAGGTTTTCCACCCCCTGGATTATCAACTGTCTTATTTCCTGCTTAACATGCAGAGTATTTCCACATTTGATTTGGCAATTGAAGAACACAGAGAGTTCCTTGGAGTGCAGTTTTTAAATATAGGAGGAAGACGGACAATGTGTTTTGTCATGGTCTGACGGGGAACAGAGACCCGGACGACAGAGATGGCAAGCACCATTAAAGGTAGCACTTGTGAGAGTACAAGCGTCAGGAACGCTGAAAGCACGCATACTCAGAGATCGGTTCTGATCCTGAATGAGTGACCCGGTGACAATGAAGTGGAAAATAGATATTGCATTACCCTGGTCATGAGGAGGCCTGAAGAAATTGACGGCTGAAACGCGTCCGAATCGACAGCTCCATGATAGAAGAGCCCCATTAAAAACAAGCGTGTTGAACTAGTTGTAAGCACACCTGTGGAAAAGATAGTGAGGTTTTATACCTCATGTGCTAGTAGGACTACCTCTAAGTGTATCACTCAGATAGCTTGAGTGGGCACTAGTATTGTAAACTTCAAGTTAGGGTATTAGAGAAATTGTGCATTGTATATGTATATACATATTTGTATGTTATATGTACGTCCCTGTATATATTATTGGATGTTTGTTTGATTTATTTACCCTGGAAGCAACTAGTGGCCCTGAGACTAGTCCAGTAGCATGTGTGTTCAATCAAATCATGAGTAATTTGTGTTGAATGTTATAACAACGTTAGGGTTAATAATTGTGCCCTAGGTTGAAAATAAATTTGTGATTTATCCCTCTGTACTTTCCTGTTATTCATCTCATTGATGTTCTTTGCCCAGGTATAGGAGGGTCATTTGGGCATATCCCCGTTCTCACTGGGAACATTCAGAGTATTACAGCAGTGTTCCATTCCATGCTTTTTATATTTTGCTGATTAACCAGACAACCAGAAACCATCCAAAGACCTCCAGGGTACTCTGGATCAATGGGAGGGACCTAGCTAGATCTCTATTCACCATCAAATCATCAGCATACAAGGCCACTTTTTTCTCCAACCCATTGCACTAGAAGGGGATGATACTTTGACTAGCCACCATTGTATTTGCCAGGGGCTCAATATATAGATTAAAAAGCACAGGTGACAGTGGGCGTCCCTGACGGATCCCTCTTTCAATATTTATCTGATTGGTAAGATTACCGTTCACCAAAAACTTGGCAGTTGGGATTTCATTAAAAGACCTGATTTCTCTTAAAATAACCTAGCCCAAGTCATGCTGCTTAATCACGCAATGTAAAAAGAGCCAGCTCACCCTATCAAAAGCTTTGGCGGCATCGAAGGTGAGTACTGTCAAAGCAATCAAAGCAGTTTTCTCTTTAGCAGTCATGTCTAGTGCATCAATCAGGTCGTGTGTCAATTCATAAAGATGACACACAACCCGAGCACAGCGTGGGATACGGCAATTCACATCAAATCAAGTTTGAAGCAGATTAATCTGATTTCATAGGTTGAAGTTATTCTGTTTAAATGTAGTGTGTAATCCACATTGACTCGGTAGATAATAAACTTTCAGATGAAAATGGGACTGAAAAACAAAGCTGTACTCCAACTTGTTGGTCCTGATCCATTTCGGGCTACTGAGAGCCCTTCATCATGGGAATGTTAAACTCCAGTGTCGGCGGTGCGAGAAGTTCATGAGTCGCTTCTCGCCAAGCAGTTCATGAAGTTGCCTCCCCCTAACAAATCCCTTTTGATCCTTGTGGATTAATGTTCCTATCACCTTCTCCAATCGCCTAGTTAATACTTGTGTATAGATTTTATAGTTGCTGTTCAGCAAAGAAATCGCCATGTTTGACTCGTATATCTGAGGGTCTTTATTTGGCTTAAGAATTATACTAATAGTGGCCTCATCCCAGGAGCGAGGCAGAGCTTGTCTTTTAGAGAAAGCCGCATTCAGCAATTCTGGGGGACCAGCTCACCATTCAGGGCAATATATAGCTCGTTTGGTAAACCATCTAGGCCAGTTTGTTTTCCTCTCTTTATTGTCCTGATTGTAATGAGGGCTCTAGGTTTTATGGTATTTATTTATTTAACTTTTCCCTCTGTATTTATCCATATTTATTTTTGGGCCATTTTATCTGTTTTTAGCCATATTAATTTTGTGTTGCGTAAAAATTAAGTTGTAAATCCATACATTTCCATATTTATTTAACTGATCGACCCACACATACTTTGATGCCTGTCGTGTTTTCGCTATCTAAGCTACCAAATATTACATAACAGTGCATTCACTGGTAAATATTAGCATTATACCACAAATATATGTTGACATATGCCATTATTTAAAGAAATTTCATCCTGTTTTTTTCATTTTCCATGCTGTTCATCTGCTTAGCTGTTGGGCTATAATTCATGAAAGACAGCACAGAGGTTCACATAAAGAAGCACAATTTCCTATATTTATCTACCTTTAAAAATAAATGCAGACGGAAAACACGTTATTTTCTGTCTGTATTCATCTGTAAAAATCCTTAAAAACTGAAAACAGTGAGCCTTAATTGTAATTAACACCTCCCTAGTACTAATCTCTGAATATAATTTCTCCTTTAAACTGCTTGGAGGGTCCGAATGACCACTCCACTAGATCTTCTTTGTATAAATTTTGAAAGAAGTGTGTAAAACCTGTTCTATTCCCAAGTCTGCTGGCCATGTTTTACCTGCTTCTTCAATTTGAATGGTGTTAATAAGTTTCTAGTTTGTTCTACCTTTGTTTGCCAGACACCTCTCCATATTTATAGTGTGCCAATTTACTGGCTTCCCAATTACTGCAAATTATTGCCTCTAAGTAATTTGCAAGATCAGTTATGGCACTCTTTATCCTTTCCTCTACCACTACCTAGTCTTGAGAATTGTGTGTGTTGTCGGCTTCTCTAAGCAGCCTCTGTATTGCAGATTCAAAATCCCTTATCTTGTTTTTGTCTCCTTATTTGCAGCTTGACTAATTAGACCTTCCCCTAATGAAGGCTTTATATGTGTACCAAATAGTGTTCAGGGGGGGCTGAAGCTCTGTTTAACTGAAATCATTATTTTGTATCTTGCTTCTTGCTTCAGATGATCTATTATCTGTGTGTCTAAAAAAGTGTTTGGTTTACAGTCCATCTCGGGGAAGCATGTGTTTTATCTAGCAGAAGCTCTAAGCTAACTGCTGAAAGGTCAGACAGGTGTTCCCGTACATGTTTCACTTTTTTGTCTCTTTTTCTGAATTTAATATCCACTAGAAAAAAATAAATTCTAGAAATATGCCCATATTTTTTGTTATGGAATGTAAACCTTTGCCCTCTGTTTCCTCTCGGCCTCAAAATGTTGACTAGGCCCAAATCTTCCATTATTTGTTTCACTAATACTCTCATTCTGGGGGAGCTAACTGTATTTCTCATAGTAGATATCTCTAGAACAGGGTCTAATAATACATTACAATCCCAACCTCCAGAAGCTAATTATACAAGGCTTGAAGGGTTGCAGGGTCATCAATGTTTGGCCCATAATAAACCACACAGGCATACCATGAACTGTATATTTTCACCCTTATGTTGAACCATCTTCCCCTGGGATCTGCAATTGAATCACCCACCATGGCATTGATGGATTTCTTGAAGAGGATTGCAACCCACTTGACACAATATGTCTGGTTGGTGCATACATAATAGTCTACCCATTTTTGTTCCTTTATAATATCTTCCCATTCTTCTTTTAATACGTGAGTCTCTTAGAGGATTATGACTTCACTATCAGAGAGCCTCAAACACTCAAGAATAACTTTTATTTTTTTACTCTAAGGCCATTAACATTCCAAGTTAGAACCTTTAGGGACACCAAATTTGTCGGCTCTGGCATGTTATTCTAAGGAGTGGAAACTAACTTGCACCTAGACGAGTATATGAGCTCCATAAAAAGAAATCTTCGTATTATACCTTTACAAATGAAGCTTAAGATTTCTTTCTTTTTTTCTCCCAGATGCTCCCACACCCAGTGCTTAAAAATGATACAAAACTTTTGATGTGCTAATGACCGCAGCCTTTCCCACCCTGGGGAACCCTCTCTAGAACTATTGGGTACATCTTGGAAGATTGACGCCCATTTTCCTCGGTGACTACTGATTGATTTCCGATGTGTTTTGACCTGCTCCACTAAGATGCCTGCTTTCTTCTGGCCCCTTATACTATGCATTTTGTTGTTCCACATGATTTTTATGGTGGCAGTGAAACGCATCTGGGCAGTGGCTCCCAGTGATCTAAACTTCTGAATGCACTTTCCTAGCTCCCACTGTCTATCCTACTTATCTCTGGAAATGTCTGATCTACAACAGAAGGCCCATTCCCCTTTGGTGAAACTGGGAACTTTAAGGGCTTATATCAATTTTTTTTCTTTAAGCGAGTATGACTTAAAGTTGATCAAGATTTTCCTTGGGTTTTCCCAAGCTACCTCTTTTCTGAAAGGGTCTTGGTGAGCCCTCTCCCTTTCCTCCTCCAAAATGTAAGGGGTGATGCTTTATTAGGCCGATCATAAAGCCACTGAAGTTCTCTCGCTTCAAACCTTCCAGAACATTCAATACTCTAATATTGTTCAATCTCACTTTATTTTCTAGTGACTCAATTTTGTCACAAAGGTCCTTTTTCCCCATTTGTAAAGCCAGTATTGCTTCACGATTGGCCTCAACACCCCTATTAAGTTCCTCTAGTGAGGCTTCCATCAGACATTCTTTCCATTAAAGTCATTGTTGTTTGTTTTAGTTTCAAGGGCTTCACATGCCTCCTGGACCTTCTCCTGGTTTTTCTCTGATGTCACAAACATCCCTCTTATTACTTCTGTCTGATTTACAAGGAGCTTTGCTACACCTGGCTGGCATTCCCGTCCTCAGGTTGGTGGTCAAAATCTATAGCTGAGAACCCTGTGGGTGAGACTGGTCCTGTTCATATCGTTAGTCAACAGCTGGAATCTATTGCTGGTTTCAAGTACTGCCCTGTTCCCCCCAGTCTCCCCTACTGTCAGCGGTGCTACTGCTCTGTGTACCAAACCTTACTTAAACTGCCTGTTTGTTATAACTGAGAGGGAAATGGAGTCCTCTTCCTTTTTCGACTGCAGTGTAAAGAAGGAACATAACGAGGGGGTAATCTTGATGAGCTCTATTGTGTCAGCGCTTCCCCGCCACTCTCCTTTGAGTTGGCCTGTTCCCCAGGTCGATTTTTGTCCCAATTGAGAGGGGTTGAAAAGGAAACCTTAGAAGAAGGGTTCCTTTCCACCATTTGATCTTCCCGGACTCTCCCTATTTTATGGGAAGAGGAAACTAAAACAGGTTTCGCCCGTGGCAAGGTGGCTGAGGTATTATCTCCCAAAATGTGTTTGTTTCTTACGTCATATCTAATGTTTAGAGAATCAAAAGCGCCTTGCTCCAAGCCCCCTACCCCTGAAGGTATTTGCCTTTATCTGCTGTCTCTTTTCCGGTCACAGGAGACTTGGAAGGAATTCTTGTGAGTTTCTCTTTCCATGACCTGAAAGCCCTCTATAATGATTTTTTCCCCGTGTTCAGCTCTCTCCTCACATCTACGAATTTGCCCAGCGCTTCCTCAAGCGTTAATAAATGCAGGAATCAGCCTCTAGCCCCTGCCATTCTGAAACCCATTCCTGGACCCGGTGATCCCTCCCAGCCCAGAAGTTGTGTGACCCACCCGCGGTCCATTGGTCAGCCCCTAGCTCCCTGCATCATGAAATCCATTCCCCTTCCTAACGATCCCTCCCGGCCCAGAAGATGTCTGACCCTCCCGTCGTCCATTGATCTCCAGGAACTACACAACTCTTACCCTACCTGGTCCAACCCCAACATGACCTTGTCGAGACAAATATAATCCATCCATTCAAACCCTTACAGAGAACCTCCACGCACTTTCTGAGGCAGTAATATTGACAACCTCACTCAGGTGAAAGTCACGCAGAAGCCTTCCTCCCCAAATCCGTTACGTCTTAAATGTGCACTACTCAACTGCAGATCAGCAAGTAAACATGCCTCGAATATCTCATGCAGCCCCCCTCCAGTATAAAAATAAATTATTATTAAGTTGGCCATGCCTCTAGGGATGGGGTCCCCGGGGCTTGAATTGGCCACAGGAGGGGGGCCACGTTGCTCCCTTCCCGTCAAAAAAAAAAAAAAAGATTTGGGGTCAGGCCCTGGAGGATGGGGTCCCCAGGGCCAAAAAAAAAGAAAAAGAAGGGGGGGGCTACACAGCCCCCCTTCTTAAAAGGGGGCCAACTTTCCCACCAGGAGCCTCCATTATGGGCCAGGGGGCTCCCTTGCAGAGACGTGTAAAGAAGCCACCCTCTTTTTACACCTCTCTGCAATGGCGCCCCCTTGCGCATACTGGACATTGCTGGTGGGCTAGTTGGCCCCCAGGGACCCCAGTATGCGAGGGGAATTACTTCCCCCTCTGAAAAAGCACCAGGGGGCTGCGTTGCAGAGAGGTGTAAAAAGAGGCGTGGCCTCTTTACACCTCTCTGCAACGCAACCCCCTGGCACACACTGGAGGTTCCTGGTGGGCTAGTTGGCCCCCAGGGACCCCCAGTATGCAAGGGGAATTAGTTCCCCCTCTGAAAAAGCACCAGGGGGCTGCGTTGCAGAGAGGTGTAAAAAGGGGCATGGCCTCATTACACCTCTCTGCAACGCAGCCCCCTGATGCATACTGGAGGTTCCTGGTGGGCTAGGTGGCACCCCGGGGCCCCCAGTATGCAAGGGTAATTAGTTCCCCCACTGCAAACGCGCCAGGGGGCTGCATTGCAGAGAGGTGTAAAAAGGGGCATGGTCTCATTACACCTCTCTGCAACGCAGCCCCCTGGTGCATACTGGAGTTTCCTGGTGGACTAATTGGCCCCCAGGTACCTCTAGTATGCAAGGGGAATTAGTTCCCCCTCTGCAAACGCGCCAGGGGGCTGTGTTGCAGAGAGGTGTAATGAGGCCATGCCCCTTTTTACACCTCTCTGCAACGCAGCCCCCTGGCGCACACTGGAGGTTCCTGGTGGGCTAGTTGGCCCCCAGGGACCCCCAGTATGCAAGGGGAATTAGTTCCCCCTCTGAAAAAGTGCCAGGGGGCTGCGTTGCAGAGAGGTGTAATGAGGCCACGCCCCTTTTTACACCTCTCTGCAACACAGCCCCCTGGCGCATACTGGAGGTTTCTGGTGTGCTAGTTGGCCCCCAGGGACCCCTGGTATGCAAGGGGACTTAATCCCCCAACTTAGAACACGTTACTGGGCATGTTTGGACAGTGGTGAAGGTAGGGGACGGAGCTTGGGGTGACATGTGGTCAAACACGCCCTGTGGCGCGTTTAGCTTGGGGAATATATTCCTTTTCAATCCAGAGGTCCCCTAGGGGCCAACTAGTCCAACGGTACCTTTAGTAAATGCCACGGAGCTGTGTTGCATTGTGTTGTAAAAAAGGGGGCGTGCCCTCTGAACACCTTTCTGCAACGCAGCTCCCTGGCGCAAACTGGAGGTACATGATGGGCTAGTTGGCTCACAGATGACCTCAGGATTGAAAAGGAATATATTTCCCAACCTAAAACGCGCCACAGGGCGTGTTTGCACACGTCTCCGCAGGCCCCGCCCCCTTCCTTCACTATTGAGTGAAATATTCCTAAAAAATCAGCCGAAGTACGAATTCCGATTTACTCACCTATTATCACGAGAGACGTCAGTGCTGCATCTTTCAGCCCACTACTGATCCTGAAAAGTAATTGTAACCATACTTACAGTAACTTGAATTTCCTTCCATAGGTTAACATTGACTGGTTTCACTTGAACATTTTTCAGTGTGGAGTTTTGGAACTTCCTCAAAAATCAGCCGAACTACGAATTCCGATTTACTCACCTGTTATAGGAGAAACCTAATTTCTGCATCTTTCAACCCACTATTGATCCTGAAAAGTAATTCTAATCGTAGTTACAGTAACTTAAATTTCCTTTCATAGGCTAACATTGAAATGTTTTACTTGAAAATTCTTCTAAGTGTGGAGTTTTTGAACTTTAAAAAATTCCTCAAAAATCAGCCGAACTACAAATTCCGATTTACTCACCTGTTATCAGGAGAGACCTCAGTGCTGCATCTTTCAGCCCACTACTGATCCTGAAAACTAATTGTAAACATACTTACAGTAACTTGAATTTCCTTCCATAGGCTAACATTGACTGGTTTCAATTGAATTTTTTTCTAAGTGTGGAGTTTTGGAACTTAAAATTCCTTAAAAATCAGCCGAACTACAAATTCCGATTTACTCACCTGTTATCAGGAGAGACCTCAGTGCTGCATCTTTCAGCCCACTATTGATCCTGAAAAGTAATTCTAATCGTAGTTACAGCAACTTGAATTTCCTTCCATAGGATATCATTGCCAGCTATATAAAATATATATAAATTAAAAAAATATAAAAAAATATAAATATATTACAATTTCAATTTTTTTAAAACATTTATTTTTCAATTTATATACAAAATATGTAATGTAATTTAAAAAATAAAATATCTAAACATAAATAATTTAAAATAATGTAGTAAATCAGTATAAAAAAAATATAACAAATAATACATTTAAAAATTAGCATTTAAAAAACCTTTGAAATTCACTGAAAAAACCATAGGTTTCACAGACGTTATAGTTAAAAATTAGCATTTAAAAAACCTTTGAAATTCACTGAAAAAACCATAGGTTTCACACACGTTATAGTTAAAAATTAGCATTTAAAAAACCTTAGAAATTCACTGAAAAAACCATAGGTTTCACACATGTTATAGTTACCTGGACATTTCACTCATACAAAACCAATGAAATTCCCCCGTTATAGTTAACTATAACTCGCGAGCCCGCAATGCACTGCTGTTGACGTCACATATTACATCACTAATGACATGGTCAGTGACATCACTCATGACATCACTGATGACATCTCAAATGACATCACTGATGACATGACTGATGACATCATCCTTGTGTCAGACCTCATCTCACCGTAATATAACCTTTGATACACACATTCAAAAATAGAAACTAAAATTTTTTTAAAAAAGGAGATACCAATACCAGTTACAACAACCTATTCAGTAATTCCAACATCTACATACACATCCACTCATTCACCAACAATTGTATACAGTCACTCATACATGTATTCACTCATCATATGTACTCATACACCTATACATCCTGTTACACACCTACACTCATACATAGAGTTACTCACACATGTACTCACACATGCAAATAAACTATCAAACATCCATTTACTTGCATATACAGCTATACACACACCACTACTCTTACTTCTACAGAAACATACACATACTTACTCTCTTAAACAATCACTTATAGAAACACATACTTATTTATACAGGAACTCTTCCAATCTCTCACTCTCACATATACTCACATATGTACATCAATACTCACATATACTAGCTTAAAACACATGTAGTTACTCATTAAGGCTCTATTGAGACAGTCGTTCTTTCACTAACACACCCATACAGACACTCATCCACCCTCAGTCCTGCACACATGCTGTCTTCAAAACACATACAATCAGTGAGTCACCCATTCATGCATCTATGCGGTAAGTAATACCCCCCACCAAACCATACAGACACTCATACTGGTACTCTAAAAACCAACTTATAACCCATATCGACACTCATGTAGCTAGTCACCAACCCATGCAGCCAATTATACACAAAGTGAGACACTGATACAGATATTTACATATTTAAACATTACTCGCTAATACATGTATTCACTAAGATACACTGTCAGTTATACAATCATTTTTACAAATAAAAAACATCCATTTAGACACTTATTTACACATTTATTCTTCCATCGACCTTTAGATATACATATATAAAACATATTTATTTTTCAGAAAGACACACATTCACTGGAGGATGTCATCAGTCATGTCATCAGTGATGTCATTTGAGATGTCATCAGTGATGTCATGAGTGATGTCACTGACCATGTCATGAATGATGTAATATGTGACGTCATCAGCAGTGCATTGCGGACGCGCGAGTTATAGTTAACTATAACGGGGGAATTTCATTGGTTTTGTATGAGTGAAATGTCCAGGTAACTATAACACGTGTGAAACCTATGTTTTTTTCAGTGAATTTCTAAGGTTTTTTAAATGCTAATTGTTAACAATAACGTGTGTGAAAAGTATGTTTTTTTCAGTGAATATATATATATATATATATATATACAGCCAAGGTCTGACTAATAACACACCGATTGCGCATTCATGCGGAATATTCATACACATGTTTAATATCGTAATCAGGAAGCATTAACCTATACCGTGTTATTATCACATATCAAGGTCTGCCTAGACAAGGTCCTTGTCTCATTATTTTGGGAGGTTTACTGTGCACCATGATTCACTGTTTACACTGGGAAGCCGGTTTTCGAAAACGCAATTTTCCATGATGATGCTGTTATCAAATCTGTGTTAGTAACTTTGTGTTCTTTGTTCCTATACACTGTGCGACCGAATATGGCTAATGTTGCAACATCTTTGTACTTTTCATTTAATTTTACTATTTATTCCATTATTATTTAAACATATGATGAAAATATGTTTCAAATATAATAATTATTATTATGTCTGACTTGGAGATAACAAATAGAACACAGATTCCATGAACAGACATGACTCGGTACATACAATGTCACCTAACTCTTCTATGTTTCTATGTCAGCCAGTAACCAAGGTAACACAACACTCTCTCACCGTGTGACCAATCACTTACCTCTCTGTATATAATTCACCTTCACTGTGTTTGTAACTGTTGTGAGCAAGGCGGTAGAGCCGCCGAAACGCGTCAAACCATCCAGGAGAAATAAAGCAAACTTTTCCTTGAAACGATCCCATGGTGTCAGCGCCTGTTTGCATTTCGAACCAGTGTAGTGTAGTTCCTATATTCCCAATAGGCTCTGCGCATTGGAATAATATCTTCAGTAGTGTAGACGTAGGACTGAGGTTAACTAGGTCTCTACTGACGATATTAGACTTACGTTTTGTGTGCCAGCTAGCTCAGAGTTCACTAGAAACTTTCTCGAATAGGCGAGGAGGAGTTTAACCTCCCTGGATAGACAAGAAGGATTTAGTTTCTGACAACCATAGAACATGACAACTTTGCTCTCCCTGATCAAGAGTATATCTCTAGAGTCGTGTGAAAACAAAAGACAGCTATTTTACTCAGTCAATACGTGCATACTTAGTTTCACCAGATTTGTAGAGAAAAGAAGAGACGGGCGTGTTCAATAAAAGGTGTTATTTATTGATCAGTCTCTGTTCTCATACAAGAGAAATGAATCGCTACAATTGCAATACTTAGGGTTAAGTAGAATGCATATAGTAAACGCAGGAGTATAAAATAATACTGTAAAAGCATTGATATGGTTTCTTAGCCATATGATACTTTAAAATGGATAAAAGATATACATACATATATACATTGACTAATCGTATCCAACTGGTGCTTCTAACTACGCCTACCCCGGTGTACCTGACCTAAGCCTAATACATGGGAGGGAGTAAGTAAGTAGCAGCTTAAGTTAAGTTTGTTTTGCCAAGAATCTGACTCAAGAATTCTCTATAAGGGTTTAGTCAGTTCAGTACCTGGGATTTAGAAGGCTGGAGGTCTGGTATCTCTTTCTCAGGACTCGGTATCCCAGTCACCCGCGAAGGTGGGCTGGAAACGCTGGAGGCTGGATTTCTCGGCAAGAGAAAAGACAGCGTCTTCCTCAGCGCGTCAAAAGGGGAGGAGCAGCGTCCGTGGGCTCTCGCATCAGCTGTGCTCTCCGGCAAGTAGTCACTGCTCCAGGTTCATCACCACCGTGTCTCTGCTTAGGACAGCGTTGGTATATTTATACCTGAGAGGTGCTGGGTTTGACGTAAGGATGGACATAAGACGTCAATAAAGATGTCACTAAGAACTGAGCATTCTTGCAGTGCTTTACAGGAGTTCTTGGACTAAATCAAAACATGGCAGGCGGGGATTTCCCAGGTTGCTCGAGGCTTGGATTTGTTTAAGAACTCGGTGTGCTTTCTAGGGGGCTAGAGGAATAGTGCTTGCTTAATGTGACAGCATGCGCTATGACTAATTTATGAAACGGGTTTCTGTGCCGTTGTATGGATATTAGTGATTTATAACTGGGCAAGGGTCAGAAATAGGAGTATCGATACAGGTCCCCAGATAAACACACTACACCCACTCCACGAATTCATGTCCATATTTACTAACCTAAGCAATAGTAAACATAACTAATAGTGTATGTGTATACCGAACCACCCCAAATACATTTTTGTTTGCATTTGAAAATTGGCATATTCGAAATACACGAAAATGAGTATAGGTACTGTATGCATTCAAGCAGTGTAATCATTCAAAAAAGGATGCACATTTTATATCAGCATGAATGATTTGCGAAAATAACACATGAAATGGCTCTTAATACAGAAGAAAAAGTGCGAGACCACTTCATCACATATAAATACAATTATTTGTAAATATGCTAGAGGCTGAGGTAAAGTATTGTCCCTAGAGTTCCTAAAAATAGAAGCTCTGTTCTCTAAGAATAGTTCTACTTTAAGCAGAGGACGAGTGCCAAAAAAAAAAAAGGTAGATATTTTGGAATTTGAAAAAAGTTTTCGTTTTCAGGGGAAGAAGAAAATAAATAGTTCCAAATAGTCTCAGTAGCTTTGTTTTACAAAGTTGAAGGCCGAATTCAGAGTTCAGGGAACGCTGTGTGCTCGTTTGCTTAAAGTTATTCTTTTGGTTCGGGGGGAAAACATCATTTCAGACAGACTTTCAAAAAAACAGTTTACCGCCTCAGGTGAAAGTTCGACCAAGTTGGAGAATGTCGCTACCATGCAGTCGTGCGCATGTTCGCTTTCAGTGATGTTTCGATCAGTATTGCTTACTGAAGGTCGTACCTATTTGATGCTGCTCTCATCTTGTACTTCACTACCCTTCAATCGTAGTGGTGAAGTCTCCACGAATACCGTCATCAGGATAGGTAGCCGCTGGGGACAGCACGATGCATGAGCCTTTACTGGACCCAACAAAGTATCTGTATCCAATGGTACTTCTGATTGTAGTGTGAGACAGGTGTCCAACACGCATTCTTCACCGCATAGCATGCACCTCAATACAGGTAAGACACAATTCTGCCATATGGGTCTGAACGAAAGAAACCAGGTCATATTCAGATCTCTTAGCCGGGCTAATCCAAAGACTTTAGTTATGCGGTCCCGATAGCGTATAGCTAGGATCGTTTCTTCCATTGTAGCTGGAGTCTTGTCTGTGACATGGCTTGCCATAATGAAGCAGGAGTAGCAAAAATAAGATGCCTGTTACGAGTCCCAACAGGAGTGGAAGTCCGCCAAAGACTGAATGGACAAAATTGGGAAATATACCCAGGACTGCTTTGAATGGGGTTAACAGTCCCGAAAAAACGGTCTTAAATACACTCTCGATACCATTCGTATCCGAAATGTTTAATATTTCGTTTAGCATTTCTGCGAAGTGTAGGGGCCAATTTGTCGATAACAATGCATGTATCTCTTCCGTTGTCCTTGCAACTTGGAGATCATACGTTTCTTTTGATGACGTCAAATGAACTGGTGTCTGTAGGAGCACAGTCTTCATTCTGCTTAAAGTATCAATTCGAATAGAAGAGATTTTCAAACTGGGCCAAATTTTTCCCTCCCTGTCTGGAGTGTCGTTTGGAAACAATACTCGCTCACAGCAAGTGACCATGGAACTCACGCTTATCAGATAAGGTTTTCCTGGCAGCAAGCCACAACATCTGTGATCCACAATTAGAATGTAGCTCCCGTTAGAAAGCCGTCTAAAGAATGGCTCTATTCGCGTTGCAGGTGTGCCGAGCTGGTGACATGAAAGGTTATTTGAAGTCCCCTCACAGGCCCCATGCAAATTTATTCCCTGACACAGAAGTATACCACTTAGTGATTTTACACAATTGTTACCACTAAGAAATACACTCTGTCCTTTTTCACTATAACATGTGTGTGTATAAGGTAGGTTCCATGTTGACTTAATGTATCCTTTACCCAACCTTTCATACTGGCCTGCCTGTATATATTTTTGGCAGTATCGAAATTGGAAAGTCGTTATCGGAATAGTTATTATCCCATGTATTATCCATTCAATGACAGGTCGTTCTGACATTGTCAATGGTAATCTCTCAAGTTTTTCAATGCTCAGAATTGTATATTCTGCACCCTTTTGTGCCAAGCTGATTTGTGCATCAGTAAGGTTATAGATAGTGAATAATGACGTTGTGTTGATTAAACGCCAAGGCACATAGCCTGAACGCAGATTTTGTAACGTCCAGCCAAGCTGTACAATAGAACGCAATTGAGACTGACCGTGTTGCAACATCAGTAAGTCTTGCTCTATTATATCTATTGCAGATGATACAATGCTGTCCAGTGAATATATTCTGGAAGACAGAGTCATTAACCCATTGTCCACAACAGAAAGTGATTTTTCCAAATTAACACGGTCAATTTCCCGTATTCTCTCTGCTGTCTTAATTTGAGTTACTTTCCAAGCTTCGTTGCAAGCTGCATATATAGAGGCCGCTATGAAACGTTTTTGACGCTGTTTGCGCGGTCCCATAATGAAATCACGCAAGTCAGCACCTTCTTTAAGTAAAGTCAAGTGTTGCTTAATTTCTGCCAGGGTGGATGTTCGTAGCCATTCAAGGCAGAGTTTACCCACACTGTATGTTGTTACAATCCCTGGATGTTGTCACTGGGAGTATCTAGGGTCTGGCCTGGACATTTTTAACCCCTGTATTTTGTTCAGGAATCTATCTTGACAGTTATTTGTGTCTGTGGGACAGATCAACCATTTCTTCCAATCAGGATGTGTTCTGTTTTGGTTAAAAATATGGGATACGTCTATCTCAACATCTGTAGTGCTATTACTGTCAGGTGTTGGCTTTGGAATAGACGGTTTGTTCAAGTCTTTAATTTTGGCTAGGCCAAGACAGGTTGTCTGTTGAATTGTGTCATTCAAAAATATAATTTGTTCTGGGATCATGCAGGCTCTAAATAATGATTCTATACCTTTGACCTGCCAATCTCTTGTACCCCAGATTGTTTTCGTTTCAATATTATTGTTCCAGAAATCAAAACCGAATGTATTCATTTGTTCAAAAAAAAATTCTGAATAGATTAACTTTGTATTTGTAAGCATGGTTTTCATTCCTGTCTTATTTAATAGTTTGAAATAAAACGTTTCTGCATCACTTGTGTTAAACCCTGAAAAATATGAAAAATGTTCATAAAATGTTTTCGAACTGCCTTTTGGTGGAGTTGCACAATGTTCCCATTGGTTATAATTAAAAACATTTCTAGGTTGAGCAGATTTATGCAGATAATGGTTACCATAGTGGTTGTAACAGTACATCTGGTCATAATTAGATGAACCCTGTAAATAATCATGTTCTGTAAATGTAGCTGACATCACTAGATCTGACATCATATCATTAATACTTTCAAAGTCCCAATCATCAGCGAATGTGCTCGGTTTTACAAAGTCACTTAATGAAACCTTAAATTGAGGAGGATACTTCAAGAGCTCGACCGGGCCATAGATTTCGTAACCAGTTTTGTCCCATGCTACCCCACCGGGTATAGGGTTGGCTGTGAAGTTTACTGAAGAAAGTTCTCTTTTCTCGATGTGTGAAGACTTGTGTGGTTTCAGGACCAAGTTGATATTCTGACTTGCTGTGTCCATTGTAACATATTTTCCCTCAATGAAATGTCCCAAGTATAGTACCATGATGAGCCAAAGTATGAGGACAAATACACCTTGTGCCACCCAAAATTCAATCCATGGAGAAATCAGATAGGTTTCTTGTAGTTGATGAAAGAGTTCTTTTGCTTTGTCTTTAAAAGTCTTTGATGTTGTCGGCTGTTCCTCAGGTTCGCTCGGATCCTCAGAAAAGTCATCGAAGTTGATGAAATAGCCTGATGCAGTTCTGTCAATTGTTTCAATTGCTTCTGGATTCCTTTTTGTTTTTGGAATTTTCTTTGTTGCATTAGCATAGTCAGTGGTTACATCATTGTAGACTGGTGTTCTTGATGTAAGATTTGGATTTGGGTTTCAAGAGGTTTGAGTTCCATGGCTTTGTTGCATAGTCCTTATTGATTCACTGTAGGTTTATCAAATGTGATTAGTCTCTCAGTTGGAACCTCTATGTTTGTAGCAAACTTGGTGTTCTGCTATTTCTTGGGAGTCCACTTGGCCTACTACTTATTATCGGCCACATGAGTGTGGTTTAACCAGGTCAATGGATACAACTCGGTTCTCCTTTTTACCAGCAAGGGGCGGTAGTACAACTGATCTTGTTCCATTGATAGCCAAGACAGGTACTGCTTTTCTGTAAGAAGGCCCAAATTCCTTCTTTACCGCGATCTTCTCTCTGACCAGATCCCCGATTTTTGGAATCCAGACAGGCCTTGCTGGGACAGGTGGTTTTTCTTCAGTGGTTGTTGGCTGTTGTTCAATTTTATGTTGCTCAGGTCTTTTCTTTTTTCGTTTAAGTCCTGTAAAATAGCCAAACGATCTTTGATATCAAAGCATTTTTCTTTAACCACTGAAGTTTGACTATCGAGGTCCTGGATCAACATTCTAGTCCCAAACAATAGTTCGTACGGACTGAGACCTCTCAGAGAATTTCTTGGCAGATTATTAAGACTACGTTGGACACTTATTAAATGTTTGACCCACCCAGCCCCCGAACCTAATACCTTTGCCGTTATAGATTGCTCTATGCCTTGGTTTTTTCTTTACACCATCACGTTTTCCTCAGGAAGGAAGTGATAAGAGTCCCGCAATGCAATGCCCATGCTGGCCATGCCTCCCCCCATAAGCTCGAGAGCTAAAAGCAGGACAATGGTCAGAATGTAGCATGCCCCTTGCGTATATGCCATTATAGACTCGCAAATCTTTTTATAACAGTTCAGACGTCAGCCGAGAGCTGGGGTCTACATTTTAAGTGATGATAGTCTCTATATGTTAATATGACGCATTATTCATACTGGGTTTTATATATTTATTGTTTAATCCCATCTTGAGCGAAACGCCATGGTAAAACACCGTCTCGGTCGCCACTGCGATCTCTGTTGCAGTTTGGACAGTTTTTTGCAAATATGTGATGTTGCAGGCTCATTCCTGGCCACCAGTATGTGGATTGCAATTCTTCCAGAGAATCCTTTAGCTTAAGGTGTCTAAGACCCTCACCCATATGTGCGTCTGCTATTAACAATATTCTCCTGTTCGTGTTTGGAATTACTCTATCCCCCACTCCAGGGATTTGAGCAAAAGGAACGGAGTTTGCATCGATTATGTATGTATAATTGAGTGGATAGGTGATGGGTAGCGCTGAGCGGTCGCCTTTTGATGACGTTTTCACCGCCAGCATTGTTTCCCCGTCAATGTATTTTTCCGAACGCTTTTTTGTAGCTACGGAAGCCGATTTAGTTGCGTCCGCTGTGGCTGTCTCAGCCAATGAATTCCCTGAAACGTGAACGCCATCACGTTCATGACTCAGTGAATGTATCACGTGAGTCTTTGGTAGTTCTTTCTGTAAAAGAACTACTTGTTCCCAAAGCGATTTTTGCTTAATTGTGGCACCTGTGTCATCATTGTAACCGTTTTGAACCCATTTCTGCAAGTCGTTATTGTATGATTTGACGCAGTAATATGAATCGCACACTATTAGTGTCGGGAATTCGCGATCAGCATTATCTAGCGCCATTTTTAACGCTATTATTTCAGTTTGTTGTTCTGAATTATTTTCCACTGAATGTGTTTTAGTTACCAGAGGTCTCAATTTACCTCCGCGCCACACGTATTTAACAATTTCGCATGTGGCGTTATAGGCATGTTTTCCACAAACTGAGGGTTGTGCATGTCCGTCTGTGTATATTACACAGGCGTACTGTCATATGGGCCGGTTGTCGATTGGCAGAGGGTATTCTCTTTCATATTCTATATTTTTTTATTTTTTCATTTCCGGGTCAAAATAGTATTTCACTTTGTTTGTTGCAAGAGAATTTTCCCAATGTATCCATTTTGGATTTAATGCCATAGTAGGTAAATTACATGGGCTTGTTAATGCCTCAAAGGCTGATTCTGCTGTTCTGACTGTAATCCGTCTGCCGTCAGCTTGGTCTCTTTCTCTTGCTACAGCTGTTTGAACCGCATGAACAATGTTTTCCTTAATGCTGAATGTTTTTTCAGCTTCTGTCAAAGTCAAAGTCAAAGTTTTTATTTGTAAAGGTACTCAACAGAGGACCACAAATTTACATTTACAACAATCAGAATAGAAAAAAAAAAAAAAAGAATTTTTTTAGAAAATAATTTCACATATCAATCAATACAATATTAAAAAAGATTTAAGAAATTTATAAAAGTTATAGCAAACAAATTCATTTGGAGGCTGTTTACACAAATCCATTAATTCATTCACTCGAGTAATTCTACAAGATCGATAGATCAGAGCGAGGTATCTTTTCCGTGCAGTAGTTACCATTGAACTGGGGCATACGTACAACAGATGCTCTAAGGTTTGGTCTCCCCCCTCACACAGGGGACAAATCGTGGATCCCCCTGGCTGCCATTTTACTGTGTAAGTTAGTGTGGGTAAAGTGCCCAGTCTTAACAAAGTAATCGTCCTCCTTGGGCCGTGTGACAATGAAAACCCAATATATGGTCGTTTTTGTTTGTATTCCAGGGAGTCTACAAAAGATTTGTATGTAGACAATTTTTTACAATGTTGGTAGTCTAGTTGATAGCTTAGCTTCGGAGTGAAGCATTTTAAGAAAAGTTTCATTTGAGCATTTGACCAACCTTTTAGCATTTCCGGGGTAATCTCTGCCATTTGAAAAATGATTTTCATATTTTTTAAAAACGTTTGATTTTTTGATGCATCCTCCAGCATTTCCTGGCCCAGCAGATATCTTAATGTGCCTTCTTTTGCATGGAGTAGATTGTAGCTCCATCTAATTACATTTGCTACCGCCGTGGCGTAGGAGCTCGTGATCGAAAGTTCCATACGTAATGCTTGAACTGGTGTAGAGTCGGAGACTTTCATTATCCTTTTTAAAATTTTTCCCTCCTTACGATCCATATAGGACCACTGTGTCATTGGAATGTATTCTGTTGCATATGACAAAACGGGAGGAATTTTTGTTTTATATATTTTTATTAAAGAAGAGAAATGCCGATTCCCAGTTGTCTGATATAGCCTTAAGAGGGCCTCAGTATGCACCTCTGACTTCCTCATTAGATTTTCTATATGACTTTGATTAGAGTTATTTTTTGTGAGGATCCTGCCTAAGTATGGATATTCGTTTACTGTTTCTATCTCCTCTCCACCTATACTCCATCTATATTTAACAATAGATTTCTTCCTTGAGAAAACCACAATTTTTGTTTTGTTTAAATTGGGGACTAAAAAGTTAGTTTTTGAGTAATCATGAAGAATGTCCAAGGATTGTTGCAGACCATAAGGAGTAAGGTCGAACATCACAATGTCATCGGCATATAGTAGCACTTGTATATTTTGTTTAGCAATTTTAGGGGACAGGTTTGAACCTTGAAGTAATTGTTTAGGTAAATCGCTGAGGTATAAGGAAAATAATAATGGGGCCAAGAGACACCCTTGCTTTAGGCCATTAGATGTTTTTATCCTTTCTGTTAATCCCTGTTCGCCTCCCATTTGGACCTGGCTCCAGGTATCAGTGTGGAGGTTCACTATTGTTCGGAGCAGTAAATCTGGGATGCCAAGTTCCTTAAGTTTATACCATAGAGTAGGGCGGTCTACTCGATCAAATGCCGTTGAGTAATCTACAAACACCGCATATACCGCCTGGGATTTACCAATTACATATTTATCTATTATTGTTTGTATTATAGCGATGTTGTCCGTTACTGAATGTTTTGGCCGAAAGCCAGCTTGAAACATAGGAATTTTATTCAGTGGGAAAGCCCATTCTTTTAATCTTTGTAATACCTCTGCTGCGAATATTTTTCCAGCAGCGTCCATTAAGGCGATTTGGCGATAGTTTCCTGCGGTTGTCCTGCTTCCCTTTTTGTATATTGGAATGATGGTACTTCCCTGCCAAGATATAGGAATCTGTCCAGTGTTAAAAATATGATTGAATAGATTTGTTAACAATTTACTCCATTCCATTATGTTTGCCTGATAGATCTTTATTGGGATCTCGTCTGGTCCAGAAGCTGCTGTTTTCCTAGCTTTTCTTATGTTCCGTTCCACTGAGATAGTTGTAACTCTGTATACGTATGGGTCAACGTCATCACTACCTTGTTCTGTACTTTTCCCCTCAAAGTTAACCGGGTTTGCTTTATATAAGTCTATTAGGTAGGATTCCCAGTCCTTTGGAGTAACAGGTATTGCTTGTAACTTTTTTTTTGTACCAGTTAGTTTTGCTACAAGAGACCAGTATTTCCGGGAATTCAGATCTTTTGCCGCTTCTTGAATATCCACCCAATTACGATCTTGATTTTCTTTCTTTATTTTTTGCTTTTTTCTTCTAAGTTTATTTTTTAGTTTATTTATTTCCTTCTTAGTTGACATAGAGTAGTTCAAATATTGAGCACGTACTAGTCTGTTCAACTTTTTCTTAATTATAGATGATTGGGTATTTTGTGTGTTATTTTTGTTGCGGTTATTGATCTCATTATTCACACCTTTAGGTGTGCATTGCAGTTTGTCCAATAGTAGATTTTTTAGCTTATTGATAATGAGCTCGAAATTTTCTATTGGATCATCCAAGATAATTTCTGTTAGGAGATCTTTCTGTTCGATCAACATCGATATTCTGTCCAATACTTTCGAGCTCCAAAAAATTCTTCTTCGTGCATTATTTACCACAACAGTGCTTCTATAAAATGTTAGCTGCCTACTGGTAGCTGTTTGAGTCCTCCATTCTGTTTTTAAAATTAACAGAGCATGGTCGCTCTCTTGGCTTATCTGAATTTTTAGGTGGGTAACACTCTCTTTTAAATTCATATTACAGATAATATAGTCAATAATGGATGGATTTCCATTGCCCTGTCTGGTATTTGATGCAGGAATGTCTCCTTCTATATTTCCATTCAGAATTACACCTCTTATGGAAGGAAGTGTCGATAATAATAACTTTCCTCTTTTATCACATTTTGATCCCTTTGGGAATTGTGGGACTAAGGACTCAGCAAGAATGTCATCGTAAAGTAGCATCCATTTTCTAATTTCTGCGTTTGAAATTTTGCCATTTAAATCACCTGCTATTAAATATGGAATGCATAATTGATCTTCGATAATTTGGATGATAGATTCCATGGTTGCTAAAAAGATATTGTCATAGTTCTTGCCCGGAGGGGCGTATATATTAAATAGCAGAAATGATTGTTTCGTTGCTTCCTCATATATTTTTAGATGGATTTTTAGGCATTGCAGATTTTGTGATTTGGTCTGGATGATTTCCTGGGCCCACATATAATCCTCTTTCAGTAATATGGCCAGGCCACCCTTTGCGTGGCCACGAGTGGATGCTATAGCGGGGATATCATATACATAATGGCTATTTTGCGAAAATGATTGTGTTTCCCAGGTTTCCTGTAGCATTATGAGGTCCGGGAGGTTACTTACAGCTTCCGTTAGTTTGTTCTTAGTTATCCCCGCTATATTCCATGATAGAATTTTGAGACCATTGCTAAACAGGTTGTCCCAAGTATGATGTACATTTATTACTGTTCAAATTCTCAGATACCCATGACCAAGATCTGATGCTTTCTCTATATTCCTTTCCCTTTAAATCTTGTTGCCAAACTAACCTTTCACCATTTTCCAGTTTTACCTTCAAAAAGTCTTTCCCAGAATACTTAGTTCCTGAATGCGTTACTTGGGACACATCTGTTTCTCCCAGTGGGTTTTTGGGGTGCGAGTTAGAGATTTTCCATATTTGTTCGTCGTATCTAGGAGGAAGTCTATTGTCTTTGAGATCCCTTCTTAAATAGACGTCGTAACCATGTTTGTGTAGTGTTTCCTTTTCACTAATTATGATTCCAGGTATGACGTTTGACCAGAAGGTTACTGTAGCTATTTTGTTGTTATCTTTTTGTGGAAAGGTTACTAGATCGATCTCATTGCTAGTCATCGATTTCAGGGGTTTAATATGGTGAAGAAGATTAATAATTCTTCTTCTGTTTAATGGTGCTAAGTCCGTTGGAAAGAGTTCTTCCAATTGAAGTGTTCTGGAGTATGATGTTCCTGCTCCATGTTGATTTTCTCCTTTGTTCTCACTTTTGATCGTGCTTTGGAGTTGTAGTGCTTCAGGGACATTATGCGAGACAAAAGCCTTTGCAGCCGGATCTAGATGTTTCAATTTGTCTTCTCTTTTTTTTGGACTAATTTCCATATTAACCATGGCTCCAGACTTAGATGGTCCAATTTCTGGTGCTTCTTGATTATTATTAGGAGTTATAAACTGTTGGAATTTTAGCTTGCGATTATTTTTCCTATGTATGCGTCTTATTGGTCTCTTCCTTTTTCTTTTTCCTTCTACTCTGTCAGTATTTATAGATTTATTTGTTTTTTCTCCTTTTTCCTTTCCCGATGTTTTATTAGAAATAGCTTTTTTGTTATTTTCATCCAAGTCTTCTTCCTTCGGTGTATCCGATTTCGTTACCTTTGTGAACATTGGATAATGTTTATCTTTAATAGATTTTTCTTTGAAGAGTCTTTTCAGGGAGAATATCGGTGTTTCGTGTTGTCGTATTAGCTTCTTCTTTTTTTGTTTCGGGATTACTGATGTTTGTGTACCACAGTCATTTTTTCCTAGATCTTTAACAACGTTTTTGTGGCTAGTGTAATTCCTTTGATCATTATCATTATACTTCATTAGGTTTTCCCCTAGTTCATGGGGTTCTTTCCGTTTCCTTTTTTCCTCAACCAAATGCTTAAGGATTCCAATTTGTACGTCCAGTGTTTGGTCTGAGTTTTCTAGTATGTTCCCTAGAAAGGAAAGAACCGACTCAAGAATGTCATGTAGGGAAATCAAGGCTTTTGACATTGGTGTAACTATGTTAGCTGTATAATTGGTATTTATAAGAAAAGGATCTACCGACGATTCGTGAGTTTGTGGATTCGTTAAATTTTCTTGCAAAGGGCAACTATTAGATATTTTTGTCTCTTGTTGGTTTTGTATTATCTTTGAATTATTTGCACAAAGATCTTCTAGATCGCAGGTATTTCCTGGGCATTTTTTTGGAGTTGACGATATTAAATGATTTTCCTCATGTCCCTGGATTTGTAAGTTTTTGGAATTATTAAAGGACTTTTGCAATTTGTCAAAAACAGTGTCACTTAAATTCAGTGTTGGAGCTGGCCCAAGTTTGGATAGCACACGTACTTCTGACCCTGTGACCAATAGTGAGTTTAATATTTCTTCTTCCAGGAGTAATTTTTTATCAATTTCGTCTTTAGATGTCAAAGAAGAGAAGTATTCAGTGATCGCCGGGGTCCGTGTAATGCGACCTTGTTTTATCGACTTATCGGTTGATTTACGAACAGCGTCCTCCGTACCCATGCGTTTCATAAATATAGTCCTAGATCGTAATTTTTTTATACCCATGTCTTTAGCTACCACTATTTCTGTTATTAATTACTTACTTCAAGTCACTCGTTGAATTAGAGTGAGTATGTTACACTGATGGGGGAACAGGTATAATGACGATCAGGCTTACCAGGAGCAGGTGGTTAGTGAGGTGGCCCGTCCCGTCCTAGTGCGTCCTCGGACGGCCTCAGACGGCCCGCCCTTTGCCCGGGCTTCGCCCCGGGCTTGCGACCCGCGCGCGTCCCGCGAGGCACGTTCCGGGGTCAGGTTAAAAGGTGAAGCTGATGGTGGGGGCGTGGCTCTGGGAGGGGGCGCGGCTGCACACGGGAAGAGGACCAGCTGTAGTTGGTGTATGCTGGTCCTCGCAGTCCCGGGGCCGGCGCCTCACCCTCCTCTGCGGCCACGAGCTCTTCTCCGGTTCTCAGGTCTCAGCACAGCAAGGCGGGATAATCAGCGACTCCGGTCGCGGTAAAAGCTCAGAAGGCTGGAAAGCAGGAGACACTTAGCAAACGAGTGGCACCCGCGCAGCGGGTGCCGCGAGAAGTTAAGGGCTCAGCTGGAGGCGCGGCTCTGGGAGGGGGCGCGGCTGCACACGGGAAGAGGACCAGCTGTAGTTGGTGTATGCTGGTCCTCGCAGTCCCGGGGCCGGCGCCTCACCCTCCTCTGCGGCCACGAGCTCTTCTCCGGTTCTCAGGTCTCAGCACAGCAAGGCGGGATAATCAGCGACTCCGGTCGCGGTAAAAGCTCAGAAGGCTGGAAAGCAGGAGACACTTAGCAAACGAGTGGCACCCGCGCAGCGGGTGCCGCGAGAAGTTAAGGGCTCAGCTGGAGGCGCGGCTCTGGGAGGGGGCGCGGCTGCACACGGGAAGAGGACCAGCTGTAGTTGGTGTATGCTGGTCCTCGCAGTCCCGGGGCCGGCGCCTCACCCTCCTCTGCGGCCACGAGCTCTTCTCCGGTTCTCAGGTCTCAGCACAGCAAGGCGGGATAATCAGCGACTCCGGTCGCGGTAAAAGCTCAGAAGGCTGGAAAGCAGGAGACACTTAGCAAACGAGTGGCAGCTTCTGTGTACAAGTGAGATTTGTATGCTATTGGTACCGTTTCTCCCTCATTAGAGGTTAGGTATGTGAATCCGCATCTTCCTGGGATGACCCGAATCACAAGGTTGCGTGTGTTATTGCGTGTTTGCAATTTTGTTTTAGCTAACATGTCTGTTTGCAATGATCTCAAAATCTCTGTGTGTTTTTGAGTCCAATTGATTGTTTTAAAATCTGGTTTTATTAGGTCATAGAGAGGTTTAACCCTCTGCATAATTTATAATGTACGTTCTACCGAAATTCAGGAAACCTAGAATTGATTGTAAGTTTTTCAGCGTTCTTGGTGCTTGGATTACAGCGCATTTCTCTAAGAAATTGTCAGCCAGGCTTTTGCCTTCACTTGATAATTCATATCCTAAAAACAGGACAGTTAGATGGGCAATTCTTGACTTTTGAAGTTGAAATTATAACCCTCTGCTGCGAACCCAAGTATTATGGTGTTCACTCTTTTCAAGTGAGTATCCAAGTCATCATCTGTTAGATAGATGTCATCGACATAAGATAATGCCTCATCATCATACATTTGTAGTAACTCTGTTACTCTCGCTGAGAATAATCCTGGGCTGTTCTTGAACCCTTGTGGTAAACGACAAAAAAAATTCTGCGAGCCATTTATTGAGAAAGCGGTCAAATATCTGCTTTCAGGTGCTATATTTTGACAAAAGAATCCATTAGAGATGTCTAATGTTGTTTTGTATTTTTTGCGCACTATGCTATTCATTAGTGCTGCACTGTGTGAGTTTTGTACTGCAAATGTTTTACAACATGAGTTAAGGTGTCTGTAGTCCAAAACTAGACGATATGAATCGTCTGGCTTGGAGACAGGAAACAATGGATTGTTCATTTGTGAGGTGCATGTTTCAATCACCCCCTGGTATTCAAGTTGATCTAAGATCTCCCTGACCTGTTTTTGTGCTTCTTGCTTAATTGGGTACTGCCTTTGTGCAGTTGGTTGAGATTTTAACTGGATTTTGTGAGGAGGTGAGTCCTCATCCCATCCTACATGGTTTTTATATAATGCAGGAGCTTGGGCTACTGCCCACTTTCTTGCAAGTGCATATTTTTTATGTATTGGAATGTGATTTGAGAAGGCAGGCATAATCATTTCTTCACCATGAGGGCACTCCCTGACAAACTCTGGTGGCCAGTCTTTTTCAGCTAAAAGGATGTCATAGCCTTTGGAGAGGTTATCCCAAAATAGACCCCTTATTTTCCTAGTCTTATCTCCCTCTATACGTAATGTTATTTCGTATATTTTATGAGTTTTGCTAACTCTGGTGTCTGCAGTTTCCACTTGAATGTATTCATTCGTGTCCACTGTCTCCAGATGATTCATCAGGATCTTGCGAGCTATGCTCACTTCTGCTGCGCTGTCTAGCATTGTCTGAGCCCACTCTCCGTTTTTCAGCTGTGTCCTCAGTATCCTCGGCATGTTTGATTACTTTAATACTGGCTACCTTCTTTTTTGGAAATTGTAATTTTTTACTTTGAGGAGCAGGTTCCTTGTTTTTGGACTTGACGTGCTCTTCCCTGTGTTCTGACCGTCCTCTTCTTTCCGATTTCTGCGAGGAAGTCTGAAAAGATCGAGAGGGACGCGTATCAATATCTTGATATCGATCAGGTTTCTTCAAACTATCCCTATTTCTAAGGTTTTATCTTTTCTCAGAGGGCTCCCTCTGGGGAGACTTGTGTCCTTGATCTGGAGATCTTTCTCTCCGCCGAGGAGACTTTCCTCTGGACTGGAATCTTTTTTCTTTGGGAGTGGATTGTTTATTTCCATCCCAGCTCTTTTTTGGAGCGGTTAGATTATTTTTAATAAATACCTTTTCAGGATTTTCAGTTAGTTGGGGTTTCACTGGTTTCCCACCCAAACTATCTCTTCCTAGTTCTTCATAGGATTTTTCTATGATTCTGGCAAGTTCAAATGGTTGTTCTGCTATATCTGTTTCTTTCAACTTCTGGCGGGTCGCTACAGATGCTGCTTCCCCTTTTATGTTAGATAATAATAAAGCTGAGACCTGCTTGAAGTCTTTCAGTAATTTCATACCCAGAGTTAAAGCAGGTTCTGGACCGTATTCATTTTGAATCTGTCTTAGCACATCAGGTATTACCGCCATGGACGGAACACCATGTGTTTTTGTGTAAATGGAAGCAAAGACTGTGCCCCAAGTGTCACAGTCCTCCACATGTGGTGTGATCCCCATTGGAAGGCAGATAGTCAGAATTCTGTGTTTCTTAGTAGGGGTAGTATCCGGAAATACTGCCTCTATTTGAGTGATTTTCTGTACTAACCAGAATGGAATTTGTTCCCGTTTTATGGGTACTTTATCCAGACATGACTGTATGTTCTGTGGTGTGATTTTATCTGTGTTCCCCTGATGAGGGGTCTGCTGTGGAATGTTAATAGTTGGTTGGACTGTTGAAGTCCGCATTACATATTGGAATAATTGTTTATGTATTTTAATCAGTTGTTTTAGCTGTGCTAAAAGTTCTGGTATTGACATTTTTTCAATGTCTGGATGTGGTGTGTAGCTGGCTAGAACCGGCCACGTTGCTCCTGGTCTACCTAGTGGACCGAGCCTGGTGATGTGATTATTATGTTTTAGGGCGCCTTTAAACCAGAGCAGGTGCTCTTGGTATTTTAATGGGATTTCCACCTCCTCGAAAGGAGTGTAGTCATCCGGAGGTTCCTCTATTTTATAATAGTGGAACTCTTTTGTGACAGCGTTTGCTGCTGGAAAGTTTATCCATGAATAGAATACCTCTGTCTGCCGATATTCATGTGCCTCAATTACGAATATGACTGTACCACCTCTTGGTGTTAGTCCATTTTCTATAAGTTTAAGTGTTATAGTTTTTCTTATGCTGACCGGGATGAGTATTGCATCCGGGTCTTGCTGTAGGAGACTTGTGTCATCCGCTAGGAGTTGAGCTGCTATTCTAGCTGCCTACCTTTCTTCTTAGTTGTCTGACATTTTACTGACATGAAGGTTTTTTGTTACAGATCAGGTTTCCAAGGAAACAAAGATTAGGTGCACAATATTTTGGAACACTGTATCCTTCAACGTTGAATAAACCAAAAACTATACATAGAAATCTCTTTCTAATAAGTTCCGGCGGATTTTAACCTTTGACCCACTCCAGACGTCTTTGGAGTATTTACGGGAGAAAGGGTCTGTGTGAAAAAGCACGACTGAGTTACTCTAATGTCTTGCGTTAGATTTATCGCCTTACCAAACGTTGGGCGCCATGTAGTGTAGTTCCTATATTCCCAATAGGCTCTGCGCATTGGAATAATATCTTCAGTAGTGTAGACGTAGGACTGAGGTTAACTAGGTCTCTACTGACGATATTAGACTTAAGTTTTGTGTGCCAGCTAGCTCAGAGTTCACTAGAAACTTTCTCGAATAGGCGAGGAGGAGTTTAACCTCCCTGGATAGACAAGAAGGGATTTAGTTTCTGACAACCATAGAACATGACAACTTTGCTCTCCCTGATCAAGAGTATATCTCTAGAGTCGTGTGAAAACAAAAGACACCTATTTTACTCAGTCAATACGTGCATACTTAGTTTCACCAGATTTGTAGAGAAAAGAAGAGACGGGCGTGTTCAATAAAAGGTGTTATTTATTGATCAGTTTCTGTTCTCATACAAGAGAAATGAATCGCTACAATTGCAATACTTAGGGTTAAGTAGAATGCATATAGTAAAAGCAGGAGTATAAAATAATACTGTAAAAGCATTGATATGGTTTCTTAGCCATATGATACTTTAAAATGGATAAAAGATATACATACATATATACATTGACTAATCGTACTCAACTGTTGCTTCTAACTACGCCTACCCCGGTGTACCTGACCTAAGCCTAATACATGGGAGGGAGTAAGTAAGTAGCAGCTTAAGTTAAGTTTGTTTTGCCAAGAATCTGACTCAAGAATTCTCTATAAGGGTTTAGTCAGTTCAGTACCTGGGATTTAGAAGGCTGGAGGTCTGGTATCTCTTTCTCAGGACTCGGTATCCCAGTCACCCGCGAAGGTGGGCTGGAATCGCTGGAGGCTTCATTTCTCGGCAAGAGAAAAGACAGCAGCTTCCTCAGCGCGTCAAAAGGGGAGGGGCAGCGTCCGTGGGCTCTCGCATCAGCTGGGTTCTCCGGCAAGTAGTCACTGCTCCAGGTTCATCACCACCGTGTCTCTGCTTAGGACAGCGTTGGTATATTTATACCTGAGAGGTGCTGGGTTTGACGTAAGGATGGACATAAGACGTCAATAAAGATGTCACTAAGAACTGAGCGTTCTTGCAGTGCTTTACAGGAGTTCTTGGACTAAATCAAAACATGGCAGGCGGGGATTTCCCAGGTTGCTCGAGGCTTGGATTTGTTTAAGAACTCGGTGTGCTTTCTAGGGGGCTGGAGGAATAGAGCTTGCTTAATGTGACAGCATGCGCTATGACTAATTTATGAAACGGGTTTCTGTGCCGTTGTATGGATATTAGTGATTTATAACTGGGCAATGGTCAGAAATAGGAGTATCGATACAGGTCCTAAGGGATTTTTCCTGCAAAAGGCAGGCCTCATCCACCTGATGGGATCTGTGCAAGTCACGGGTGCAGGAATTGTTACAATATCACCATGGCCGCATTCCGGGTAGTATCACAGATTATGGAAAAGACTTGTGCTCCATAACTTGTATTACACCGTTTATTACAGATAGACGTTTCACCCCCTCAGGGCTTTGTCAGTCCGGCACGAAGCTCCTGAGGGGGTGAAATGGGTAGACGTAATAAACTAAAAATACTTACCTAACCTTAGAACTGTGTTCTTCATCGTACAAATCATTTAAAAATCTATATTATTTTTATAAATTGGTCTTCGATTCATTCATTGAGTGTGTGTCTCATTTAGTGCCACTGTTTGTACAACAAATGCTCAACAGTACCCTCTGATAGGCCTAACTGCTCGCCCACACTACCACAAAGAGTTAGTATGATTTACTGATACCTCTTTTATACCCATTGTGGATTCCCCGACTCTCTACATAGTGTACTTCATTTAGTACACTGTACAGAGAGCCAGATTACTACAAGATGCACACATAAAAGGCAACCATACTATTTGATTCCAAAGCATTCAGATAACCATATATAAGAACATAAAACAAATAAAAATCGAACTTAAAAGAATGCAATTCAAATGGAGTTTGGAATATGAAAAACAGTTCTTACCAATCGAAGCTGACAATTGTTTATGTGTTCCGAGAGGTAGACAAAACATTTCTGTTCCCAGAGGCCCACCACTGAGCAGGTTTATAGAGCAAACGTGTTGACATCCTACCCCCGCAGCAGCCGCTGAAGGAGTAACCACAGCCATTAGGAAATCCACAGAACCAGAGTACGGATCCAATTCATCAGGAGCAGAAGTATCCTAGGAAGGCTCGTAGAATGCATTTAGAAGCAAAGGCAAACATAAGGACACCATTATAACTGAGCCTTTAAGGGGTCCACCAGTACTTCTATGTCCAGAGGTTGAACCAACTGCATTCCTAGTCATAAGTCCAAGGTAAACACGAAAGTGCACAGCAGACAGCGGAATACAAGCTGTAAGCAGTGAACCTATACAGGCTGAAAGGACAAGAACCAAAGCTCATATAGTTCCTGAAGTAAGGGTGCGCCGAAACATTGTACCATACGTTCGTGGCACAGAAGCACATGTGGTAGTGCCAGTTCAATTCGATCTTGAAATGGGACATCCATTTTGGAGCAGAAAAAATACAAATACAGGCTCGACAATCAGGAGCAGGACCGGGACCAGCGGAAGACCTCCAAAAACGCTTCCGAGCCCGAAGTGAATGAAAGATGGAATGACCCCAAAGGCTGTCTGGAAGGTGTCAACCAAACTGGAGCCTGGGCTTTTGAAAGAGAGTGCTACTCCTGCAGTATTATACATGTTAAAATGTGTTGTACCAGTTCTCCAAAATGTTTTTGGAAATTAGTGTGGAGTAGCAACTGTGTCTCCGAAGAGGACTTTGCAACTTGAAGATCAAACGTTTCCTTTCAGTCTGCTCAAGACGTCATTAAAAAGCTTTATCAAATGTCAAAGCGTTACCTCCTTAACTGTGTGGGCAGGTAGAAATAGTACTTGTGTACAGCAAGTCACAATGGAAGAAACTGGGACAAAATAGGCTATGCCCCGATCCATCCCACTGCAGCAACCTTGATCGTTCAACATCAAATAACTCCCATTAGAGAGCATTCTGAAAGCTGTACGAATCACTTCAACCTTCGAATAGCAAGATAGGTTTTCCATGGACATGTTACAAGCCCCATGAAGTGAAACTTCCTTGGACACTAAGGAACGAATTACAGCACTCTTTCTCTGCCAGAAGAGCTAAGAAAAACTTCAATTTCCATATTCCGACAATGGAATTTAAAAGGTAATTCCCAATACAAACACTTCCTCTGAAGCGTCATATCTGCCCTCTTGATGGTGCTATAGACAGAATTGGAAATGGGATGTTCAAATCAGCAGAGGGTTATCCAATCCGTGGAAGGCGCTTCGGCAACAGTGACAGGTAATTTCTCTAACTTCTCTATGTGTCATATAGTGTATGACGCATCTATGCGTGCCATGAGAATTTGTTGTTTTGTTAGGTGGCATGGTGAAACAGGTTTGTGATATTAATATGTTGCCATGGTACGCGGCTAGAACGAATTGTCTGAAATGTCCAACTCAACAGCAAGATCAATCTAAGTTGTGACTGCCTATGTTGTAGTGCGGATATATCATGTTGTATAATGTCTATTGCCAACAACACTGTTAACCAGGGACTACATTTTTAGAAGACAAGGTTAGACTTTTAAAATACAACACCCAGATGCCAATCGTATATGCTGTATCAGGTTTTTTAATCTCTATGTAGCGGGCGCTTAAGGTTTTCTAGAAATTGTAAAATTAATTAAATGCTGAAAGATTTTTTACACATGTATAGTATCCATTTTAACGAGTTTTATTGTTTTTTTGCATTTAAAATCTGATTTTATATACTGTGTATCGGAGGGATGGTCGGAAGCAGAAGCGAGGAGGCCGTATATGGGGTCAATAATGAGTGTTTTATTAAGGTTACAAAACAAAACCAGGTAGGTAAGAGATGGCCTAGATAAAGCAAAAGTTTGGCAATTAGAAGGGAAGTCTGTAAATCCTCTGCTGTCTGTATGGCTTTTCCCAGGGTCCTAGTTGATCTTGATGGTGTTCTATCCTTGGTTATTCGGGAAACCTATTACGGGTTTCCTCCACTGAGTTGGGGTCCCGAGTTAGGCTCAAAAAGAAAATAAAGAAAGCAGCGGTCAAGGCCTTGTCCTTTCCAAGCCGATATACCGTCACCAAAACCACATGAGGGGGGGGGGGTGGTCAATGGCAGCTTTGTTTGGTGCCCAACAAGAAAGTCTTACTGCAGGTAGAGAGCGAAAAGGGGGGGAGGGGGTTAGTGCACAAGGGTGGGGTTTTGGAAGCCAAGACAAGTCTCTAGGAAAAGTCGAAAACACTTTTCTACCGACCCGTGGTTTGACACCACCTCCCGCCACCCACTTCGCCTTCCCTCCCCCTGATTTAGCAGCCAAGTGACTTTTGGCTGGATTTATGGTTAATCCTGCATCTCTTAAAGATCTTATAACCTGAGTCAGATGTTGGAGGTGTTCCTCCCAGGAATTTCTGTAAATAATGATAGCATCTAAGTATGCAGCGGCATACCTCTGGTGTGGTTGGAGGATTTTATTCATTAGCTGCTGAAATATTGCGGGGGCGCCATGTAATCCAAAAGGCAGGACCTTAAAATGATATAATCCCTGGGGAGTGCAAAATGCGTATTTTTCTCTATCCTGATATTTCAAGGGTACCTGCCAATACCCTTTACATAAATCAAGGGTACTGATGAATCGGGCTTCTCCTAGTTTTTCCACCATTTCATCGGCTCTAGGGAGGGGATAGGCATCAAACTGGGAGATCTTGTTTACCTCCCTAAAATTGATACAGAGACGTATGGACCCATCTGGTTTGGGTACTAGTACCAACAAAGAACACCACTCGCTTTGGATGGCTCTATGATGTCCATCTGTAACATGTGATGGATTTCCTGGTTAATGGCTTCTCTTCGAGCTTCTAGTATTCGGTAGGGTTTTAATCAAACTGATTTCCCAAGAGGGGTCTGGATCTCATGTTCCACCACGGTGGTCCTACCGGGCTTTAAGGAAAATACTTCTTCAACGGAGGATAGAGTTTTCCTTAGCTCTTGTTTTAGTGGTTCTGCTAGGTCAGGATCTATACTCTGTTCTGTCAGGGGTTTAGTAGGTTGTGTCAACAACACAGGGTAGGTCCTTCCCACTTCTTTAATAGGTTTATATGAAAAATTTGGGTAGAGTTGCTCTGCGGATCCATTTCTATCTTATAGGTAACTAGTATAACCTTTTCTAGAACCTTAAAGGGACCCTGCTATTGACTGAGCAATTTATGCTTAGAAGAGGGGCGTAACAGCAGGACCTGATCGTCTACGTTTAAGGACCTCTCCTTGGTGGTTTTGTCATATTGGTTCTTCTGAGCTATTTGTGCCTGCTCTAAATTGGTACGTACAATCTCTCATATTTGATTCAGATGGAACTTAAGGCCGACTACATCGACTAGTAGAGGTTGAGAGGTATCTCTTTCTTCCTCCCACTCTTCTCTAGCCATATCTAGAAGTGTGCGTTGTGGTCTTCCATATAACTATTCAAAAGGAGAATACCCCAGACTTTTCTGCTGGCTACACCTGATTGCAAAAAGGGCTAGAGGAAGCATATCCTCCCATTTACGAGCCTCAAGATTCAATAAATTCCTAAGGGTGCTTTTTAAGGTGGAGTTATAACGTTCAACCAGCCCATCAGTTTGAGGATGGTAGGCTGCGGTACGTATCTGTTTGATATGTAGTTGTTGACACACCTGTTTCATGAGTCTCGAGGTAAAGGGAGTGCCTTGATCCGTCAAAATTTATCTGGGAAATCCGACTCGGGCAAAAATGTTGATCATGGCTTTGGCGATCTGGGTAGTGTTAGGTTGTCTCAAAGCCACAGCCTCTGGAAATCTGGTAGCATAATCCGCTAGTTTGAGTACATAATGACAACCACTACAGGAGGGTAGAAGGGGGCCTATGATATCCATTCCCACCCTTGAGAAAGGAACGTCAATGACGGGCAATGGTCTCAGTGGTACCCGGGGCGGAATAGAGTGACTGATCTTTTGGCATATGGTACACTCTCTACAGTACTTCCGGACCTGATGGTAAATCCCTGGCCAGTAAAACCTTTCGAGGATAGATTTCTCTGTTTTCTCCCCACCAAAGAGACCCCCTATTAAATGGCTAAGGGCCAGGTATAGGACTTTCTCACGGGGGGTACTGGGACTGAAAGCTGTACAGGAAGTGTTTTCCCTCCTTTCCTATACAACAACCCTTTGGACTTGAAGAATTGGGGACCTACTTGGTACGGGTATTCTTGTTCCAGGGCTTGTTTCCAGGCTTCTTGTAGGGTGCTATCCTCCCTTTGTGCAGAGCGAGCGTTCCGGTCGTAATCCCATAAGGTGGGGTCTGGGTTTGTCAGTAGAACAGCTTTTCCTCGTTTTTTCTCTCTTCGTCTTTGTTGTTTACTTTTTCTGTCTTTTCCAGGTTCCCAACCCGGATGAGGTTCTGAAAAGAACGGGGCTTCTTCTCTCCAGTCTTTCTCCTCAGTTTCGGGGTTTGCCAACAGATTGTTAATGTGAGGATAGTCGGTCCCAAGAATCATGGGTTCAGGCAAATGGGGCAGGATACCGACTTTCATGTGTACTGGACTTTGGCCAGTACACATTTGGCCAGTTAGAGGATATACTTTACTGTCTCCGTGTATACACTGTATATTCACCATACCAGTGGTAATAGGGGTTCTGCCAGGAACGACTTGGGGTCACATAAGGGTTTGCCTACTCCCTGTGTCTACTAATGCTTCTCTGGGTTCCCCGTTGACAGCAACTTGTCTATGGAACATCTGGGCTTCCTCATCTGGACCAGCGTATACAACCCTTGTATAACCGACCTCCATTGGTTCCTCTTTTTGTGGGCATACTTTGGCTATATGTCCAAATGTGCTGCAATGAACACACTGGCGTCCTAAGGGAACGGTGGGTCTAACTATGGTTGGTAAGGGATGTGGTATCATGGTTATAGTTTCGTTTTTTTTAGGATATATGGTTGGCCGGTTTGATCTGACTGTGGTTTGACTGGGTTGCTTCCAAGTGCCCTCATCTTTTCCTTTCTGCAATTCTTGACCTCTAAAATAGGCCGCTGCGATTTCGACTGCCAAGGTCAAATCTGTATGTTGACGCACCCACCTTTGTATCGGGGGATGAAGAGAAGCAAGAAACTGCTCAAGATAGACCTTTTCTAGGATGGCTTCTTTGGAGGTAGTTAATGGCTTTAACCACCTATCAGCAGCGTCTTTTATGCAGTAACAAAGGGCCCGCGCGTTCTCTTGAGGGCCTTCTTTGATATGACGGAGACGCGTTCTGTATGTGTCTTCGTCTATGCCCATTCTTTCTAGGACACAGCGCTTAATGTCTGGATACGGGCGGTTCCTAAAGGGTTTGAGGCTTGATAAGCTGATTGTAGGTCTCCACTCAGAAGAGGCCCGAGGTATTGTCCCCACCTATCTTCAGGCCACTCTGCAGCGCGGGCCATCCTTTCAAAATTAGATAGGAAAAAAGCGGGGTCCTCTCCTTGAACATACTTTTGTATCACCACTGAGGGTGGGCGGTATAACCCCGGGGTTGTCCAAGTGTCTCTGCTAGTTTGACCATAGTGGCTTCTTGGGTATGTCCCTGACTAGTAATAGTCTTATGCAAGGCTTCACGTTCTGATTCCGCGGTTTCCAAAAATCGGGCCATTATTTTTTCTAGGCGGTCTTGTCCCTCCGCCATCTTTTTAACTACTGCCTCCATTTCCTCTGATCCCACTTCTGACACCAAATATCGGAGGAATGGTCAGAAGCAGAAGTGAGGAGGCCTATGGGGTCAATAATGAGTGTTTTATTAAGGTTAAAAAACAAAACCAGGTAGGTAAGAGATGGCCTAGGTAAAGCAAAAGTTCGGCAATTAGAAGGGAAGTATGTAAATCCTCTGCTGTCTGTACGGATTTTCCCAGGGTCCTAGTTGATCTTGATGGTGTTCTATCCTTGGTTATTCGGGAAACCTATTACGGGTTTCCTCCACTGGGTTGGGGTCCCGGGTTAGGCTCAAAAAGAAGGGAAGGGGTGTTGGTCAATGGCAGCTTTGTTTGATGCCCAACAAGAAAGTCTTACTGCAGGCAGAGAGGGAAAAGGGGGGGGCTTAGTGCACAAGGGTGGGGTTGTGGAAGCCAAGACAAGAGTCTAGGAAAAGTCGAAAACACTTTTCTACTGACCCGTGGTTTGACACCACCTCCCGCCAGCCACTTCGCCTTCCCTCCCCCTCCCTAAGTCCCTTCGCCTGTCACTTACCGCAATGGGCCACAAATCTCCGGTGTTGTGGCGGCTTCTGCGTCCACATCTCAGGGACTTCCTCTTTGGGTTCTTGGCATCTGACGTCCTCGTAGTTCCTCTCCTGCTCTCGGGACTTCAAGGACTCTCCTTCCGATGACGCGCTGGCTGTCTTGTCCGTTTCCTTTATCTATAGTTCTTGACCTCCTTCTGCGGTTCCTGATTGGTCGACGTCGTTTCCTGTCCCGCCTTTCAGCCCGACCGCATCCGGGGTAGTTTGGACATTCTGCGGGAGGAGGGAAGAGGCAGGTATTATCGGACTCAGTCCCGCTATTTCGCGCTCTTCATTAAGGTAAGGAATCCAGTCCAGGTTTTGAGGGGTTGTGTCGTCCGTAGGAAAAATGCCTTCAGTGCTTTCCTCACACTGTGGGTTTTTTTTCTTTTCGTTTATGGTCCACGGACCAAAAAAAGATTTACATGATGATAAGGTTGTCATACCATGGTCAACCACTGCTATAGCCTTTTCTAAATTAGCCCGGTCAATCTTGTGCAGTCTTTCAGCAGCTTCCTGCTGAGCAACTTTCCACACTTCATTGTATGTTGCATACACGAAGCGTTTTTGATGTAGTTTTCAATGACCTAACAAGAAGGTCTGTAGCCCCATGTCATCAGAAAGAAGGGACAAGTGTTATTTTACCTGGGACAATGTTGAAGTTTTTAGCCAATCAAGGCACAACTTCCCAACACTGTCAATTGTCACCACCTCCAAGTGTTCTGTCTGCATGTAACGCAGGTCAGGCCTGCTGATCTTGAAACCCTTAGTTTTACCCAGTAATCATGCCTGACATCTGTTAGCATGTAAAGGCAACACTAACAATCCTTTCGAATTGGTATCTGAGGTATTGTATGTGATGTTGCGTAGCATGGTGTCTAGTGTTTCCTCCATGTATTTTGTAAACTGCTGCCAGTTTTCAAATCGTTGATTTTAGCTACCCAAGGCATCATGTTTGTTGCAAAAGGTCTCTTTCCTGTAGGCGATGGGGGCACAATAACCAAGCGCACTGGTGAGCAATTTCAAAGTCTTATTTTGCAAATCACGCAGTCCTATATAAATGACGCTTCACTCTCCCAGGTTCCACCGCCAAAGTCCCAGTCCTTAAAAATGAATTCTACAAATGGAAAGGAGCGTCAATATATCCACTATGGTATCCAATCAATTATTGTTTTTCGACAATCAAATCCATAGGCAAACTTGTTTCATATGTGTTTTCCATTTATTCATTTAAAGGAAAATCATAGCTCCAAAATATAAGAGTATCCAATCGTCAGCCAAATATAACACTATCCAATCGTCAGCCTACGCATTTTGTCCTCACTTGGACGTCATCAGGGCTGAAAAAAAGGATAAGTACACAAATCAATATAAATCCCTATGTATTTTTAGAAAATCAATCATTCAATCATTCAATCACATTCCCCAAAATTAAAAACATCATATCAATTTCATTCTTCAACAGCCCCTTCGTGTCTGCCTATTTACAATTTAATGTCCATCAATCCTCATCAATTTCTCTCATGTACTATATACACTGTTATTGTCATGCACCATGAAATTGTATTTAAACTTCTGGCAAAAATTAATCATACATAAATCTCTTAAATCATTAACTCCCCAACAGCCATTCTATCTGCTAAATTTCTTTAGTCGCCTTTTGGAACATACCTCCAATCTATCTCCTAAGCATTTATCCTTACAGTTCTTCAGCTCTTCATTAGCTCTACCCATACAAGTGGAAAAGGTTGGCCTGAACATAAAAAAATATATATGTATGCTTAAAACCAATTTATAAAGCCCTAGTCGCTTGGGGAAATTATTTGATGAATCTCATTTTTATATTTAACTTTTTACATACCCCCAAACAGAGACATAATGAGAAAACGGAATCTTGTACCTTTTTCTAATATATTATCCAATTATGTAACAAGGGAACACAAAATACTTATTTTTCTCTTGATTATTAGTCACCAGGCTCTATAGATCTATTGCTCAAAAGCCCCAGTCAGGCACAGCTCCCCCATAACACCTCCTGGTTCTTTACCTCTTACCAGAGTGTCTAATGCTCCGGTCTTCCTTCCACGGCCTAGCCCGATAAATTCCCCCATTGTATTTGTACACTCCTCGTTCAGGAGCAGAATTCTCAATATCCGCAGCATGCTTGACCTGAAGGCCGGCTGCCTTTTTCTTTTTGAAGGGGGGTTTGGATGTTTTACAGTTGTGTTCTAGTTTAATTATGTAGTCAGAAAAGCGTTGTTAGTCCATCTTAAAGTTTCACGTACTCATCGATCTGCGCTCTGACCGTCCACCTCTCTCCAAACGATTTACGGATGGACCTGTCAGGAGGGCTAATATTATCACGGTTACACAAGTTTTAGCGCTTTTCAGTTATTTCCTGTTGAGGAAACCCACCTCATGATTTAGTTTTATCTTTATTTTTATTATTATCCCACTTCTTCTTTGTAGACGACTGGGCTGCTTGCTTTGAGTTATCCTTATTACTCTTTATTTTGTCGTTTACAAGGTTTGATTGCCAAATTATCTCTGCGTAGTGTTGCATAGGTCTCCTCAGTAATTTGAGGTAATGCGCGCTCCTGTTGTCCCGGAGCCAAATCCCTTAGACGGTGGCATATAGCCACCACTTCTGCTTCACCTTAGATGTTACTTGACATAATAGCAGATACTGCGGCTAAATTGCCCATCAGTTTCATCCCCAAATCCAGGGTATGTTCTGCCATGTACTCATTCTGGATCTGTTTAAGCACTTCTGGCAAAACAGCTAATGAAGGGATACCATTAGTTCTGGTATAAACCGCAGCAAAGAATGTATGCCCAGTGGCGCAGTCTTCCACAGGGGGAGCCATCGCCATTGGCAAGCATATTGTTAAAATCCTGTGGTTTTTCCTGGGGTCCTGTAAGGGGAAACACTGCCTCAAGAGGACTTGTTTTTTGTACAATCCAAAATGGAATTTCCTCCCATTTGGTGGGCATTTTACCCATGACTGCAGTGATTGTTTGTGGGCTCATGCCCTGTTTAGCCAATTGTGGTTGTGCAGCTTGAGTAGCCCTCTCAGGATTTAATGTTAATGTTTGCATAACAAACTGTATCAAACACCTATATAAAGTTACTAATCTGTTGTACAATCTGCATATCGGTGGTGCTGTCATGTTTCGTATATTAGGATGTGGTGTGTAACCAGCTAAGACTGGCCATGGAGCTCCCTCATTGCTAAGGGTACCTAGTTTAAAGTCATTTATTGTATGTTGTAGTGCGCCTTCAAACCAATTTCTATGTTCTTGGTATGTTCTTGGTATTTCTGTTTCTTCGTATGATGTGTAGTTATGTGGAACTTCAGCCTGCAGTGTAATTGTGAAACAGCCTAGTTGTGTTGTCTGATGCTGGAAATGTAACCCATGAATAGAATAGCTCTGTCCTATATGCTTTGTGAGCCTCCACCACAAAGATAATATCCCTACCTATAAGTCGGAGACCATGTTGTATCAGTTCCTGACTTCCACCTGAAGAAAAGTCAGGAGATCCTCCATCAGCCAGTCATAAGTTGGAGGCATGGAGGGAGGCGTAGTCTTGAAGGGGAGGAAGTAGCCTCTTTGAACTATCTGGAGGACCCACCTGTCTGAGGTGATGTTCTGCCAGAGGTGAAGGTGATGGCTGATCCTACCATCAACTAGCCACCCATGATCTTGAAGGGCCAGACTAGGAAGGTTTGGAGGATAAGGTTGCGGGGTGGTGAATACTGCCTTGTAAGAGAGATACTTACTCTATTGTCCTGAAGAAAGGTGGCTTGATATTATTGTTCCACCGAAACGCATCGACGCCCTCTGTTTTTTGTTAAATTTGAGAGACAATAAATAATTTGTGACACTTTGCACTTTCTCATATTGATTTCTTCAAATTAACAGCCTTTTATGATGACATTTGATGTCTGGAATGTTGTCTCTCTCATTTGTGATGGTTTGTCATCTGTTTGTAGAATTTCTTATTATGAAAATGATTTTAACTGACTGAATTTTATCTATTGTGATACGGTTCTGTAATTTTTGTATCATTAAAACAGATTTTATTTAATTGTCGTGAGGGTCCTTTTGAGATTCATATCGAGTGATGCCTGTGAGTTGATACAGTTGTGTATTTTTGAGGTAATTAGTGATTTCTCCAAGAGAATTCTTCTGTTTAATATTGGTTCAAGGAACCCTGTCTCTTGGAGTAGTGGGGCCACTCTTCCTTTTTGTAGCCTATATAGGTAACACGGACGTCACAATGGCGCAGACAACAAAGACATCACGCAGAGCCAACTGACGCCACCTATTGGCACGCAAAGATATATCTCAAAGAAAAATCTTCCATTTCCAGTCTGACACCTGGGAAATTCAAAGGTAGAGAATCTGCGGCCAGAAGTATCTATCAAATACATTACTTTAATAAGAATGAGGGAATGACTTCTGACTAATTAATAGAATTAGGAAGCATTCAAGATGGTAATAAGGGGGCAGTGTATTCAAATGTCATATGGTGCCAAGAAAGCAATAGCGGATGAGATATCACATTTGGAGAAATTACTCTTAGAAAGATCAGTCCTACTAAATATTGATATGTTTAAATGTCTGATAAGAAGGGAAGAAGTAAAGGGTATCCCAACTATTAGAGAACCTAAAATGTTTAGATTATAAGAAACTACATGGTTAGGAAACATGTTTAAGGTGATGGAACTGATAGGTTATAAGCCTGCTTGATTAAACCAGAAATACGAGGATCACAAATAGTGAATATTTGTGATGACAAATGTGGTATACTATATCATCAAGAGGGGATAAATAGGGAGCGTACCCTTTTCTGCTTATCATTATGTGCAGAAGGTAGTACAGTTACAGAACGTGAGCTAGAAAGTTCTGTAATTTATGCAAGATTGAACAGCAGCATCCATGGTTGCCCCTCTGACAGTTTCAGAGATCAAGAAAGCAATTTCAGATTTCCGATTTGACCCAAGAAAACCCTAGGTTGTACAGAATTACCCAGGTAATTCTAAGCAATGTACATGGACTTTCTTTTTCCAAGACTACCCTCTATGCGTTAAACAACAAGAGAAATGCTATTTCAATTGAGGAGGCCTTGATAACATAACATGCTAAACCGGGCAGAGATTCCAGGATAAAAAATCATTCAGACATCTGCCAATTCCTAATATTGACTATACAATTCTTAGGACATCAATTTCTAATTGAGTGGTCAAGCTGTTACCCTTGATGATTCATCTGTACTAGTGGAAATATCCTGTGAAATAATATGTCTCCGAATAATAGCTATTTATGTAAACACCCCATACAGCCTCATTCCTACTGATATCTACTGATCTAGAAAAAGGTACTACACACTGGTCAATGTAAATATATCTTTATAGTGCTTAGGTGAATGGGCTTTAAGAATTTTTTTTACAGTGGGTCTTGTTGATATATTCAGCACAGATAGCAAGAGTCCAGACAGGACGGAGAATACCTATGGCATTTCAAGAGGGAAAAGGGGCACATGAAGGGTGCCCTCTTTGGCCACTCATTTTTAGGTCGTGCTAGAACCAGCGCATGCGCTGGTCTGGCGAGACATTTAGTGAGTGGTTTTTAAAAGTGCCACCAGAGGCTTTCGCTGGCCACAAGCTTGCGGTTACGTGGGCAGCCTCCAGCTTTCAACGCCTGATCGCGTTTGCGATCAGTTTCACTTTCGCGAGCACACAACTCCTGCTTCTTCCCTTACTTTTGGAGACATTTTGTTTAAAATTGTTTCTTGTGCCTCCCCACCACAGATCGCCTCTCGCGGCCGCTCGCTCACGCGTGGCCAATGCTTGTTTTAAATCTGCTGTGTGTATGAGGGGCACGTCTGCAGGAGATTCAGGGAATGCAACGTACTGAAGGATACGAGCCAACGCTCAAAGACCCCTTTTAATATATGGAGTTTTTTTTCTATTAGGAGTATAAGTAAAGTGGCGCCTAGATTGCACGAAATAAAGCTTATAAAAATATATTCGACGACTGAGAATACAGAGCGATATTGTACAGCATGCTCACTGTGCAACATCGACTCGTGTGCCTGTTAGTAATTGAGCATTTGTGCACCTGCCACGCTTCACTAGGCACTTAAGTCCTGCGCCTGTGTAGTTCTGTTTACCAGCTGCTGTTGAAGAAATCACCATTTCTACTCATTTGCAGTTTGAACTAAATGGTAGTTTTTTTTCCAAAAACATTAGTCTTTCGATGTTACAGTTACCCAATGTATTGATAATTATTTATTGACCTCAGAAGGATGAGGGGCTGCACTGATATTTTCGGGGTTTGAGCTTGTAACAAACGGGCTCCCTAAAGTGTCTGCAGCCAGGGTGTAACTCGCTGCTGCAATGTGCATGCTGTTCGTTATACATTCTTGTTTCAATATTCCTGCGATTTAGCCTCTGTCTTCAGCGTCATCAATTTATGGTTGGTCCTCCCCACGCCCCTGCTTACGCAGATTCTGGGTCTTATTTGGCTGGCAATTTTCGTTTTCTTATTTTTCCTCGCTTTTTGCAAATGAGGATACCTCGTGCATCTTGACTGGTGAAGAGAATGGGTTAAGGCCTTGTTCATCTGCTTTGGGTTTGTCTTGAGCTACCAGCCTACGCTGCTTTGTAAAACCAGGGACTGGAAATGTAATACGTGAATGTATTTTGCTTATATACATCAATATAAAACAGGCCGTAAGTGTTGTGTCACGTTCTGTCCTTGCATTCTTGAGTTGTTCTATTGCCCTACTGAGAAGCTGACGGTCAGTTGCCCATTTTGTGGGAAAGAAACCCTGGGTTGGCTTAGCAGTGCATCAACATTCTTAGGTGTAAGGATAATAACAACAGCCGAATAATTATGATGGCCATTTAACTGGATGTCATGTGGTCCCATGGTTGTACATGCGAGGCAATAGTCCAAATCTAGTCCAAGTGGATATACGCCAGAAACAGTGGTGCAAAATGTAAAGTGTTTCGAATCGGATTTGGTGTGCTGCTTTTGTTTTCTTATAACATAACCGGCTTCAAGCCACAAATGCAGATGAACTCCCAGAAGGCGACATTATCTCTGTTTGTGACACATCTGGAGAAGGGCTTGTTTGAACACGTGTATGTACTTTGCCAGGTTCCTTTTTTCCTCCAAACAGTATTGCATGGAACTTGATTTTGTCATGCTGAGTGACTTTACTACAAGGGTCCCAGTCCCCTTTGTGTCTTTTATATATTTATTTTCTGACAGGTAGCTTATGCTGCAACTCCTCAGTTTTATCCTTGAGCGTCATGGCAATGGATGTCATCGGCATCTGCACTGCAATAATTCTGCTAGTGTGCTTGCGGAGCTGTCATTCCCTCTAGGCCTTGGAGAGCTGCCCTACTGCGATAGGTGCAAAGCGACAGCCGGTGACTTCATACGCTTAGCGTGGCTGTGCCCACAGGTGATATTCTACTGGTAATAGGTGGGACAAATCATATCTGACATTATTGGGGAACCACTTGAGCTCACCCCAGTGATGGTGCTGTTGGATTATGTTAAAGACCCACCTGGTTTGAAAAGAAAAATGATCTCCCTACTGCTTGCACTGGCCAAACACAGGGTAGCCATGGCATGGAGCTTCAGCCTAGTGCTGTGGTGTCAGCAATTATTGCGAGATGTTGCATTTTGCATTGCACAACTGAATGCACTGCTGGGACCTCATACCCCCCGCTCCCCCAGCACCGCACACTCCCATGTGTCGAGCAGAACAGAGATTGCAAGAGGCACCTGAAAGTGATACATAAGGCAGAAACATCCCTGGGCATAAATGTATATGGTATGTTCATGTACAGACCTATGTATAGGAATGACAGGAGAAAACCCATAGACCACGTTGGGATGGGTGTATCGTGTAAGCAGAAACAGTTCCCAACAGGTATTATGTAGAGACAATTTGAACAGTGTATGCAACAAGCATTACAGAAAGATCAGAGACAAGGAGTCAATTGATTTTTTCAAGAGGTAATATTATTTACCAAAAGGCAAGGAGGAGAAAAACTTTCATAGGCAAAATACAGTTTAAACAGCACTGTAAAGACCGGATCTTGTGACAACCCAGTGACACTTGGTGCAAGGTGCTATATACAATGAGTGAAGTGAGTGTGCAAGTGCTTAAAAACAGCATTGGCGACGCATTGAGCAATTATATACATCAATTAGAGGCTCCGAAAAACAAGTTACAGTCACTTGAAAAAACAATTATTTCTGCAGGAGCGCAGGATGTGATATGCGTCGTAAAATTCACGCTGTACAGTCGACGGCGTTTCGATCCCCTTTATTCGGGATCGTCATCAGGACGGGGTTGTCGATAAACACAGTGCTGTGGGCAAGAGAAGGGTAATTTTGAGCCTGGGGATATTGGCTAGGGTCAGACTGGGGGGTGAGCCAGTGATCGAGAAAAGTTAACATTAAAGGTGTGTGTGTGGCGTGGCTGGGGTGGTGGCCAGACCGGGGGATAGGAGTGTACCTGGGGGTGATTAAAGTGGAGATGCGGGTGGGCATCTATCAAGAAAAACAATCGCCGATTAGTGGAAGAGTGGCGCAATTGCTGCGTGGGCGGACAACTCACGGTTTCGTAAATCAGGCCGGCGGGGCTAGGAGGGCTCAGCCAAGTCAATAAATGATCGGGTGCTGTAAAAGGACATACGGGGGAGTTATGAAAGGAGACAAGTGAGGCTTGCGACATAAACTTGCCCCATGAAGCGCAGCGTTACCTGATTTGTTGTATAAATCGGATCAGCAGACGGGTTGCCTGCGCCTGTAGGAGGGAAAGGGGAAGATCAGCTTGGGCCGGTATTGTGCGAGGACAGGTATAAAGGTTACGAGTGCACTCGAGTCGAGCGCGCTTCAGAGTGCTGCAACTCTTCTTACCTGGCTGGCGCAGGGACACTGGAGGCAATTAAGGCTCTTCTGGCAAACGAAGTAACGGCAATGAATGCGGTAGCTGATCTGGCGTGTGCGATCGTCCCGGGTATAAACCAGGAAGTACCGGGCGGGGGGCGGGGTATCCTCGCTCGAGGTGGGCGGGGTACGGGTGACGTGACGGAAGAGTCACGAAGGTATCCACTAATCGGATGGATGGGGGCGGGGTTCAGTTGCACCCAGAAGTGGGGCGGGGGGCGTGAGAACAGGTTGCCCGGGTTACCAGAGCAAACAGGAACTGACTGAATTCAGGTAGTATTCAGGACCGATATTAGCGGCATGACACGGAGGGGGCGTTTTTTGTGGCGTGACGCAGCGGAGGCGTGAAGGGCCGGAGCATGCTTGGGGCCGGGGAAGGGGTGCAGGCTACGATTACATATTTTGGTGAAAGCGGGCATGAGTACAGGGATCAGTTTACAAATCCATCACATTTTCAGTCCGCATTAGAACACCAATCAATGCTACAAATTGGAACAAAATACATTTTAGCAAGGCATGACTTGGAGCATCCATAAATACAATCGTGGTATAAGACTTATATTCGGTGACTAGAAATGAGGCAAAGTACATTCTAGCAAAGCATAACGGTTGGAAAGGCAAATTCAGAATAAAATAAAGAATTACATTTCGCAGCTAGTGGTTAAGATCCAAACGGTGAGGCCCATAGTATTAGTCTCTATTGGTGAACATAAACCAATGTGCGAGTGGTGATGGTAAACTCAGAGTCATGGTATATGGTTTAGATTACATCACCGATACAACTAGTATGCAGTTCTTATTCAGACTATAGAGAAGTACAGGGCACGAGATGGAGGGACAGTGTAGTTTAGATGCAGATGGTACTGGTCCATTCATCAAGGGTATTTAACCCATGGTTAACAGAGTCAGCTCTTGCGATCCATTTACATTCAGCTCTGTTTAATAAGATGGACATATTACCACCTCTTAGGGGTAGTGTTGGTTTCTCGATGACTAGCCACCTCAGGTCTGTGTCCATGTGCGATTTTTCCATGAAGTGTGTGACCAGCGGGGCCGTTAGTACTTTACAATTTATTCTGCTTTTGTGTTGTATAATCCGTTGTTTGACCATTTGGGTCGTCTGGCCAATGTAAATGAGATCACAGGGGCAACGGATTGCGTAAATCACATTTTGGGTCTTGCAGTTTGAGTGATGTGTTAGTTGATGTGTCTGTCCCTTGTAAACAAATTCCTTGGTGTTAGACGTTAGCTCGCAGACGCTGCAGGATTGGCACTTGAAATGTCCGATTACTGGAGGCAAACCCCACGCTGCTGTGATGGTATGTTTCTCCATTGTGGTAGTTGGCCAAGTGATGGCACGAACAAGGTGGTTGGCAATGTTGTTGCCTCTCTGGTAGGAGAACAGAGGGGGTGTCTGGAATTGTTCATCGGATCGTAACACCGACCAATTTCTTTTGATTATTTTGGCTACCCTGTTGCTATCTGGGCTGAATACAGAGACAAAAGGGATCCTGTTCAAAGTTTTTTTGTTTTGGTTCGGCCTTAGTAAATCCTCACGGTGGTTGTACCACGCTCGTTTCTTCGCTTGCTTGACCAAACGTCGTGGGTAGCCTCTGTTTATCAGTTTCACGACCAGGATGTCCGCCTCCCTAAAGTAGTCTTTGCGCCACTTGCAATTGCGCCGGATCCGGAGGAACTGGCCAAATGGAAGACCATCGCGTAGGCCCCTTGGATGGTGGCTTGAATAGTGTAGCAGGGTGTTGCGTTCTGTGGGCTTGCGGAACAGTGATGTACCGAGCTTTCCTTCTTCTGCATGTATAGTCACATCAAGGAATGGTAAATCATTAGGTTTAGTTTCACTTGTGAATCTGAGGTGTTCTTGTGAGGAGTTTAGCCAGTCCATGAAGGGTTGTAAGGAATCGGCCGTTCCATTCCAGATCAATAAAACGTCATCGATGTATCGACGCCACAGATGGATTTGGGGTCGATACGGGTTGATTGGATTAAGAATCAATGTCTTTTCCAAAGCATGCACGTATAGAATAGCAAAATTGGGAGTGAAGCAAGCGCCCATTGATACTCCCTTGATTTGAAGGTAGTATGTATTCTTGTACATGAAGTAGTTGTTTTGTAAGGCCACTCGCAGTAGGTCCATAATGAATTCGGTGGGAATCTTAGAGGGTTGGGGTCTGGAGATCAATAGACTTTTGATTACATCGAGCCCTTCACGGTGAGGGATATTTGTGTAGAGTGACTCGATGTCCAGGCTTGCCATAGTTTGGTTGTCCAGGTCGAAAGGTTCATCTTCGATGGTGTTGATTAAATCCATGGTGTCACGTATATAGGTGTCTGTGATGGGCACAAATTCTTTAATGACTGAGTCCAGATATTTACCCAGGGGTTCCAAAATGGAGCCACACCCCGACACGATTGGCCGACCAGGAGGATTTCTCGCGTCTTTGTGGATTTTAGGGAGAACATATAGGATCGGGGTTCTAGGGTGTGGGTTGTTCAAATACTCGAACTCTTTTTTGGTGATAATGTTGTTGTCTCTTGCTGTAGTTGTGATGGAAAGAATCTTTTGTCTGATGTCTGTGAGGGGGTCCTTTGAGAGAGCTCGGTAATGTTCGTGGTTGGTGAGTTGTCGCTCAACTTCTCTGTCATATTCGGTGTTATTTAAGACAACAATTCCTCCACCCTTGTCTGCGGGCTTAATGACTATCCCTGAGTTGTTTTGGAGGGTATTCAGCGCTGTATTTTGTTCCAATTTGTAGCATTGATTGGTGTTCTAATGCGGACTGAAAATGTGATGGATTTGTAAACTGATCCCTGTACTCATGCCCGCTTTCACCAAAATATGTAATCGTAGCCTGCACCCCTTCCCCGGCCCCAAGCATGCTCCGGCCCTTCACGCCTCCGCTGCGTCACGCCACAAAAAACGCCCCCTCCGTGTCATGCCGCTAATATCCGTCCTGAATACTACCTGAATTCAGTCAGTTCCTGTTTGCTCTGGTAACCCGGGCAACCTGTTCTCACGCCCCCCGCCCCACTTCTGGGTGCAACTGAACCCCGCCCCCATCCATCCGATTAGTGGATACCTTCGTGACTCTTCCGTCACGTCATCCGTACCCCGCCCACCTCGAGCGAGGATACCCTGCCCCCCGCCCGGTACTTCCTGGTTTATACCCGGGACGATCGCACACGCCAGATCAGCTACCGCATTCATTGCCGTTACTTCGTTTGCCAGAAGAGCCTTAATTGCCTCCAGTGTCCCTGCGCCAGCCAGGTAAGAAGAATTGCAGCACTCTGAAGCACGCTCGACTCGAGTGCACTCGTAACCTTTATACCTGTCCTCGCACAATACCGGCCCAAGCTGATCTTCCCCCTTTCCCTCCTACAGGCGCATGCAACCCGTCTGCTGATCCGATTTATACAACAAATCAGGTAACGCTGCGCTTCATGGGGCAAGTTTATGTCGCAAGCCTCACTTGTCTCCTTTCATAACTCCCCCGTATGTCCTTTTACAGCACCCGATCATTTATTGACTTGGCTGAGCCCTCCTAGCCCCGCCGGCCTGATTTACGAAACCGTGAGTTGTCCGCCCACGCAGCAATTGCGCCACTCTTCCACTAATCGGCGATTGTTTTTCTTGATAGATGCCCACCCGCATCTCCACTTTAATCACCCCCAGGTACACTCCTATCCCCCGGTCTGGCCACCACCCCAGCCACGCCACACACACACCTTTAATGTTAACTTTTCTCGATCACTGGCTCACCCCCCAGTCTGACCCTAGCCAATATCCCCAGGCTCAAAATTACCCTTCTCTTGCCCACAGCACTGTGTTTATCGACAACCCCGTCCTGATGACGATCCCGAATAAAGGGGATCGAAACGCCGTCGACTGTACAGCGTGAATTTTACGACGCATATCACATCCTGCGCTCCTGCAGAAATAATTGTTTTTTCAAGTGACTGTAACTTGTTTTTCGGAGCCTCTAATTGATGTATATAATTGCTCAATGCGTCGCCAATGCTGTTTTTAAGCACTTGCACACTCACTTCACTCATTGTATATAGCACCTTGCACCAAGTGTCACTGGGTTGTCACAAGATCCGGTCTTTACAGTGCTGTTTAAACTGTATTTTGCCTATGAAAGTTTTTCTCCTCCTTGCCTTTTGGTAAATAATATTACCTCTTGAAAAAATCAATTGACTCCTTGTCTCTGATCTTTCTGTAATGCTTGTTGCATACACTGTTCAAATTGTCTCTACATAATACCTGTTGGGAACTGTTTCTGCTTACATGTACAGACCTATGCGCTTTCTGTACTTTGAAAATGCACAATGAAAATACATAAAGAATGGTGTACAGGATTGTATGTTGCAGTCCTACTGGGCGGTTGTTGTAGAACCTAATAAACAATAATAAAATAATGAAAACAGATTTAGGTATTGAACCAATGCCTGACTCCCTGACTTGTTTTAAATAGTGTCTTCGTGAGACCAGGTCAAACCTGGCTGCCTGGAAAAAACCCGCTCTCTCTTGGGTGAGGAGAATGGATGCACTAAAAATTACTTCCCAGCTGCGTGTTCTATGTTTTCCAGGCAGGATCTGCTACTCCCTCTGAGGACGAAAAATGTTGTACGGTGTGGTAGTGGAATAGAATGTTATTTGATTTAGAATGTTATTTGTGTGTTCTTTTAAGGACCTTCTATGTCATGCATTCATGTGCAAGTGGAGAAGTGTGGCTCACTGGTTAGAAGAGGCAGACCCAGAAGCAGAGGTCAGACCCGGGACCAGGGTTCAATTCCCAACGCGGCAGGGTCCTGAGCCCAAATATCCACGGACTGGATAATTCTCGTTTCGGTGCCTACTCGAATCACGGGTTCACACTCTGCAGCTCTGGGCATTAGCTGCTTAATCTCCACTAGGCCCCCCGCGGCGGGATGCCTGGCTTTCACCTTGGGAATGCCCAGTATGGGTATCTCACAGGGAAAAGCCAGGACGGGTTCCCAAGGCAAGCGCCGAGATGCCTACGGGTAATCGAGCGCTATATAAGAACGCATAATAATAATAATAATAATAATGTTCTGTATGTATTTGAATTTACTTGTTTGTTCCATGTTCTGAAGATCAGCTAAGCTTCAGTTACTCTGCTGATCTTCAGAATGTGGATGCTCCATTAAACTACTTTTGATCTTTAAGAAGACTATCTAGGATTTATTTGGAACTACTTCATATTGGCGACGTTTTGGGATGTTTTTTTACTTTTTCAAGTCTCTGGAGCATCCACACGAGCAATTTTTCACGATTTTTCTTCTTTCTTACTTTTGGAGAAATTTTGTTTACAAGTGTTTCTTGCTCTTATACTTCTGGCATCATTAGCATTATGCTTATAATAGCATTGTTATGCCCTTGAACTATTCTTACAGTGTACTCTTTGCGGTGTGGATTCGGAACAAGTTTATTTTTTCCTTCTGCACGAAGATATTTTTGGTTGTTTATACGATTGTGCATTCCGCCGCGCAAAACACTGGCTGATCAAGATCTGAGGATAATATGTGGAGAGATTTACGTTCACTTATTTGGGCAGTGTTGAAACGAGGAACTTAGGTGCACTTTTGGATGTTCGTGTGCAGTCAGCCGTGTCATTTCGTAAGGAGATCATTTGTGCGTAGCCATATGCTTCGGAGAAAATTATCGGATGCGCAACCAGTAGCCGTATTGCAGTCGTTGGTGTATTTCTTTTCAATCTGCCACATTGTTTACTCTTAATTAGTTTCAATGAACATTCCGCTTGGAATCTTGGTTTCCCGTCCTTTGCTTCTTGACTCTGTTCTACTAACATTCCTTCAAGAGATTGTAGAACTTCCTACGAAGCGTCTCGATACTTCCTTGCGTGTTGCCTCACGATCATCGTCACCACGTTCACGATTAGCATCCCCACATTTTTGGTGGCCATTTTATGTGTTATTTGGTTACCTTAGAAACCAAGCATACGATCCTCTGTGTTCAACGCAATATATTCGGATTAAGTGTTCGGAGGGTTATTTTATTATTCCTGGTACACTTTACTAGTTTATTTTACATTTATAATAATATTTGTAATAGTGTTGTGTTACTTATTATTATTATTTTTTTTTTCTACCATGAATACTGTGTGTGGCACTCCTCCACCTCCTTTCTATTCAGGTCCAAATCAACCTAGCATGAAATGGGAAAAATGGCACTGGCAATTTGATAATTATTTACTTGCTATTAATGGTGAGAGTTTTTCTGCTAAAAGGAAAAAAGCAATTCTTTTAAATACTTTAGGAGGTCATGCTGAAGATGTATTTGTGCACTTACCACCAACTCCTATTCCAGCCGAGATGGAGAGTGGTGATTATGATTGCTTTTCAGAAGCAATAGATAAGACTTAAAAAGAGATTCACTGAACAACCTCATATTGTTATGGAGAGGTACAATTTTTATACCAGATATCAATTGCTTAATGAACCCATGGATACTTATGTCGAATGTCTTAGAGTTTTAGCAGCTGAATGTGATTTTGGAGATAAAGTACATAAATATATTCGAGATCAATTGATTATTCGTTGCTCCAATAAGAAGATTCAAGAACAGCTTTTAAGACAACGTAACCCTTCTTTGCAAGAAACTATTCAAATTGTGAAAAGCGTAGAACGTTTCATTATTTCTTTTAATACCATTAATGTCGATAAAATCACTACAGGTGTTGCAGCTGTTAATTTAAAAGACTCTAATGCTCAATCTATTATTCCTAAAAACAAAACTGTTCCTAAAGGTACCACCACTTCTACTACGCCACATACTCTTAAGCAATACCCCAATTCTGGGAAGGTATTTTGTAATCGTTGTGGTTCCAAGTCACATTCATTTCAATTCAGACATTGTCCAGCTAGAGGCAAAGAGTGTTTTAAATGTAAGACAATAGGTCACTTTGGAACACACTGCGAATCTAATAGGAGAGTAGCCTTTCTATCTGATATAGATGTTGAAGAAGTATCTACCGAACCTATTTTTGAGAATAAAATTCTCTCTATTACAGAAACTCATAGGTTAGGTCAAGTTTCTCACAATGATAATGACATTGACTCTGAACCTTATTTGCCTACCATGTGCACTATTTCTGTTGAGGGTACAGATATAGAGGTTATGTCTGACTTGGGTTCTCCTTATACAATTATTTCTGATTCTTTCTTTTATAAGTTATGGGAAGATAAAACTTTAGAACCTAATGACATTCGTGTTTACAGTTTTGGTGGCAAAGAAATTGAAATGTTAGGATATTTTATTTCTGACATTACTTTCAAACAAACTATTTGTGGAAAAGTCTATGTTGCTGTTGATGGGTTACAGGTACTAGGTTGGAAACATCAAGGAAAGTTTAATATTACTTTACGCCCCAATGCAAAAACACAAGTATGTTTTGTTGAGGACTTACAGATGGTTAAAAATTAAGTTAAGGACAATGACGATATTATGCAGAAACTTATCGATAAACATAAAAATGTTTTTAAAAAGGAGTTAGGAAAAGTTAAAAGATTTTCCCACAGGATAGTTTTAAAAAAAATGCTATACCTTCAAAGCATAAGTTAAGAAATGTTCCTTTATCGGTTAGGAATGAATTGTCTGATATGATTACAAAATTATGCTCAGATGGGGTTATTGAACCTGTTAATGCATCAGATGGGTTTCTGCCATAGTTTTAGGTAGAAAACGGAATGTAGAGCTTAGGATGTGCACAGATTTGAGGTCTGTAAATAAAAAAATTGTCATGGAATGTCATCCCCTGCCTAAAGTACAAGACTTGTTAGCGAAACTAGATGGTGCAAAAAGCTAAAACATTTTAGCACATAGACCTCAAATCTGCGTACCATCAGGTGGAGCTGACTGAAGACTCTAGAAACATTACCTTTATCACTCCTGATGGCCCTTTTAGGTATATTAGAATGCCTTTTGGGCTTTCATCTGCTGCTTCAGTATTCCAAAGGTTAATGAACTGTTTGTTTGGAGACACTGATGATGTAGTTGCTTTTCAAGACGATATTTTAGTCTTTTCTGACTCAAGTTGAAGACATCAGGAAACTCTTGACAAAGTTTTATCTGTATTGGATGATAGAGGTATGACCATTCGCCTTGATAAGTGCAAATGTTTTTCTTCTGAAGTTGAGTATCTGGGACACATGATTAATAGTAAAGGTATTTTTCCCAAAAAAGACCTCCTTGTGTCTATTAAAAATATGAATAATCCTCAGGACAAGGACCAACTTAAGTCCTTCTTAGGATTATGTGAATATTATTCTAGATTTGTTTCTAAGTTCTCTGATATAGTTTTACCTTTAAGATTGTTGCTTAAACAAGTATGCAAGTTCTTGTGGACCAATGAACATTCCCAGGTTGTAACTGCTATCAAATCTGCTATCATTGACTGTAAACCGTTATCTCCCTTCTCTCCAACTGCACCGAATATTATCACTGTTCATGCAAGCGCTACTGGTCTTGGTGCGGTGTTAAGCCAAATAAAAGCTAACAATGAAGTTACCATTGCTTTTGCATCAAGACAATTATCACTTGGTGTGTGGTGTGGCTCACTGGTTAGAGGCGGCAGATCCGGAAGCAGAGAACGGCCCGGGACCAGGGTTCAATTCCCAACACGGCAGGGTCGTGGACCAGGGTCAGCGGACTCGATAATTCTCGCCTCGGTGCCTACTCTAACCAGGGATCACACTCGGCAACTCTGGGCATTAGCTTGCCTCATCTCTACAACGGCCCCCCACATTCGCAGGGGATGCCTGGTTTCACCTTGGAGATACCCAGTAGGGAACATCTCACAGGGATAGCCAGGACGGGTTCCCCAGCGGTCTACAGCGCCACGACGCCTCAGGGCAGCAGCGTGCTTTACAAGACACATACATTCACATCACTTGCGGAGTCCAAATATACCACTATTGAAAGGGAAGCCTTAGGTTGTTCTTGGGCAGTGGAACATTTTAAAACTTATTTGTGGGGAAAATCTTTCAAAATCAAAATCAAAACTGATCATAAACCTTTAATTTCTTTGTTGTCTAATAATGGTGTGGGGAGAGCATCAGCCAGATTGGTTTGCATACTTGCAAAACTGTATGAGTACAATTTTGAGATCATTTATATTGCAGGTTCTCAAAACATGAGAGCAGACTGTTTATCTAGATTACTACCAGATTTGAATACTACTAATCAATCTGAATGTTTTGAGGAATGTGTTGTGGCATCCGTTGATGACATGGTACTTTCTATGTCTCAGCTCATTTAAAAAGAAGAATGGTCAAAAGCGATGGATTTAGATGAAGACCTTACTTTGGTAAATAAGTACATGGTCGAAGGTTGGCCACTTGAGAGAAAGCTTTCAAAAGAACTTGCTGTTTTTTGGAAAATCAGAGATGATCCTTTGATTGATGAAAATTTGATTTTAAAAGGAGATTGTTTTGTCCCTCCAAAAACCCTTAGACAAAAAATTATCTCTATCGCTCATTTGGGTCATTTGGGTAAATCCAGCACTATACAAAACAAAAAGTTAGAGATATATTTTGGTGGCCTTATATGGACAATTATGTCACTGGTTTTGTTAAAAAATGTCCTCTATGTGCTGATTCTGACAAAGTTTTGAAACCACAACATGCTGATTTAGGGAAAAATGAAGTTCCTGACACTCCTTCGTATACGATAGCGATTGAAATTCTGGGTGCTTATGAAGGAATTTTTTAACAAAAATTGTATATTATTGTGCCCATTGATTTCTTTTCAAAATGGGTGGAATATAAATGGGTAACCCAAACAGATTTTTTATCTGTGATTACATTTCGTAAAGAAATTAAAAAAAAAAAGAAGGTTTACCTTCATTTCTTGTTTCGGATAATGGTCCACAATTTACCTCTCATTTGTTTTGTTCTTTTCTTAAGAATACTAATATTAAGCACATTAAAACCCCTTTGTATTCTCCTAACATGAATGGCCTCTTAGAAAGGTTTAACAAAACTTTGGTTGAAGGAATTCAATTGGCTATCAAAGCTCATATTGATGTTAAAGCTCATGTAGCTGATTTGGTGTGGTCATATTTGTGTACTCCACATTGTACTACAAAATGTTGACCTTTTCCTTTATTAAAAGGCAGGAAACCATGACAAGCACTTTGGCTATCTTGGGTCAAACCTTCTGATTCTAATCCTCAGATGAATACAATTTATAAATTAACCAAACAGAATTGTAATGCCTCAAAAAAGTAGTTCCTTCAATGCATTCTACTTTACAAGTAGGTGACAAGGTTAAAATCAAATTAGCAACTTAAGTAAAAAGGGCAACCACAATTCTCACATGTTTTTATTATTCTTAAAGTTGGTAAGACATCTGTTCTTTTGGATAATGGTTCTTGGTGGAATATTTCAAAAGTTGCTAAAGTTAATGCATCTATTTATAAAACTTGTGCATCTTCTTCTGATCCAGACTTTTCAAGTGATCCAATTGTTTAGGAAAAAGGAATAGGACCTGTTGATGTAGTTGAACCTGTTTCTTCTTCTACCTTGTCTTCTCAGGTACATGTAGATAGGTTTGTTGACTTCTTCCAAAAGACAGAAACGATTTCCAAAGAAATATGATGATTTTGTTTTATTTAAATAATTGAATTACTCTTCTTGTTTTTGTAAAGAAGGAGGATGTGTGGTAGTGGAATAGAATTAGATTTTATTTAGAATGGTATTTGTGTGTTCTTTTAAGAACCTTCATGTGCATGTTCTGTATGTATTTGAATTTACTTGTTTGTTCCATGTTCCGATGATCAGCTAAGCTTCAGTTACTCTGATGAACTTCAGAAGGTGGATGCTCCATTAAACTACTCTTAATCTTCAAGAAGACTATCTTGGATTTAGTTGGAACTACTTCATACGGTGGAATATAAATGGATAACCCAAACAGATTTTTTATCTGTGATTACATTTCTTAAAGAAATTTAAAACAAAGAAGGTTTACCTTTGTGTATATATATATATATATATATATATATATATATATATATATATATATATATATATATATATGCTACTATTATAAAGAGAGAACTCTCACCTTTGAGCCAGGTAAACTAGGGAACCACAGCGCCAATCTACACACCCGATACATCCTTGAAAATGTCAGGATGTGTAGATGGACATAGGCTACATAAAATTAAAAAAAACGTAAATTAAAAAAATTAACTTTAAAAACAAAGTAGTCCCCTGAAAGAAGCACCGGCCGCGATGTAGCGCTGGCCGCGACGCGCTGCCCGCGACGTGCGTGATGACGGGACATGGAGCGGCGGTGATGTGAGGAGCAGCGGATCAGGTAAGGCATTTACAAACACGGAAAATGTCGGGGCGGGAGCGGGGGCGGGAGGTGGTCCGTGTCCGTGAACGTGTCCGTGTTCTGACGGCAAGAAGGAGAAGGAGGAGTCCCGTCAGCAGCAGCACTTCGAGCGTAGGGGAGCAGAGCAGAGCTGACCGGCTGAGGGCTGAGGGCGGCCGAGAATGGAGCGGAGCAGGGTGGAGGAGCAATCTGCCAGCGCAGGGGGTCGGGCTGCGGGGGTCGTGAGGTACATCACACCTACCTCTGCTCGCTCCACCACATGCTGCCCCCAGCCCCCTTCTGCCCCGGCCAAAAAATGCAGCCCCCAGCCCCCTTCTGCCCCAGGCAACGCTGGGGCGGGCTGCTAGTATATATATATATAAAAAATAAACTTCTTTTTTTTAAATTTCTTTAAGAAATGTAATCACAGATAAAAAATCTGTTTGGGTTACCCATTTATATTCCACCCATTTTGAAAAGAAATCAATGGCCACAATAATATACCATAAGAAACAGGTTCAACTACATCAACAGGTCCTATTCCTTTTTCCTAAACAATTGGATCACTTGAAAAGTCTGGATCAGAAGAAGATGCACAAGTTTTATAAATAGATGCATTAACTTTAGCAACTTTTGAAATATTCCACCAAGAACCATTATCCAAAAGAACAGATGTCTTACCAACTTTAAGAATAATAAAAACATCTGAGAATTGTGATTAACCTTTTTAACAAAAGTTGGTCATTTGATTTTAACCTTGTCACCTACTTGTAAAGTAGAATGCATTGAAGGAACTACTTTTTTTGAGGCATTACAATTCTGTTTGGTTAATTTATAAATTGTATTCATCTGAGGATTAGAATCAGAAGGTTTGACCGTGTAGCTTGCCTAGTCTACATCAGGGAGGGTGAAGTGTCTGCAAGGCTTAGCAACACTTGAAGGATGGAGGATTTGGAGGGCCTTGCTTGCTGCGCTACTACCAAGCCTCCCACTTGTGAACTACATAGCCCGCACCAGTTCTGGCAGAGATACCCCTCTGCAAGACTATTGCATGGAAGAGCAGCCCCTGGAACATGCAGACAATTAATCCATGGCAGACCCCACTGGGAGTCACATTCAACCAGAACCGGATGTGCAACGCAGCCCAAAAGCAATACTACTCACAGCTTCATCAAGCAAAGGGGCAAATAGTAAGGGCATGCAAAGTAACTCTACTTAGAAAAAACAGAATGCACCACCAGCCCCTCCTAGTCAACTGGGAATTTGCAACATAAACACTGAGGGCAGCAAGAATGCGCAAACAGAAGTGCGTGTACTGGAACAGAGCACAGTAACTTCTCCCATGAGTTCAGCAGATATTTTATAATGCAATTGAAAGGTTACTAGAGGCCACAAATGCTTATCGAACTCCAGTGGCGGACCCCACCCAAAGACCCCTATCACGACGAGAGAAGGAACAAGCATTGGCATAGCCAATAGGTCTCGCCTTTGGGACCTTATAAGTGTTCAGCCATGCAACACATGATGTTGATGCACCAAGGATATTGTGCTGGATAACTAAACACTTATAAGGTCCCAAAGGCGAGACCTATTGGCTATGCCAATACTTGTTATTATTGTCACTGCACCCTTTGCAAACCAAATGATAACACAAAATGCTGGTAGACGTTTTAAATACTGGGTACATCCCACACTATGTAGCTGTATGCAAAGGATGTATTAATTTATTTAGATGTCCAGAGTGTTTGCCCCCCACAACAGAAATCTTACAAAGATTTGGAATGGTGTTAGACTTAAAAATAATGTTGGAACAAATTATGCCTCCTCCCTTTTAAAGCCACATAAATTGATCATGATAGGAATTTGCTGAATACCACAATGCGATAGAGACAACAAACGTTTTGAAATTCCTGGATAAAGGTTTATCAGGAAGAACAAATTGACATTGAAGGTAATATCGGCAGGACCATAATGTCTATCAAGAGGAGCACCACATTTCAAAACTCACTTCCTGGATTAGTGATGGGGAAAATATCATAGGTTAAGATAGTTGACGGTTTGTAATTGTTTCTGCCTAGGTTTCTGTATCAACATTCTAACATGAAGGTACAACTATCATCAACAATATAACTATGTGTTATCATCTTTGATTTGGGGACAGAATGGTTGCAGAGTGGCCCTAAGTAAGATGCTGTTAACAATTACAGAAAGAGGTTTGCGGCCTACTACCTGGCTGAAGCCCTGGCAGTAGCCAGGTGGTTTTCTAAAGTTGATACAGCAGAAGTGAATGAAGTATGTGATCACTGGCTTGACATAGAAGGAGGTGAAGAGTTATTGGGACTGATTGGCACTCAAAGGTGTTCATATTTGTGAGATAGCAAGTTATTATTGATAAACATGTCAGAAGAAAACTCCTGTTAGATTGGCTTACACTCAAGGCATTCCAATATGGCATTTAACAAATTTTTTAGATGCAAAATACAATCAATGGTATCTAGGTAGTGCTGTACAGCCTGGGAATCTATATGATTTAGGGAACCTGCAGATAAAGAGATACAGAATCTCGAAGTGAAAATTATTAAGCACTCATTTAATAAACTCACTTTGAGGAGTAAACTGCACAAGAGAGCCACTGATATGTACAGTAATAAAGTTGTTAATCTCCTTGGGGATTGCATGAAGAGCAGTAACTGTAATTTACAAAGAAGCAACAAAAGAAAGGCATTTTAAATGTGCTACCTAAAAGTTGGTCACATGACACAGACAGTGAAATAAGTAATGCTCACAAGCATATGATTCTACAAAGTACACCCAAGATGCTTGGAAATGTAAGATTTAAGGTACTTTAATTGAATTTTTTTAGGTAAAACTTAACTCACACCAAAAGGCTAGGTATAACGCAGCAGTGTTTGAATGCACACGATGGTTGGAACCGGATGTAGATTGTATATACACGATTTCAAAAGTATAAAAGAGTACTGGAATGTGATTGTTGAATTGGTTGGTAAAGGGGTGAAGTTTTTTTTAGAAATGAGACTGAAATCGTGTTTGTTTCCGTTAATGCCAAGGCCCTAAAACTGGAAATGTATCAAGAAATGTATATATCTAGCATTAGGTATTGACAAGAGATGTATGGCAATGTTCTAGAAAGCTTAAAGGTCCATAGGGTCAATCTATGGATAAATGATCTGCATTACTAGGCTGAGAAAGAGAGCGGGGTATTACATTACGAGAAAACAAATGTGAAAGAGAATTGAGAATGACCGCGCCTGCAATGCTTTCTCCTAGTCACCTGAAGAAGCACAGAGACTGCGACTACGGCTTGACACACTACTCACTTTTATCACAGAAATGAGTAAAAGATTAGTAATGCACACATAAATCACCTTATTTAAATAGATTCATAATTGTAAATATTGGTCTTGATTTATAATTGCTCAGATGCTCTATTGACTCACCACATTTAGTTAATACAGTATAGGATTTTGGTTTCTGAAACACACACTGTGGTGGGTAATATATGAAGGAAATAAATGGAACACTCATAAATTATAATATAGAACTACGATTATGCCACCTTGTAAACCACCAGGGGTCAGATGTAGGTAAATATCATTTACCGATTCTAAAATACCGAATTTTACCCATTCTGTATTTTAGAATCTCTAAATGATATGTAGCTAATGATTCGGTAAATTTTACTGAATCTGTAAAATTTGGTAAATACCGATTCAGTATTTACCGAATCGGTATTTCCCATTCATTCCAATGGGCCCTGGAGGCCCATAGGAATTAATGAGGGCATGTATGTCTGCCACATGGCACAGTTGAAAAAAGCACAAAATTGCTTTTTTTAAGGTTTTCGATATTTACCACCAACTTGTAGTTGGTGGTAAATAACGAATCCTTACAAGTGAAAAGCACTCACTTGAGTGCTTCCTACATTAAGGATTCGGTAATTTACCGAATCGGTATTTAAGAATTCAGTAATTTACCAATTCCTTAAATTACTGATTCGGTAAATTACCGAATCCTTAAATTAGGCCCTACTTCTGAAAAGCCTAATACCGGTCGGTAAAAGCCGAAATTCGGTAATTTCAGTCGTTACAGACCGGTATTAGGCTTCCTACATCTGGCCCTAGATATTCATAGTGTTGTATGCAAATGAAAAACAATAACACTTTTTTGGGAAAAAGTCAGACCCAAATATTTTTTTACTTCACACCCTCTTGAATTCAGAGTAATCTTGCTGACTGATGTAACACATTGGACACTGGAGAAAATATGACTGAACTAACCAAGAGGGTTTTTTAGGAAACACATTGTCAAATAGATAATGTAATGTCGTTTACATAGTAAATCAGAAGCAGGAAAGGAATATAATATTCCAGCTTCAGAGATAACTGGGCCACGTTTGTCAGAATGTGTAGGGGTCTCCAATGGGCAAAACATGCTGCTTGGCAAATTGATGAGGGATTTTTAACCTGATAATCAAACTGCATAACAACATACGGGTTCAGATAAACCTGAATAATAGTCAAGGTCTTACACATAAACAAGGGTGTACTTAAGCATGTTTATATTTATGGGATCTTTTTGCAGCGCTGAAAGAAGTGGACTGTCATTCATTCCACATAGACCCGATATCCCAGTTTACTTTCGCTGAGGACGTGAAATTAATATCAACAATTTCAACTGCTATGCAGAAAATAATGGACTGGTTGGCATGTTATAAAGAAGCATTTTAAGTAATAATAAAAGGAAATCGAGATGCTTTGTGAATTGTCACAGAAACATTATTAGACGTATCTCAGGTCATGGTGTTTTTCAGGAGCTCCTGATTTGCTGAAATGTAACTTATGATATTAAGGAAGAGTAACAGTTGTAATGCTTTCAGCATTTAAATGAAGGCTACTCTAATGTATGAGGAACCTAAGCTGATGTGGGTACGATTTTTCAGAAGCGGCCATCTTTGTGTTGGCACATTTAGGATCCCTGGGACAGGGTTATGCCCACTTCCCACAGGAAGTGGTCATATAAGGGGCATAGTGACCCCAAGGGTCAGTAGCCCATTGGCTATCACCCTATACTCCCCTAATACCCCATAAATTCAGTATTTAGGTGAGCCCCTGGCACCAGGAAATCAGATCCTGCAGACCTGAACTGAAAGATGAAGGAGGATGGGAAAAGTCACATCCTGCAAGAACTGAAGACCCAGCAACTGACCTGGTGGCAACTCTGCCAGTTTGCCTGCTGACTTCGACAATTTCGCCGATAGACGACTTGTCCTGCAGCTGCTGAGTCCCCAACCCCTGAGACACCTGCCAGCACCAGCACCAGCACCAGCACTTCACCCAAGTATCAAAGTCCTTTTAAAAAGTAGCAGACCTGCTTTCCTACAAACTGCAAGCACCCAAAGACTCCTATGAGGACTTTGTGACCACAGAAACCCAACGCCTGAAGACACCACTGCACTCATTGTTCCAAGCCTGAGGTGAAGTGGGCCTACAGTGTCATTGTGATCTCTCAGATCTCCAGATACCCAGTCCATCATGGCTTTGCCCCCAATGAACTCTCCAATTTCGCCAGCAGCCTCTGCACGCAGGTCCCCTCTACTGCTACTGCTCCAGGTAAGAAAAACCCAGTGCCTAAAGATTCCACTGCACCAGTCATCCCAGGCCCGTGAAGAAGATCAAAGGTGTCCCTACATTACAGAGTATCATGAGGCCTGTTGGTTCAGCCCAAATGGCCTCCCAGTTCGAGCCTGCAGGCTCTTTACGTGAAAACTGATCCCCATAGAGTAACTCTCGGCACACAGTGCTGTATTGCACTCCGGCACCCAGCCGTCGTATTCCCACAACTCACCTTAAAATCTGAAGATTGGTCCCATAAGTCACTGTACTGTACCTGAATGTCGCTTTGACTTTCACTCCCATATAACATTGCACTGTCAACGTTTTGAACTGAAAATAATTTCTATTTAAAAACGTACTTACCTGAACAAATTGCTTCTGGTGCCTAAACATAAAGAAGCATGTTATTTTTATAAATTGGTGTAGATCTCCTTATTGAGTTGTGTGTCTCATTTATTGACCAGTGTGTGTATTTTTAGAGGTCTTGCACTTCCTTGTGATAAGCCTAAGGATGCTTCACCACACTTCCCCCTAGAAGAGCATCTTGGGATTGCCGTAGCAAGCCCCATATCAACTCATAAGGGAATCTCTGGACTCTTTAGACAATATATCTCATTTTGATCTATCGTATAAAGAGCCAGCTTCCAACAGACTGTATTTGCTATATTTTTCCAATCATGAAATTGAAAGAAGGTAGAACCCAATATTACAGAGAAATGAGAGGTGGCTATTATGTGGGACTGCCAGGGAAACAATATGAAGTTAATTTTGTACTTATCCAGTATTGTATATTCTTGGTTCATTTTTAACTTGGGGGGGCTATGGATCTTGAATACTATGTTTTAGTGGGGAAATCAGGATGATTACAAGTCACTTAGGAACATTCATTAAGATAGCAACAAAAGAATTAGCCAATGCCAAAAAAAATGAAAACCGTGACATTGATTTAATATTTTAATAATGACTTGCCAAAAAGATGATTCTAGCTCAAAATAATGACAAAATTAGGAATTCTAGTATGGTATTGTTTGGTGCAGCCATCACTAACATTGTTTCAGTTCTGAAGGGAAGAAACTGACATTTTCCAGGTTACAACACATTTAATACATATTAGGCAGTGGTGGCAGTGCACCATTTTCTGACTGATAGTACTAACCATACCTTTATCTGTTCTGGTATAAGTATGGTGCTTACAGTTCCCATGCATGTAAAGTTCTGCTTGAATGTACAGTCCAGACCCTGCAATGACATCCCTTTGATTGTGGTGTATGCAGGTAGTGGGATGGGTGACTAATAGGACTTCCCCATTATTTGTGAGTGTGGGACGGCAGAGGCCAGTGGGATCCATTTTGGCTATCCTTGGAGAAACAGACGGAGGTTGAGGCACAGCCTCCATAGAAAGTGAAAGTGGACTGCTTGTTTTCCTGAGCCAGAGGTGGTACACTGAGTCAATGAAGTACTGGGGAATGGTGAATGGCCTGTCTTAGTTATTCCATCGTGACTTATTTATTTATTTATTTATTATAGTGTTTTATATAGCGCGAACAAGACCCGTGGGTATCAGAGCGCTTAACATCAAGAATGGTTACACATTGACAGTAAAATAACAATTATATAATTATAGAGTTATAGAACAAAACCTATAAGAAGTAGAAGAGCTTATGGCTAAGGGGGGTGCAAAATATATATATACCAGACGCGTGTGCAATTAACAGTAAAAGTGGCTAAGGCTTAGTTTATCTCTATCAATATAGATAAATAAGAAGAGGTAGAGGTTATATAGTTTTCTGCTATCACATAGTTATCGGTTCATCTAGTAGGAGATGGCAGTGAGGATAAAGTTCAGTTCAGGTATGTGGGTGGAGACATTCACTTATCGATGATATCGTTCATGCAGATGGCCACCGTTCATCTGATTAAGACTATTCGTCCCGGAGTTCCGTTAACTTTCCTAATCAAGGTACATCCTCAACATATGGCTTTTCAATTCCCGTTTGAATTGAACAATATTTTGAATCTTCCTGATGCTTGGAGGGAGAGAGTTCCAGACTCTAGGGGCAGCCCCGGAGAATGATCGGTCATAAGACTTTTTCTTCCGGAAGATGGCTGGCCGCAACAATAACTCCTTGGCACTTCTAGTCGGTCTGTTTCCTCCAGATAGCTTGATTTTCTTGGCTAGATATCTTGGTGTGTTATAGTGCACCGCTTTGTGGGTGATGCATGCTATCCTCATTTGAATTCTAGCCTCGTAGGGTAGCCAGTTTAGTGCTTTCAGGTGAGGAGAAATATGATCATATTTCTTAGACCCCGTGATGAGTCTTGCCGCTGCGTTGAGACAGGCTTTTAGTGGAGCTGTAGATGTTTTAGGTAGGCCGGCTAATGTGGAGCAACCATATTCGATCCTTGATATAACTAGCGATTGAATAGCCAGTTTTAAATCTGCTTCCGAGATGAATGGTTTTAATTTTCTTAAGTAGCTCAGGTGGAAGCGGGCACTTTTCGCCATTGAGTTAATGTGGACTTTCATGTCAAGATTATCATCAAGCGTAATTCCTAGTGATTTAGCTGAGTTGACAAGCTTTGGGGTGCAGTTTAGTGCCGTCAGCCGTTTGGTCCATTCCTTTATTTCAGAGTTGCTCCTTGGTGGTGAAATTAGCAAGAATTCTGTTTTTTGAGCATTTAGTTTCAGATGGTTAGAATTTAACCATTCCAAAGCCATTTTTAGTGTCTCATTCAGTAGGTCAATGTCCTCAAGATTGGCAATCTTCAGGTATATTTGCGTGTCGTCTGCATACATGTGGTAGGAAATCTGAGATTTCTGTAGAATGTCTGTAAGAGGTTCGACATATAGGTTGAATAGATCTGGGGATAGTGTTGAGCCCTGAGGGACCCCAATTGTATTAGGACATGCGGGTGAGATTGCTTGGTTAACCAGGAATCGCTGTGTTCTGTTGCGTAGGAAAGAATTGAACCATTTCAGCACATTTCCGGATAATCCCATCCTGATCTGTAGTCTGGACAATAATGCTTCATGATTTACCGTGTCGAATGCGGCTGATAGGTCTAAAAGAATCAATAGGCAAGCTTGCTTTTGGTCTAGGGCTTGTAGCGCGTCATCTACAATGTGCAGGATCGCTGTTTCCGTGCTATGCCCTGCTCTGAAGCCTGATTGGCATTTGTCTAATAAGGAGAACTTGGTAATATGTTGATTCAATTGTTTCTGCACGCATTTCTCAATAAGTTTGGCCAATAAAGGGATATTCGTTACTGGACGATAGTTATTCGGATCTGTTGTGTCTGCAGTTGGTTTTTTGATTATTGGCACTACTTGTCCTGTTTTTAGGCAGTCTGGGAGGATCCCTTGTGCAAGAGACGCGTTTATTATTATGTTTGCAATGGCCTGATGACAATATCTTCTTTAGAGCTGCCATGTGGGTCAATAATCAGGACAGGGACGTGAGTTGCAGATTCAGGTTTTAAGAAAAGGCTATCTTCTAGAAAGGGCCTGCCCCTTTGTCTCTCCTCCGCCTGTTACTTGAGAAGCCTGATGGCAGCCCGATGCACGCTTCACACTTCATTGTGCTCAAGGATTGCGTGCTTCAGTAGAAGCCAGTGTTATCTCTATCCCCTAAGGGAGCCAACACCTTTGATAAGGTATCTGTCGGCTCTGCAGAGGGAAAAATTAACTATGAAAAGAGAATTACTCTATACCAGATCCTGGGCATTGACAGAACGAGTATAAAGGTGGTACCCAATCCTGGTGCTTGGTTCACATTCCAAGTTCTTCACTGACAAAAGGTGGGAATACGCCGTATATTACTTGAAGAACTGCTGAGATCCAGGTCTGGTATCTCTGATGCTTGTAGTCTGGACTATCGAGTAGGTAATATTGGTATACCTTAATATCATAGCCAAAATACCCAGGACCTAAATATTGAGGAGATAAGTGCATATAGGTAGCTATACATTTTCTATTCTAAACTCCACATTTACATACATTGAAGATATATATATATCAGAAATTTTGCACTACTTGGGATAGCCATGCTTGCACAGAATCCACTTTGTTGTCACTTTACAGGCATTTTTCGCCCTATTTATATTCTCATTTGCTTTTTTCACTTTGGAGAATTTCTTGTCCCTCATGCTAAAAATAGTGTTATCAGCTTTTCTAAATTACTCAAGAAATTGTTTATGTTGTATTGCAGGAAGACCGGACACTAGGGATTTATCCTGGAAGGCTCCAATATCCTGCGACACAGGAATATCTTACATTTGTGCTGCTATATTTATTACTTCTATGTAAAAATAGTGCAATTTCTCTAGCGTTGAATTTTCTGTTTTTATGAGGAATTTTAGTCCTATTACAGAATTTATTTAATGTTATATACCGATCAAATGAAGATTTAATGTATACTATCTCTTCTATATCTCTGGTCAGGTGATTGCTGTAACCTTTTGCACTGAGGGGCATGGTGTGTTATCACAAGCATTTAAAAAAGAAAAAAATTCTGTAACAACTTTACATGTGACCAAGGGCCTACGGGCCCGAAACGCGTCGTGCTGTTGTTGCCTCACCTGCACATTAAAAATTAACCCGAAGCCAGATCCTGTGGGCTGTTTCTCTCTTTTCGCTTCGCCGACCTTGGGTATTGGAAGTGGCGTATGTGGAGTTGCTGTTTTGCTATATATATATTACCTACTGGCGGTCGCCAGTAGGTATATATAGTTAGGATTTTTTCTCTATGGGATTTTTGAAAATTCTATGTCGAATAACTTTGGCGTTTGAGGACGGAATCGGCTGAAATTTTCAGGAAAATTGAACATTTTCTTTCTGAGCAGCCCCTGAAAATTTGGGGGGGTTTCGTCAAGGGGGGGGCCGCGTTTTTTCCATGCAATTTTCCATAGGGCGGTTGGACTCACTTTTAGCTCGAACGGCTGAATGGATTTCCACGAAACTTGGCAAAATTGTAGATATTGTTTGCCCGATGTGCCTTTGCTAGGTCTCAATATATGTGCTCCAGTGGATTTTGATAAATTAACGTTAAAAAAATATATATATCTGTAAGAGCGCTCCGGTTAGCGCCCCGGTTCGCGTACTTGACGCGTAATGGAACTTCCGGTTAGCGCCCCGGTTCGCGTACCTGACGCGTAACGGAACTTCGCGAAGCTGATTGGCTCTCCGGTGTCTGTCAACATTCTAAACAGTCCGGAGCGGCCGCCATCTTGTCTCTCGGTAGGATCGAGAGACAAGAGGTGAAGAAAAACGAAGTGGGAAATTAATGAAAGGGGGCAAGGTAGACCCCTCCTGACCCCCTAGGATTGATGAGGGGGCTATTAAAGGGTCCCGCGGGGCAAAAAAGAATTTTTTTTTTTTTTTCGTTTTTTCGCGGTAGAGGCACTACCCGGTACGCGAACCGGGTAGCTAACCGGTAGCCTAAAAGGAGTCCGCCATCTTGTGTTTCGGTCGAATTTAATCACAAGATGGAGGAAAAACAATGTGGGAAATGGGTATAAGGGGGCACGGGAGACGTATCCTGACCCCCTAGGTTTTCTAAGGGTGGCTGAGGAGGCTCATATATGTCGAAAAAGAAAACAACATTGGAATTTTTCGCAAGGTTAGCTGCCGGTACGCGAACCGGGTAGCGAACCGGGAAGCGAACAAAAGTGAAAATAAGTGAAAAAAGGTACATTTGAAATTTTTAAAGAGTAATCATAGTTAAGGTAGCTCTGAAAAGAGCTTTTGGGTTCTGTGTAAGTTCTAGGTACTTATAAGTAGGTACCAATACATAGTCTTAAATTCAGGATGAAAATTCTGTTCCCCTCATCTGAAAAGTGAACTCCATCTCCTCTGTAGATATCTTGCATGTAGTAACGCAAGT